>NC_058083.1:529127206-529813025 GCF_014858855.1 Bufo gargarizans | reverse complement strand
GCTACTGAAGTCCTGGCTGCCATGGTATGTTAGTGAGCAGAGAGCAGCGCATTATACTCACGTGCGCTGTGGCCGTCGGTCGCTCCTTCTCATAGGTCTGTGCGGCGCATTGCTAATGCTGTAAGCACAGTGGGGAGGGAGGGACTCCCTCCTCCTTCCTCCTCCTTCCTCCTCCTTCCTCCTCCTTCCTTCTCCCTCCTCCTCCTCCCTCCTCCTCCTCCTCCCTCCTCCTCCTCCCTCCTCCCTCCTCCTCCTCCCTCCTCCCTCCTCCCTCCTCCCTCCTCCCTCCTCCCTCCTCCTCCTCCTCCTCCCTCCTCCTCCTCCCTCCTCCTCCTCCCTCCTCCCTCCTCCTCCTCCTCCTCCTCCTCCCTCCTCCTCCCTCCTCCCTCCTCCTCCTCCCTCCTCCTCCCTCCTCCTCCTCCTCCTCCCTCCTCCTCCCTCCTCCTCCTCCTCCCTCCTCCCTCCTCCTCCCTCCCTCCTCCCTCCTCCTCCCTCCTCCTCCTCCCTCCTCCTCCCTCCTCCTCCCTCCTCCTCCCTCCTCCTCCCTCCTCCTCCCTCCTCCTCCCTCCTCCTCCTCCTCCTCCTCCTCCTCCTCCCTCCTCCTCCTCCTCCTCCTCCTCCTCCTCCTCCCTCCTCCTCCTCCTCCTCCTCCCTCCTCCTCCCTCCTCCTCCCTCCTCCTCCTCCCTCCTCCTCCTCCCTCCTCCTCCCTCCTCCTCCTCCCTCCTCCTCCTCCCTCCTCCCTCCGCTGTGCCGGCCGGCTCAGTCCTGCCTCTCTGGCCTCCGGAGGACACGTTTCAGCCCTAATCGGCGTATAACACGCATACATCATTTTCCCCCTATTTTCAGGGGAAAAAAGTGCGTGTTATACGCCGATAAATACGGTAACTGTTTTTCGAGCTGTGTGAATGGTACTCTCTTTGTGCTGGTCATCTAGTAAACCTTAGTTCTAAATTACTAAAAGGTCATAAACACTTATTTAAGCCACAGTAAGAACCGAGCTATAATGAGTGTTTATGTAAGAGTATAGATAAGGAGCCCCTCAGCTGAGCTGCCTGATGGAGCGCAGAGAAAATACAGATCCTGCTAGTACAGGGTGGGCCATTTATATGGCTACACCTTAATAAAATGGGAATGGTTGGTGATATTAACTTCCTGTTTGTGGCACATTAGTATATGTGAGGGGGGAAACTTTGCAAGATGGGTGGTGACCATGGCGGCCATTTTGAAGTTGGCCATTTTGAATCCAACTTTTGTTTTTTCAATAGGAAGAGGGTCATGTGACACATCAAACTTATTGGGAATTTCACAAGAAAAACAATGGTGTGCTTGGTTTTAAAGTAACTTTATTCTTTCATGAGTTATTTACAAGTTTCTGACCACTTATAAAATGTGTTCAATGTGCTGCCCATTGTGTTGGATTGTCAATGCAACCCTCTTCTCCCACTCTTCACACACTGATAGCAACACCGCAGGAGAAATGCTAGCACAGGCTTCCAGTGTCCGTAGTTTCAGGTGCTGCACATCTCGTATCTTCACAGCATAAACAATTGCCTTCAGATGACCCCAAAGATAAAAGTCTAAGGGTCTCAGATCGGCCACTGGATATGCAAAATTGCTACATGATGATGTGTTCCCCTCTTTATGCACTGAAGCTGGCACATTCCCTGAGTTTTTCCAGCAAGATGGTGCACCACCACATTATGGGTGTCAGGTCCAAGCATTCCTAGATGAACAGTTTCCTGGAAAGTGGATTGGTCGTCGTGGGCCAGTTAAATGGCCCCCAAGGTCTCCCGATCTGACCCTCTTAGACTTTTATATTTGGGGTCATCTGAAGGCAATTTTCTATGCTGTGAAGATACGAGATGTGCAGCACCTGAAACTACGGATACTGGAAGCCTGTGCTAGCATTTCTCCTGCGGTATTGCTATCAGTGTGTGAAGAGTGGGAGAAGAGGGTTGCATTGACAATCCAACACAATGGGCAGCACATTGAACACATTTTATAAGTGGTCAGAAACTTGTAAATAACTCATGAAAGAATAAAGTTACGTTAAAACCAAGCACACCATTGTTTTTCTTGTGAAATTCCCAATATGTTTGATGTGTCACATGACCCTCTTCCTACTGAAAAAACAAAAGTTCGATTCAAAATGGCAGACTTCAAAATGGCCACCATGGTCACCACCCATCTTGAAAAGTTTCCCCCCTCACATATACTAATGTGCCACAAACAGGAAGTTAATATCACCAACCATTCCCATGTTATTAAGGTGTATCCATATAAATGGCCCACCCTGTAGATAAACTCAAAGCTGTGCAAGAAAAACCGCTCAATAAAGACCAATTAAAAAAAATATATATATTTTTACCTCAAAATGAGTACAATGCAATAATAAAACAAAATTGACACCAAAGGTGTACATAGCCTTTAAAGTGACCCTCTAGTTCAAGAAAAAAATAATAATAAAAAAAATCACATTTACTGGCAAACGAACAGAATACTTACATGGTGCCCTCCTTTTCATATTTTTAGTTGCAAATCCAATAAATACAAGGCGCCTCTTCTGCCATTCAGGATGGCTGATCCACCTCACTTCCTACTTGTCTCCCTTGATGACATGCGCCATACATGTATGGCGTATGTTGTTTCTTTGAAGATGCAGACACCCCGGGCTAATTGTAGACCTTTAAGCCCTTAGATGCCACAGTCAGTTGTAACCATGGCATCTGAGACGGCTTTACCCAGGAGCACTACGCTCTAAGGGCCCAAACTGCTTCCTCGCTCTGAGATCAGGAAAGCCGTTCATTCTGTCTAATAACCTGGATTTCTCTAAAGAGGTCCAGGCTACTACATCTGTAATTCTTATGGAGGCCTTCAGGTGGCAGGGCTTCATAAGAAAATAGCAAAACTGCCGTACAGTGCAATGTTAATTCACTGCATATCCCAGACCCCAAGATAGCAGATGGATGAATGGTTTCAGCATACTCTATGAATACAAGTTCAGCATGTAGAACACATGGTATCCAAATTTCAGCCTTTCAGTGGCACTGGAATTCCCTTAAGGCCTCATGCACACGACCGTTGTGTGCATCCGCGGCCGTTGTTCCGTTTTTTTCTGCGGACCCATTGACTTTCAATGGGTCCGTGGAAAAATCAGAAAATGCTCAGTTTGGCATCCGCGTCCGTGATCCGCGTTTTCAGTCAGTGAAAAAAATATATGACCTGTCCTATTTTTTTTCACGGACAACGGTTCACGGACCCATTCAAGTCAATGGGTCCGTGAAAAATCACGGCTGCACACAAGATTGTCATGCGCATCCGTGATCCGTGTCTGTTTTTTCCTATCATTTCAAAGGCAAACTTGACTTAGATTTTTTTTTTCATTTTTCATGTCAGTGGAAGACCCACGGAAGAAAAAACGGACACGGATCACGGAACAACGGAAACTGTTTTTGCGGACCGCAAAAAAAAAACGTCCGTGTGCATGAGGCCTAACTCCTTCCTCAGTATGATGCATATGGCATCTTGTAGGCCGGATATCCCAGATATTCTCACAAGGCTAACTCTAACCTGTACTGGATCATGGTGATAAATTGCAGGAGTGTAAATTAGGAATAAATTGGAAATTGTAAATAACATATACATGGAAATGCATTGGTTGATCGGAATCTGTACCAAAATAATAATCTGTATCAAAATAATGAATTTATTTCCACCTCTTGACAATAGGGTTTCTGTATATAGACTGGATGGCAATAAACACAAAAGAATAACAGAGGTGGACTCTGCTGGTGACCGCAACATTCACTATGCAGCAGGAAGAAAACAACTCACCTCCTTGACTTGTAAAATGCTTATAGAAAACCAAAAATCTCCAGGGTAAGGGCTCACGCAGACGGCTGTGGCCATATTGCGGGCCACATACCGCCGGTCCGCAATACACGGGCACAGGCCATGTGCACCCCGTATCACGGATGCGGACCCATTTACTCGGAGTGCTTCCATACTGTTTCTGTCCGTGCCTCCGCACCGCAGAAAAATAGAGCGTGTTCTATTTTTTTACTGTGCGGACAGATCACGGACCCATTCAAGTGGAATGGGTCTCGATCCGCCCCGGCCGCCGCACGGCTGTTGCGGTCCCCAATGCACGGAACGGCCTTGTGCATGAGGACCTAAGGATAAGTGAACTGATTCTACAAGTTTGGATTCAGACAAATCCAAGCGAAACAGCAGGAGCAAGTAGGTTAACAGCAGCGAATGAGCGCTGCATTATTTTCACACAGAAGATTGGCAGAGATGCATATGAAGCAAAGCTAAAAAATAAATAAAAAATATCTAAGCCAGCCTCACACCTGCAACTATTTCCTTCATGAAAAAAAGACTTATCAGAGAGAAGAAGAGAACAATGTTTCTAGTTGCAAGGCCTTAGGGGGGGACCTCTGAGTGGGTACTATTTCTATTATGGAGACCGGTTGATATACGTGATGACTACTGTAGGCTAGACAATGATCCTCTGGATTTCTTGATAAAATTTATGCAAATTATCATGTCTAACATCTGCCGGCATCAGATAGGATTAGGAAAACTAAATGTAATATCTTTCCCAGAAACCCAGAGGGCCCCAATACTGCGCACACGTACTATGAATACTAGGGGCATCTCCTGGTCTACAATACTGAGCACACGTACTCGGAATACTAGAGGCATCTCCTGGTCTACAATACTGAGCACACGTACTCTGAATACTAGGGGCATCTCCTGGTCTACAATACTGCGCACACATACTCTGAATACTAGGGGCATCTCCTGGTCTACAATACTGCGCACACATACTCTGAATACTAGGGGCATCTCCTGGTCTACAATACTGCGCACACATACTCTGAATACTAGGGGCATCTCCTGGTCTACAATACTGCGCACACGTACTCTGAATACTAGGGGCATCTCCTGGTCTACAATACTGCGCACACGTACTTTGAATACTAGGGGCATTGCCTGGCCTACAATACTGCGCACATACCAGGGGCTCTCCATAATGAGAAAGAGTACCCCTTAGACAATGTATATATATTGTTGGGAAACACACATAAGTGCTCTCACTCTCTCTCGGGACAAATTGATTTGTGTCCTAGCCGAATTTTCCAAAAAATTAAACGAACTTCAAACTGACTGAATCTTGCCTGGTTTGTTCATCTCTACCCCAGGGTAGATTCATACTCTTCGTGACTCCTCCCAAGCCATGCTTGCTATATAATCCCCGTCCGATCTTTGAGAATTGAGTGTAATGCCATGAAAACCAGATCTTTGGTACAATTAGCTTGACGGTGTTTGAAATGAAAAGACATGGACACTGAACTAAATAAATTACCCCCGGGTATTACACGTTAACAGCTCATTAATAACCCAGTTAAAGTTATTGGCAGTTGATGGATATTGTGCTCAAATTTTCATCCCATGTGATGAGATCTCTTAGATACAGAGTACACAGTAAGCACCGATCATGATGTACAAAGCATTTGGAAAGCCTTCAGATCTTTTCACACATTTCATTATGTTGCAAACTTCATGCATGATGTTGCACTTAATACCCCATAATGACAAGTAGAAGTCATGGGAGGCACTTACTGTGTGATCTGTGCCCAGCTACCCCCCTCCCAGCCTTCTTATATATTGAAAAAAAATAGGGCTTTGCAGTACAATGTTGTCACCACCAGACATCTGAGAAGCTCTGACAGACGTTCTTCTGAACCTCCTCCTTGAGGTTCCTTTTGTTTTGCTTTCGTTTTCTCATCTCGTTAGCCTCTCTCAGCTGTCATGTAGTTGCACTGATTGCATCCCTTTAAATCCCTTCCCATACTGCATCACTTTGCAGTTTATACAACTTCCTGGAGTGTGTGCATGCTGGATGCTACTACTGAGTCTTCTACAGATAAGTTTTGTTCATTCATTTGTGTTTTCCTGTTTGCTGGATCCCAGGTGACCCTGACTCCCTCCGTATCAAGTGTAGGGAGCCGGTGGTCGTGTCCCCTCACTATTATAGGGTGTTCAGGTGTTATACAGTCGAGGATATGCGATCATCTACCATTGACATTTTTGCATAGGCTGAGCAGTTAGGGAGAGAGCCAGGTCTGTTGCAGGGCTCTCCCTTTGGTTCCTTAGTTTTGGATCCAGTCAGTCGGATCTTCATTTTGTGTCTTCTAGTTTTCTGTACACCTTCCGTGACAAATGTCTAAAATAAAATTGCTCCCAAAGGAAATTTACAGAGAGACTTGCCCTAAGTAACACCAGACCCCAAAACGAACCTAATCAATTAAATGCACCAGACCTCAGACCGGACGAATACATTATTCAGACTAGGCAGCCCCAAGCCCAAAATAAATACCCAGAAACAGACGAATGAGGAGAAATATTTCCTGTTTCAGTATTTATGTTTATAACAACAGAAAATAATTGACCACTAAAAATGAAATGTATAAGAACCGATCTGCTGGATAATGTACCAAAAATACTAGGAGTAAATGGGTGATGACCTCCATCAGACAGGTTTCCCTTCAATAAAATATTATATAAAATACTGTCATACACTATAAAAAAGAAATAAAGCAAACTATACACAAGTATAATAAAAGTTACTGCAACGTTTAGCTAATAACCAGGTCCTGACCAAGAAGGAGATTTTGGAAAAGTCACCCCGAAGCAGCTGAATACTGTCATAGTTTAGGACCAGAGCAATAGGAGGCAGAATAGTCCTTACAGATTATGGGTAAGTTTACATGGACCTGGCCATTTACCCTTCATCTTTATGACTAGGCCCTAATAGTGAAGGTTACAGGAGAAGTGGTAGATGAGACATTCAGTCCCAGTCCACAAATGGACCTTCTTCGGGCACAGAAGACCACACAAGGATCCAATACGTAAAAAGTAATTGGGTTGGGAAGCAAATGTGGATCCGGTGTGCAATGTGAATAGATTTGGCTTGGGAATATGCTTAAGGGTGTTATCTAAGTGCCCCCCTCCCCAGGTTTTCACCACCTAACTCCTATACAAGGATATAGACTTCACTGCAAGGGAACCACCGGGCCACTAACTCTTGGAGCAGTCTTTGGTCAAGAGCTACTGGTGGAGCGCTCCAAGAGATCAGGCAAAACCACAGGCAGGTACAGCCCAAGGTCAGGGCAGACACAGCTTGTGCAATGTGATACGAAGTCGAGGTCAGGGTGGGCAGCTCAGGGTAATAAGCGAGATCAGGCAGAGGTCTGGTCAGGCAGTGAATGGTCAAATCCAGTCACTAGGGAAATGGGTCAAGGGTACCCCCAAGGTGGCCAGCCACAGTTATCGGGGATAAGAATTCCTACAGACACTTATCCATGATAATTGGCCCAATAATCAGTCCATATAATAAGACCATTCCTATCGCTTATCTCATTGATAAGGAAATTTACAGTCAAACAAGATTTATGAAAGGCTCTCACCATTCACGGACACAGGTTTTCCAGGTCCACTCGTTGTTCTACCAGAACTTTCCTGTAGGATTAAAGATATGAAAAAAAGAAAAATGAACCAGGAGTTTCTATTATCCAGGTGAAGGCAAAAACCATTAGACATGAACCTAAGGGCTCATGCACACGAACGTATTTTCTTTCCGTGTCCGTTCTGTAGGTTTTTTTTGCAGAGTGTATGCGGAACCATTCATTTCAATGGGTCCGCAAAAAAAACGGAAGTTACTCCATGTAGAGTAACTTGTCCTATTATTGTCTGCATTACAGACAAGGATAGAACTGTTCTATTAGGCCCAACTGTTCAGTTTCCGCAAAATACGGAATGCACACGTACGCCATCTGTATTTTTTGCAGATCCGTTTTTTGCGGACCGCAAAATACATATGGTCGTGTGCATGAGCCCTAAGGAGAAGGATCTCCTCAAGTGGTGATCAGACAGCCAAGTATTTTACACATGTCACATCTATCTAAACTCTAGACTGGGTCTCCCGGCAGTTATACGCACAGAAGTTAGTCTACTGGGCCTCGTTAATTACATTATTCCTACAAAGTACGATAGAATTCTCTTTATATTATTACTGTTTTTTTGCTAGGAAGTCCATTATTTTAAATTGGAAGCCTCTGAAGAGTCCTTCCAAACCCCGCTGGATTCAGCTTATTAATGCAGCATTACCTATGTACAAAATAACCAGTGCAGCCAGGGGTACACCGGATCGATTTAACATGATTTGGGGTCTCTGGTTGAGTGCCAACTCAATGTCGGGGTAGTTAATAATAATGACTCAGACATCTGTGAGTCGCTGCCCTTATGTGTGCTGTGTGTGAATGTTAGACAGTCGCAGATAAATGGTCTTCATAAATTAGAAACGCTAGGGTTATGGGCTGAAAATGGAGGTGCGTTGCTCCGAATCGATACGCAATTGACGTGTAACCCTACATTTGACTGTCATTTGTATCTCTCTTTTATGTTGTTTTTTATTGTCTTTAAACTCTAAAAATAAAGCCTATTAAAAAAAAAGTACTTTACACATCAAGTACGGCATGAAATGACCTGATCCTATCCTGGAGAGGACGCCGTGCTCATCACCTCCAGTTCTTACACTATTCAGCAACGCCCCCGCTTTTACAGTGAAGAAGCCTTTTATCACTCCTGGAGACTGAACCTTATTTTCTTTTTTATTCTTGCCCTTTGTGGTGGCCGGCATCAAGATTCTCTACCTGACGAGTGAGTCAGTGAGGGCCATTTACTAAACTCCAGCATTTCACACGCCAGTCTCAGTAAAATGGCCGCTGGGGTAAGAGAACCGCGCCTCAATACATTTGTCACATCTGTGCTGTCTGCACCAGAAACTGAAATCTACACAAGCTCCGAACTGGAGCAGATTTCCGATATAATTTTTGGTGTTTTCTAGCATAAATTATTGTAATGCATTGGGCCTTGGTTACCTTTTCGAAGATTGACTTTACGAGCTGGAAATGATAAAATTACCACATTTTTGCGCAAAATGCCCTTTGAGAAATATTTTGCACCTTTTTTTAGACAAAAAACTGACGTAAAGTCTTTGGTAAAATGACCTCCAATGACTCTGGATTGGTTGTATTCTTCCCAAGACGCAGCTGACTGGCATTGTGCAGTTAGTCTATGATTTACATCTCTGCAGCACAAGTTTTATTTATCCACATTCAATCTCAACTGTCAAGTAGATGTCCAAAAAGGTGGAAATGTGACAATCTTTGATGACACCAGAAACCATGTGTGGTCAACAAAAATAATAAGAAATAGATCGTACAGTATACTCCACTGCTGCTGGGGGAGGTCAGTAGACGGAGAGTACAGTATACTCCACTGCTGCTGGAGGAGGTCAGTAGATGGAGAGTACAGTATACTCCACTGCTGCTGGGGGAGGTCAGTAGACGGAGAGTACAGTATACTCCACTGCTGCTGGGGGAGGTCAGTAGACGGAGAGTACAGTATACTCCACTGCTGCTGGGGGAGGTCAGTAGATGGAGAGTACAGTATACTCCACTGCTGCTGGGGGAGGTCAGTAGATGGAGAGTACAATATACTCCACTGCTGCTGGGGGAGGTCAGTAGATGGAGCGTACAGTATACTCCACTGCTGCTGGGGGGAGGTCAGTAGATGGAGCGTACAGTATACTCCACTGCTGCTGGGGGGGTCAGTAGACGGAGAGTACAGTATACTCCACTGCTGCTGGGGGAAGTCAGTAGACGGAGCGTACAGTATACTCCACTGCTGCTGGGGGAAGTCAGTAGACGGAGCGTACAGTATACTCCACTGCTGCTGGGGAGGTCAGTAGACGGAGAGTACAGTATACTCCACTGCTGCTGGGGGAGGTAAGTAGATGGAGCGTACAGTATACTCCACTGCTGCTGGGGGAGGTCAGTAGATGGAGAGTACAGTATACTCCACTGCTGCTGGGGGAGGTCAGTAGATGGAGAGTACAGTATACTCCACTGCTGCTGGGGGAGGTCAGTAGACGGAGAGTACAGTATACTCCACTGCTGCTGGGGGAGGTCAGTAGATGGAGAGTACAGTATACTCCACTGCTGCTGGGGGAGGTCAGTAGACTGGAGAGTACAGTATACTCCACTGCTGCTGGGGGAGGTCAGTAGATGGAGAGTACAGTATACTCCACTGCTGCTGGGGGAGGTCAGTAGATGGAGAGTACAGTATACTCCACTGCTGCTGGGGGAGGTCAGTAGATGGAGAGTACAGTATACTCCACTGCTGCTGGGGGAGGTCAGTAGATGGAGAGTACAGTATACTCCACTGCTGCTGGGGGAGGTCAGTAGATGGAGAGTACAGTATACTCCACTGCTGCTGGGGGAGGTCAGTAGACGGAGAGTACAGTATACTCCACTGCTGCTGGGGGAGGTCAGTAGATG
The DNA here is from genome assembly GCF_014858855.1 of Bufo gargarizans. Taxonomy (NCBI): domain Eukaryota; kingdom Metazoa; phylum Chordata; class Amphibia; order Anura; family Bufonidae; genus Bufo; species Bufo gargarizans. The sequence goes on along the minus strand of NC_058083.1, from coordinate 529,802,615 downwards.
GAGAGTACAGTATACTCCACTGCTGCTGGGGGAGGTCAGTAGACGGAGAGTACAGTATACTCCACTGCTGCTGGGGGAGGTCAGTAGACTGGAGAGTACAGTATACTCCACTGCTGCTGGGGGAGGTCAGTAGACTGGAGAGTACAGTATACTCCACTGCTGCTGGGGGAGGTCAGTAGATGGAGAGTACAGTATACTCCACTGCTGCTGGGGGAGGTCAGTAGACGGAGCGTACAGTATACTCCACTGCTGCTGGGGGAGGTCAGTAGACGGAGAGTACAGTATACTCCACTGCTGCTGGGGGAGGTCAGTAGATGGAGAGTACAGTATACTCCACTGCTGCTGGGGGAGGTCAGTAGATGGAGCGTACAGTATACTCCACTGCTGCTGGGGGAGGTCAGTAGAAAGCTCCATTACATCAGTCTATAGAGGATTTGTAGAAACCTCAGCTTCACCTACCTGATGATCCAGTGGGATATTTGGTTTCTCCTCTGGACAGTCCTGGGAATACTGAGGACTGGGACATCTCTCTGGTGGATTTCTCTGACTGGATCCATCTGTAGGAAATACACAGGGTGACTGAATACATTGTCTATATGTGATGATCAGATGGTGGGGGAATAATGGGAGTCATTTCCTATAGGTAGAGAACAATGTTGAGATAAAATTTAACTTAATATATACTAAAATGTGTCCACCATTGCCTAACGGCAGATGTGACAAGTAAAAAATCAGTGCATGTATAGATGAAAGGGATGTTCTTACCAAGTCCTGTAGATCCGAACCACACATGAACCATTTCGGTGTATGCAGAGTTGGTCAGGGCGGGATTACCTTGATTTCTCGATTTGAACCTATTTGGCCTCATCTATCCTTTACATCCAGGGAGGTGGAGAACCCTCCCTGAGAAGAGCGATCCCTCTGAACTATCCCTAACAACTGGATAGGATGCTGTAGATACTAATGTACTGGGAAGATACTAGGGCAAAGAAGCTAGTGAACCAAAAGTGTGTTTTCCTATATGTTTCAATTGGACCACAACATGTAATCTCTTCAGGGGACTAAACTATAGAAACACCTATGACTGGCTATGTCCTAACAAATAACGTCTTATATGTGATGAGCAGATGATGGGGGTATCTGATTCTCAAAACTGTTCTCTCCTCTACAGTCATGGAAGGTCTCCTCTTACCCGGAGATGTGAGGGACTGGTGATTCTCCATCATGACGTCCTTGTGTTCTTCTAAATACTCCCACTCCTCCATGGAGAAATAGACAGCGACATCCTGACACCTTATAGGAACCTGACAACACAAGGACACAGTCATTACCAGACCCCTCCCGTGGCGTTATTGTATAATGTCCCAGCATTCCCAGCAGCGCTCACCTCTCCGCTCAGCAGCTCAGTGATCCCGGTGGTAAGTTCTAGGATCTTCTGCTCATGTATCAGGGAATGAGGTGGAGGCTCGGTGATGGGGCTCTGGGTCCTGCTCCGTCCTCCTGACACACGGGGTGTCACACACTCACCAGATGACTTCTTCACTACTGTGTAATCCTGTGTATGGGGAGACGCCGATCACTACAGAGATTCTAAGAATCCTTCACCTTTCCAGACATTTCCCTGGTTTATTACTAGAGATAAGAGTGATGTCATGTGAGACTCTCACCTCTCCAGTTATCAAGTAGATGATCTCCAGGGTGAGGTCTAATATCCTTGCAGCCATGTGGTCTCTGTCCTTCTCCATCCTTGGAGGGTCATTGAAGGAAAGGACCATTATCTTTAAAAAGAAAAGAGTCCTGCACCTAAGAAACCTGAGGGAAACGTGTAACATCTGGAAGAAAATCTGCAATCATTTAGCGCTATTACATCTCTATGGATACACAGGTATATAGATGCTTACTGCTGTATTAGACCGGCAGATTATGCAGGGAAGGAAGTGTTTCTTCTCAACAATCGCCTGCTCATCAGCGGAGGAGACTGCTGCTATTACATGCAGTAATCTCTTCTACTGTATGGGGAGGAGAGATAGCCAATGCCGTCACCGCCGTCACCTGTCCTCACGATTTTTAAACCTGTTGGACTGCCCGATGAACGAGGCTCGTTCATTGGGTAATCTGTGGCAGCATTACACTGCCAGATCATCGCTAACGAGCTTTACTACTAATATCTCCAGTCTAAGAACCCTTTCACATGAGTGAGTTCCATGCATCAGACTCGCACTGTGCGTCAGGAAGAGCATCAATCCTGACCTCCCAGCACTGCCTGCATTATGTAACCCTTACAGATCTGGAATATACTGAATAACACACAGCATTAAGTCAGTGTTGTCCAATACATTCCAGACCTCTAAGGGTTACATAGCATCATAAATCAATATAATGCTATGCGACCCCGGCAGTGCTGGGAGGTCTGGACAGGAGCTGCTGCATACTCACGCTGCGAGTGGAACTCGCTCGTCTGAAAGGGGCCTAACACAGGCTTTACACTGTAGCGGTCTACACACCTGTCTTGTTTAACCCCTTCCCGACCTTTGACGTACTGTTACGTCATGGGGACCACTGAGTTCCCGCAATTTGATGTAATAGAACGTCATAGTGATCGCGCGGGCACCGGAGCAGTGCGCGCGCGATCACTGCAGGGGCCCGGCCGTCCATGGTAGCCGGGCCCCTGCTGTATCCGCCGGCATCGCTGTAAAAGCGGATGTCGGCGGATTAACCCCCTCTATGCCGCTGACTGCGACATAGAAGAGGTTTGTGTTGGGTGAGGGAAAGCATCGAGTCCCCGCGCTGCTGTGGCGGGGACCCGATGTGACACAAGGCAGCCCGATGCCATGCAGAGGCTGCCCAATGCCTTGCACGGCATCGGGAACTGCCTTCTACGGGAGCCGAAGAGATCCAGCCTCAGGCCCGTCTCCTAGGTAACCCGTTAGTGTATGACTCAGTGTCATACACTAACAGGCAATGCATTACAATACAGATGTATTGTAATGCATTGCAGAGCGGATCAGACCCCCAAAAGTGAATGTCATAAATAAAGTAAAGTAAAATAAGTAAATAAAAAAGTGTTTTTAATAAAATTTATAAAGTAAAAAAGAAAAAAAAAAATCTTTCCCCTTATTTTATAATAAAAAACTGAAAAACAAAACAAAATCCACACATATTAGGTATTGACGCATCCGTAATGACTGGCTCTATAAATATATCACATGATCCACCCTGTCCGATAAACACCATAAAAAAATAATAAACAGTGTAAAAAAAAAAAGCCATTACATCACAAAAAGTACAACACCAAGCGATCAAAAAGGCGTATGCCTCCCAAAATGGTATAAATAAAACCGTCACCTCATCCCACAAAAAATGAGCCCCTACCTAAGACAATCGCCAAAAAAATAAAAAAAATACAGCTCTCAGAACATGGAGACACTAAAACATCATTTTTTGGTGTCAAAACTGCTATTATTGTGCTAAAGTGCAATTTAAAAAAAAAAAAAAAGTATACATACTAGGTATCGCTACATCCCTAACAAACAGCTCTATAAAAATATCCAATGACCTAACCAGGTGAACACCGTAAAAATAAAAAATAAACTGTAAAAAAAAGCAATTTTTGTCACATTACATCACAAAAATTGCAACAGCAAGTGATCAAAAAGGTGAATGCCCCTCAAAATAGTACCAATCAGACCTTCACCTCATTCCAAAAATGAGACCCTACCTGAGAGAATCGGTCAATAAATAAAAAAAAGCTATGGCTCTCAGACTATGAGACATTAAAATATGATTATTTTTTGTTTCAAAACTGCTATTATTGTGCTAAAGTGAAAAAAAAATAAAAAAGTAAACATATTAGGTATTGCCACGTGCGTAACGATCTGCTCTATAAAAAAGTCACATGACCTAATCCCTCGGTTAAACGCTGTAAAAATAAAAAATTAAAACGGTGTCAAAACATCCATTTTTTGTTACCTTGCCTCACAAAAAACGTAATATAGAGCAATAAAAAAATCATATATACCCCAAAATAGTACCAATAAAACTGGCACCTTATCCCGTAGTTTCCAAAATGTGGTCACTTTTTTGAGTTTCTACTGTAGGGGTGCATCAGGGGGGCTTCAAATGGGACATGGCATCTAAAAACCAGTTCAGCTAAATTTGTCTTCCAAAAACCATATGGCGCTCCTTTCCTTCTGTGCCCTGCCGTGTGCCCGTACAGCAGTTTACGATCACATGTAGGGTGTTTCGGTAAACCGCAGAATCAGAGTAATAAATAGTGAGTTTTATTTGGCTGTTAACCCTTGCTTTGCTACTGGAAAAAAATGATTAAAATTTAAAATCTGCCAAAAAAGTGAAATTCTGAAATTTTATCTCCATTTTCCATCAATTCTTGTGGAACACCTAAAGGGTTAAGAAAGTTTGTCAAATCATTTTTATATACCTTGAGGGGTGTAGTTTCTAAAATGGGGTTATTTTTGAGTGGTTTCTATTATGTAAGCCTCACAAAGTGACTTCAGACCTGAACTGGTCCTTAAAAAGTGGGTTTTGGAAATTTTCCTTGTAACGTCCCAAAAAAAAGAAAATGTCGTTTTCAAAATGATCCAAACAGGAAGTAGACATATGGGGAAGGTAAAGTAATTACAATTTTTGAAGGTATTACTATCTATTATAAAAGTAGAGAAATTGAAATTTGGAAATTTGCAAATTTTTTAACAATTTTGGTAAATTTGGTATTTTTTTATAAATAAAAATGTGTTTTTTTTTTTACTTATTTTTACCACTGTCATGAAGTACAATATGTGATGAGAAAACAATCTCAGAATGGCCTGGATAAGTAAAAGCGTTTTAAAGTTATCACCACATATCAGATGTCAGATTTGCAAAAAATGGCCTGGGCAGGAAAGTGAAAACAGGCCCGGGGTTGAAGGGGTTAACTAGCATTACCAGCGCAGTAAATAGTCATCTATGGGGGAAATAACCGGTGGGTTCTGATTAACCCCTTAATGATCTGGCAATTTTGGCCTTTCACCGGTCAGTTTTGTTCATCCTCACATTGCAAACACCATAAGGTTTTTGTTTGCTCAATGTGTTTCAAAGGAAAAAGAAACCCTCTAAAACGTAACTTCTAATAATCTACTACTAAAATGATGCAATAGGGACCTTTAATGAACCAGGAAATAAGATGGAGGGGCCATGTGGTAATAATATTCAAATACCAGGGAAAACGTTCTGGTCGTGGTAACTTGCGGTCAGATGACCCAGATCACCAGACCCCATCAGTCCACCTTGGCCACCTCCCTTCCTTCCTTTGTGGGACCTCCAGGACTCTGATCCTGTGGAAACATTCATGGAAGGAGTTAATCTTTTTGTGTAATTCATATATAAGTCTCTTTAAAGGGCGCCCGTCATCTATTTTAGGCCCCTTTCACACGGGCGAGTATTCCGTGCAGATGCGACGCGTGAGTTGAACGCATCGCACCCGCACTGAATCCCGACCCATTCATTTCTATGGGGCTGTTCACATGAGCGGTGATTTTCACGCATCACTTGTGCGTTGCGTGAAAATTGCAGCATGCTCTATTTTGTGCGTTTTTCACGTAATGCAGGCCCCATAGAAATGAATGGGGTTGAGTGAAAATCGCAAGCATCCGCAAGCAAGTGCGGATGCGGTGCAATTTTCACGCACGGTTGCTAGGAGACAATCTGGATGGAGACCCGATCATTATTATTTGCCTTTTCCCCCCTTTTTTGTGTTTCTAGTATTATGTATAGGAGTTGTGGCTGACTCCTATGGTCGTGCACTCCCTCCTGCCCCTCCCCTGCCTCGCAGGTTGACTTTAATTAGACTGATTACATAGTCTGCTCAGCATGCATGCTGGTACTTGTAGCCCCTGGATTCAACGAAGGCCATTTTGGCTCCACACAGACATAAATCAAGGGGGCCCAGCATGCATGTGGGACCTGCACTTCCTGGATTCATGGTCGCTGTTATGGCACCCAACAGGTGAGTTTTAGTGTTAAGACCCTTCTTATAGAGGTCGCCTTGGCGTTCGGCAGACGGGCTCAAATGATTTTGTACAAAATGTATTTGCTAAGCATCTCTAAGTTATTAGCATAGCATTTGCAATGTAATATACCTTTGTACTCTACTTTTGGTTTGTAGAGTGCTGTTGCACCATTTGTTTGTCAGATTATTTTCCTTTATAACATGGTTATAAGAGAAAATAATAGCATTCTGAATACAGAATGCTTAGTACAATAGCGCTGGAGGGGTTAAAAAAAATAAAAAATAATTAAACTCACCTTACTTGCTCGCGCAGCCGGCATCTCTTCTGTCTCCTTTTTTTCTGTGTGCAGGAAAAGGACCTGTGGTGATGTCACTCCGGTCATCACATGGTCCGTCACATGATCTTTTACCATGGTAATGGATCATGTGATGACCGGAGTGATGTCACCACAGGTCCTTTTCCTGCACACAACAAAGAAAGAAGACAGAAGGAGATGCCGGCTGCGCGACCAAGTGGATTAAGGTGAGTTAAATTATTATTATTATTTTTTTAACCCCTCCAGCCCTATTGTACTATGCATTCTGTATTAAGAATGCTATTATTTTCCCTTATAACCATGTTATAAGGGAAAATAATACAATCTGCAGAACACCTAACCCAAACCCAAACTTCTGTGAAGAAGTTCGGGTTTAGGTACCAAACATGCCGATTTTTCTCACGCGAGTGCAAAACGCATTACAATGTTTTGCACTTGCGTGGAAAAATCATGCATGTTCCCGTAACGCACCCGCACCTTTTCCCGCAACGCCCTTGTGAAAGAGGCCCTACTCATGTAACACAGTTCACAAATGGTACCTTTTATTGCCTCGCCTGCTCCTCTGATGGTCCAAAAATGAACTATGAAGCCATACGCAAATAAGCTCGCAAAGTGCCAAGGGGTGTTATCTATTGCCGCAAGTTCTGGGGGCCCCAGGCGTTACTCTGCTATCACTCCTCCCATGTCTGTCTGTAAGCCGGCCTAGTATCTCCTGACGTCACCGTCCTCTGCTCCTGAAATCCAGCGCCTGTGCACAAAACCGCCAGGCCTGGGCAAGCGCAATACAATACTGACTGTGGGCAGCGGCATCGATGAAGGGACTGCATCCAGGAGCAGAGGACGGTGATGTCCATCATTAAAACGAATGGGGATGAAAAATTTTCTGTTTTCAGGTCACAGGAAACAAAAAGGGGATGTGAACGAGCCCTTAACCCCTCAAGTCCCAGAGGATTTTTCGTTTTCATCTTTCCTCCCTGCCTTCCCAGAACCATCATTTTTTTTCATTTTTCCATTCACGTAGCCGAGTGAGGGCCTGTGTTTTGCTGGATGTAGTGGGAAGTAGTGATGAGCGGCAGGGGCAATATTCTAATTCACAATATTTCGCAAATATTTTGTAGAATATTCGTCATATATTTGCAAATTCGAGATTATATTGTCACGGCTGAGGATGGGGGAAACCCTCAGCCGTGCGATGCCAGAAGATGTTTGGTCGCTGCTCGGCCAGGACAACAGAATTAGGGAGCAGGTCACCTCCTATCGCGTCCCTAATACTGACCCTGACTCCTAACCGTATGAGCCAACCCTGATGGTAGGAGGGCTCATACACCGGAACCTATAGTCCCCAATAGCCCTCAGGATTGCCCTGGACTAGGAGCAGGGTAAGACGACCTGTTCCTCCTAGGCACGGACGAACAGGAGTCTCACTGGCCAAGCTGCAAGGAGAAGGGGTACATAGACATATGGATATGACAGGTGAACCTAGCAGTTCCACACTAACCTGCCACAGCCTTGCTGACTGGAACCTGTGGTCAAATACGCTGTCCACACAAACACTAAGGAGACAGCACACACAGGTAACCAGGACATCCATAGCTGCAATAAATATCAAGAGCATAAAAACATCACATCAGACATATTTATTTTTTTATGACCGCAAGGGTGGCCCTTACTGGAAAGATGGTATATGAACCAGGAGGATGACTCCAGCAAACCGCATGGCTGAAGTACCCCTCAGCTTCTGCCATCCAGCAGGAAGCTAAATAGCCCAAGCGGCCACACACACGCACGCACGCACACTGGGAAAGGAGTTAACCCTTCCATCACCAAACAAGGTAAGTGTCACTCAAAGGGGAAGTGTACACACCACAAACTCCCTCACACCAGACATAGAAAGTGAACACTAAAACCACACGTTGCCAGAGGCAACCGCATGCCGTGACAGCGAACGCCTAGCAACCACCCAGGCCGCTCCACTGCCAACAACCTTATGTTGCCAACGGCAACCACACGTGAGGCAAGATACAGAGCCCTCACCTGTGGTTGACAACACAAAACAAACCGCTGACAACTGCATGCGAACCAAGGAGTCACGACCACAACCATGGTCGTGACATATATTCTTGATGGCAAAAATCGGCTTTGTATTATTCGCGGAATGCGCGCGAAATACAGGCGTGGGTCACTTATGCTACATTTTTCAAGCTGCTAGAAGTTTCCTGAGACTGAATAAAATGGTTGGCACGGCAGAACATTAGAATAGCTTTATATGTAGATAGAGTGCTCCAATATATTCGCGCTTGCGACTTTTCGGAAATAGTAGGCAACTTTTCTATTGGTTGCTAGGGATCTTGCTAAGCTGTGACAAAGACTTCTCATTGGCCCACAAGCTAGAAGAAGGGAGGGATGATCACCTGATGTGTACTGTGTAAAAAAAAACAACAAAACGAATATTTGATTTTTCCAATTATCCCAATTTGGATTTTTTTTCCCTCTTCCCACTAGTGTTGAGCGCGAATATTCGAATAGCGTAATTTTAATCGCGACTATCGGCACTTCTAGACTATTCCGAATATCGCGCTCAACACTAGTGGGAAGAGGAAAAAAAATCCAAATTGGAATAATTTGAAAAAAATGCAATTGGAATTGGAAAGAAATGTCTCTACGGCGTTCCCTATCCGGTAAAACTGACCTGTTGTCTTCATTCTATGGGTCAGTACGATTACAGGGACACCACTGTACTGAAAAAAAAATAAAGAAAAAGTTTGAAAGAAGACAATTGTTTCTTTTGATCTCCATAGATTTTTTTTTATAATATTTTTAGATTTTAATAGTTCAGGCATTTTGGGAGGCGGCGATGCCCATGATCTTTATGTATTTTATTATTTATTTTTATTTTAATTCTGGGGAAAGGGAGGGACCTAAATGATGATAGGAGGCAAGAACATGTGATCGTCAGATTAATAGAAGTAGAATCTAAAGGTGGATCCACACGTCCAGATAATGGGGCAGATTCTCGACAATCTGCCCGTCTCAAGGTGCCACAGATCTCCTGATGAACAAGAGAACAGCTCGTTCTTCGGGTTATATGATCGATAGTGCAGGCACATAACCTATTGTTCCTGGGCAGCAGATTGTGGCGCCTAAACAGCGATCAGCTCTATGAGGAGGAGCGACCCCTCGTCCTCACACTGTGGAGGTGATCGCTGTATGTAAATACTACGCTTCACCCCCACTGAACGAGCGGCTTCTTCCCGACACTCGGCTTTAGCTCTGCGCGTGTAAATCTTCGGAGATCTTTTTACTGATGACCTATCCTCTGGAAAGGTTATCAGTATCCAATCTGCGGGGGTCCGACACCCGGGACCCGCACTGAGAGGGCCGGCTCCACATTTATGTGGATAAATCTCAGTTGGCCCGCTTGTGGCATTTTTTTTACATTTACATGTCCCCCTGTGGCTCCCACTCCGTATAATGACCCCCAGAAAGTACAGGTGAAACTCGAAAATTTGAAATCGTGCAAAGTTCATATATTTCAGTAATGCAACTTAAAAGATGAAACTAACACATGAGACTCATTACAGGCAAAGCGAGAGATTCCAAGCCTTTATCTGGTATAATTTGGATGATTATGGCTTACAGCTTATGAGACCCCAAAGTCACAATTTCAGGTCCCCTTTGCTCAGGGGGTACGGACTAAGTAGCTGACCAGAGGGTGACACTTTGAGCCTCGAATATTGAACCTTTTCACAAAATTTTAATTTTAAGTTGCATTACTGAAACAAAGGAACTTTTGCACAATATTCAAATTTTTTGTTTCACCTGTATAGTGACCCCCAGTGGCCCCCATACAGTATAATGCCCCCCCCCCCGGTGGCCCTCCATTCAGAATACTGACCTCCTGTGCCCCCCCCCATACAGAATAATGACCCCAGTGTCCCCCTTAAAGGGAATCTGTCACCTGCTTTTACCATTTTAAGCTGTCACCATCGCCATGTTCACTAAAGTACCTTATTTCCTGCAGTCTTCTTCTTACTTTATTTCGTTTTGTAGTTTTGATATAAAAGCGCTTTTTATGTTATGCTAATGAGGCCCCAAGGTGCCCAGAGGGGTGTTTTTTTCACTCTCCGGTGCCCAGTGATGCCCCCCTGCAGTGCCCAAGAACGCCTCCTGATCATCAAATAACCTCCCACAGCCCGGCAAACGGTTCCGCCCCCTCCCCACGTCATAGTCTACCTTATAGAAATGCCCCGTCCTTCTTCCTGTCTGCAGCCAGAAAACTCGCGCAGGCGGTACTATCAACGTCCTGAGGGCAACAGCCTCAAAAGTCTCACTGGGCATGCGCCGAGCCCAGTGATGTAACCTGAGCGCTGTTGCCCTCAGGACGTTGATGATCACGCAGGCGGTACTGCGCCTGCGCAAGTTTTCTGGCCGCAGACAGGAAGAAGGACGGGGCATTTCTATAAGGTAAATTATGACGTGGGGAGGGGGCAGAACCGTTTGCTGGGCTGTGGGAGGTTATTTGAGGATCAGGAGGCGTTCTTGGGCACTGCAGGGGGGCATCACTGGGGATGGGGGATCATACTGTATGGAAGGGGCACTGGGGTCATTATACTGTGGGGGGGGGGGGTGCACTATACTGTGTAAGGGGCCCTCACACAGTATAATGTCCCCCCCAGTGGCCCCCTTACCTATCATTGCTAGAGCACAGGGGAGCCGGCAGTCCTTTCATTCACTAACTGCAGCTGACCTCCCTGCGCTCCTTCTCTCCTCCGGCCCGTTATGACATCACCGCTGGGCCGGGCCGGGCCTGGAGGACAGAAGGAGCTCAGGGAGATGAGCTGCGGTTAGTGAATGGCTCCCCTGCACTTCAGCAATGAGCGCTTCTATCTGTATTGAGAAAAGCGCTCATAGCAGCCGGCCTGGGGGCACCCTCCTGAGAACTGGCACGGGTGGACTGCCCCCCACCATCCTTAGCCCGTCACTACGCAGTGGGCCCCCCAGGAGCAGCGGGCCCCGACACCTGCCCAGGTATGCTGGGTGCTGACGCTGGGCCTGCCCGCCGATCAGCTGTTGGAGAAGGCAGTGGCGCTCCTGTTAGCGCCGCGGCCATCTCTCTGCATTTCCTAGGCCAGTGACAAGTTCATTAATCACGTGAATGGGGCTGAGCGCGATACCAAGCACGGCCTTCTCAAAACACCTGATTGGCAGGGGTCCCAAATATCAGACCACCTCCGATCAGATACTGATGATCCATCCAGACCAATAACTGACCTGCAGATCTCACCTCCTGGGGCTGCAGGACCTGCGATGACGTCACAGTCATGTGATATTTTAGTGGTTGCAGGACCTTTAAATGATGGCACAGTCATGTGATCAGTTACGTACACAGGAGAGACGTGGCTGCAGGACCTTCGATGACATCACATTGGTCATGTGGCAGGAAGTACTAAACAATGGAGAAACCTCCACCGCTCTGATCCTCCCCTCATGTGACTGATCACATGACCATGACATCATCAAAGGTCCTGAAGTCACTAGGATATCTAGCCAGTATTGTCTAAACTCCATGAGCCCTAGGGAGGTTGTGATGTCAGTGAAGTAACGTGGGTTTGAAGAAGCGTGGGCTGTAGCAGAAGGTGATATACATAGAAGTTATAGGGCCAGATTTATCACGACTCTGGCAGCTCACTCCACTTTAACATATGGCTAAAGTCAGTTTTATGATCGGCCCTTTAAGACTGTAATAAATGTGGTTTGACGGTAGCAGTTTATCCGTCAGTAAGCAGCTTTACAAAAGTCGCACATCTTTACGAAAAAGTTGCATGTTCTATTAAAAAGTCTCATAAGATAAGCATGGTCCTCACTGGAGAGAAATAGCGACTTTTTTGCGACTTTTTAAATAGTCCCAATAGTAAATCTGTCTAGAGATTCATTTACATAAGAAAACACGCCCACTTTCAGAAAACTGGCGAGCATAGTGCAGAGCAGAAAAATGTCGCACATTTTTGTGCAGTTTAAGCGATTGTGCAAAAATTTGTGACTTTTTCACTCCATTATTCTGACTTGAGCTACTGATAAATCTGGCCCATTGTGTTCCTCCCTGCAGCCCATACATTTTAGCCAGGGGGGTACCTAAAAATCATGGGGCTCTATAGCAAAACTCAGAATTGCCCCCCCCCCCATAAAAGCACATGCAGATGTCATTAGTAGTATGTGTGTGTTATATATATATATATATAATTATATACAGACAGTAATTAGGGATGAGTGAACGTGTGTCTTGAAGTTTGGCGTATAAGGTTCTGGTTATCTAAGAACTCTGTTATGGTTCCGCTACCACAAACCATAACTTATCGTCCGTGGTAGCGGAATCCGTAACTGAATTCTTAGATAACCCAAACTTTGTACGCCAAACTTCAAAACACGAGTCCGCTCACCACTAATAATAATACATAGACATATACATCAAATTCTGAGGGCAGTCCAGTCCCTGCCCCTCATTGCCCTATTAGAAATAGTAATAAGTAGTGTTGGGCGAGCATGCCCGGCACATCGCGGTGTTCATCAAGTCTCCTCCCCGCACGTTTGTTGGCTGCCCACACTGTGATGCCTCAGCCATGTTGGTTACTGGCATTACAGTGATTGGCTGTCCGGAACGCGTCATTGGGTGCGATCTAGCCCCCGATAACACGTGCTCGGCCCAGTCTTAGTCAGGGCGAGCTGCAGCAGAAGGGGCAGATAGTGGAGGGACAGGAATAGTGTTTTGTTTTGTTTTTAGGCAGGGTTTACTGTTGAAAGGTGTTAGAGACCCAAAAGTCCTTTTCTGGCAGCAATATATATTATTAGCGCAACCTGCGTGCAATTGTTTGGCCGCTGCTGACAGTGACACAACCTCTGCTACATCTGTTGTGTTACATTTGCGCATCCTAAATATCAGTGATATTCAGCGCAATTGTTTGGCCGCTGGTGACTGCGACATTACCTGCGCTACATCTCCTGTATAACGTATGCGCATCCGAAATATCTGTGACATTCAGTGTAATTTATTTGCTCATACACTTACAAAACCTGCGCTACTGTACATGTGACAGACTTTTAAGCATATACAGTATACCATTTATTATGCTCAAGGCGAGCAGTAAAGGACGGGGAAGTGGCCGCGCTGCTGATGGTGCACGCAGAGGCCGTGGTCCTGGGTGCGGTGAAACTGTGCCTGCTGCCAGAGCACAAGAAACTCACTCATCCACGATACCTAGCTTCATGTCCCAGTTTGCAGGGCGGCGCGGTACACCACTCTTGACGTCACACCAGTGCGACCAGGTGGTCAGTTGGATTGCAGCAGATAATGTTTCCAGTCGGTTAAGCACCACCCTGTCTTCCACATAGTCCAGTCTCAGTAGCCAGGAGTCTGGTCAACAGAATCCTCACCCTGATCCTCCTTCCTCCCATAATGGAGAGTCTTGGCAAACAAGTGATCCCACACTCGGATATTCCGAGGAGCTCTTTTCATCGCCATTCCTTGATTTGGGCCTCTCGCCAAGCCTGCTTGAAGAGGGACATGAGGAGATCTTGTGCCCTGATTCCCAAACTCTTGAGCATCCACAGTCAGAAGAAGATGATTATTACTATGGAGGGGGCACAGAGGACTTTATTACTATGGAGGGGGCACAGAGGACTTTATTACTATGGGGGGGGGGGCACAGAGGACTTTATTACTATGGGGGGGGGGGGGGCACAGAGAACTTTATTACTATGGAGGGGGCACAGAGGACTTTATTACTATGGAGGGGGCACATAGGATGTTATCACTATGGAGGGGCCACAGAGGACTTAATCACTATGGAGGGGCCACAGAGGACTTAATCACTATGGAGGGGCCATAGAGGACTTAATGACTATTCAGGGGCCACAGAGGACTTAATGACTATGGAGGGGCCACAGAGGACTTAATGACTATGGAGGGGCCACAGAGGACTTAATGACTATGGAGGGGCCACAGAGGACTTAATCACTATGGAGGGGCCACAGAGGACTTAATCACTATGGAGGGGCCACAGAGGACTTAATCACTATGGAGGGGGCACAGAGCCAGAGGGCATTACTACAATGAAGTGGGCATTATTACTGTGAAGGGGCATAATGGAGATTTCTACTATGGAGGGGGCACAGAGGGCATTTACTACTATTAAGGGGGCGCAATGATGATTATTACTGTGAAGGGGGCACAAAGAGGGCATTACAACTATGAAAGGGGCACACAGAGGGTATAACTACTGTGAGAGGGCACAATGTGGGCATAACTACTGTGAGGGGGCACAAATCTGTACAAAACTATTGTCACCAATCACTGCCGCAGTTTCAGCCACAAGCCACAGCCACCAGTCAGTGCCAGCAGTCTCAGCCATCAGTCAGTGCCAGCAGTCTCAGCTACAGCCAGCCCTCAGTGCCAGCAGTCTTAGCCGCAGCCAGCAGTCTCAGCCACAGCCACCAGTCAGTGCCAGCAGTCTCAGCTACAGCCAGCACTCAGTGCCAGCAGTCTCAGCCACAAGCCGCAGCCAGCAGTCACAGCCACCAGTCAGTGCCAGCAGTCTCAGCTACAGCCAGAACTCAGTGCCAGCAGTCTCAGCCACAAGCCGCAGCCACCAGTCAGTGCCAGCAGTCTCAGCCACCAGTCTCAGCCACAGCCACCAGTCAGTGCCAGCAGTCTCAGCCACCAGTCAGTGCCAACAGTCTCAGCCACCAGCCGCAGTCAGCAGTCTCAACCACAGCCACCAGTCAGTGCCAGCAGTCTCAGCCACCAGTCAGTGCCAGCAGTCTCAGCCACCAGCCGCAGTCAGCAGTCTCAGCCACAGCCACCAGTCAGTGCCAGCAGTCTCAGCCACCAGCCGCAGTCTCAGCCACAGCCACTAGTCAGTGCCAGCAGTCTCAGCCACAAGCCACAGCCAGCAGTCTCAGCCACAGCCACCAGTCAGTGCCAGCAGTCTCAGCCACCAGCCGCAGTCTCAGCCACCAGTCAGTGCCAGCAGTCTCAGCCACCAGCCGCAGTCTCAGCCACAGCCACCAGTCAGTGCCAGCAGTCTCAGCCACAAGCCACAGCCAGCAGTTTCAGCCGCAGCTACCAGTCAGTTCCCTTGCCATTTAATATTGACTGTTCCTACAAATGTTTATGCACTACTGTTCTAGCGCCCGTTATTGTAACGGGCTTAATGTCTAGTATATATATATATATATATATTCACACACATGAGCACTACCACTAACTCCCTGCTACACCTACATAAGACACATAGGTTTACCAGCCGTCAGCACACTAGTGTGTCCCCCGCCGCAGCTCAGCGTGTGAGCAACTACATAACTGTCATGCAGAATGTGCTGTCTGCTGTTTACACACTACCTTGCAGGACAGGACTCTCCAGGTCAGTGGTCAGGAGGAGGTTAGAGCAGTGAAGGCCTGCTAACCTTGCTGGGCCCTCTCTCTCTCACACGCTACTCTGATGCTGTAATGATACAAGGCAAAGGAAAGCAGCAGGGCACAGCAGACGAAAGGACTTGGTGGGTGGCTGCAGGGCCAAGAAGTTAGGGAGGTGTACTTCGATTAGAAAGGAGGCGGGGCCAATCAGCCTGCCCGGGCCCCTCAAACTCCCGGGCCCCATAGTAACTGCGTGGTCTGCCGCTATGGGCGGTACGCCAGTGATTCTAGCCTGGTCGGTGGTGAAGTGCCTAGCTTGAGTTTCTCCCTGCAGCCCATACATTGTAACTAGGGATGAGCGAATTGACTTCGAATGAAACATCTGAAGTAGATTCGCATAAAACTTTGTTTCAATACTGTACGGAGCAGGAGCTCCGTACAGTATTAGAATGTATTGGCTCTGATGAGCCAAAGTTATTACTTTGTGAAGTCTCGCGAAACTTCGCAAAGTAATAACTTCGGCTCATCGGAGCTAGGGATGAGCGAACTTCATATTTTGGAGTTCGTGTTCGGGTATATGCTAAATTGCGTTATGGATTCCGTTACCACGGACCATAATGCAATTCTATGATGGAATGCCTTGAGAGGCATTCCGTTATTCATTCTGTCATAATAGAAGACTATGGCCCGAATAACGGATCTTTCCGGTTTACGTTATGCTGGAGCCCTCTCCTGCATAACGGAAACGGGACCGATCAGTTATGCAGGCCATAGACTTCTATTATAACGGAATGCCTCTAAAGGCATTCCGTTATGCATTCCGTCATAGAATTGCGTTATGGTCCATGGTAACGGAATCCATAACGCAATTCAGCATATATCCAAACACAAACTTCAAAATATGAAGTTCCCTCATCCCTAATCAGAGCCAATGCTTTCTAATACTGTACAGAGCGCTCCCTCCGTACAGTATTGAAAAGTTTTATGCAAATCGATTTTGGATGTTTCATCCGAAGTCGATTCGCTCCTCCCTAATTGAAACCTGTTCTTGGTCTTCTGAGAGAATGTAGCCCCGCCCCCCAAATCCTTCTAAAATCTAATGGTTTCCACCAAGACAACCCTTTGAGGCCGTTCATGGGATATTTGCTCTTCTGGTGGCGGCCACGTGGTTTATGCCACTCATTCTTTTCAGTTGGAAGCAGCTCTGATGATCAGGGAATGGTGGTTTCAAGACTCGACTGCGCCAGAAACAACACAGCCACAGGCAGCCCATACGTTTTAGCCAATTATTTAATCGAATGTGTGGGCTCCTTGGATGTTCTTGGTGGCAGTGGCGACCTGTAGTCAGTTCTCCCAGGGCCACTCTCATTTTAGGCTTTTTTTTTAAATTGAAATAGCTAGATGTATGGGCTTACTGGAGGTACTGATGGATATATTTCCTAATGGCATCATTTTGAGGTGCGTATAACCTCATACCTCCCAACCGTCTAGGCCACCTTTCCCAATAAAAAAAATTACCGGCCAAGTTAAAGGAGTTCTTCAGGAATTAGCAAAATTAAAATACTTAAATATTATTTTATATTAAATATATTCCCAAATACCTTTCATTAGATATAATGGCTCGTTATGTCAGAGGAGCGAACATCAGGGGAAATAAAATGGCCACTTTCTCATTAGTTCACACAAAACCTGTCTTAATCACACAGGAGTACAAGTTACTTCACAAGACTTAGCTAAAGAGCTGCCTCATCCTCCTCTCTGGTCTGCTTGTCAGGGATTATAATCCTGAATACAGATGAATCTCTGTGGGAATGGAGATGATGAGGAGACATGAGAGGATAATAAGCAGCAACACTTGTTTACAGTCTCCATTACCACAGTCTGTCCTGTCTGTCCTCTGTACTTCATGTCTCCTCATGAACTAAATTCCCCAGAGATTCAGCTAAAGTTCTTATCAGCTGTAATCCCTGACAAGCAGAGCAGAGAGGAGGATGAGGCAGCTCTTTAGCTCAGTGTTGTAAAGTAACTTGTCCTCCTGTGTGATTAGGACAGGTTTTATGTGCACTAATATCACGGCGCCCATTTTGTTTCCTCTGATGATTGCTTCCCAGACAAAATGAACCATTATAAATAATGAAAGATATTTGGGAATATATTTATTATAAGGTAATATTTAAGTATTTTAATTTTCTTAATTCCCGGAGAACCCCTTTAACCACCTCAGCCCCGCTAGCTGAAACCCCCTTCATGACCAGGCCACTTTTTACACTTCTGCACTACACTCCTTTCACCGTTTATCGCTCGGTCATGCAACTTACCACCCAAATGAATTTTACCTCCTTTTCTTCTCACTAATAGAGCTTTCATTTGGTGGTATTTCATTGCTGCTGACATTTTTACTTTTTTTGTTATTAATCGAAATTTAACGTTTTTTTTGCAAAAAAATGACATTTTTCACTTTCAGCTGTAAAATTTTGCAAAAAAAACGACATCCATATATTCATTTTTCGCTAAATTTATTGTTCTACATGTCTTTGATAAAAAAAAAATGTTTGGGCAAAAAAAAAAATGGTTTGGGTAAAAGTTATAGCGTTTACAAACTATGGTACAAAAATGTGAATTTCCGCTTTTTGAAGCAGCTCTGACTTTCTGAGCACCTGTCATGTTTCCTGAGGTTCTACAATCCCCAAACAGTAGAAAACCCCCACAAATGACCCCATTTCGGAAAGTAGACACCCTAAGGTATTCGCTGATGGGCATAGTGAGTTCATAGAACTTTTTATTTTTTGTCACAAGTTAGCGGAAAATGATGATTTTTTTATTTTATTTTTTTCTTGCAAAGTCTCATATTCCACTAACTTGCGACAAAAAATAAAAAATTCTAGGAACTCGCCATGCCCCTCACGGAATACCTTGGGGTGTCTTCTTTCCAAAATGGGGTCACTTGTGGGGTAGTTATACTGCCCTGGCATTCTAGGGGCCCAAATGTGTGAGAAGAACTTTGCAATTAAAATCTGTAAAAAATGGCCTGCGAAATCCGAAAGATGCACTTTGGAATATGTGCCCCTTTGCCCACCTTGGCTGCAAAAAAGTGTCACACATCTGGTATCGCCGTACTCAGGAGAAGTTGGGGAATGTGTTTTGGGGTGTCATTTTACATATACCCATGCTGGGTGAGAGAAATATCTTGGCAAAAGACAACTTTTCCAATTTTTTTATACAAAGTTGGCATTTGACCAAGATATTTCTCTCACCCAGCATGGGTATATGTAAAATGACACCCCAAAACACATTCCCCAACTTCTCCTGAGTACGGCGATACCAGATGTGTGACACTTTTTTGCAGCCTAGATGCGCAAAGCAACCCACATTCCTTTTAGGAGGGCATTTTTAGACATTTGGATCCCAGACTTCTTCTCACGCTTTAGGTCCCCTAAAAAGCCAGGGCAGTATAAATACCCCACATGTGACCCCACTTTGGAAAGAAGACACCCCAAGGTATTCAATGAGGGGCCTGGCGAGTTCATAGAATAATTTTTTTTTTTGCATAAGTTAGCGGAAATTTTTATTTTATTTTTTTTCTCATAAAGTCTCACTTTCCGCTAACTTGGGACAAAAATTTCAATCTTTCATGGACTCAATATGCCCCTCAGCGAATACCTTGGGGTGTCTTCTTTCCGAAATGGGGTCACATGTGGGGTATTTACACTGCCCTGGCTTTTTAGGGGCCCTAAAGCGTGAGAAAAAGTCTGGAATATAAATGTCAAAAAATGTACGCATTTGGATTCCGTGAGGGGTATGGTGAGTTCATGTGAGATTTTATTTTTTGACACAAGTTATTGGAATATGAGACTTTGTAAGAAAAAACAAACAAAAATATATATATATTTCCGCTAACTTGGGCCAAAAAAATGTCTGAATGGAGCCTTACAGGGGGGTGATCAATGACAGGGGGTGATCAATGACAGGGGGGTGATCACCCATATAGACTCCCTGATCACCCCCCTGTCATTGATCACCCCCCTGGTAAGGCTCCATTCAGACGTCCGTATGATTTTTACGGATCCACGGATCGGATCCGCAAAACACATGCGGACGTCTGAATGGAGCCTTACAGGGGGGTGATCAATGACAGGGGGGTGATCAATGACAGAGGGGTGATCACCCATATACACTCCCTGATCACCCCCTGTCATTGATCACCCCCTGTAAGGCTCCATTCAGACGTCCGTATGATTTTTACGGATCCATGGATACATGGATCGGATCCGCAAAACACATGCGGACGTCTGAATGGAGCCTTACAGGGGGGTGATCAATGACAGGGGGTGATCAGGGAGTGTATATGGGTGATCACCCCTCTGTCATTGATCACCCCCCTGTAAGGCTCCATTCAGACGTCCGCATGATTTTTACGGATCCATGGATCGGATCCGCAAAACACATGCGGACGTCTGAATGGAGCCTTACAGGGGGGTGATCAATGACAGGGGGGTGATCAATGACAGGGGGTGATCAGGGAGTGTATATGGGTGATCACCCCTCTGTCATTGATCACCCCCCTGTAAGGCTCCATTCAGACGTCCGCATGTGTTTTGCGGATCCGATCCATGGATCCGTAAAAATCATGCGGACGTCTGAATGGAGCCTTACAGGGGGTGATCAATGACAGGGGGTGATCAGGGAGTGTATATGGGTGATCACCCCTCTGTCATTGATCACCCCCCTGTAAGGCTCCATTCAGACGTCCGCATGTGTTTTGCGGATCCGATCCATGTATCCGTAAAAATCATACGGACGTCTGAATGGAGCCTTACAGTGGGGTGATCAATGACAGGGGGTGATCAGGGAGTGTATATGGGTGATCACCCCTCTGTCATTGATCACCCCCCTGTAAGGCTCCATTTAGACGTCCGCATGTGTTTTGCGGATCCGATCCATGTATCCATGGATCCGTAAAAATCATGCGGACGTCTGAATTGAGCCTTACAGGGGGTGATCAATGACAGGGGGTGATCAGGGAGTGTATATGAGTGATCACCCCTCTGTCATTGATCACCCCCCTGTAAGGCTCCATTCAGACGTCCGCATGTGTCTTGCGGATCCGATCCATGTATCCATGTATCCGTAAAAATCATGCGGACGTCTGAATGGAGCCTTACAGGGGGGTGATCAATGACAGGGGGGTGATCAATGACAGGGGGGTGATCAGGGAGTCTATATGGGGTGATCAGTGGTTCATAAAGGGTTAATAAGTGACAGGGGGGGGGTGTAGTGTAGTGTAGTGGTGTTTGGTGCTACTTTAGTGAGCTGCCTGAGTCCTCTGGTGGTCGATCCAAACAAAAGGGACCACCAGAGGACCAGGTAGCAGGTATATTAGACGCTGTTATCAAAACAGCGTCTAATATACCTGTTAGGGGTTAAAAAAATCACATCTCCAGCCTGCCAGCGAACGATCGCCGCTGGCAGGCTGGAGATCCACTCTCTTACCCTCCGTTCCTGTGAGCGCGCGCGCCTGTGTGCGCGCGTTCACAGGAAATCTCGGCTCTCGCGGGAGGACGCGTATATGCGTCCACCCAGAAGAGCAGGGCCGCCGCCAGGACGCAATCCTGCGTACGGCGGTCCTGGAGTGGTTGTGTGGGTGTGGCTTAATATGGGTTGTTAAGTCGCTGTCATACTGTGGCTCCCAATAATATTAAAGGGGTTATCCAAGGCTATAAAATGTCCCCCATATGCTGGGCCCCTCACAATGAATATACTTACCTGGCTCCTCACTCCCTGCACCGCTCCTGGTCCCTGCACCGCTGCTGCTGCTTTTCACCATGCGTGGATGAAAACATTCGGTGTCGGGGGGGGGGGGGGAAGGGGGACTGACAGCCAGTGGCAGGCGGAGGTGAGCCTCCCTAGCCTTACCTGCAATGCTAGGGAGGCTCGTCCCTGTCTGCCATTGGCTGCACACCCCACGGATATTTTCATCCGTTCATAGGGAGAAGCAGCATGCCTCCATTAGTGCCGCTCAGCATTAAAAATGCTTCCATTAGCATCCCCTAGTAATATTAATGCCCCAAGTTATAGTAATGACCCCATTAGTGTGCCCGAGAATTAATGACCCCATTAGTGACCCCTAGTAAGAGTAAACACCCCATTAGTGCACCCCAGAATGAATAGTGCCCCCCAGTAAGAATAATACCCCCATAACTGCCCTCAGTAAGAATAATGCCCCCATTTGTGCCCCCAGTAAGAGTAATGCTCCCCATTAGTGCCCCCCAGTAAGAGTAATGCTCCCCATTAGTGCACCCCCAGTAAGAGTAATGCTCCTCATTAGTGCCCCCCCCAGTAATGCTCCCCATTAGTGCCCCCAAGTAAGAATGATTCCCCCATTAGTGCCCCCCAGTAAGAGTAATGCCCCCATTAATGCCCCCGAGTAAGAATAATTCTTCCATTAGTGCCCCCAGTAAGAGTAATACTTCCCTTAAGTGACCCCAGTAAGTGTAATGCTCCCCGTTAGTGGCCCCAGTAAGAGTAATGCCCCCATTAGTGCCCCCTTCTCTGCTTCTGAAAGAAAAGCACTCACCTCCTCCATTTGCTTGCGCTGCGGGGATGACATCTCACAGGTCCTGTCCTCCAGTAAGCAGTGAGTGTTCCCCCAAATATTCCCCCCATATTTTTAATTAACACAAGTGGGGGGGGGGGGGGGTTAAGGCTGGACTAATGAGCAGTTCACAATTGAAGGGCTGATTAGTAACAGTCCACACAGAAAAATAGAAAAAAGTTACCAGCACCAGCATGGCCACTAAAATACCGGCCTTGCTGGTGAGATACCGGTTGGTTGGCAACCCTTCAACCGTCCTGGATTGGGCTGGACAGTCCTGAATATCCCACTATCCTGGCACAGCTGAGGTATGCCCCCCTCTCCGCTGATCATCCACTATTCATCTCAGCTTCCAGTGCTTTCCAGCAGGCATGATGCGGTTACACATGCCGCTGCTGGGCTGTAGGCGGAGTGTGCCGTTACGGAGATCAGCCTCCTTCTACACGGCACAGCAGGCATGAGGTGTGACGACTGCATGGTGCCTTCTGGGGAGCATAGGATGTGCCTGATCATTGGGGGTACTAGGTGAGTATTTAGTTTTTTTATTTAGACTTTTTTTACTTAACGGAAGTGAGGGGGCAGTACTGAAAGAGGTGGAATTTAGGCATTACTACTGGGAATACTGTGAGGGGCATATGTGGGCATATCTACAGTGAAAGGGGCACAATGTGGGCATTACCACTGTGTGGTGGCACAAAGGAGGAATTGTAGGGGCACCAAGGGCACTGGGAGGGATCTGGTGTGTATAGTTATCCATTGGCCGCTGCCATTGTCCTCTTTGTAATTTTCAAGAGTTGGGAGGTATGTAATGTATTGAAAAAATCTGTAAAGTTTTATGTTTTACTTCTAGTCCTATTTGTTGCGGGACGGGTTGACATTCTCATTGGCACCAATTTGGGATTTGCACATCTTTTGATTGCTTTTATTATTCTGTTGTTTGAGGAGGACTGATGAACCCAAAAATCGGTTTAAGCATTGGTTGCTACAGATGTGGCAATGCCAGTTATGGATCTTATTTTTCGGACCTCATAAATCTTTTTAATGAGGAAAAGTCATATTTTTATTTAGAATTTTTTTTAGTACCTCCTCGGGGAATTGAAATTTGGTTACAAGAAAGCACTGAAACACTTCTGTACTGGAGCATGTCCTCAAAAGATTGGGATAGATCCCTTAATCCTACCTAGAAGTTCCAAGTGGAGTGCCAACCAATTGTCGGTGCAAACCAGAGTTATACCTTTTAGCCCCTCAGGAATGTGGCCTCAGCACTATGGGGGATGGCTATGATATAACTATCCCTAAGCCACTGCGTTACAAGGAATATCATTACACAGAATATTAGAGGGGACAAAACCAATCAGTACTTCAAAATACCCTTACAATACAGTTGTATTAATCACCTAGGCACAATAACAATGCAACTGTCTTTGTTCTTTTATCCACAGTTATTCAGGAAATGCAGATAGCCTGGACAAGCTGCACCCCTGTACACTTAGGCAGACACCCTCCAAGACCCAATCCACTATTTCCCAAGTTGGGACCTGTAGTTCCACTTGCCCATACCAGGCTTTACCCACTTTCTTGTAACGTTTTAGGTTGGCCCACAGCTTTAGTATCACCTACTGGTATATTTTTGCAGTCACAGCCAATGGTTATCCAGACCATGGATACCACGATCAAAGAGCATGGTTTCAACTCCAACCAGCAACAACCCCATCATCCCCTAAGTACCCCAATGCTGCCCCCAGGTTTGAGCTTGT
Organism: Bufo gargarizans; assembly: GCF_014858855.1. Taxonomy (NCBI): domain Eukaryota; kingdom Metazoa; phylum Chordata; class Amphibia; order Anura; family Bufonidae; genus Bufo; species Bufo gargarizans. The sequence goes on along the minus strand of NC_058083.1, from coordinate 529,778,536 downwards.
TCCCCTGGGAATGCCCCCTTCTAATGCTAACTGTGCATCGGTGGATAAATTTCCCTGAGGCCGAGCTTCTCAACTGAGACTACATGTGAGACCTACGGCACCACTGGGTCTACCTGTCACCATTTACATAATGGGAGTAATGGCTGGGAGAACAATGGCCAAATTGAGGCCCCCTGAGACACTAATGAGGCTAATCTTGTGGCTAACCTTATGTGGACATAAGTTCCGGCCAGCACGATTCACCTCATGGCTCCAGGGTCTGGAAGAGCATTGTATATGTACTGTATGTGTGGACTATGGCTCCCACGGCACCCCTCCTGATCCACTAACAAAGTCCATTGGTCCAGTAATCTTTAGTCCACAACAGCTCTTCCCAGACCGTGAAAACAGGCTGCAGCGCAACAACAGTATTCGCCTTATTGGAGTTCCTGAACATGCTGAGGTGAAATAGGAGTGCGCCCTTAATATTGCATGTCTTTTCTTTCCTTTTTTGGTTGATCATGCTGAGGGGAGTGAGGCAGTAGTATTTTTTGAGACCTGGCTTTTGGATAAAATAGGCAAAGACAAGCTCTCTTATCTCTTTGCTATAGAAAGGGCTCACCACATGCCATTTCGTCCACTGCTACCGGGGGCACCATACTGTTCTACAAGATGGCAAGAGATTGTTCTGACCTCACCATTATTGGTAGCCTGGTGTCGCTGTTTCCAGACTTTTCTTTGGAGGTCCAGAAGAAGCGTGTAAAATTTTATGGAGGTTAAAAAAAGACTGAGTATACCCTGCAAGATTCCGAGTTGGCTTTGGGTACGTGTACAGTATATACAATGTTTGATACTCCAAAAGCTGGTTGGATGCCCATGAAAGTGGACTTCTCAATAAGACTTGAGGAAGTCGTGGAGTTTTTCCTTTCCTGGAAATGAAGCTAGGCCTGGTGGCCCTTAAGGTTTCCACATGGATCCTGGTTAGACTACTTAACATCCCTTCACCCCTTCTTTAACACAATGTTTCATGACTTTTATTATTTCGCATTTGAGTTTCTTATTATGCTACAGCAGGAGTGCAATGTTTGGATATGCCAGTTCTATGCACTGCTGGTATCCCTTCAATTGGGAATACGCTGCAGTTATGTCATCATCTGCCTACATAACGGGGTCAGGAATTTTCTTCTCCCCTGGTTCTCCTCTGATGGGAGAAATGTCTATTTCTGTGTTTTTGTTTGTTGGATTGGGAGGGATGGGGTGTTTTTGTTGGGGTAAGTGGCGAGATAACCTTTATGCTTTTTTCAGGTATCCATGGTGAACCTCTCATTTGACAGTATTTGTTATTGGTTGTGTCATGGTGGGAACAGTTGAGATCTTGTATGGAATGGGCCAGGCTTCTTAAAGATATGCTATATTTTCTTCTTTGTAGTCTTATCAGCCTGCTATTATATGTCTCTCTGAGAAGCAACTTTCACCAGATAAGAAACATTTGAGAAGAAAACCCATACGTTCCATTTCACGTATTCCATGCATGCCAGAGGAGTGAGTGTGTTGGTCCATAGAGCAGTTCCCTTTGTGTATCGGGAAACCTTTATAGATACTAAAGGGCTGTTTTGTGTGCATTGACTGCTATGTTAGCTTCAAATGGTTCTGGGTTGCTATATGTTATTTAGTATAGCTGTGAATAGCTCATCCGGGACAGCTCTTACTGGGAGTAGTCATAGTGATGGGTGGGTGATAGGCAGGTGGAAAAAGTAGATAGACTAATGACATCTCCAAGAGCTAATTGGAGTGAGGTGTCAGCCAGCTGGAGTCCAATCAATGAGATGAGATTGGAGGTGTTGGTTACAGCTGCCCTGCCCTATAAAAGAAAGAAAACACACACACACACCAGTTCTGGGGTTGCTTTTCACAAGAAGCATTGCCTGATGTGAATGAGGCCTCGCACAAAAGAGCTCTCGGAAGACCTACGATTAGGAATTGTTGACTTGCATAAAGCTGGAAAGGGTTATAAAAGTATCTCCAAAAGCCTTGCTGTTCATCAGTCCACGGTAAGACAAATTGTCTATAAATGTAGAAAGTTCAGCACTGCTGCTACTCTCCCTAGGAGAGGCCGTCCTGTAAAGATGACTGCAAGAGCACAGCGCAGACTGCTCAATGAGGTGAAGAAGAATCCTAGAGTGTCAGCTAAAGACTTACAAAAGTCTCCGGCATATGCTAACATCCCTGTTAGCGAATCTACGATACGTAAAACACCAAACAAGAATGGATTTCATAGGAAGATACCACAGAGGAAGGCACTGCTGTCCTAAAAAAACATTGCTGCACGTTTACAGTTTGCACAAGAGCACCTGGATGTTCCACAGCAGTACTGGCAAAATATTCTGTGGACAGATGAAACCAAAGTTGAGTTGTTTGGAACAAACACACAACACTATGTGTGGAGAAAGAGGCACAGCACATCAACCTCAAAACCTCATCCCAACTGTGAAGTATGGTGGTGGGGGCATCATGGTTTGGGGCTGCTTTGCTGCGTCCGGGCCTGGACGGATTGCTGTCATCGAAGGAAAAATGAATTCCCAAGTTTATCAAAACATTTTGCAGGAGAACTTAAGACCATCTGTCCACCAGCTGAAGCTCAACAGAAGATGGGTGTTGCAACAGGACAACGACACAAAGCATAGAAGTAAATCAACAACAGAATGGCTTAAACAGAAGATAATACGCCTTCTGGAGTGGCCCAGTCAGAGTCCTGACCTCAACCCGATTGAGATGCTGTGGTATGACCTCAAGAAAGCACCAGACATCCCAAGAATATTGCTGAACTAAAACAGTTCTGTAAAGAGGAATGGTCATAAATTACTCCTGATTGTTGTGCACGTCTGATCTGCAACTACGGGAAACGTTTGGTTGAAGTTATTGCTGCCAAAGGAGGTTCAACCAGTTATTAAATCCAAGGGTTCACATACTTTTTCCACCTGCTCTGTGAATTTTTACATGGTGTGTTCAATAAAAACATGGTAACATTTAATTCTTTGTGTGTTATTAGTTTAAGCAGATTGTGATTGTCTATTGTTGTGACTTAGATGAAGATCAGATCAAATTTTATGACCAATTTGTGCAAAAATCCATATCATTCTAAAGAGTTCACATACTTTTCTTGGAACTGTATGTAAGTGAATGCTAATATATCACCTTTGGTTAAATTTAAGCATAAGGTAGTGCAGTAATGTGTATGGTAAAGTAGTGGAGGGAGTGTATATCTCACCCAGGTTCCTCAGCTGGGTGAGATAGTAGAAATCCAGAAAGATGTATTTGCTTCCGCAGAGCATAGTCTGCTGGGGCTCTTTAAGTTTTACATGTGCTGGATTTCTTTGGACTAGGAGATAGGTTTGGTAGTGGGATTTCTCCATTACAGATTTTTCCACTAGCCCAAGGTGATCCCAGGTGAGGCCTGGAGGGATCATCACTGGGGGAATAAGTCAGAGCTCAGAATGCCAGTCTTGGGGATTGAAGCCTGGAGAGCTGAGCTGTGTGTTTAGAGCTTGGTGACTGGCTGACCGTGAGGCTGAGTGAAGCTCCATTTTCCCTGGTATGAACAAGACTCTATAGGTGAAACAGGAACCGCCTGTGTTTTAAATAGAGCCCAGATGAGCAGGTATATATTTTGTTTTATGTTATGTCATGCTGGTGCTATAAACTTCACCGCACCAAGTGACGCTATCATTTGAATGCTACTCTGTTATGCTGAAGTGACCAAATAAAGCACAGTTTGGACTTTGAAACCTATGTCTTTGCGAAAATCTGTCATTGCCAACCCTACTGCAAGTTATGATCCCTAAAGTAGTAACCTAGAGTCATTATCGGTAGTGGGAAGAGGTAATTTGATTCAGTTTTTATATGTGATACATAACTCACTGGTATGGATTCCCCTTTGTTACTTCTATACGTTTCAACAGATCTTTTGTGCTATATTATCGAAGAAGCAGATTGTTAGGATTAAATATGGAACTCTACAAAGAGATAAGTCTTCAGGAGGACTGGTGCTCCCGAATCCTTTTCTATACTTTTTGCTCCAGCATCTTAAAGGATGGCGCAAGATGGGTGCGGAGAGAATTAATGGCAGGCTCGTTAATTGGGTAACAGGATATACTCCACCTATTGCTGCTTAAAGGGGTTGTCCGAGTTATGAAAAAAAAATATACATAGCACTGTAAATCTGATGTAACATATATAACTAAGCTAAGCAAATTTTAGGCAAAAAATAAAATGCTATATTTCCCTGGTTCTCTTCTGGACCTTTGTTTACCTGCAACAACGACAATCTCTGCCCCTCCCCCTGCTCTGCAAAGGGAGTGAATACAAGTGCTGCCCTGAGTGACATGTCTGCCTGCTGGGAGACTCTGCAGTATGTTGTATTTGTAGGACTACAAGTCCCAGCTGTACAATGACACTGCTGATACACACAGGATCTTCCCCTTACCTGTTTTATTTGCAATGCTCTGAAGATCTCCTGTGCCCAGCATTTGTCTCCTCACTGCCTGCAGCTACTCCGTAAAGCCTTTAGCCCTGAGTCTGTGCAGCTAAAGGGGTTAATGTTTTTCCTCAAGAATCCAGGGAGAGCGCAATAAGCAGCAGCCGGCAGTGAAGGGGGCGTGGCCAGCAAAGTGACGTCTCATGTACAGGCACATATCTGTTCTCTCAGGCTTGTGCACGAAACATCATCAGAGCAGGGAGAGAGGCCGACATCACCGGTCATGTGACCCTCAGTGAAATCTGAGAAAGCAGCAACTGGAGATAAAGTAAGTGAATTGTAAATTCCTTTCATTTGCCTAGTAAAAAAACATACAAAGAACAAAGGAATAACTCAGACAAACCTTTAAGGCTTAAGTGGTGCAGTGGGCTCTCTTCCCACTCTGCAGTTTCAGTAAGGTGTGGAAGTTAACCAAATTTTTAAGGGCTTACAAATTTTACTCCCAAATGGAAGAACCCAGACTTGCCAGAGATGTTTAGCTTTGAGGGATTCTCGCCCTAAGAAGCAGAGAGGTTTCTGATGTTTAGAACAAATATATTCTAATGGTACCCTAAAACAGTTCCAATAGTTGTAGACTTAATTTGATTAATCATCTAGTCATTTTTAGAAGTATCTGTAATTAAAGCATGCCTTAGATGCTCAATCCAAACTCCTACCGGTCACTTACAAATCCCATAGTGGTGCCCGGGGTATCTAGGGAGCTGTTTCAAAAATATATACATTTTTGCACAGTGATTTCCTAAAAGCCTTTCCCTTAACGCTGGGTTCACACCTGAGCGTTTTACAGCGCGTTCCTACGCGCTGTAAAACGCACAACAGGCAAGAACCAATGATTCCCTATGGGAATGGTTCTCACCTGGGCGTTTTACAGCGCGTACGATCGCGCTGTAAAACGTCCGACGCTCAAACAAGTGCTTGAGCTTTTTTTTGGGCGTTTGTCGCGCGTTCCCGCACATAGAAATTCGGGAACGCGCGACAATGTGTGAACGCCAGTCTCTGTATGCGCGATTGTAAACGCCGGTACAATCGCGCATACAGAGCGCTCGTTTCCGAACGCTCAGGTCTGAACCCAGCGTAAAGGTTCATGCGCAGTGGGAGAAAGATGTAGTTACCATTACTGAGGCACAGTGGGAAGAGGCCCTAGCTATAAGGCCTGATCTATCAATGAGCAAAGAGGCCTGATTGTCTCAGCTATTTATTATTCTTAGAGTTTATAAAACCCCACTGTTTCTTAGCAAGTTGGGGATTAGGGGGAACTCCTGTTTTCCTAAGTCTGGAGAGGTAAAGGCGGATCTAATCCACATACTCTGGAACTGTTCTGCTCTTCAGGACTACTGGAAAGAAGTGGTGAGCCAGGTCAACTGTTTTTACATCTAATTTCACACATAATCCCAAAATTTGTCTGTTAGGTATTTTTGACAATAGAACAAGGAATATATCTGAAACAATTGTCTATCAAAATTTGAGGCTATATGGGGGACCTTGGATTGACTGTCCAGTCAGTGAGGCCGTACTGGGACGTCAGTTGAGGGGAGGCTGACATGATAGGGTTTGGATGGAGGGGGCCGGCAGTGTGAGGGTTAAGAGTTTTGAAATTATGGGGTGGGGGTTGAAAGTAAGAGGGCTGTGGGCTTGTAGAGTAGGTTATAAGAGGGGGAGGCTATCGGCGCCATTTTAGTGCGATAAGCTAAAGGGCAAACTCACATCATGCAGGCGGTGGAGATCCTTATTCAGCAGTTGCGGGCAGCAGCGGAGGCTCAGAGACCGAAATGGCTGCAGGAGCAGGTGTCTGGCTTTCTCCAGGGGGCGGCGGTGAGTACAGCCAGCTCACCGCCACGTACGAGACGGCCGCGGTGGGTGCGCCCGGCGGCGCGCCTTAGTCCTGAAGCAACCCCCAGGGCTCGGCGCCAGGTGCGGAGCCCCTCCGGGGACCCTCCGCGACAAGGGACTGGCAGGGTGCCTGTGGCCAGTGCTGCCCGGAGCAGGAGGAATCCAAATGCAGGGCGGGGCCCAGTTTCAGGCGGGCGGATTTCTCCCCCATCTTCAGCATCGCGAGACGAGGGCTCTGGACCAGGATCGGCGGGTGCCGCCAGTCTGGGGGAGGCCGCTCGTCGTGGGAGCGATTCTGGGTCAGTCGCGGCTGTGCGCAGGGAGACGGTGGAGGCGCACAGGCCGCAGGAGATGAGCATCCAGCTTGGCGGAGGCCCCTCCCACAGGGGAAGGTTGGTCAAGGACGCATCCAGCAGGGTGGCTGGGATGTCTGCGGCAACGAGTGAGGAGTCCCTGGAGAGAAGAGATGAAGATGGAGGCGCGCAAGAAGACCATCAGGAGGCAGGATCTTTGGCTGTGGGGTTCACAGCTCCCCGGCAGCCAGGTGAGGTTCATGGGGGTGCACTTAATCCATGGTCAGGTTGTCCGGGGAGATGAGTGGGTCGCAAGGGGACCTGGGTAAGGGCTTGGGGCAACTTTTTTCAGAGTTTGGCGGGGTGGATGTCAGGGTTTGGGGCGGCAGGTGTTTCCCCGGTGCAGGCGTGGGGGGTGGGTAGGGAGCATGGTGATGCGACAAGCAGGGTGTGCGACTCGGTGTCAGTGCAGACGCAGGTTGGGGGAGAGGGGGACAGACAAACGGTAGACGACGGAGCACGGGGTAAGGTATTTGTCTGTTTTGAGTGGCCGCTGGGCGCGCATTTGAAGCAGGAGATGCGAGAAAGGATTTGGAGGGGGGGAATATGTAGAAATATTGCTCCCTTTGGAGAGGTTTAATTTAGATAAGGGGAGGAAGGAGGACGGGAAGAAGGAGGAGGAGGAAAAACGTAGGTTTCGGTTGATCCCGCTGACATTTTTCAATTGGCTTCAGGCTTTCGCGATTTTGGCCCGCGTGATTGGGGAAAGGAAGCCAGAGTTCTGTTCGGCTTTTTTTTGTTACATGGATGCGATCGGTGAGGCATTTCGGGTATACGGGGGGACGGGCTGGTTGCGTTACGACGAGCAGGTCTGGCAGAGAATGGAGGTGTGAAGTAGCATAAGATGGGATCATAAGGATATTGGGTTATGGATGCGGGTAATGGCACCAGTGCGGGCGGGGCAGTCCTTTCGGAGTGAGTCGGGGGGAGCAGGGCAGTCGGCATTCTCGGTGGCTTCACAAAAGGGCTCTGCTTCCTATTTAACAAAGAGAATTGTAGATTTGGGGCGAAGTGTAGATTTAGCATGAGTGTTCAGGGTGTGGCGATACTCATGGAGCCAACAGATGTTTTAGAGGGAACAGGCAGAGAGGAGGGGAGGCGGCTAGAAAAGGGGCGGACTCCGGTGCGGGTGGAAAGGATCGAGCCCTACTTAAGTAGATACCCCAATAAAGGGGTGGCGGAATTTTTGAGGGACAGGTTTACTAAGGGGTTTTCTATTACCTCTGCGCCGTTGCCGGTTGTTATGCGAAAAAAGAATCTGCGCTCGGCGTTGGAACATCCGGAGGGGGTTTCTGACATGTTGGCCAGGGAGGTTGCCTTGGGGCGCATGGGCGGCCCCTTTTCGGAGCTGCCACTGGCCGGTTTGAGGGTATCGCCTTTGGGGATTGTTCCTAAGAAGGAGCCGAATAAGTTTCGGCTCATTCACCATTTATCCTACCCGAAGGGGGCGTTGGTCAATGAGGGTAACGATCCGGAACTCTGTTCGGTGGCGTACACTTCCTTTTGATGCGGCTGTAAATTGGGTGCGGAAGTTGGGGGTGGGGACATTATTAGCAAAGACAGACATCAAGTCGGCGTTCCGTCTCCTATTTAGTTCATTTTTGGAGTGGGTTGTTAGGGACGTTTCGGGTTGCTCATCCATTATTCATTACTTGGATGATTTTCTTTGTTTGGGCCCGGCGGGGTCTAGGGTTTGTTCGTTGTTACTGAGCACGTTGGAATTAGTTTTTGGGGGGTTCGGGGTGCCATTAGCGGAGGGAAAAACTGTAGGTCCTACTACGGAGTTGAGCTTCCTGTGTATCGTTATTAACACGGAAAGGATGGAGTGTCGGTTGCCTGAGGAGAAAGTGCGAGATTTGCGGATGGTGGTGGAGCAGGCGAGGAGGGCAACGAAGATCAGATTGAAGGATGTGCAATCCTTGTTGGGCAAGCTCAATTTCACATGCAGGATTATGCCAATGGGGAGAATTTTTTGTCGGCGTTTGGCGGGGGCTACGGCGGGTATTACGGCCCCGCACCATTTTGTTAGGTTAGGTAAAGAACTGAAAAGGGATCTGGCAGTTTGGGCGGATTTTTTACAACATTTTAATGGGAGGATGTTGGTTTTGGGGGAGGCAGTGGATAATTTAGATTTTGAATTGTTTTCAGACGCGGGGTATTGTCATTGGCAGTGGTGTGCGGGGAGTTGGCCAGTTTCATGGGTAGAGAGGGGATGGGTGAGGAACCTGGCGTTATTGGAGCTTTTCCAGATTGTGCTAGCGGCTGTGTTGTGTGGGGGGGTTGTTTTAGGAATAGGAAAATCAGATTCCATTGTGATAATTTGGGGGTGGTCCAGGCCATTAATAACATGACGGCATCGTCGCCACCCATAGTTCGTTTGTTGCAGCATTTGGTTTTGGTTTGTTTGACGCTAAAAGCTTGGGTGGTGGCGTTACATGTGCCGGGAGTGTCTAATGGTATTATGGATGCCCTTTCTCGTTCGCAGTGGGAGCGGTTTCGGCAGTTGGCGCCGGGAGTGGACGGCGAGGGGTTGGAGTGCCCGGAGTCCATGTAGGAGCTGTTGGAGGTACCATAGGAAGGTTGCTGCAGGACTCAATGAGTGCCGGGACGTGGGTTGCTTACGGTAAAGCGTGGAGCGAGTGGCAGAGGTGGTGTGAAGATTTGGGTGTGCTGGTGAACGAGGGAGATACGCCTCTGTTATTGTTCTTGGGGCATGTGAAAGAGCGGGGCTGGTCGGTGGCAAAAATAAATAGGTGGATTGCTGGGGTTGCTTTTGGGTTTAAGCTAAGGGGGTTGCCGGATGTAACAAAAACTTTTTTAGTGAGGCAGGTGTTGAGGGGTTGGAGGCGTGGGAAGCGGATGGAGGACAGGAGGAGGCCAGTTTCATTTGAATTGTTGTTGCAGTTGGGTGTGCGAGTGGAGTTGGTTTGTCGCTCTTGTTGGGAAGTGAGGTTGTTCAAGGTTGCTTCTTCCCTTGCGTTCTTTGGGGCATTTAGGTTGGGGGAGTTGGTATGTGATAGCGTTCGGGCCGTTGGCGGTGGGTTGTTGAGGGAGAATGTCGTGATATCCGGAGATAGGGTTGTCATCAAGATCCGTAGGTCAAAAACGGATAGAGAAGGAAAGGGTAATTATGTTCGGTTGTTTGAAGTTTCGGGCTGCGCTCTGTGTCCAGTGCGGTACTTGTGGGAATATGATGTGGGGGGAGGACGGGTCTTATCTATCACGATACCATTTTGTGGCGGTGTTTAAGCACTGTCTGCGTGAGCTGGGTATTGCAGCGGAAGATTTTACTGGGCACTCGTTCAGGATCGGTGCTGTCACGGAGGTGGCTAGAGCAGGGATGAGTGATGAAGTGATCAAAAGGATTGGGAGATGGGAATCAGTGAGCTTTAGGTCTTATGTTCGGGTGGGTTTGTTGTGATAATGATGCATGTTGAATGATGTGGTCTTGTGTTTTCTTTGTTATATTTTTCAGGAGCTAGGCCCTAGTTGGTCTGGATACTCGGACACTTCTTTGTGTTTTGGGGGGGGGGGGGCGCTGAGGGCGGACGTTAATCCTGAGGGAAGACAATTAGGGTTCGATAGGGATGTTGCGGTGGTTCGGTGGATTGGGGTAAGAGGTATGTTGTGGGAGGGGGTTATTGGTATTGCATGTGGGGGGGCCATGGTAACGGTTTGGTCCGACATTGTGCCTCGTCAGGTGTGGCGTTTGGCGAGGTCAGTGGAACGGCTGAACAAGGCAAGGATTAAGGTTAACAGGATTTTGGGTAATTTCATGGCCAGGAATGGGGCGGTGGCAGTGCGGCATGTGGAGCTGGAGCCGGGTGTTGGGGCTTTTTGGAGGGTGGACGGGGTGCACTTAAATGCAGTGGGGATTAATTTGTGGTCCCTAGATCTACAAGGTGGGATCGAGAGGGCTCTTAGGTTGTGGAGGAACGTGCAAGACTGAGGGAGGTTGTCAGGTTGCGCGTCGTTGGCGGTGGGAGGTCCTCGAAGTTGGTGGTACGGATACTTCAGGAGAATGGGAGGGCCTCAATGGTGGGGCTGGACTCGCATGGTTGGATAGTTGGCTTGTGTAAAAAGCTTCTGTCAGTTGGTCTCTGAGCTGGTGTTTTAAAGCTGGAGGCAAGATGGATGGGCCAGTTTGGGAGTCGTGAGAACTAGTTTTTAGGGCTTCAAGGACCTCCCTCGTCAGGGAATAAACAACTGTAGTTATGTTTATTTATGTTATGTATTTATTAATAAACGGCTGCTGTGGCCATTTAAATCCGAATTGGTCTCAGTGTGTTATTACTAAATTTGGGTCAGAATGTGGTTTACAGGGGTGTGAAGGAGGCCCACGAGAGATGGACAATACCCTACTGAAGGACTATCCAGTCTTTGTTTTTCTTCAGAGGGAGTCCGGATTAGTTTTATCTCTTCAAGTCCACGATGCAATGTACAACCGATTGTCGGGAAGGAAGCGTTCCTTTCCGACAGTCGGCTGTACGTTCAGTAAAGGAGACAGTGCATTTACATGCAGATATCTCCTTTGCAGTATGAGGAAGAGGGATGGCTATTGCGAAAGCTCATCCTCATACAGGTGCACTGTTTCTGGGCAGCAGATTTCTGTTTAGATAGCATTATCTGCTGCCCAGAATCGATAACTGGTGTGCCTGCATGACAGGATCACCCAATGAACTAGCGTTTAGATGGGCAGATTGTAGGGAATGATCATTCACAGGAATGTTCATTCGCGATAATCTTCCCTCATCCTTCTTAAGACAGAATGATAGAGGGAGTTCTTAGTAGTACCTTTGGTATTGGCTGACCTGTCGGATCTTTGTGGTCTTGTGAAGGAATATATTGTGATAATTGCCGCCACTCTGAGAGAGTTTATTGTTACATACATGGGTACTCTAACTTTAGTATATGGCTTATGTCTCACGGGGGAGGGGTTGTATGTTTTTTTACGACCATTTTGTGGTACACTGATATCTTGTACCTTCTTGATTTTTTTTTTGCACTTGTACAAATTTTCTATGTTTAAAAAAACCTTGATAAAAATCTGATTGAAAAAAAGGTAAAATTATAAACTTCTAAAAGAAATGTAATTAAAAGATTACACATTCAGACAGGTAAAACATGGATGCTTTTTTATGCAGATTGTTTATAGTGAAAATATATTTTCTGACTGATCAGTCTGTCTGAAATAGTAGTTGTCCTCCCTAGGGATCATTCATTTTTTTTATTTTAAACTGAGTTTATTGAGAACATAAGATAAAATACAATCAGTTGTGATTGGCAATTCCAAGTACTATGAATCAGGACATCTTGTACAATATCTTCATTTAATACAGGATTAACTTGCAGATTTACAAACTAAATATAACCTACCCTCCTCCTCCAATTATCACTACAACCAAATAGCACATTTCTGCCATTCATTCACCACCTCCGGATCAATAATCCCCCTCACCTTATTTGAGAAATTGTGCGTCCGTGGCCCATCATTTAGAGGTCTCATCTCGGATATATATGATCTGCTTCTCACCCAGACTTACTTATTGGGGGGAAAGCACTTATATATGCTAAAATGGGAGAAATGGCTAGAGAGGGAAATCCCAATAAAACTCTGGCAGGTGATATGGTCCAGAGCTTTTACTAGCTCATCTTGCATAACTTATAAAGAAATTCAAATAAAATTACTGATGCACCGGTATATCACACACCTGAGGTGCTGCATGCCTTAAATAAGAATATCCCTAATGTTTGCTGGAGATGCTCAGCCAACGGGGCTTCCATATATCACATATTCTGGACGTGTCCCCTGGTAATACCCTTTTTGGAGGATGGTAGCTTCTGTACTGCAGGACGTTTTAGGGCATTCAGTGAGGTTGAATCCCCTTTCATACTTGTTGAATGTTCCACCAAGGGATATGCAGGGTCGCAACTCCTGGCTGCTCCTGTATCTTCTCACTGCAGCGAAGGGTTTGATAGCCCTCTTTTAGAAAAGAACCACTACCCCATCTAAGGCAGATTATTACTCCCGTATCCAGGATATTATACGGCTTTGTCGCGGGGAACTGTGGACAAGTTCCTACAGACTTGGTCCTGTTGGGATCTCCACCACTAAGAGCTCCGCTTATAAAGAGGGAGAGAACTCCTAGCTTCTTATTTCCTCCCCCCCCCCCCTTCCCTTCTTTGGTCTCCCCCTTATCTATATAGATAAAATGGATAGAGTCGATCCATAGTCTAACAGCTGTTATTATGTAATCCTATATTTTGGCTACATTACCATAGTCATGTTGTCTGTGGAAGATTTTGCTTCATATTTTGATACTTGGAAAATGAAAAATGTTTAATAAACATAAAGTTGAAAAAAATAATAATACAGGATTAACCAATCCTTACATGAATTACAAACAATCTATAACCGTATCCAGAATAAGAAAACTGCTAAAACCAACAACCCAGCAGCCACCCCATATAAGAACAGAGCCCGGAGCTCCTCCTTGTCAACATGAGCATGAATTGAATTTTTTTACTAGAGTTGTTAGATCTTATAAGTAGTGATGAGCGGCAGGGCCAATATTCGAATTCGCAATCAACACTACTTATAAATAACTGTCACATTTGCAAGATTGAATAGTGGGTAAGATTAGAGCTCATCCATATCCCCCAGACCTGAGAAAACTTCTCTGGACATTGCCCATCTTTGAATATTACTGCTTCGAATGGGATAACTTGATTATCTTGTGACTTGCACATCACTAGGGAAGGAGCTACAGGATTGTACCGTTTAAGGGCTATACATTTCCTTGATAAAAATAATTCTCTAAGAAATAACTTCTCATGATACGACCACTCTATTTCACATATGATACCCAGAAGACATCCTAAAAGGTTTACCCACAAGAGACCTGGCTAGAAAGGCCAACTGGAAACCAACCACCTCAAATGCAGAAGCGAGAAATCGGGGAGTATTAATCATTATTACTATTACTGCAGCGTGTACCAGGTTCAGTTATACAGTACATCAGAAGGCATCAATAGGCACCAGGTCCTAAAATGAAGCTTCACATCTGCTACAATCGAAACATTAAACTGGCTTCACCCCTAGGTGAGTTCTCTGATGTTTAGCAAGACTTGATAATTCACTAAAACACTTTTCACATTCAAGACATGAATATGGCTTCTCCCCTGTGTGAGTTCTCTGATGTGAAACAAGATGTGATTTCATTCTAAAACATTTCCCACATTCTGAACATGGAAATGGTTTCTCTCCTGTGTGAGTTCTTAGATGTTCTTTAAGCATTGATTTCCCACCAAAACATTTTCCACATTCAGGACACATAAATGGCTTCTCCCCCACATGAGCCCTCTGATGTGTAACAAGATGTGATTTCAGTGTAAAACATTTCCCACATTCTGAGCATGAAAATGGCTTCTCCCCTGTGTGAGCTCTCTGATGTCTAACAAGATTTGATTTCTGACTAAAACTTCTCCCACATTCTGAGCATGAAAATGGCTTTTCCCCTGTGTGAGTTTTCTGATGTATAACAAGATTTGATTTCAGTCTAAAACATTTCCCACAGTCTGAGCATGAAAATGGCTTCTCTCCTGTGTGAGTTCTCTGATGTCCAACTAAAATAAATTTCTTGATAAAAGATTTTCCACATTCTGAGCACGAAAATGACCTTTTCGCTTTACGCTTTTTCTCCTGCAAAGAAAGATTAGATTCCTTTTTTAACTGTTCCTCACATGGAAATATTTTGCCAATTGGTGATTGACTAGTGTGACCAGTAATATCCATGAATAGATCTCCAGTGTAAAGGACTGAGGTCACATCAGTACTTATTGAATTAGCTCGTGTGGTATTGTTGTTATCTTCTGCTTTATGATAGGGAGATGAATGGAGAGGCTTTTGGTATTTTTTCATCCAGTCTTCACCTGGAAAATGAAAGAAAATGGTCTTACTTTCCCAAAGCAAATATATATTTTTTAGTAATCAAATCAAGCTTTATTGAGACAATAGCAACCCAGGAAACCAAGTAAATAGGAGATGTAAGGAAACACGGTAATGTACAATTTTAGTACATAAATCGCATGGAATTTTATGAAAGCAATGGAAGAAAACATCATAGTTTTCAGAAGTTCTTCATCTACAAAGCTCCCAGAATATAATCCCTTGAAGTGATGGCGACAAATGTTTCTATCCAGACGATACAGTACAATATGTCCCAATGTCAGGCAACAGAAGTTCATGAAATTCAACAGATACCCCCCTAAGTATATATATGATAGATATAACGAGTGGAAGCAAATTCAGCATGAACCTGCTTATACACCGACTCTATGGCCCTATCATATATTCTACAATAGTGTATAATACCTATACGCTGAATTATATTTTCACAAAATGTACGAGAGGTATCAAAAGTGGCAACCAATCTAATTCCAACTATTATTTTACAGACTCCCTTTAAAATTAAAGTAGTGATTTGACCGGTTGTTATGCACAACTACTCCCACATTTTCCTTTAAAAAAAAAGGTTTTGATGCAGCTCTTATTTTCACCACTGCTGTGCCATTTTTGCGCTTTATGTATTATGACAACCACTGCAGCAGTGGTTTTTATATTTTCTTACTGTATCCCCTTAATTCATTAGTACTGGTCTATTCATAATGGCAATTTTAGGGCACATAAAACGTATCTACCGTATTTCTCGCTTTATAAGACGCACCTAGGTTTTTGAGGAGGAAAATAAGACAAAAAAGAAATTTGAACCAAAAGGTGTGCTTTTGGTGGGTTTTGAAGTAATGGGGGATCTGTGGATGACACTGTCATGGGGGATCTGTGGATGACACTGTCATGGGGGATCTGTGGATGACACTGTCATGGGGGATCTGTGGATGACACTGTCATGGGGGATCTGTGGATGACACTGTCATGGGGGATCTGTGGATGACACTGTCATGGGGGATCTGTGGATGACACTGTCATGGGGGATCTGTGGATGACACTGTCATGGGGGATCTGTGGATGACACTGTCATGGGGGATCTGTGGATGACACTGTCATGGGGGAACTGTGGATGACACTGTTATGGGGGATCTGTGGATGACACTGTCATTGGGGATCTGTAGATGGCGCACTGTTATGAGCGATCTGTGGATGACACTTATGTGATTAAAATCCCCATCATCCTAAAGAATACACTGATGTACTGTAGGCACTGTAAATTGGTGTATTCTCAAGGATGAGGGGAGTTATAGTCAGATTAAATATAAACACTATCCAGGGACTGTTCTGTAATTGGCATGCGTTTATATTAAATATGAGTATAGCCCGCCTCATCCATAGGAATCCATCCATGTACTGCAGTATAGTGATAATTTTTTTACAGTGCAGTAACAATACTAGAGTGGGAGCAGGGTGTCTAGCAGGGCAGTATACAGAGCAGTGACACTCCAGCAGTGCCTGCATCCATGTGTATATGTATGAGCAGAGAGCAGCAGAGCTGGCAGGCACAATGACAGAGGAGCTGGAGCGCACAGTGTGACAGGCATCCAGCACGTAGACGAGACGTGCACACAGGACGCTGGAGCTCAGGTCAGTGCCGGGGTGCCCGGGGGTCCCCTGGTAGCAGCTGGAGGGGACAGAGGGGGGGGAGAAGTTGTCACTTACTGAAGCTGCAGGCTCCGGTCCCGGGTGCGCACCAGACGTGCAGGCTGGCGGCGGAGCACAATAAGTGGAGCCGCCAGCCTGCCCATCCCTGAGGCAGTCTTGTTAAGGAAGCACGGGCTGGAGGCGGAAGCCTTCAGTGAAGCCACCAGCCCGCCCAATAGTTCAATGGCAGGCTCGAGAGCTGTTAGTGAGAGCACCTAATTTGCATCGCATTCGTTTTATAAGACGCAGTGACTTTTCCCCTCCACTTTGGAGGGGGGAAAAGTGCATCTTATAAAATGAAAAATACGGTAACTACAAACCCAATTCCTCAAAAAAGTGAGACCCTGTTTAAAAATGTAAAAATAAATGTAAATAAAAGCAGAATGCAACAATTTGCAATGATGATAGAACACCTATCAGACGTTGAAAGTGGGACATTTTACCATTTCATGAAATTCTTTTATTAATTTAGAACTTGATAGCAGCAATGCATCTCAAAAAAGTTGGGACAGAGGCAACAAAAGGCTGAAAAAGTAAGCCTGGAAAAAAAAACAACTGCTGGAGGGGCAAATTGCAACTAAGGCTAGTTTTACAATAGTGCGTGAGAACTGGCTGGCTGTCGGATCTCTCTTCATTCCAGTATTGCCGGATGTTTGTAAGTCTATGTCCAGCCCTATTAACCATAATAGGGACCGGCAAAGAACCAGTCATATTCCGGCACATATACCGAGACTTGGCTGGAAGAAAACCGCTGTGCAGCTATTTTCTTCCAGCTTATTCTTGGCCTATTTGTTGGAATGCAACGGATCTCCGCTGGTCCCCATTATAGTTGATAGGGCCGGCCGGAAACTTGCAAACTTTCTGCATTAAAAATGTGGCAGGATTCTGTACTGGAAATCACTGCTTGGGTGCAGGAACAAATGCAAATTAAAGCTGTATCATGCAAAGAAAAAGCCATACGTAACATGCAGTAACTGTACATCACTTTTGCATTAAGTTAATCAACGATCTTAAAGTTACATTGTTTTCTGAAAATTGGTTAATGCATTTTCGTTATGAATTCCTTAAAGTGCCCCTTCGGTTCAAGAAAAAAAAAAACACTTTAACCGGCAAACAAACAGAATACTTACATGGTGCCCTCCTTTTCATCTTTTTAGTTACAAATTCCAAGGCACCTTTTCTCCCATTCAAGATGGCTGCACCACGTCTCAGACTATCTGAGGCACACTGTGCATTGGTGGCCCAAGACACTTCCTACTTGTCCAGCCATGCGCTTGGATTGGCCAGCACTGTCCACGTGAGCAGTGCTTTTATGTATCAGGACAAAATGTAAAAACAATCTGGCCTTTAGAAAGTTTTACAATTAGGTAATTACAATCTCAGTGTAACAGCAGTTGCTGTCTGACGATTTCCCCTTGCTTACTGCTGCAGTCTTGGGCTCGGTGTTTGGCGGTGAATCCGCTCCACAGTTTCCTTTCAGCCCTGGGCACAGCATGCTTTCAGTTTGTTCCCTGTAACACTTCTTTAAGGGACAGCGCATGTCACTTCCTGTGACTTAGGGGGTTTAGCACATGTGACTGTGCCGACCAATCCTAGCGCTCCTGCACCTATATTAGTGGTCCATACCCCTTCCCAGGTGTCTGAGTGTCAAGTTCCTTGTGTCCTGCAAAGGTTGCTGTTATCTCTGCTTGTGTTCCTGTTTACCTGTGCTTGTGTTTCTGGATTCCGCTACTTGTTTGACCCCTGCCTGCTTGCCTTGACTCTCCTGTTGCCGATCCAGAAGGCCTGACCTGTACCTGTGCCGCCTTTCCTGAACTTTTGCTTGTCTGACTTCGCCTTTGCTTCATCCTTCGGTCCTGCACTGTTGCTCCTGGTTAGGACTTGGCCTGCTGACTATGTCTGTACCTCTGGTACCTTGCACACTGCCATGTGCCAATCTTCCTCAAAAGGTAGCGACCTGGTGTTCCCCTCGGGAAAGTCTATCCCCACCTCAGGGGTACTACGAAGAACGAGGGGTTCACTTAGACAATACCCTTGGTCACGTGGCATAGTAGATTCACACCCGCTGGTTCGTTATAGTACTCTTAGGACATGGACTCAATCCTGTTGTACAGGAGCTGTTATAAGAGATGAGACATCATAGAGAACGACAGGACGTCCTGATGCAGTTCATACAAAATGTCACTGCTGGTCTGGATGCCATCTCTCCTCCAGCTACTGCAGGGTCGCCAGTCGCTGCTATCCCTGCAATAACCATACCAGAGTCCGGATTTGAGTGCCACTGGCATGAGACTCCCTCTGCCACCAAGCTATAGTAGAGATCCTAAATCCTGTCATGGCTTCCTGAACCAGTGTGTAATCCACTTCGAGTTGCACAGGCAGAAGTTTCCTACAGAGCGGTCCAAGGTTTACTTCATTGTGTCCCTGCCGTCTGATGAGGCCCTTGCCTGGGCAAATACAAATTGGGAACATGGAGGTCCGGAGACTACTAAACTGCAGTCTTTCCTGGCTACCTTCTGGATGGTCGTTGAAGAGCCTGGCCACATGTCCTCCGCTTCAGCTCTACTGCATCTACATCAAGGTTCCTTGTCTGTGGGTCAGTACGCCATCCAGTTTCGTACACTGGCTGCAGAACTTGTATGGATTAAGGATTAATTAGCTGGTCCCGACTGTCCGTCCACTCTGAATGACCTGATCACCCTGGGCACAAGAATGGATATGCAATTCAGGGAACATTCTAAGGAGGTTGCATGCACCAGAAGACCACCTTGTCTGGCTCCATCCTTCAACCCCATCTGAAGAGCCCATACAAGTAGAGCGCCTCCAATTGTCTGAACAGGAACATCTACACCGTAAAGCAGAGAACCTGTGTCTGTTTTGCTGAGGCAAGGCCCACGGTGTGCAATATTGTCCACAGAAGCTGGGTCTCGCTCCTCAAGACCAAATCAATGTCTGACTACATCAAGGAGAATCTGGAGAGAGAGAGGGTTTATCCGAAAAATTTTTTGCCAGCCAGTGGCGGGTTCTTATTTGTACAGAAAAAAGTTGGATCCTTAATGGCCCTATCGAGGTCTGAATAAGGTCACGGTCAAGAATTGATACCCTATACCGCTAATCTCCAAACTGACAGGATCCGGGGAGCTAAGGTCTTCACAAAATGACACTTGCGTGGTGCATATAACCTTATCCGCATTGGAAAGGGCGAACAGTTGAAGACCTCGTCAAGCTCTTCAGTCTGTATAATTCTACTGCGGTATTCCAGGACATCTTCCGGGACCTACTCTAGGTCTGCATGATAGTGTAGCTGGACTATATACTGATCTATTCTACTGATTTGACCTCTCACTGTAGGCATGTACGTTTAATATTACAGGGGTTTAGAGAGAATCGACTTTATGCCAAACTCGAGAAATGCGTCTTTGAGAAGTCTGCTTTATCATTCCTGTGATACATCATCTCTGATAATGGCTTGCAGATGGATTCTGAAAATCTGAATGCAGTAATGGGCTGGCCCTGCCAACAGGGTCTTCGCACTATAAAGCGCTTCCTAGGTTTTGCAAAGTAGAGCCCCTCCGACAGGGTGTCAGCAGTAAGTTTGTGTTGACGTCACCGATTATTTTGCCCTTCCTCTGATCAGTCAGAGCAATAACCCCCAAAAAACCGGATCCAGTCTGTGGAGCATCCACCTTCACTTGTTCAGCATTTGGTCAGTAATCCATCAGTATTGCTACAGCCCAAAAAATCCAAAACAGAGACGACACGTGAATGGAATATTTGCATGTCTTCTGTGTTTTGTACTAACTCCTGATTTTGGCTACCAAATCATAAGCCAATTCTGTGCGTCTCATTTTTCCATCCTTCTGACAAATCAGAAGGGTCAAAAAAATGTGGTCAGCCAGGCCGAAAGGCAAAATAGTGGCCCAGTCATGAAGTAGGGAGGTTGGGAACAGCATGAAGAGACCACAGAGTGGCAAAATGGCAGTGTGGAGGTGGCAGCAGCATCAGGAGGGCACAGAGTGGCACAATAACAGTGTGGGGAGGTGGCGGGAGCAGCATCAGGAGGAGGCCACAGGGTGGCACAATGATAGTGTGTAGGTGGCGGCAGCAACATCAAGAGACTACAGAGTGGCAAGGTGACATAGTGTGGAGGTGGCAACAGCATCAGGAGACCAAAGAGTGACTCGGTAACAAAGTGGGGAGGTGGTTGGCAATACCAGTACCAGCTGAAGATGGTGGGTGAAAGAAGGAGCACTTGGCATTAGATGTGTGGCATAAGGCGGGTGGCATCAGAATAGTAACTGAGGCAGGTAGCCAGAAGAAACCAATCTCTTTTGTCAAAGTGTTGGTGTGGCACCATGGATGATCTAGTCTGATGCATCAGGCATTGGTGGGTGGAAATCCTGGCTGATCCACGCCTGATTCATCTTGACAAAAGTTCAGTCTGTCCACATTTTGGGTGGACATGAGAGTTCTTCTTGGGGTAACTATGGCCCCCGCACACACTAAACATCTGCTCTGATGTCACACTACTGGCCGGGCAGGACAGCTTTTCCAGGGCAAACTCGGCCAGTTGCGGCCACAAATCCAGTTTGGCTGCCCAGTAGTCCAGCAGATCTTCAATGACGGCTGGCAGGCTGTTGTCCAAGTATGCCACCACCTGCTGGTTCAGTTCCTGCTCCAGTTCTAGCTGCTGCTGGTGAGTAGTTTCTTCACTAGGCGGGTCAAGAAAGCTGCTTATCAGTGACTCTAGACTGAAGTTGCTGCTGATGGAGCTGAAACTGCTCCTACCCACCACCCTGCCAGAGCAGCCATGGCAGAGGAACGTGAGCACAGAGGGCCGGCCCCCCTGGTCAGACTGAGAGAGGCTGGATGATGGCGTAGATAGGCAGCGGCCAACAGATTACATAGGATGTCTCTATAGTAGTTCAGTTTGACCTCCCTCTCAGCGGGTTTAAAAAAGGCCCCCATTTTGGACCGGTAGCGAGGGTCCAACAAGGTGGAGAGCCAGAAGTCATCACTCTGCCGAATGGTGACAATTCAGCTGTCATTAGGCAAGCAAGTGAGCATGCATAGGGCCATTTGTGCAAGTGACTCGGAGGGACTCCCTGCCTCCATCTCCACTGCATACTGCTGCGGTGTGTCTGGGTCCTCTGCCTCATCTTCCTCATCGCCCTGTAGCTCCTCTGGCTGCTCCCGCTCTCCTGTCACCGGTGTAGAAAAACCACCTATTTTGCTACACATTGCTTGTGCTCCAATGTCCTCCTCCTCCAGTTCAGCCTCCACAGGGCTCATGTGGCCATGAGATCTAGGCGCCACGTCTCTAGTCCCCTGACCAGCTGGATTTACCAGCATCTGCTCCAGGACATGAAGCAGTGGAAAGACATTGTTCATCCCGTAGTCCTGGCGACTGACAAAGAGGCCTCCTCAAAGGGCCTGAGCAAACGGCAGGTGTCCCGCATGAGCTGCCAGTGGCTGACATCGAAGTTACACAGGGAAGTTCTCCTGTCCACTTGGATCATCAAGAAATCGTTTATGGCCCTTCTCTGTTCCTATAGTCAGTCCAACATATGAAGGGTGGAATTCCAATCGGTGGAAACGTTGCATATCAGTCTATGTTGGGGGATGCCGTTCTGCAGCTCAAGAAGGGTGTGCTTTGTGGTGTACGGGTGGCTGAAGTGCATGCAAAGTTTTCTGGCCATTTTTAGGATGTCTTGCAGATGGGTGGAAGACTTCATGAACAGCTTGACAACCAGATTGAACATGTGGCTCAGCCCTCCATGACGCAGCGCCGACACCATGTTGTTTTCGTTGTCTGTCACCATGGTTCCGATTTTGAGTTGTAGTGGAGAACACCAGGATTCGATTTCTTGATGACTGACACGGGGCAGTTACTCTCCTGTGTGACTCAGTTCACCCAGGCAAACGAGGTGCAGAACAGCGTGACACTGCCATGCTTTGCACATGTGGTATGCTGGAGGGGCTCTGTGAATTGTCCCTGCAGTACAGGCTGAGGACATGGAGGATGAGGAGGCAGAGGCGGAAATTGTCGCAGGACTAATGGCGTGAGAACGTGGAGGCGGAAGTGGCGTCACCTGGCCAAGTTGCTGGTGTGGCTGTGCAGGAACCACATTCACCCAGTGGGCCGTAAAGGAGATGTATTGTCCCTGACCGTAGTAATAGGTCCACACGTCGGCGCTGCCATGCACTTTGGCAGACACCAACAGGCTCATCTTCTGTTTTACATACGTGTGCAGGGCTGGTACTGCCTTTTTGGCAAAGAAATGACGGCTTGGGACTCTCCACCTCAGCTGGGCACAAGCCATCAGTTCTCTGAAAGGTGCAGAGTCCACCACTTGCAAATGGAGGGACTTCAGCACCAGGAACTTGGCCAGGAGCACGTTCAGCTTCAGCGCCATTGGAGTGCACGCATACTGTTGTCTCTTGGCAATCGCTTTGGTGATTGATTGCTGACGGAATGACCGATGAGGAGGAGCAGGAGCATCAGAACCAGCAGATGAAGGACAGACACCTCCCTTCGGCTGAGGTGGTGGAGCCTTAACTGCCTGAAATCGGGGCACGGGAACGCATAGTTCCCTGCCCCGTCGCCGATCACCACCATAGGCTTCAGGTCTAGTAGGCCTGAGGCCTATGCGGTAGTGAAATCCTGGCACAGGCGTGTGTGATGTTCTAGGAGGATAGATCATCATTTTAAACAAAGTGCAGAACCCCTTTAAGTGCTTATCATGATGTAAAAAGCATCTGGAAAGCCTTCAGACCTTTTCACATTTCCTTATGTTGCGGACTTCATGCATCATTTTGCAATCAATACCCCATAATGACAAGTAGAAGTCATGAGAGGCACTTACTGTGTGATCTGTGCCCAGCTACCCCCCCCCCTCCCTTCCACACCTTCTGCAAAGAATCAAGCCTGTGAGAGGGATACCACAGCTCCATCACCCATACACTGTACATCTGCTACCAAAGGAATATTACTTTACACAGAAAGACTTGCCCTGCCGCAACAGAAAAAGTCCTGGCTGCAGCAGGAAAAACTCCGTACAATGTATGACCATGAGGCCTACTGCAAAGAGGGGGCATTTTTTGTTACAAACTTAAAAAAAATATATATATATATTCCGGGGAAGCCCTTAAAGGGGTCCTGCTCTGAACCCGAAGATAACCTCTTCTTTACTCACTTACTCTATGAGTGGAGCATTGCAGCATTTCCTGCTGGCGATGTGCTGGGCTTCTCCTTTACTATGCTAGGCAGAGACTTCCACCTAGCGGTGAGCCCAGTGACGTCAACGGCAGAAATCGGTGGTCTGTAGCAACAGATTACATAGCAACAGCAATGTAGAAACAAATTTTCCCCACTTTAGGGGGGAAAAAAATTCCTTCCCGACTCCAATCAGAATAACTCCCTGGATCAACGACCCCTCTCTAGTAGCTATAGCCTGTAATATTATTACACTCCAGAAATACATCCAGGCCCCTCTTGAATTCCTTTAGTGAACTCCCCATCACCACCTCCTCAGGCAGAGAGCTCCATAGTCTCACTGCTCTTACCGTAAAGAATCCCTTTCTATGTTTGTGTACAAACCTTCTTTCCTCCAGACGCAGAGGATGTCCCCTCGTCACAGTCACCGTCCTGGGGATAAACAGATGATGGGATAGATCTCTGTACTGACCCCTGATATATTTATACATAGTAATTAGATCTCCCCTCAGTCGTCTTTTTTCTAAAGTGAATAACCCTAATGTTAAAGCTCTTTCAGGGTACTGTAGTCCATTCATTCCAGTTATTACTTTAGTTGCCCTCCTCTGGACCCTCTCCAGCTCTGCTATGTCTGCCTTGTTCACAGGAGCCCAGAACTGTACACAGTACTCCATGTGTGGTCTGACTAGTGGTTTGTAAAGTGGAAGGACTATGTTCTCATCACGGGCATCTATGCCCCTTTTGATGCAACCCATTATCTTATTGGCCTTGGCAGCAGCTGCCTGACACTGGTTTTTACAGCTTAGTTTGCGGTTCACCAAAATTCCTAGGTCCTTTTCCATGTCAGTGTTACCGAGTGTTTTACCATTTAGTATGTACGGGTGACTTGCATTATTCCTACCCATGTGCATAACCTTACATTTGTCAGTGTTAAACCTCATCTGCCACTTATCTGCCCAAGCCTCCAATCTATCCAGATCGCTCTGTAGTAGTATACTGTCCTCTGTAGTATATATACAGTATACTGTCCTCTGTAATATATATATATATATATATATATACACAGTATACTGTCCTCTGTAGTATATATACAGTATACTGTCCTCTGTAGTATATATACAGTATACTGTCCTCATCAGTGTAAATTACTTTACACAGTTTAGTGTCATCTGCAAAAATGTATACTTTACTATGCAAGCCTTCTACAAGATCATTAATAAATATATTGAAGAGAATAGGGCCCAATACTGACCCCTGAGGTACCCCACTAGTGACAGTGACCCAATCTGAGTAAGTACCTATAATAACTACCCTCGGTTTTCTATCACTGAGCCGGTTACTTACCCACATACAGACATTTTCTCCCAGTCCGAGCATTCTCATTATATACTAACCTTTTATGTGGTACAGTGTCAAATGCTTTGGAGAAGTCCAGATACACGACATCCATTGATTCGCCGCTGTCAAGTCTAGAACTTACCTCCTCATAGAAACTGATTAAATTAGTTTGACATTAAATTAGTTTCATAGAGTGAATAAGTAAAGAAGAGGTTATATCCGAGTTCAGCCCTGAACACCTTAAAATATGCCACCACTATCATATCAGCAATGGACCTGAAACGTCCCTTTACAAGCAACAGCCAGCACCCAAAAATCTTCCTTGGGCAGGGCGGGGAGGCAGGTGTCCCCGAGTTGCCTGCTGCTGATGCTGAAGCCAGCCATACTCACTATTATCAGGCTCTGTCTCTCTCTTTGTTGCCGTCCACATTGCTGCGCTCTTCTCCTCTTTCAGCTCTGCTGACTGTCTGCCGCTCTGCTGTGCCGTGCAGTTTCCCGGTTTAAGATCTAGGGGGTCGAAAAAAAAAACTGAAAACATGTGCATGATCGACCATATAAGCAGTGAACCCAAAATATATTCAGTTCTTAGTGTAGACCTCCTAAATACCACCAGACCGAACCTAATGTACTAAATACACCAGACCAATACATTATGCAGACCCCAGACTCGGCAGCCTAAATAATCCCAGCCCCAACCCCAAAATAAATACCCAGAAACAGAAATGAGAAGAAATATTTCACGTTTCATATTTGTAACAACAACAAAAAATAACTGAATACAAAAAAAAAAGTTTTTTTATGAGAACCTGTCTGCTGGATAATGTACCCCAAACTACCAGGAGTAAATGGGTGGTAATCTCCAGCAGACTGGTTTCCCTTCACTCCTTTAGGACACAGCCTTATTTTACCTTAAAGGGATTCTGTCATCAGATTTTACCCCTATAACCTAAAGATATCCTCATGTCCGGACTAAGAAGAAGAATCCTAAGCTGGCCTTATTAAACCTCACTGAGGTCCGTTAATACAGGGTGCCCGTCCGCACCCCTCGCCGTCCGGTGCCCAGCGCCGCCTTTCGTCTTCATCGCCGCCTTCCCTGTCTTCAGCGCCGCCTTCTACAGCTCAGCACCGCCTCCGCAATCCTCCCCGTCCCTCTGCCAGATCCCGCGCCTGCGCACTAAGCTCAGCCAATCTGCAGGTCATATTCGGGTTGAGCGAAGTGCGCATCACGCCGGCGCATGCGCACTTCGCTCAGTGAAGCCGCTGCCAGGAGTCCGCACGGGCGCATCAGGCCGAGCTTAGTGCGCAGGCACGGGATCTGGCAAAGGGACGGGAGGATTGCAGAGGCGGTGCTGAGCTGTAGAAGGCGGCGCTGAAGACAGGGAAGGCGGCGATGAAGACAGAAGGCGGCGCTGGGCACCGGACGGCGAGGGGTGCGGACGGGCACCCTGTATTAACGGACCTCCCCTTGGGCACCTTAAGTAAGTGATTGGCAGGTTATAAAAACCAGTTTTTTGGACAAATAGAGCCTCAGTGAGGTTTAATAAGGCCAGCTTAGGATTCTTCTTATTAGTCCGGACATGAGGATATCTTTAGGTTATAGGGGTAAAATCTGATGACAGAATCCCTTTAAGGACCAGGCCATTTTTTGCAAATCTGACCAGTCACTTTAAGTGGTGATAACTTTTAAACGCTTTGACTTATCCAGGCCATTCTGAGATTGTTTTTTTGTCACATATCGGACTTCATGACACTGTTAAAATGAAGTAAAATATTCATGTTTATTTATAAAAAAAATACCAAAATTTACCCATTTTTTTAACAAATTGCAAATTTCCAAGTTTCAATTTCCCTACTTCTATAATACATAGTAATACCTACAAAAATTGTTATTACTTTACATTCCCCATATGTCTACTTCATGTTTGGATCAATTTGGGAATAATATTTTATTTTTGGGAGATTATACAAGGCTTAAAAGTTTAGAAGCAAATCTTGAAATTTTTCAGAAATTTTCAAAACCCCACTTTTTAGGGACCAGTTCAGGTCTGAAGTCACTTTGTGAGGCTTACATAATAGAAACCACCCCTCAAAGTATTCAAAACTGATTTTACAAACGTCGAGATACAATTTCAAAATTTCACTTTTTTGGCAGATTTTCCAATCATGTTTTAGTGTTTCCATAGTTTAAGAGCCATAGTTTTTTCAGTTTTTGGGCGATTATGTTGGGTAGGGTATGATTTTTGCGGGATGAGATGATTATTTTGGGGTGCATATGACTTTTCACAGAATTTGGAAACGAAGAATTGAGCTGTAATGAGTGTTGATAGGTAGTGTTGAGCGAACTTGTGTTCGGGTTTGGGTTAATCACCCCCTAACTCCTCTACAAGGATCTGGACTTTGCTGCAGGGGAACCACCAGGCCACTAACTCAAGAGCCATCGGTGCAGAGCATCAAGGCATCAGGCAAAACTATAGCCAGGTACAGGCCGAGGTCAGGGCATACACAGCTTGTGCAATGTTATAAAGGGTCGAGGTCAGGGTGGCCAGTCTAGGATGAGAACCGAGATAATGCAGAGGTCTTGTCTGGCAGCAGAGGGTCAAATCCAGTCACTAGTCAACTAGAACCTATTGCTTAGGCACCTTCCCAAAGGAAATGTGCCTTAATTACTCCAAGCTGGCCAGTTACTGACTGATGAAGAATAGAGTGTCCCTTTAAGAGAAAGAAAGAGCTGCTGAGGTGAGTGAGCAGAGCAGGCCACGGCTATAACAAGTAGCGTATTAGTAAGGTCTCAGATTCAGGGCTAGTAGTGCCTCCTGGTCAGGTTATAAGGCTGCGTTCACACGGGCGAGATTTCCGCGCGGGTGCAATGCGGTAGGTGAACGTATTGCACCCGCACTGAATCTGGACCCATTCATTTCTATGGGGCTGTGCACATGAGCTGTGATTTTCACGCATCACGCAGTGACGTCATCGCGCACCTTCGGCAGGTCCCGTTCTGTAAAGAGAGAAGAGACTGCTGCAGCGCGAGAGCAAGTGGATTAGGTGAGGGTTTGTTGTTTGTTAGTTTTTTTGGCTGCGGGACACTGGGGGCATTATATAAACCATGGGGGACATTATAAAGCTGGGGGCCCTAAAAAAAATATTAAAACAAAGAACCACACTATGGGGGACATTATTTAAGATGGGGCCCTACATTGGGGGCATTATTAAAGCTAGGGGCGGTTAAAAAAAATTATATACACTGTGGGGACATTTATTTAGCTGGGGGCCTACATGGGGGCATTATTAAAGCTGGGGGCAGCAAAAAACAAAAAATCCTACACTATGGGGGACATTATTTTAGCTGGGGACCTAGCATCCTGTGGGTGTTCTCAAAAGGGTGGGTCTAGAAATAACTGCCAATCAAATTCATCCATCAAAACTGATGCAAAACGGACATTAAAAACGGACACACGGCCAGAAAATGGATGCACACACTGGTGCAAAATGGCCATAAAAAACTGACAGTGTGTCTGTTTTTAATGGACTTTTTTTTCACTGTCGTGTGCATGAGGCCTTAGATGTTTCACTACCTGCCCCTTCCTGCACTGTGATCTCTGAACAGGTCACAGAGCATGCCCACAGCACTGTCCGTGTTTGTGACTTTACATCCCTGGAATATCTTATGGTCCCCCGTGGAACAATTCCAGGCGATCTGGCTACCCTGGGACTCCTATTTGATATGCCCTTAGAGGTCTCCACCTCCTCTTTTCTTTCTTTTTTTATTATTTTTTCTCTCTCTTCCTTTTCTTCTTCTTCTCTTGCCCACTCTTAGGCCTCTTTCACACGGGTGTGGCATGTGAGGGCCCGATAAGATGCGGGTGCGTTGCAGTAGTAAGCGCGAGTGCAAAGCGTTTTAATGCGTTTTGCACGCGTGTGAGAAAAATCGCCATGTTTGGTACCCAGACCTAAACCCGGACTTCATCACTGAAGTTCAGGTTTGGGATCGGTGTTGTGTAGATTTTATTATTTTCCCTTATAACATGGTTATAAGGGAAAATAATAGCATTCTTAATACAGAATGCAAAGTAAATTAGGGATGGAGGGGTTAAAAAAAAAAAAAAAAGTTTACTTACCTGCTCCATAGCTGCCGATCTCTGTTCTATCTTCAGGACCTGGCAAAAGACCTGTGGTGACGTCACTGTGCTCATCACATGGTCCAATCACATGGTTCATTACCATGGTGAGGGACCATGTGATGTGATGTCACCACAGGTCCTTAGCCGGCAGCTCAGCATTACAGAAGAAGACAGAGATACGCATCTACACAATCAAGTGGACTTGGTGAGTTAATTTTTTTTATTTTTAACCCCTCCATCACTATTTTACTTTGCATTCTGTATTCAGAATACTATTATTTTCCCTTATAACCATGTTATAAGGGAAAATACTACAGATCGGGTCCCCAGCCCGATCGTCACCTAGCAACCATGTGTGAAAATCGCACCGCATCCGCACTTGCTTGCGGATGCTTGCGATTTTCACCGGGCCCCATTCATTTCTATAGAGCATGCTGCGATTTTCACGCAACGCACAAGTGATGCGTGAAAATCACAGCTCATGTGCACAGCCCCATAGCAATGAATGGGTCCGGATTCAGTGCGGGGGCAATGCGTTCACATTACGCATTGCACCCGCGCGGAATACTCGCCCGTGTAAAAGGGGCCTTAGGACTCTTTCACACAAACGGATGCCGTGAGTGGAATCCGC
This sequence comes from Bufo gargarizans, assembly GCF_014858855.1. Classification (NCBI taxonomy): domain Eukaryota; kingdom Metazoa; phylum Chordata; class Amphibia; order Anura; family Bufonidae; genus Bufo; species Bufo gargarizans. The sequence continues at coordinate 529,748,885 of NC_058083.1, read as the reverse complement.
TGCGTAAAAGACGGCCAAGCCCCGTTCCGGACAGCAGAGATTCGGAGCGTTAACAAGATTGATAATGCTCCGTTCCTCTCTGTAACCTCTTTACTACAAAACCACGGTGACAACTTTATCTCACTGTGATTTTGTAGTAAAAAGGTCACAGAGAGGCGCGGAGCGTTATCTATCATGTTAATGCTCCGTGTCTCTGCTGTCCGGAGTGGGGCTTGGCCGTCTTTGACGCAGCGGGTTCCACGCACGGCATCCGCTCGTGTGAAAGAGCCCTTACTTCCCCTTATCGTTTACTTTTCTTTATGTTTTATGTTGTCCTTTGTCATGGCTGTTCGTATTGAATCTTTGGGATTTGTTCTGCGGTATAAGCTGATTCTGCGATTCTTCCCATCCCGGCGATCCTCCGGGTAGCGCTGAATATGCTCTAATGTACCACCTTTATTCTCTTTTTGGATGGTTGAAAATATGTACATTTGTACTAATAAAAATTTACAGTAAAAAAAAAAAAAAGAAGTCAATGTGCCGTTATGTGTGCCGTTATGTGTGCCGTCTCCTGCATCTGAAGTAGTGCCTCCTGTACGACTCTTAAAGGGGTATTCCCATCTCAGACAATGGATATGCCCTCATTGTCTGATAGGTGCGGGTCCCACCTACAACGAGAACGAAGCGGGGAGCGCTGTGGCTGGAGTACCCCGGGGTCCGTCCACCACCAAGCGCTACTCCCATAGAAGTAAATGGGAGCACACCGCGCATGCGCGGCCCATGCTCCCATTTATTTCTATGGGGCAGACTGCAATAGCACTCGGCTATTTTCGGCGGCCCCATAGAAATGAATGGAGGCAGGCTGCGCATGCACAGTGCTCCCTCTGTTCATTTCCCAACTCCGTTCTCATTGTAGGTGCGGGCCCCAGCGGCGCTACCTGCAGACCCATGTTTATCATACAGGACGATCTGCGCGCCTCCGAAAGACACAATCACCCGATGCGCATCTTTACACGGACAGTTATCGGGGATGAGAGTTTCTACTCACATTTATTTGGGATAATTGGCCCAAGACCATTCCTATCGCTTATCTCATGAATGAAGAAATCTACAGTCAAACAAGATGTATGAAAGGCTCTCACCATTCACGGACACGGGTTTTCCAGGTCCACTCGTCGTTCTACCAGAAATCTCCTGTAAGATTAAAGACATGAAAAAAGAACCGGAGTTTATCTCATATCCAGGTGGGAAAAAAACGTTAGAAGACATGAACCTAAGGGCTCGTGGACACGACCGCTGGATGTTTTGTGGTTGGCAAACTGCATTATTTTGTGGCACGCGGAACCATTCATTTCAATGGGGCTGCAAGAAACGCAAATGACTCAGTGTGCATTCCGTGTCCCCGTGGCCGTTCCGCAAAAAAATAGAACATGTCTTATTAGTGTCCGCGTAATATGTTCTATTAGGGGCCGGCCATTCAATTCCACAAAAATGCAGAATACAATCGGCCGGTATCTGTGTTTTGCGGACCGCAAAACAACAACAGCCCGAAGGAGAAGGATCTCCTCAAGTGGTGATCAGACAGGATAAACATTCAGCCAAGTATTTTACGCATCAAGTACGGCATGAAATGACCTGATCCCATCCCGGAGAGGACGCCGCGCCCATCACCCCCAGTGACTTCACCGCTTTTAGGCCCCTTTCACACGAGTGAGTTTTCCGCTTGAAGTGAACGCATTGCAACCCGCACTGAATCCTGACCCATTCATGTCAATGGGTCTGTGCACATGAGCTTTGTTTTTCACTCATCATTTCTGCGTTGCGTGAGAATCGCAGCGTGTTCTATATTCTGCCTTTTTCACGCAACCCTGGCCCCGGAGAAGTGAATGGGGCTTCGTGAAAAAACACATTGGATCCGGATGTCACCTGGATGTGTTTGCTAGAAGAAGTTATTTGTAAGGCTACATGCACATGACCGCAAATCACAGATCCGAGAAACACGGATGGCGTCCGTGTGCGTTCCGCAATTTGCAGAACGGCACGGACAGCCTTTACTATAACTGCCTATTCTTGTCTGCAAGAATGGAGAACGGAGAAACGGATGCGGACAGCACATGGAGTGCTGTCCGCATCTTTTGCAGCCCCATTGAAGTGAATGGGTCCGCATCAAAACTGCGGCTCGGATGCGGACCAAAACAACGTGTGTGTGCATGAGGCCTAAGTCTTCCGTTTTTTTTTCCACGCGTGTGAAAAACGCATCAAAACTGATTGCACACGCTCTGAAAAACGGAAACACTGGGCACAATTGCAGACGAAACTGATTGAACTTTCTTGCGAGTTTCACTGAACGCCTCCTAACGCTCGTGTGAAAGGGTCTTACAGTAAAAAAAAAAACGTATTTTGACACTAGAGACTGAACCTTTTTCGCTCTTGCCGTTTGTGGTGGCCGGCATCAAGATTCTCTACCTGACGAGTGAGTCAGTGAGGGCCATTTACTAAACTCCAACATTTCACATGCCAGTCGCAGTAAAATGGCCGCCGGGGTAAGAGATCCGCGCCTCTTAATAACTTTGTCACATCTGTGCTGTCTGCACCAGAAACTGAAATCTACACAAACTAAGAAACTGGAGCAGATTTCAGATATAATTTTTGGCGTTTTGTGGTATAAATTATTGTAATGCGTAAAATGGCCTTTGAGAGAAATTTTGCAACTTTTTTTTTTAGCCAAAAAACTGACGCAAAGTATTTTTTTAATTAACCCCCAATGACTCTGGATTTGTAGAAACCTCAGCTTCACCTACCTGATGATCCAGTGGGATATTTGGTTTCTCCTCTGGACAGTCCTGGGAATACTGAGGACTGGGACATCTCTCTGGTGGATTTCTCTGACTGGATCCATCTGTAGAAAAAACACACGGTGACTGAATACATTGTCTATATGTGATGATCAGATGATGGGGAAGTAATGGGTGTAATTGGGAGTAGAGAACAATGTTGAGATAAAACCTAATATATTCTAAAATGTATGCACCAGGGGAGTTGCTAGGTTAAAACATTCGCGGCCTGGGCCCCTGATGTTCTGTCCCTGGCCCTGAATGTCCTGCCTGCTAGATACAACTGTATTGCTGTCCTGAGGACGGCAATACAATTGCATCTAATGCACTGGAAGAGCTGAAGGTCTGTGATGACATCACAGGTCATGTGACCAATAAAACAGGCAGTGGTTGAGGACCTGCGATGATGTGACCAGTGCAGGAGAGGACGGCAGTGAAGAGGAGAAGTTGTGGGGAAGAAGCTATGGTGAGATCTGTACATGAGGAGAGGAAAGTGAAGGGAGAGGCGAAACAATGCTGGGAGTTGTGGTTATTTAACTGGGAATGTATGTTAGGGCTGAAGGGAGGGATGTTATTTACATGGGACTGTGTGTTGGAGGTGGCTGGGGAGGGGGTGATGTTATTTACATGGGACTGTGTGTTGGAGGTGGCTGGGGAGGGGGTGATGTTATTTACATGGGACTGTGTGTTGGAGGTGGCTGGGGAGGGGGTGATGTTACTTATATGGTACTGAATGTTGGAGGTGGCTGTGGGAGGGGGTGATGTTATTTACACGGGACTGTATTTTGGAGGGGGCTGTAGATAGAGAGGGGTGTTATTTACATGGGACTGTATGGTGGAGGGAGGAATATAACTACAGGGGACATTATTAATACTTGGGGCACTTAAAGGGAACCTGTCACCAGGAATTTGTGTATAGAGCTGAGGACATGAGTTGCTAGATCGCCGCTAGCACTTCCGCAATACCCAGTCCCCAAAGCTCTGTGTGCTTTTGTGTAGAAAAATCGATTTGATACATATGCAAATTAACCTCAGATGAGTCTTGTCCCTGACTCATCTCACATACAGGACTCATCTCAGGTTAATTTGCATATGTATCAAATAGTTTTTTTTAACTCAATAAAAGCACACAGAGCTATGGGGACTGGGTATTGTGGATGTGCTAGCGGCCATCTAGCAACCCATGTCCTCAGCTCTATACACAAAATCCCGGTGACAGGTTCCCTTTAAGGGTGAGCATTATAACAGTAGCGGGGCAGTATAAATACTGGGGGCACTGTAGGGGTATTATAAATCCAGGGGACATTAGGCGTTCTTATTACTACTTGGGGCTCTATAGGAGAGACTTAAAGATCTGTCTTATTTCTTCTAAGAGTGCTATGGGGGCCTTAATACTACTGAGGGCTCTGTAGATCGTTTTATTACCACTGGGGGAACAATAGGGGGCCTTATTTCTACTGGAGACTCTGTGAGGGCATTATGAATAATGGGGGCACTGTAGGGGGCAGTATTACTAATAGGGGCATTCTAGAAGGGAATTACTATTGTGGGACTTTGAGGAGCACGATTACTATAGGTGGGAGGGGGGGGGGGAACTACCTGTATGACACTATTATTTCTTCAGGACAGTATTTGGAGGTATTGGGGGAGCACAGCGAGCAGCAGGATAACACTGTGAGGACTCCAGGTTGGGGGAGGATGATAGAAAAGTGAGGAAGCTAAGATGTCTGTGTGTCACACTCTGCAGAGACGAGAAGCGGCTGAAAGAAGTTGTCCGGACAGAATGGAGAAGATGATGACAGAGAAGATCTACATCAGAGGAGACGTCACCTGGGAGGCCCTGGATGTGAGAGGTACATGCTGCTGTATAGCAAGTACAGCAAAATGGAGTGTGCTGAGGGGAGAATTGGGCCATATTCGTTGGGGCTTGGGCCCTGGATCTATTGAGACCCTAGCCCCTGGTGTCCACTATTTAAAAGGTTCTAACCCACATTGCTAGAGGTTCCTTGGTCAACTCCTGTAGATCCAGACCATACATAAACCAATCAATTTATGCAGAGTGGGTCAAGGCAGGAATAGGTTGCTTCCCCTAGTTGTACCTATTTGGCCTATCCTTTACATCCAGGGAGGTGGAGCAGCCTCCCTGATAAGAGCGATCCCTCTGGGCTGTCCCTAACATCTGGCTAGGATGCTGTAGATACAATCCTAGGCAGGTGGTAGACTAGTGTACTGGGAAGACACTAGGGCCAAGAAGCTAGTGAACCAAAGATGTGTGTACAGGTTTCAATTCGGAAAATAACATCTAATTTCTTCAGGGGACTACACTCAGTGGCGGATTACAATAGGGACATTCGGGTCGGCAGCCCCGGGCCTAGCACCGCTTGGGGGCCCAACGCCGACCCGAACGCCCACATACTGCGGCGGGGCACGGGAGCGCATAGCTCCCTGTCCCGTCACCTATCACCGCCATAGGCTTCAGGCCTAGTAGGCCTGAGGCCTATGCGGTAGTGAAATCCCGGCGCAGGCGTGCGTGATGACGTCATCACACGCCTGTGCCGGGACACAGCACATTGACGATTTGACGTGTGCACGCCTCATCCCGCCTTGAACCTTCGCCTGCGAGCAAGTGCCTGGCCCTGGGCGGTGAGTATTTAGCTTTTAATTTATTTTTATTTTTTCATGTGCCTACTTTGGGGGACATATTAGGGAAAGAGTCGAGACCTCGAGTACATGGGAGGGGGAATGTGGGGACTGTGTGGGGCTAATCTATTATGGCATTTGGAGAGACTACTATGTGGGGGCAAATTATTATGAGAGGGACTACTATGTGCGGGCAAATTACTATATGGGACAGTGTGGGGGCAAATTACTATATGGGGGCAGTGTGGGGGCAAATTATTATGGGAGGGACCCGGACTACTATGTGGGGGCAAATTACTATATGGGGCAGTGTGGGGGCAAATTATTATGTTGGGGCAGTGTGGGGGCAAATTATGTGGGGGCAAATTACTATATGGGGGCAGTGTGGTGGAAACTATTGTGTGGGGTAATTTCTATGTGGGGAAATTGCTATGTGGGAACAGTGTGGGGAAATTTCTATGTGGGGACAAATTACTATGTGGGGGAAACTATTGTGTGGGGACAGTGTGGGGAATTTGCTATGTGGGGACATTGTGGTGGAAATTACTAGGTGGGGGCAGTGTGGGGCAAATTACTGTGTGGGGACAGTGTGGGGGAAATTCCTATGTGGGGACAGTGTGGTGGAAATTACTATGTGGGGGCAGTGTGGGGCAAATTGCTATGTAGGGGAAATTACTGTGTGGGGCAAACTACTATATGGGGGCAGTTTGGGGGAAATTACTGTGTGGGGGCAAATTACTATATGGGGGCAGTTTGGGGGGATTACTATGTGGGGGCAGTGTGGTGGAAATTACTATATGGGGGTGTTGCTATTGGGGAAGCACTGTAGGGGCAATTTTATTATTTTTGGGGACACTATACAGGCATTATTGCCTGGAGCACAATAGAGGGTGGTATTATTACTGGGGGCCTCTAGGGGACATTATAGCTGCTGTGGACACTGTAGGAACATTTGGGGTAATTTATCAAACTGGTGTACAGTAGAACTGGCTTAGTTGCCCATAGCAGCCAATCAGATTCCACCTTTTATATGTAACAGCTCTTTTGGAAATCCAGTTCTTCTTTACACCAGTTTGATAATGTCATGGTCTTACCTTCTTACTGTTCTCCTTCGTTTGACATGTGCTGGCGGCCATCTTGGTTTCTGGGTTTCTTGTAGCCTCCCACCCTGCGGCTTCTCCTTCCCACTGGCAGGAGCTGGATGCCTAGCTCATATATATAGGAGGTCTGTGGCTTCAGTTCCTTGCTTGGTCCTCCTGTGTTCACAGGCTTCTAAGACTGCTGCTGCTTCTGGTTCCTGATCCTCCTGATCCTGGCCTTCGTCTGACTACCCCATTGGTTCCTGATCCAGGCTTCGTCTGACTACCCTTCTGGTTCCTGACCTCTGTCTACGCAAGACCCTGCTTCGGTTTAGCCATCCGTTTGGACTTTTGCTTACAGCTTGATTTTCAATAAAGCCTTCTTATTTCCACTTATCTCTTGTTGTACGTCTGGTTCATGGTTCCATGACATTAGGACCAAGCCATGAATTTTGACGGTACAGGGCCATCCTCGCTACCTACGCTGGTTGCCAGACTAGATCAGCAGGATCACCTGTTGGGTCGGTTCGCTGTGGCGTTGCAAACCCTGCTTGAACGCACGGCTCATTTCGCTTCCGTTGCCGATGGGTCGGTTGTCGCTCCTGGGCCCGCTCCTACTGCCGCTCCGGTTGTTGCGCCAGAGTCTACCCCGACACCTGTTGCTGCGCCTGCGGTGTCTCGGGGTATGACCGGTTCTGCCCCCCTTCCACAGCGCTTTGGGGGAGAGCCAACTCAGTGCCGAGGTTTCCTTAACCAGGTGGGCATTTATTTCGAGTTGCTGCCACATGCCTTTCCTACTGAGAGATCAAGGGTGGGCTTCTTGATCTCGCTGCTCTCGGACAAGGCCTTGGCCTGGGCCAGCCCTTTATGGGAGAACAACAATCCGGTGGTTGCCGAGTTTTCCGGTTTTGTTGCTTCTCTTCGGAAGGTATTCGATGTGCCGGCTCGTGCTGCCTCTGCTGCGAAGCTCCTTATGTCCATCAGACAGGGTTCACGATCCGTAGCTGAATACGCCATTGAGTTTTGTACCCTGGCAGCAGAGGTGGGCTGGAATAATGAGGCTCTGGTCGCTGCTTTCTCTCATGGTCTCTCGGATGCCTTGAAGGATGAGGTTGCAGCTAAGGACCTACCAGTGGAGCTCGAGTCTCTTATTTCTTTCCTGATTTTGATTGACACCAGACTCAGGGAGAGACCTTCCTTTAAGGAGAGCCTGCGGAGGTCTTCTAACAGATTGGCGCCTACGTTTGCTGTCCCACCCGTGCCTCCCTCTCCTCCCACGCCTCCTGGGGATGACTTGTCTGGGGGTGAACCCATGCAGCTGGGGTTTGCTCGCCTGTCCGAGGGGGAGAGGGTACTCCGGAGACGCGAGGGCCGATGCATGTACTGTGGTCTCGGTGGGCATTTTCGGTTGGCATGTCCGAACTGTCCGGGAAACGCTCGCACCTGAGATCCTGTCGGGGGCAGATCTTGGGTGGAGTCTCCTCGTCCCCGGTTTCCCGTGTTGACAAACCACTGATCACTGTTGTCCTCTCCTGGGTCGGGGGCTCGGTGACGACCCAGGCGTTGGTGGACTCTGGTGCTGGTGGTTTGTTCATTGATAGTGTGTTCGCTGCCGCCAATTCCATTCCTCTGCAGCCTCGAGGTTCCCCACTGGCTCTTGAGGCGATAGACGGCAGACCCCTTCTGCCGCCACACGTGACTCATGAGACCCTTCCAGTGGGGATAGCCATTGGTGCCGTTCACAGAGAGTCGGTCTGTCTCCAGGTGATTTCGTCTCCACACTACTCGGTGGTCTTGGGGTACCCCTGGCTCCAGAAGCATAATCCGACTTTCGATTGGAGATCGGCCGAGATCCTCTCGTGGTCACCGCAGTGTGGGGCTAGTTGCATCCATGGGCCTGTCAAGTTGCTGTGTACTTCCTCGGACTCTCTGTTACCTCCTGAATACGAAGAGTACCGAGATGTATTCGATAAGGTGCGCGCGGTTGCCCTACCTCCGCACCGCCCATACGATTGTGCCATAGAGTTACAATCTGGTGCCGTTCCTCCTCGTGGCAAAGTCTATCCACTGTCGGTAGCGGAGAATGAGGCCATGGAGGAGTACGTGAGGGAGGCGCTTTCACGCGGACACATTCGCAAATCCTCGTCCCCGGCAGGGGCTGGATTTTTCTTTGTGAAAAAGAAGGGCGGTGAGTTGAGGCCTTGCATCGATTACAGGGGTCTCAATCGCATCACGATCAAGAACGCTTACCCGATACCCTTGATTTCCGAGCTGTTCGATCGCCTCAAAGGGGCCACGGTCTTTACCAAACTCGACCTGAGGGCGGCATATAACCTGGTAAGGATCAAGGCGGGCGATGAGTGGAAGACCGCGTTTAACACCAGGACCGGTCATTATGAATCCTTGGTTATGCCCTTTGGGTTGTGCAATGCGCCCGCAGTCTTCCAGGAATTCATCAACGATGTTTTCCGTGACCTGTTGCAGCAGTGTGTGGTGGTCTATTTGGATGACATCTTGGTATATTCTGAATCCATGGAGGCCCACATTATGGATGTCAGACGAGTGTTGCAACGGTTACGAGAGAGCAGGCTGTTCGGTAAGCTTGAGAAATGCGAATTTCACCGATCCCAGGTAACCTTCTTAGGTTACATCATTTCCGCTGAGGGGTTCTCCATGGATCCTGAGAAGGTTTCGGCTGTCTTACAGTGGCCCCAGCCCAGTGGTCTCCGTGCCCTGCAGCGCTTTTTGGGCTTCGCCAATTATTATCGGAAGTTCATCAGGGACTTTTCTATGCTAGCCAAGCCTCTCACGGATCTGACCAGGAAGGGCAGTAATTTCCAGGTCTGGCCGCTCGAGGCCATCCGAGCTTTTGAGGCTCTAAAGTCCGCCTTTGTGTCGGCTCCGATTCTGTCGCATCCCAACCCTGGGTTGCCCTTTGTCCTCGAGGTGGACGCGTCTGAGACGGGAGTAGGCGCCCTTCTGTCTCAGCGTAGAACACCAGAGGGTCCTCTGCTTCCTTGTGGGTTTTACTCCCGGAAACTGTCTTCCGCGGAGTGCAACTATCAGATTGGTGACAGGGAGTTATTGGCCATCGTGCAGGGCCTTAAAGAATGGAGGCACTTGCTCGAGGGTTCGGTGGTTCCGGTTCTCATCCTGACGGACCACAAGAATCTGACCTACCTTTCTGAGGCCAAGAGATTGACACCACGTCAGGCCAGATGGGCTCTGTTCTTGTCACGTTTTAATTACGTGGTCTCCTACCTACCCGGTTCCAAGAACATCAGAGCGGATGCCTTATCACGGCAGTACTCCGAGCTGTCCGGGGAGGAGTCGATTCCGACTTCGGTCATACCTCCGAATCAGATCCTGGCCGCCATTCGCACCAGCCTGACCTCTCCCCTGGGTGAGCAGATTTTGGCGGCTCAATCTGGTGCTCCCTCTGGGAGACCCAACGGCAGGTGTTTTGTGCCTGAGGAGTTGCGCACTCGGTTGTTGCGAACCTACCATAACTCCAAGGCCGCGGGGCATCCTGGAAAGAATCAGCTGTCCTGGGCTGTTTCACGTCTGTTCTGGTGGCCTTCTCTACGTTCCGACATCGCCGCATATGTAGCGGCATGCTCCGTTTGTGCCCAGAGTAAGTCCCCTCGGCACCTTCCGTTGGGCCTTTTGCAACCCATAGCCACCGGGGAGCGCCCATGGTCACACCTGGGGATGGATTTCATTGTGGACCTCCCTGCATCCCGAGGCCATACGGTCATTCTCATGATTGTGGATCGGTTTTCCAAAATGTGCCACTGTGTTCCTCTCAAGAAGTTACCCTCTGCACAAGAGTTGGCCACGATTTTCGCCAGGGAGGTCTTCCGGTTGCACGGTTTGCCCAAGGAGATTGTGTCGGATCGGGGGAGTCAGTTTGTGTCCAGGTTCTGGCGCGCCTTTTGCTCCCAGTTGGGGATTCATCTCTCTTTCTCCTCGGCCTACCACCCTCAGTCCAATGGGGCCGCAGAACGATCCAATCAGGCCTTGGAGCAATTCCTTCGTTGCTATGTCTCCGATCACCAAGACAATTGGGTTGACCTCCTGCCTTGGGCTGAGTTTGCCAGGAACACGGCGGTGAACTCTTCCTCTGGGACGTCTCCCTTCATGGCCAATTATGGGTTCCAACCTGCCGTGTTACCGGAGGTATTCTCTCCCCAGGATATTCCGGCTGTGGAGGATCACCTTTCAGTCCTACGTGCTTCTTGGGTACAGATCCAGAGGTCCCTTGAGGTCTCTGCGCAGCGCCAGAGACTCCAGGCTGATCGCAGACGAGCGCCCGCTCCTTCCTACCAGGTCGGAGACCGTGTATGGTTGTCCACCCGCAACCTCAACCTTCGAGTGCCCACTCCCAAGCTGGCGCCTCGCTTTGTTGGTCCCTTCCGAGTGCTTCGCAGGGTAAACCCGGTAGCCTATGCCCTTGCGCTTCCTCCTGGCATGCGGATCTCCAACGTGTTTCATGTCTCCCTGTTGAAGCCATTGGTGTGTAATCGTTTCACTTCCTCGGTTCCTCGGCCCCGTCCGGTCCAAGTGGGCAATCGTGAGGAATATGAGGTGAGCAATATCCTGGACTCACGCCTGGTCCGCGGTCGGTTGCAGTTTATGGTCCATTGGCGTGGTTATGGTCCAGAGGAGCGTTCCTGGGTTCCCTCCGCAGATGTCCATGCTCCTGCTTTGCTCCGAGCCTTCCACGCACGCTTCCCTCAGAAACCGTTCCTTACTCCGCGGAGGAGGGGCCCTTGAGGGGGAGGTACTGTCATGGTCTTACCTTCTTACTGTTCTCCTTCGTTTGACATGTGCTGGCGGCCATCTTGGTTTCTGGGTTTCTTGTAGCCTCCCACCCTGCGGCTTCTCCTTCCCACTGGGAGGAGCTGGATGCCTAGCTCATATATATAGGAGGTCTGTGGCTTCAGTTCCTTGCTTGGTCCTCCTGTGTTCACATGCTTCTAAGACTGCTGCTGCTTCTGGTTCCTGATCCTGGCCTCGTCTGACTACCCCGTTGGTTCCTGATCCTGGCTTCGTCTGACTACCCTGCTGGTTCCTGATCCAGGCTTCGTCTGACTACCCTTCTGGTTCCTGACCTCTGTCTACGCAAGACCCTGCTTCGGTTTAGCCATCCGTTTGGACTTTTGCTTACAGCTTGATTTTCAATAAAGCCTTATTTCCACTTATCTCTTGTTGTACGTCTGGTTCATGGTTCCATGACAGATAAATGACTCCAATTATGTCTACTGGGGTCACTATTTTTTCAGCAGTATATTACCTGGGGCATTGGGGAGCAAAACGGGGACAGTATTGGGAGTGGCGGCAGGATGACACTGTGGGGACACTAGGATGGGGAGGTTGATGGAAAAATTGAGAACTCTAACGTGTCTGTGTTACAAACTGTAGAGACGAGATGCGGCTGAAAGAATTTGCCATGGTGGTCTGGGTCAGACGGAGGAGAAGAGGAAAGAGAAGGTCTACATGACAGGAGATGTCACTGGATGTAAGAGGTATGTGGTGCTGTATTCTCCTCCATGTCTTTTTTATTATAATTATATGTATTTTATATTTGGTGACCACATTTTTCAGTGTAGGACCCAATTTGGGGTATTTTTTTTTCTGAAGATGTCATATGGCCTAAGAAGAGACTGTGGCGCCCATGAAGCACCGCAGCCTCTTCATACAAAAAAAAACTAAACTAAAAAAGGGGGGGGGGGGGGCTAAGTTGGTTAGACAGCCCTGGGCCTATCATGCACTTAATCCGCCCCTGACTACACTATAGAAACACCTATGACTGGCTATGTCCTAACAAACAATGTCTTATATGTAAAAACACAAATGCAATCGCACTCTGCAACCAGCACTCTGCCCTGCCTCTATGCTGATTTTGAATGAGGCATTAGTGTACATTTTGGCCAAAGCGTAATAAGCCACTCACCACGTCAAGGTCGCCTTAATGAGTGGTCCCTAACACTAGTTCCTACCTTTTATGGGCCATGACAGCCACACAAAGTCCAGCGAGCGCAGGTACAGCTGTCACAACCATGGTCATGGTCGTGACTCCTGAACCGCATGCTGTTGCCTGCGGTTTGGTTGTTCAACCACAGGTGAGGACTGCTAGTATGTTGCCTCACTTGTGGTTGCCGCGGGCAACAAGTTGTTTTGTATTGTCGCAGTATAGCAGCCTGAGCTGGTGCTAGGCAGCTTGCTGCAATGTGCATGCGGTTGCACCTGGCAACCTGTCTTTGTTAGGTGTGTCTTTTGTATGTCTGGTGTGCACAGGGTTTTAGTTATGTGTGCACTTTCCCCTTTAAGTGGCTGTCATCCCTTCCCTGGTGTGAGAAGGGTTAATTCCCTTCCTAGTCTGTGAGCACTGGGTGTGTCTGCGTGGGTGTGGCTACTTGGGCTATTTAACCTCAGGTGAGACCTGATGTCTGAGGGGTACTCCAGCCTTGTAGTAAGCTGGAGGCACCCTCCTGGTCTCTAATACCATCTGCCAGTGAGGGCCACCCTTGTGGTCATAAAATGTTTTATGTGATGTTTAGTTGAGGTTGTTTTCCTTTTCATATTTTATGCACCTATAGATCTGGGTTCCTGTGTATTTGTGTGTGTGCTGTGTCCATTTATGTTTGGGTGTGGACACTAGCTTGTATTGCACGGGATCCAGTCAGTGTATCTGTGGCAGGTAGGTGTGGAAGTTCTTTTCATCCTCCTTCCATATCCATAGGCTGTTCATGTTTATATCCCCTTGCATCTTGGCCACTTTAGACTCCTGTTTCTCCGTGTCCAGGAGGAATGGGCTGTCTACCCAGCTCCTAGCTCAGGGGTCTGCGGAGGGTGAGTAGGGATCCGAGGTTCCTGAGTATGAGCCCTCCTACCTTCAAGGTCGGCTCATGTAGCTAGGAGTCAGGGTCAGATTAGGGAAGCTCTAGGAAGTGACCTGCTCCCTAATTCTGTGCTCCTGGCCAAGTAGCGACCGACCCTCTTCTGGCAAAGCAAGGCTGAGGGTTTTCCCCATCCTCAGCCGTGACAACAGCATGCACGCCAGGCACACTCTGCTTTTAACCCTGTCCGGTGCCATATCAGCTTCCATCGGATCCAGGGATGCAAGTACCAACATGCATGCTGAGTCCACTATGTACTTCTCCTGGAGCCAAATGGCTACTGGTAGGCGCTATAAAAGCAGACTCAGTTTTATACTGACTTTAAAAACAGCCCCCAGGGCAGACTAACTGGTCAGGTGTGCATGACTGCATGGAGATCGCCACGCCTCCAATATATACTACAAAGAAAAAATGTGGGGGGTTCAGTCAGCACAACCCTGTATGCAGGTGCACATTGCTATGGCGAAATACACATACAAACGCAAAAACACAAATGCAATGGCACTCTGCCCTGCCTCTATGCTGGATGTTGAATGAGGCAGAGTGCCATTGCATTTGTGTTTTTGTGTTTGTATGTGTATTTTGCCATAGCAATGTGCACATTTTTTTTTCAATGTCTTATATGTGATGATCAGATGATGGGGGAATCTGACTCTGAAACCTGTTCTCTCCTCCACAGTCATGGAAGGTCTCCTCTTACCCGGTGATGTGAGGGGCTGGTGATTCCCCATCATGACGTCCTTGTACAGATCCTTGTGTTCTTCTAAATACTCCCACTCTTCCATGGAGAAATAGACAGCGACATCCTGACACCTTATAGGAACCTGACAACACAAGGACACAGTCATTACCAGACCCCTCACTTGGCGTTATTGTATAATGTCCCAGCATTCCCAGCAGCGCTCACCTCTCCGCTCAGCAGCTCAGTGATCCTGGTGGTAAGTTCTAGGATCTTCTGCTCATGTATCAGGGAATGAGGTGGAGGCTCGGTGATGGGGCTCTGGGTCCTGCTCCATCCTCCTGACACACGGGGTGTCACACACTCACCAGACGACTTCTTCACTACTGTGTAATCCTGTGTATGGGGAGACGCCGATCACTACAGAGATTCTAAGAATCCTTCACCTTTCCAGTCATTTCCCTGGTTTATTACTAGAGATAAGTGATGTCATGTGAGACTCTCACCTCTCCAGTTATCAAGGAGATGATCTCCAGGGTGAGGTCTAATATCCTCGCAGCCATGTGGTTTCTGTTCTTCTCCATCTTTGGTGGGTCCTTGAAGGAAAGGACCATTATCTTTAAAAAGTTGAGTCCTGTACGTAAGAAACCTGAGGGAAACAAGTTGGGTAGAAGATCTCCAAACAATCAGCCCCATTACATGTCTATGGACACACAGGTATATAGATCCTTACACTATAGCGGTCTACACACCTGTATTATATAACTACGGATACACAAATAACTAGCGTTACCAGCGCTGTATATAGTCATCTATGGGGAAAATAACCGGTGGGTTCTGATTAACCCCTTAATGATCTGACAATTTTGGGCTTTCACCTGTCAATTTTGTTCATCCTCACATTGCAAACG
The DNA here is from genome assembly GCF_014858855.1 of Bufo gargarizans. Classification (NCBI taxonomy): domain Eukaryota; kingdom Metazoa; phylum Chordata; class Amphibia; order Anura; family Bufonidae; genus Bufo; species Bufo gargarizans. The sequence goes on along the minus strand of NC_058083.1, from coordinate 529,733,861 downwards.
CTATAAGTTTTCTTTTTCTTTTTTGCAGATGTTACTGTGCAATGGTTTGTCTTTTTGCAGGATGAGTTTTATTTTTAATGGCACATTTTTGAGGTCCATATAACTAGCTTCTAGCTTTTTTTTTATTTTTAGGTTTTATAATTTTTTTAGGGAGACAGAAAGCAACATAAATAAATAAAGAAACCGATTCTGCAATTTATATAAGATATTGTAAGGCTGAGTTCACATCAGCGTTCAGCCTTTCCGTTCTCCTGCTCCGTTATAGGAGCAGGAGAACGGAAAGGACGGATTCGGCCCATATCTGAGCCCGACGGAGCCTACGGACCCCATAGACTATAACGGGGTCCGTTAGGTTTACGCTCAGAAGATGATTTTGGAGCGGAGACAAAAGTTGTGCGCGCAGGACCATAAAGCAGCAATCCTGGTCTTATTTTTAACTTTTTATTTTTTTTTATTTTTTAACAGACTGAACAATGGTTACAGGCAGAACACCTTCCATCCGTATTCATCATTAAAGGGGTTGTCCTACGAAAAAATATTCTGCAGTTTTCACACCAGCACCTGGATCTCAATAGTTTTGTAACTACATGTAATGAAATGTATTACAGCCTCTGAGTTATACCCTGAAATCTATCTGTATAGCGCCACCTACTGTTCGCTCTCTTTCTAATTTCTCTGTCCTGCTCACTGAGATGGACGCGCCTGTTCAGTTCCATCCTCTGACTGCCATCAGCTGCAGCACAAAGGAAATGCCCCCTAAGCGGAAAGCTTGAAATAAATCTAGCAGAGCGATTGTTTCAATGAATGGGGAGATCTCTGGACCCACTGTGAGGTACAGGACTGGTTCTGGCTTTGTTAGAAAGACATAAGTCAGTCATGTTTCCATATTTTTGGTAGAAATTAAGTGCAGCAAACTTTTTCTCCCATCTAAAATAACTAAAACCTGATGAGTGACAAAAACAAAGCAAAACCGATGCTCCGAATAAGGCTACTTTCACACTGGCGTTTTGGCTTTCCATTTGCGAGATCCGTTCAGGGCTCAGCGGTCCAAAACGGATCAGTTTTGCCCTAATGCATTCTGAATGGAAAAGGATCCGCTCAGAACGCATCAGTTTTGCCTCCGTTCCATCTCCGTTCTGCTCTGGAGTCGGACACCAAAACGCTGCCTGCCTGACGAAGTGGAGCCAAATGGATCAATGTAAGTCAATGGGGACTGATTCGTTTCTCTGACACAATCTGGCACAATAGAAAACGGATCCGTCACCCATTGACTTTCAATGGTGTTCAATAGTGTTGATCACGAATATTCGAATTTCGAATTTTTAACACGAATATAGGTACTTTGAAAATTTGCGAATATTTTGAATATAGTTATATATATTCGTAATTTCGAATATTCGATTTTTTTTTCCCCTTTTTTAATTTTTTTTATAAAATTTTTATTTTTGTTATCAGTACACATGATCCCTCCCTGCTTCTAGCTTGTGGGCCAATAAGAAGGCTGCAATATACTTGACTTTAGGAGTAGTAGTGTTTGCGAATTTTTCTCTATATTCGTTTTTTTCGAATATTCGCTATATTGCTATATATTCTTGTTTTAGAATATTACGAATATTCGAAAAAAGTTGAAAAATTCGCAATTAAAAAATCGAATTACGAAAATTTGCATATTACACAATCATTACCTTGCCGATTTTTCGAGTAAAATAAATCGTAGAATATAACGAATATTCTACGAAATATTTGCGAAATATCGCGAATTCGAATATGTCCCCTGCCGCTCATCACTAGTGTTCAAGACGGATCTGTCATGGCTATAGAAGACATAATACAACCGGATCCGTACATGACGGATTTATGCGGTTGTAATATTGTAACGGAAGTGTTTTTGCAGATCCATGACGAATCCGCAAAAAACGCTAGTAGCCTAACCCATCTACAGACACATCCAAGCACAAGGTGCCCTTTTAATTGACAGATGATAGCATCTGTCAGCGGTTTTGTCCTTATGACACCGGCCGACCTGTTACATGTGCGCTCGGCAGCTGAAGGCGTCTGTGTTGGTCCCATGTTCCTATGTGCCCGCATTGCTGAGAAAAATGATGTTTTACTATATGCAAATGAGCCTCTAGGAGCAACGGGGCGTAACCATTACACCTAGAGGCTCTGCTCTCTCTGCAACTGACACGCCCTCTGCACTTTGATTGACAGGGCCGGGCAGTGAAAACATCATCAGGCCTGGTCCTGTCAATCACACTGCCAAGCGCACATGTAACAGGTCAGCCTGTTTCATAGGGACAAAGCTGCTGACAGATGCCCTTTGAGGTCAGGCTGACGGAAAGCCCCAGTTAGAGACGCACAGCCGCACTGCGTTCTGGCATGCAACAAGCACACTGGCATCAATGGTAACGAGCAAAGCGGCACTACAAAGAGGTGGGCACGTTAGAGCAAACAAGACATTTCTTATTACATTTTAAGATTTACTATACAAAAAAGTACTGTGCTAAATAAAAACTATAACAAAGCAGGACATATAAGCAACCGTTTCAGAAAATAAAAGGGACGAAATGAGGAATTTCCTACCAATTTGATCAGTGCGGAATTCTATGCTGGGAGCACAGCAGAAATCTGATCGGTCCTTACATGAGATGGCATCTGACCCTGTGTGGATTTCAGCATGCAACTTTTAAAGAGGACCTTTAATGGGAATTTTCTCGTTTAAAAAAATACCTTTCCTTGCCGCTGATGCTGACACCTTGGTTGTTTTTGTCAAATACCGCTCCTACGCCCCGCTGTGCCCCCCTGCAGTTTTCACGCTTAGTATGTTAATCCTGAGCATCGGTACAGAGAGGAGACACCAGGGTTTCTCAAGGGGTGTCTCCTTCTCCCTCGCTGTGTTGCTCTCCACTGTGATTGGATCGTGGCACAGCCAGGGAGAAGGAGACCCCCATTAAGAAACCCTGGTGTCTCCCTGTACCGATGCTCAGGATTAACATACTGAGCGCGAAAACTGCAGGGGGGCACAGCGGGGCATAGGAGCGGTATTTAAAAAAAAACAACAACCAGGGTGTCAGCATCAGCGGCAAGGAAAGGTATTTAATTAAACTAGAAAATTCCCTAGAAAGGTCCTCTTCAAAGGGTCTAGCTGGCAGCCATCTCCTCCTGCTCCTAGTCACAAGGGCTAATTACATGCATCATGTGCACAGTTTTGTGGCATAATTCTAAACTGAGGCACAACTTCTTGTAGGCTTTGTGTCCTGCCTTTGTACACAGTCAAGTCAGGCATAGTTGTGTCCTCTGACCGGCCGCTGCGCAGACGTCGGGTCACAGTGCAGAGCAGCAAGGAGAGCCGAATAGCAGAGTGGAGGAGCTTTCTGCAGCTGGAGACGTAAGTTGTTTTTAATATTTTTTTTATTTTTTATGTGAGGTCTCCAGGGATCTGAGGGAGGATGGGCCCTTCTGAATTTTAGGGTCTGACCTGAGGTCTATAGGGATCTAAGGGAGAGGGCACATCAATTTTCTGAGGTCTGCAAGGATCTGAGGGAGGAAGGTGGGACCACAAAATTTGGGAGCCTGATCTGACGTCTGCAGGAATCTCTGGGGGGCTCTTGAATGTTGGGGTCTGATCTAAAGTCTGCAGGGATCTCTGGGGGCTCTTGAATTTTGAGGTCTGATCTGTGGGAGGGAGGGAGTTACATGAATTTTGGGGTCTGATCTGAGGTCTGCAAGTATCTGTAGGGGGCCTCCTAAATATTGGAGTATGATCTGAGGTCTGTAGGATGGGGCACATGAATATTGGGGTCTGATCTGAGGTCTGCAAGGATTTGAGGTAGGGAGGGGGTCACATGTATTTTGGGGTCTGATCTGAGGTCTACAAGGAAGAGGGTTTAGGGGCCACATACATTTTGGGGTCCGATCTAAGGTCTGCAGGGACATGATTTTTGAGGGGGCCACACAAATTTGGGGTCTGATCTGAGATCTATATTTAAGAGAAGGAGTTTAAAGGAGGTCACATTTGGTTTGTATTAATTTTAGGTTCTGTCAGGAGGTCTGTATTAAAGGAATTGGCCACTTTCTGGTCATTGTTGACCAATGCGATTGTAAAATGATTATATGACGCTTACAAATATAGTCTTTTGTGCTGTCCACACAGAGGTCCTGTTCATAAGGTGGCCGCTGATAAACGGTCATGTGACTAGGCAAATCAACTCCATGTCTCCTCCATTCAAACACACTGCACCTGCACTAAACTCCCAACAGAACAAGTGCAGATGGCAGGTGATGGAGGAGACATCACATGGAGGTGATTAGCCTGGTCACATGACCATACATCAGTGGCCATCTTATGAACAGGACCTCTGTCGCTGATCTATGCTGGATGAGGGACCAGTGGGCCTCAGTGCTGTTCAAAGTTGATTCACGCTGAGCAGAAATGATGGCCGCCAATGATGTTGGATACGTCAAGAAGAGTGCTATGCATCAGCCACTGTTGTTACCAGGCGAGCCTTTGGTAGTGGTGGTGTTACAGTGTGGACAGGTGTGTCTTGTCAATACAGAACTGCCCTACACTTTATAAATGGTACAGTGACAAGACCTTACTAGTGGAATAACATAATTAATCCAGTCATTGTGCCTCTGCAGGAACAACACAGGCCTAATGTCATCTTCATGGAGGACAATGCACCAGCTCATCGAGGTCATATCATTAGGGAACGGCTGCTGGAGACTGGGGGACCTCAAATGGAGTGGCCTGCACTTTCTCCAGACCTAAATCCCATTGAAACCCTATGGGATAAGCTGAGTTGCTGTGTAGAGGCTCGTACCTCTGTACCCCAGAACCTCAATGACCTGAGGGCCGCCCTTCAAGAAGAGCGGGATGCCATGCCTCAGCAGACAATAAGTCGACTTGTGAACAGCAGATGTCGTTGTCAAGCTGTAATTGATGCTTAAGGCCACATGATAAGTTATTGAGACACTGACATTTTTGTGGGGGTAGATCCAGCACTGGTGTGGGCTTTTGTTTCAGTAAATTGTTTGAGATGAGGAAATCACCATTCCTGCTTCCACTTAAATGCCCTGACTTTCATGATATAATATCACTGGAGCGGGAACTTTTAACGTTTTACATAAATTTCACCCGAAAGCCGAATATCCCAAACTGTTTTGTGGCATTCTAGCTTATATTTCATAGCAAAAACAGATCATTTTCTCTCTGTTTCTGGTCCTCTGTCAGAACTAAAATACAGGAAACAAACCAGTCATGTGAACGAGCCCTAAAACAACATGATCATTTTATAGTTTGAGTTGTTTGGTGATATTATTTAGTATATTTAATTTTTTCAGTGTTTTTAAGACAATATTTTATCAGTGTTATTGGCACCAGTGGTAAACAGATTGTAGCTCAACAGATAAGATGAAAAACAGCTAATGGGTTGAGTGTGATTGGGGGGGAATCTTTCAAAACTGTTCTCTCCTCTACAATCATGGAAGGTCTTCTCTTACCTGATGATGTGAGGGACTGGTGATTCTCCAGTCATGACGTTCTTGTACAGATCCTTGTGTCCTTCTAAATACTCCCACTCCTCCATGGAGAAATAGACTAGCAACATCCTGACACCTTATAGGAACCTGACAACACAAGTCCTGGGTCCTGCCTCCATCTTCCTGACACACGGGGTGTCACACACTCACCAGACTTCTTCACTACTGTGTAATCCTGTGTATGGGGAGACGCCGATCACTACAGAGATTCTAAGAATCCTTCACCTTTCCAGACATTTCCCTGGTTTATTACTAGAGATAAGAGTGATGTCATGTGAGACTCTCACCTCTCCATTAATCAAGGAGACGATCTCCAGGGTGAGGTCTAATATCATCGCAGCCATGTGGTCTCTGTCCTTCTCCATCCTTGGTGGGTCATTAATGGAAAGGACCATTGTCTTTAAAAAGTAGAGAGTCCTGCACCTAAGGAAGCTGAAGGAAAGATGGAGGACTGAGAGCAAAATTACATATGGAAGAAGAAGATCTCCAAACAATCAGCCCCATTACACCTCTATAGATACACTAGTATATAGATGCTTACCCTATAGCGGTCTACACACCTGTATTATATAACTACAGATAGCTAGCGTTAACAGCTCTGTAAATAGTCATCTATGGGGAAAATAACCGGTGGGTTCTGATTAACCCTTTAATGATCTGACAATTTGGGGCTTTCACCTGTCAGTTTTCTTCATCCTCACATCACAAATGCAGTTTGTTTGTTTTTTGGGGGGGGGGGGGGGGGTTGTGGATGTCGCCGTATGACGGTTCGTTTTTTTACAGGACAATTTTGGGGTACATATAACTTGATTAACTATTATTTTCTTAGGGGGATAGAAAGCTAAAAGAAACACGCAATTTCACAATTCCTATACGGTGCATTATCTTATTCTATATATATTTCACTGAGAGTAAATGATACACTTTACAGGATTGTGTTTCACTGAAAAAAGAAAAAAAAAGCTGTAAAACATAACTTCTAATAATCTACTACTGAAACACACGGCGTGAATTCAAATATATTTTGTAAAAAACATGTGATAGGGACCTTTAACCCATTCCCGCAATATCATGTACATGTACGTGGGGGAATGTGGTGCCTTACCGCATTACCACGTGCATGTACGTGATGTGATCGGGCGGGTCCAGGAGCTGCACCCGCCAGATCCACACCACGGGACCGGGCCCCTGCTGCATCCACCAGCATCGCTGTATGCGGTGATGGCGGTGGACTAACCCTTTTACAGAGGGAGGGGGCTCCCTCTGATTCCATCGGCCCCCCGCGCTGCGCTGACAGTGGGCCGATGGTTGCCATGGCAGCCCTGATGCCTTCCACAGGCATCGGAGCCTGCCAGCTACGGAAGCCCAGGAGATCCAGCCTGATTGCTGGGTCTCCTAGGCAACTGTCAGTGTCTTACTGTGTAAGACACTGACAGTTCAATTCAGTACAATACATAATGTACTGAATTGAAACAGGGATCAAAGCCTGAAAAAGGTCCCACAGCGGGACAAATATTAAAAGTAAAAAAATATATATATATATTTTTATAATAAAAAAATTAAAGTTTCAAGTAAAAAGAAAAAAGGGTCCTTTTCCCAAAATAAAGTAAAGAGAATTATAAAAAATAGGGAAAATAAGAAAAGTAGACATATCCGTATCGACCGGCTCCATCAAAATATCACATGACCTAACCCCTCAGATGAACACCGTAAAAAAAATAAAAACGGTGTAAAAAAAAAGCTATTTTTTGTCACCTTACATCACAAAAAGTGTAATACCAAGTGATCAAAAAGTCATATGCAACCCAAAATCATACCAATCAAACCGTCATCTCATCCCGCAAAAAATGAGACCCTACCTAGGACAATCGCCTAAAAAATAAAAAAAAACTATGGCTCTTAGAATATGGAGACCCTAAAACATGATTTTTTTTTTTAAATGCTGTTATTGTGTAAAACTTAAATAAAAAAGTTTAAATATTAGGTATTACAACGTCTGTAAGAACCTGCTGTATAAAAATATCACATGACCTAACCCTTAAGGTGAACACCGTAAAAAAAAAATAAAGTGTGTCAAAAAGGCAATTTTTTGGTCACCTTACATCACAAAAAGTGTAATACCAAGCGATCAAAAAGTCATATGCACCCTACGAAAGTACCAATCAAACTGTCATCTCATAACGAAAAAAATGAGCCCCTACATTAGACAGTTTACCAAAAAATAAAAAAAACTATGGCTTTCAGAATATGGAGACACTAAGAAATCATTTTTTTCATATTTGGTATTTTCGCATCCATAACAACCTGCTCTATAAAAATACCACATGATCTAACCTGTCAGTTAATAAAAAATTAAAAAACTGTGCCCAAACAGCTATTTTTTGTTACCTTGCCTCACAAAAAATGTACAGCAGTTTATGACCACATATGGGGTGTTTATGTAAACTATAGAATCAGGGTAATAAATATTGAGTTTTGTTTGGCTGTTAACCCTTGCTTTGTTAGTGGAAAAAAATTTATTAACATGGAAAATCTGCCCAAAAAGTTAAATTCTAAAATTTCATCTACATTTTCCTTTAATTCTTGTGAGACACATAAAGGGTTAACAAAGTTTGTAAAATCAGTTTTGAATACCTTGAGGGCTGTAGTTTCCAAAATGGGGTCACTTTTTTGGAGTTTCTACTCTAGGGGTGCATCAGGGGGTCTTCAAATGTGACATGACAACTTAAAATTATCCCAGTGAAATCTGCCTTACGAAAACCATATGGCGTTCCTTTTCTTCTGCACCCTGCCGTGTGCCCGTACAGCAGTTTACGACCACGTGTCGGGTGTTTATGTAAACTACAGACTCAGGGCAATAAATATTGAGTTTTGTTTGGCTGTTAACCCTTGCTTTGTTACTGGAAAAAATTGATTAAAATGGAAAATCTGCCAAAGAAGTGAAATTCTGAAATTTCATCTACATTTTCCTTTAATTCTTGTGGAACACCTAAAGGGTTAACAAATTTGTAAAATCAGTTTTGAATACCTTGAGGGGTGTAGTTTCTAAAATGGGGCCATTTATAGGTGGTTTCTATTATGTAAGCCTCACAAAGTGACTTCAGACCTGAACTGGTCCTTAAAAAGTGTGTTTTGGAAATTTTCAGAAAAATTTCAAGATTTGCTTCTAAACTTCTAAGCCTTCTAACGTCCCAAAAAAAGAAAATGTAATTTACAAAATGATCCAAACATGAAGTAGACATATGGGAAATGTAAAGTAATATCTATTTTAGGAGGTATCACTATCTGTTTTAAAAGTAGAGAAATAGAAATTTTGGGTTAATTTTGACTCAAATTTACCACTGTCATGAAGTACAATATGTGACGAAAAAACAATCTCAGAATGGCTTGTATAAGTAAAAGCGTTTTAAAGTTATCACCACATAAAGTGACACATGTCAGATTTGGTAAATTAGGCTGGGTCCTGAAGGTGAAAAATTGCTGTGGCCTGAAGGGGTTAATGAAACAGGAAATAAAATGAAGGGGGTCACGCGATAATAATATTCAAATACCAGTGAAAACGTTTTGGTCGTGGTTACTCACGGTCAGATGAGCCAGATACATATCGCCATCAGTCCACCTTGCCACCTCCCTTCATTTGTGGGACCTCCAGGACTCTGATCCTGTGGAAACATTTATGGAAGGAGTTAATCTGTTTAAGTAATCCATATATAAGGGGTTCTCTGGGAAGAAAATAAAATGACTGAAAATACTTAAATATTACTTTATTATAAATATATTCCCAAATAACTTTCATTAGATATAATGGTTTGTTTTTGTCTGGGGAGCAATCATCAGGGAAATAAAATGGCCGCCGTCCTATTAGTACCCACAAGACCTGTCCTAATCACACAGGAGTACAAGTTACTTCAAAGAGCTGCCTCATCCTCCTCTCTGCTCTGCTTGTCAGGGATTACGATCCTGAATACAGCTGATAAGATCTTCAGCTGAATCTCTGTGGGAATAGAGTTCACGAAGAGACATGAAGTACTACTGTGAAGGGGGCACAGTGTGGGCATAACTAATGTGAAGGGGGCACAGTGTGGGCTTAACTATGGTGAAGAGGGCACATTGTGGGCATTGCTACTGTGAAGGGGGAAAATGCCGGCATAACTACTGTAAAAGATGCACAATGTGGGCATTGCTACTGTGAAGGCGGCACAATGTGGGCATTAATACTGAGGGGAACAATGTGGGCATAAGTACTTTGAAGGAGGCACATCTGGGCATAACTACTGATAAAGACGCACCATGTGGGCATTGCTACTGTGAAGTTGGCACAACATGGGCATTACTACTGAGGGGCACAATGTGGGCATAACTACTGAAAAGGGGGCACAATATGGGCATTACTGTCGTGAAGGGGCAAAATGTGGGCGTTACTACTGTGAAAGGGGTACAATATAGGCATTACTACTGTGAAGGGAGCCCTATGTGGGCATCACTTCTGTGAAGGGATCATAATGTGGGCATTACTACTGTAAAGGCACGATCAGGGCATAAATATTGTGAAGGGCACAATGTGGGCATAACTACTGTGAAGGGGGCACAGTGTTGGCATGACTACTTTGGAAGGGACACAGTGTTGGCATAACTACTGTGAAGGGGGAACAGTGTGGGCATTACTGCGGTAAAGAAAGCACATTGTGGGCATTACTACTGTGAAGGGCACAATGTGGGCATAACTACTGTGAGAGGTGCACAATGTGGACACTGCTACAGTGAAGTGGGCACAATGTGGTCATAACTATTGTAGGGGGACACAGTGTGGGCATAACTACTGTGAAGGGGACATATTGTTGGCATTACTACTGTAAATGTGCACAATGTGGGCATTACTACTGTGAAGGGCACAATGTGGGCATAACTACTGTGAGAGGTGCACAATGTGGACACTGCTACAGTGAAGTAGGCACAATGTGGTCATAACTATTGTAGGGGGACACAGTGTGGGCATAACTACTGTGAAGGGGACATATTGTTGGCATTACTACTGTAAATGTGCACAATGTGTGCATAACTACTGTGAAGTGGGCATAACCACTGTGAAGACGGCACAGTGTAGGCATTACTATTAGTGATGTCCCGAACTATTCGCCGGCGAACATAGCTTGTTCGTGTTCGCCGCGGCGGGCGAACATATGCGATGTTTGGTCCGCCCCCTATACATCATCATTGAGCAAACTTTGACCCTCTACCTCACAGTCAGCAGACACATTCCAGCCAATCAGCAGCAGACCCTCCCTCCCAGACCCTCCCACCTCCTGGACAGCATCCATTTTAGATTCATTCGGAATCTGCATTCACAGAGAGAGGAGGGACAGTGCAGCTGCTGCTGATCTAATAGGGAAAGCGTTAGCTAGGGCAGTGTTCTGTGTCCACAGACTCATCTGCTGTAAGATCAGCGTCCTGACAGCACCCCAAAAGGCCCTTTCTAGGGCTGGTACATCCGTCTGCTTTTTTTTTTAGATATATATATATATATTGCAGTTGCCTGGCCGTGTGTGAGAGGCTGCAGGCTCAGTCACAGACAGCACGTGCACACCATCCATACAGGGTGTCACAGACAATACCTTGCAGATAAAAATAATTCAATTTATATTATTTCTCTGTGATATAATCGCATTTGCAAGCCAGTGACCGTGGATTAAAACAAAGGGGAGGGAACCAGCGTTTTTTTAACCATCTCCCCGTTCCAAAATCTATTTAATAAATGGACTCCAGATTGGGGACGTAACAGGGATTAAACTGACGAGAAGAGAGAACTACAGGAAATAGCACTCATATCGGGTGGGACAGTAAATTGCTCGGCGCAGACGCAGTGACCGTGAATTCAAACAAAGGGGAGGGAGCCAGCGTTCTTTTTTAACCATCTCCCTGTTCAAAAAATCTATTCAATTCACCTTTCAGGGCCCCTTGGTGTTGTACGTGGCCGGGTGGAGGAAGAAACCTTCAATGACATCAACGGGACATGGCTAGCTTGGTATCCAACCTTGTGCAAATGGGAAGTTTGCGGTTGGGCAAATGGACTGTTTGCGGTTGTTTGCGGTGCATTAAAAGGGGGGTTTGGTCTGTCAATGTCTGTGAAGCGGGCGTAACCCTTACACTACCTGATCGATACAACATCATACCTGATCGTATACACACACTGGATGTTTTAAACCACGGTGTTCAAAAAAAAATTAGGATTGTTAGGTGATTTATGCCCTTTATGGATTAAAATCCAACTCTGCGTCAACCAAGGTGGATAAAAATCAATGATTTTTTTTTTTAAAAATTGAAAAAATCGGATTTTTTTGATTTAAATCAGATTTTTTAAATTTAAATCTGATTTTTTTTAATATAAAATGCTTTTTGAGGAAAATATATTACCATCCAAAGGTTATTTCATTATGAAATAAAGATTACTTTTTTAATTATGTAGAATAAGGCTGTATATGTTAAAAATTTTGTCAATATCCAGTATCAGGGTCAAAACTTAAGTGCTGAGGAAGAGGAGTTCGCTATGACAGGGGTATCCAGCAATCATCCATCTGTAATGCCAACTATAATGAACTTCAAAGCCAAGGGGGAACCATTCAAGAAATATATGTTTGCTGAAGATATTTTAAAGAAAGTGACAGCAGTGAACTGGTGGACGTCACTTAAGCGCTTGGATTTAGAGACCGTTCAAGTAATGATTTCACTTTTAGCAGCAGCAGCTTCTTCTGCCGGCGTTGGAAGAATATTCTCTTCCTTTGGACTCGTTCATTCTAAATTGAGAAATCGGTTTGGGTCCCGATAAAGCAGGAAAGCTTGTTTTTCTTTTCCAGATTGTGAACAAAGAAGAAGGTGACGAGTGAGCTACAGAGGACATTATTAAGCTTTTCTTGTGTAGTCTGGGCGGACAGTCTAAGTTTCTTAAAATATATATATTTTCTTTAGCCAAATCAGTTAACAAACATGGATGTTTAAGCAAATATCACGCTGTAATGTTATTGTTTCAGTTGAATAAATCCTATTTAAATTGTTATTATTAAGGTAATGATTATTTTTCTCCTTCCTAAGTACAACAGAAAAATTGTCCAAATATGAATCTTTATGTAAAAAACTATGATTTAAATCAAATCCACCCTGGCGTCAACTATGTAATTTTCCATGGGAGTTTTGCCATGGATCCCCCTCCGGCATGCCACAGTCCAGGTGTTAGTCCCCTTGAAACAACTTTTCCATCACTACTGTGGCTAGAAAGAGTCCCTGTGGGTTTTAAAATTCGCCTGCCTATTGAAGTCAATGGCGGTTCGCCTGTTCGCAAACATTTGCAAAAATTTGCGTTCGCCGTTCGTGAACGGAAAATTTTATGTTCGCGACATCTCTAATTACTATGAAGGGGGCACAGTGTGGCTCATAACTACTGTGAAGGGGGCACAGTGTGGTCATAACTACTGTGAAGTGGGCACAGTGTGGTCATAACTACTGTGAAGGGGGCACAGTGTGGGCATTAATATGGTGAAGTAGGTACATTGTAAGCATTACTATTGTGAAGGGGGCACAATGTGGGCATACCTACTGTGAAAGGCTCACAATGTGGGCATAAACACTGTGAAGGGGGCACAATTGTGGGTATAATCACTGTGAAGGGTGCACATTGTGGCCATTACTAACAAGAAGGGGGCCCAATGTGGACATAACTAGTGTGAAGAACGCACAATGTGGGCATTACTACTGTGAAGGGGGCACAATATGGGCATTACTACTGTGAAGGGGGCACACTGTGGTCATAGCTACTGTGAAGGTGGCACAATGTGGGCATATCTACTATGAAGGGCACAATGTGGGCATAACTACTGTGAAGGGACACATTGTGGGCATTACTACTGTGAAGGCAGTGCAATGTGGGCATAACTACTGTGAAGGGGGCATAACTAATGTGAAGGGCGCACAATGTTGGCACAACTACCGTGAAGGAGGCACAATGTGGCCATTACTACCATGAAGGTGGCAAAATGTGGGCATTACTACTGTGAAATGGGCACAATGTGGGCATAACTACTGTGAAAGCGGCACAATGTGGGCATAACTACTGTGAAGGGCACACAATGTGGGCATTACTACTGTGAAGGGGGCACATCTGGGTATAACTACCGTGAAGAGGGCACTGTGTGGGCATAACTAGTGTGAAGGGTGCACAATGTGGGCATTATTATTCTGTGCTTGCACAAAGGAGGGGTAATGATTAGTATGTGGGGGCATTAAGGGAACTAGGTGTGTATAGTTATGCTATGGGCGGAGTTAGAGGCATGCCCAAAATTGCGCCCTTTGTGTTTTTTAAAAGTTGGGAGGAATGTAAGAGGTTGTCCCCACCGATCACACACTGACTCTATATCCTAGTGATATCACAGAACATTGTGTGATGGAAGACCCCTCTAATCCAGGAGAACAGCCCCTCTTACAGGGGTCTGGGGGTCTCCTAATATTCCAGGGGGAGAGCAGACATGTCTGAGGAGAACTCCCCTCCTGTGAGCAGAGACTCTCTATGGCCGGTGCTGCCCCCTGCTGGCTGGACCTGCTATATATCACCTATAGAACCGCTCCATTCTAATAAACCCAGAACCAAGTCCAATAACTGACCTGCAGATCTCACCTCCTGGGGCTGCAGGACCTGTGATGACGTCACACTGGTCACATGACAGGAAGTGCTACACAGTGAAAGACCTCCACAGCTTTACTCCTCCTCTCATGTGACTGATCACATGACTATGACATCATCAAAGGTCCTGAAGTCACGATGGTATGCAGACTAGTTTAGTGCTCTCATTAAGGGCTCATGCACACGAACGTATGTATTTTGCGGTCCAGCTGGTCCCTAATAGAACAGTACTATCCTTGTCCATAAAGCAGACAATAATAGGACATGTTCTATTTTTTTGCAGAATGGAAATACGGATAAATGGAAACGGAATACACACGAGTAACTTCGGGGTCTTTTCTTGCGGACCCATTGAAATGAATGGTTCCGCATACTGTCCGCAAAAAATAGAACGGACACGGAAAGAAAATACGTTCATGTGCATGAGGCCTAAGAGAAACAAAAAAGGGTATTGCCAGCTTCATAAAACAAAAATAGAACTAATTAAGTTACAGTCGAGGCCAAAAGTTTTGAGAATTACATAAATATTGGAAATTGGAAAAGTTGCTGCTTAAGTTTTTATAATAGCAATTTGCATATACTCCAGAATGTTATGAAGAGTGATCAGATGAATTGCATAGTCCTTCTTTGCCATGAAAATTAACTTAATCCCAAAAAAACCTTTCCACTGCATTTCATTGCTGTCATTAAGGACCTGCTGAGATCATTTCAGTAATCGTCTTGTTAACTCAGGTGAGAATGTTGACGAGCACAAGGCTGGAGATCATTATGTCAGGCTGATTGGGTTAAAATGGCAGACTTGACCTGTTAAAAGGAGGGTGATGCTTGAAATCATTGTTCTTCCATTGTTAACCATGGTGACCTGCAAAGAAACAGCGTGCAGCCATCATTGCGTTGCATAAAAATGGCTTCACAGGCAAGGATATTGTGGCTACTAAGATTGCACCTCAATCAACAATTTATAGGATCATCAAGAACTTCAAGGAAAGAGGTTCAATTCTTGTTAAGAAGGCTTCAGGGCGTCCAAGAAAGTCCAGCAAGCGCCAGGATCGTCTCCTAAAGAGGATTCAGCTGCGGGATCGGAGTGCCACCAGTGCAGAGCTTGCTCAGGAATGGCAGCAGGCAGGTGTGAGCGCATCTGCACAGTGAGGCGAAGACTTTTGGAAGATGGCCTGGTGTCAAGAAGGGCAGCAAAGAAGCCACTTCTCTCCAAAAAAAACATCAGGGACAGATTGATCTTCTGCAGAAAATATGGTGAATGGACTGCTGAGGACTGGGGCAAAGTCATATTCTCCGATGAAGCCTCTTTCCGATTGTTTGGGGCATCAGGAAAAAGGCTTGTCCGGAGAAGAAAAGGTGAGCGCTACCATCAGTCCTGTGTCATGCCAACAGTAAAGCATCCTGAGACCATTCATGTGTGGGGTTGCTTCTCATCCAAGGGAGTGGGCTCACTCACAATTTTGCCCAAAAACACAGCCATGAATAAAGAATGGTACCAAAACACCCTCCAACAGCAACTTCTTCCAACAATCCAACGACAGTTTGGTGAAGAACAATGCATTTTCCAGCACGATGGAGCACCGTGCCATAAGGCAAAAGTGATAACTAAGTGGCTCGGGGACCAAAACGTTGACATTTTGGGTCCATGGCCTGGAAACTCCCAGATCTTTATCCCATTGAGAAGTTGTGGTCAATCCTCAAGAGGCGGGTGGACAAACAAAAATCCACTAATTCTGATAAACTCCAAGAAGTGATTATGAAAGAATGGGTTGCTATCAGTCAGGAATTGGCCCAGAAGTTGATTGAGAGCATGCCCAGTCGAATTGCAGAGGTCCTGAAAAAGAAGGGCCAACACTGCAAATACTGACTCTTTGCATAAATGTCATGTAATTGTCGATAAAAGCCTTTGAAACGTATGAAGTGCGTGTAATTATATTTCACTACATCACAGAAACAACTGAAACAAAGATCTAAAAGCAGTTTAGCAGCAAACTTTGTGAAAACTAATATTTGTGTGATTCTCAAAACTTTTGGCCACGAATGTACATCGAGACATCACCAGTCCTTTCATCAGGCGTACTACCAGAATATATAAAGAAACAGCAATATATATACAATAAGAACAGAGACATGGGGGAATGAATGGACATTTGAAAAATAACAGAATATCAAAGATCTTGAAAATGAGGGAAGTGTAGCTTCTTCTCTTTATTGTGTGACGGTGGGACCTCATCCTTCCATTGAGTTTCTTTTTTTTATAATTAACAATTTTTATTGTTTTTCATTTTCATGGATGAAACAATGACAAGTACATAGCATGAGAGATTACATACAGAGTAGATGACATGCAATAAGATATCTCAACTATCTATAGCATTCGAGTAGCATTGTAATGTAGAGAGGAAGGAATGTCAGGCCACAAGTCTCAAAGGCATGTGAGTCGGCGCATTCAAATGAAAAACAAAAACAAGTGAACAAATAAATCCAGACAGTTAAGTACGGATTAAAACGGGTGACAGGTATATTTAGGCTTAAATGGTATGACACGAGGTGAGAAGGAGCCAATTTCAAAAGGATAAATATGTTGGACCATGCATATCCGAGAGCAGGTGGGGGGTAAGTGATCAAGAGAAGCTCCTATAAGATCTCCAAGGGGACCAAATCTGAAGGAAGGTAGATCTAGAGCGTAGCTCCCAATGCGAGATCTCTTCTAATCTATAAATCTGATCTACCCTGTTGATCCAATGGTCCATACTTGGGACTTCAGAGGACAGCCAAAGCGTTGGGAGAAGTAATCTGGCTGCAGCCACTAAGAGGGAAAAGAGCGAGGATTTTGATTTTCCCAATCCATCCAGACCCAGTGATAATAGAGTAAGGTCTGGAGTACAAGGGAGGGAGGTCTGGCAGATCTGGTTACACCTAGATATTATTTTATGCCACCACGGATTAATTAATTCGCATGACCACCAGATGTGCAAGAAGGAGCCTTTGGCTTTGTTACACCTCCAACAGGTGTCTGAGGCAGTAGAGCCATAAAGACACGTCTTATCTGGGGTTCTGTACCACCTCATAAGTATCTTGTAACTGTTCTCTTGAATGCGCACGCATCTCGATATTTTATGTGGGGAAATCATTAATTTGTTAATCTCAGAAGTTGAGAAGGTCCTTTGGAGATCTTTTTCCCAGAGACCAATTACAGCGGGCTTGACTGTTAGGAAGGGGGGGATATCAAGTGCTTGTATATTGTGGAAATAGTTTTGCGAGGATATGACTTGCTATTAATCATTTCCTGCTCAGAATATGGAGGGAACCGTGGCCACCTCAGATCCAGTCAGGAAATCACCAGGTACACAACAAAGTCTGCACACTTAGCTGATGGAGCTGTAGCCGCAGAGAAGACGGATCCAAGGGCCGCTGGCAATATCCGGAGTGCTTGCAGCAGCAGAACACAGGTCCAGAGAACTAGTAGCTTAAGAAGTGACGATACTCAAGGCAGAGCTACAACTGAAAAGAGAAGTATAATCCACGCCCTGCAATAGGAGGAGGGGTGATTTAAAGGCAGGGTAATCAAACGCAGGAGGAACAGCTGAGAGTAAAGACCTCATCACAGGGGCGGAGAGACAGAACAGTGAGAACACCTCCAAACTCTAAGTGACATCATAACAGGGGTGGAGAGACAGAGCTGTGAGAACGTCTCAAAGCTCTGGTAGTGACAGCAGTAGGAATGGGTTGAGAGCCTGTATGTCTAGGACTTTAAGGATATCAGGGTCGGGAAGCGCACAGCCATCTTGGTCTAAGATTAGTTTAATTGCGATCCCAGAGGATCTCAAGGCTAGGGGACAGCTATCCCTCAGATCCTTAGGAGCTAAATTGATTATATCTTTTATCTGCAGTAAGGGGGAAGGCAGGGTCAAAGCCCCAGTGTTGGACAAGAAACTTCTCCAAACCTTTATGGTGGTCCTAATAAGAGGGTTAGGGATGGAGCCTAATATAGAAGGCAGTCTATCGGACAACAAAAGAGCCCTAGTAGGGGAGGATAAAAGGGCATTCTCCAAAATAAGCCAAGTCTTGTGGGATGGGCTTCTAATCCAGTCTATGACTCTAGATAGTTGGATGGCTTTCATGTAAGTCTCTGGGTCAGGGAGTTCAATCCCCCCTTTAGCTTTAGGTCTAGTTAAGGTGTTGAGTGCGATACGGGGATGTTTGCCATGCCAAATAAATTTGCATATTAATTTATTTAAGGAGGTAAGGTAAGATTTAGGGATTTCGATGGGGAGCACCTGCATTAGGTAGGTAAGTCTGGGTATGATAAGGGACATGAGTATATTCTTCCTCCCAAACCAAGAGAGATATGGGAAGTCTAATGACTCTAGTTGAGTCTGAATAGAAGCTAGTAGGGGTTTATAGTTTAGCTGGAATAAGCTGGTAAGGTCGGGGGAAATCTTAATTCCTAGGTATGTCAATTGTTGAGTGTGCCAGTTAAATGGGGAGTTTGCCTGGAGAGACAGGAGGCTTGAAGAGGAGAGGCCAACATGTAGGATTTGGGACTTTGAGGGGTTTACTTTAAAATTAGATAAAGAGCCGAATAGGTTAAGTTTTGAGACTATTTTGGACATGGATTTAAGGGGGTTGGTGGTCAGAATCAGCAGATCATCTGCAAAAGCAGCCAGCTTAAATTCATGATTACTCATCATCAGACCACCAATCTCCCTGTCTTGCCTAAGGGCTTGCAACATTGATTCCATAACAAGAACAAACACCAGAGGTGACAGTGGGTATCCCTGTCTTGTACCGTTTCTAATTGGGAAGTGTGAGGTCATCAGGCCATTGACCGACACGGACGCCGAGGAATGCGTGTACATGGAGAAAATAGCATTTATGAATTGGTCAGGGATCTGGAATTTTGAAAGGGCCCTCCTAATATAGGTCCAGTCCACCCTGTCGAAAGCCTTCTCGGCGTCCGTGCCAATCATGACCAGAGGAGTGCATGTATGGGAAGCATAGTATAAAGCGTCTAAAATCTTAGTGGTGTTGTTTTTCCCTTCACGACCTTTAACAAAGCCCACCTGGTCGGGGTGAATTAAGTCTGGGAGAAGGTTCTGCAGTCTTGTGGCGAGCATTTTTGCTAGTAGCTTGAGATCTACATTAAGTAGGGAAATGGGTCTATAGTTACCACAAGAAGAAGGGTCTTTACCATCTTTAGGAATAATTGTAATTGAGGCGTTCGTCATGTCAGCGGAAAGTGAGTGACCAGCTAGTGAGTTATTACAGATAGGGAGCAGGAATGGAATAAGAAGCTCTTTGAAAGTTGTATAATAAGAAATGGGCAGGCCATCAGGGCCAGGACTTTTTCCTTTGGGGGTTGATTTAATTGCAGTCAACAGTTCTAAAGAGGTAAAAGGTTTGGACAGCAGCTCTTGTTGTGATGGTGTTAGTGAAGGGAGATTAAGGGTATCTAAAAGGGAGTCGATGTTGGCCTCTCTATCCAGGGAAGGATTTGGAAGATTAGAGGGTGGGAGATTGTATAGGGACTCATAGAAAGACCTAAACTGCTCAGCAATTTCCTCCGCTTTGAACAGATGAATGCACTGAGAAGATTTGATACTCTGCACATAGCGGGAATCTCTTCTCTGTTTTATTCTGCGTATCATGTATTTCGAAGCTTTATTGCCATGTGCAAAGGTTTTTTGTTGTGCTGATAGAAAGAACTTAGCTGAACGTTCGTTCAGTAGGTTTTTTAATTGTGATCTGAGAGAAGAGAGTTCCGATAGGTGGCACGCAAGTAGGGATTGTTTATGGATTTTTTCTACATCATGAATTTTAGATAGTAAGGTGTTGAGCTTTTTTTCTGACTCCTTCCTAAGGAAAGAACATAAGCTTATTAATCTGCCTCTAATGTACGGTTTGTGGGCATCCCATAGAGTCTGGGGAGAAATTTCAGGGGTATTATTGAGTGAAAAGTATTCCTCGATAAAGGAAGCTATCTGGGATTTATGCTTAGTGTTGCTCAGTAGAGACTCATTAAGTCTCCAAGTGAAGTGTCTATCAGACTTAGGGTTCGGGCGTATAGTGCAATAAATAGGGGAGTGGTCGGATAAGGTAATATCACCTATAAGGGAGGATGAGCAAAGTTGGAGCTTTTCCTTAGGAAGGAGAATGAAATCTATTCTACTATGCGAGCTATTAGCTAAGGAATAGAAAGAATAGTCTACTGTCTCTGGGTTTAGGCAGCGCCAAATGTCCACCATCCCCAGGTTATAAAGCTTATTGTGGAACAGTTTAAGTGCCTTCAATGAAACGGAGGATTTCCCTGATGAGGTGTCCACAAGAGGGTTAGGGGCCAGGTTGAAGTCACCTGCTATAATCAAAAAGCCTTCTCTGTGAGACTCCACCAAAGAAAGAGTATTATTAAGCCAATTAACCTGGTCTGAGTTGGGGGCGTAGATATTCACTAATGTGAAGAAAGTTTGACCCAGCAATCCTTTTACTATCAAGAATATACCCTCAGGATCCTGCAGGTGGGATTTATATATAAAAGGAAGATTCCTGTGGAAGCCAATACTGACGCCCCTCGAGGCAGAACCTCCCGCTCCGCAGTGGTACCAATTAGGGAATTTGGAGTGGGTAAGATTTGGATATCTGTTATGTTTAAAGTGGGTTTCCTGAAGGAAAACCACCGAGCATTTTTCCTTATTTAGCATAGATAGGATCTGGCATCTCTTGGAGGGGGATCTCAGCCCTTTAACATTATAAGAAACCAGTTTGAGCTCAGCCATCAGTAGATCTGTGGGGGGAGGTGACACAATTTCTGAACAGAAACTCTAGAAAAGGGCTGGGTACCCTGTAAAGGGAGAGAAAGGAAGGTGCTACCTCGAGGAGAGTCATCCCACGTCCAGTCCCCCCACATAGCACAGAGAATTCCCGAAATTCGTAATATTCCCGGATCATGCGCTGGAGAGGTCACCTCTGAAGTTCTTAAGTACCTGTCAAGACAGTAAAAGTAAAAAACAAAGAACAAAACCTGTAACAGCAACCAAGTGAAATTACTTAGTCGTAAACTAAAGTGAGACTTAGTAAATGTAGTTCCACGCATAGGTAGCAGTAAAGGAGGGGGAAGAAGGTAAAATTACCTAGTTAAAGCGACACCCTCTATGGAGTGGATGATACCAAAGGGAGATGTTAGTTTTAGAAGACCCTGGAAAATGTGTATGTATAGGAAGACATCCTTACCAAGGGTTATTACCGTATAAAGAAAAGAGGGGGGGGGGGGAGAGGGAGAGGGGGGGCAGGAGGGGGAAGGAAAAGGATGAAAACTGCAGTTGCAGCAACCTATGAGTTACTATATAGCGAAATGACTATTTAAGCTTACATTCAGATGGGAAGAAAATCCCTACTGTCTCCTCTATCAATACTAAGCGGAGACAAGGCATAATCAAATGTGGTATGAAAGTATAAGTCTCCAGTCCCACTCAGAAAGAGAATATAATTTTCATTTGATAATTCAAGAGGATATAGTAACGTAGAATATAGAACTTATGCAATGAGTCCCTTGTGACAGCAGCAAGTTGACGGGGTAATAGGAGACGATTATTTATCCAACAGGGATAATCGTTTAGGAGTGGTTGAGAAGTTCCCTTTTCTGGATTTTTGGGGCCTTGGGGTATGAGGAGGTTCCCAGGGTGTTACTTGAGGAAGATCAGGTAGGGTGGTCATATTCTGGGCAGCGTCCCAATTTTCTATGGGCAATTGCGAGATCTGGAGAAGGTCGTAGGCTTTGTCCAAATCACTGAAAGAGGCAATATGGAGACGACGACCGTCATGAAGGAAGGAAACACCAAAAGGGAATGTCCATCTGTATATAATCTTGCGTTGGCGTAGACAATCTGTAAGTGGTTTCAGCATTTTCCTCTTCTTGAGGGTGGATTGGGCCAGGTCTTGGAAGATAGTTATGGAGTTGTTTTCCCATTCTATTGAGCTGGAATTTCTGGAGCAAGATAGTATAGCCTCTTTCACTGGGAAGTGTAGAAACTTGCAAATCACGTCCCTAGGTGGTTCCGACGGCTGTGGCTTTGGACGGAGAGCTCTGTGAGCCCTTTCAATTAACACCTCAAACACAGTGTCCGGACCTAGCAGTTTGAGACAGATTTGAGTGACCGCTTCAAGGATATCGACAGCATCAACCGTTTCAGGTATGCCTCTGAAGCGGAGATTATTTCTCCTACTTCTATTTTCCTGGTCCTCTAATGCTGTGTACAAGGAGTTGATGTGGTTTTGGGCTAGTGCCAGGCTGGAGGATACCCCGCCCTGGTGCTGCAGTATTGCGGCCTGGGTGTCTTCAAGAGCCTCCACTCTCCGGCCTATATGCCGAACATCCTCCTTTATTAAGGAAAGATCTTGGCTAAGCGGGCCCAGGGCATCCAATAGTGCCTCCTTGAGGAAAGCCCTAGAGATGGGTAGGTGTTCGGAGTCGCAGGGTTCGTCTCCTACCTTATCAGAGCTGGAAGCTGCAGCCTGTTTGTAGCCGGAGCGAGGTGTTCCGGGCGCCATCTTGGATTCCTTG
The DNA here is from genome assembly GCF_014858855.1 of Bufo gargarizans. Lineage (NCBI taxonomy): Eukaryota > Metazoa > Chordata > Amphibia > Anura > Bufonidae > Bufo > Bufo gargarizans. The sequence goes on along the minus strand of NC_058083.1, from coordinate 529,711,092 downwards.
TTAACAGCTATCACAGCCGCTTTTTTGATAAATTTCTCAATTTCGCCGGACTGGCTAAGGGAACGAGCATGACCCGCCTGGTCAGCGGGCTTTTGGCCACCTATTTTGACCATTTTGGTATCTTTGGAGCTTAAAATAGTGCGCTATGAGGGATAAGCTTCTGGAGAGCCGCACTTCACACAGCCATCCGGCTTCGTTGCAGGCTCCGCCCCCCCTTCCATTGAGTTTCTGTCCTGTTTCTCCAACGTAGAGGCCTCCAAGAGGACATTTAGTGCAGAGAATCAGATAAACAATATTAGATGTAGAACATGTGAATGTCCCAGGGATCTGATAGTCCTGCTATGTGTTGAGGATCCGGATCTTATCTGTTGTCATTATATGGGAACAGGTTTTGCATCTTCTTATATTACAGGGATGGGTTCCTTTTTCTGCGGTACATGGCCTTGAACTTGAGCTGATCAGAATATTCCTTAGATTTAGAGGTTGTCGGTAAGCTAGTAAGGCGGGATCTGGGAAGATTATTTTTAGTCGATCATCCTTATGTAGGACATGATGTCATTTTTTGGCAGTTTTCCTCAGTACCTCTAGCTGTGGGTTGTAGGTCACAACCAGAGGTACGTGCTGGTTCTTTTCATTGTATTGGAGAAGTTGACTTCTGGGGATCTTGGTGGCTCTCGTGATATGATCTTCAATTGAAGCAGGATGATAGCCCTGATGTAAAAATGTCCTTTTCAGATGCCTTTCCACACTAATAATTTATTTATTTTGTCTGCATATGGGTCTATTGACAATAATATGTATATGTTATTATATCTAAGAAAATATATTGTATCTTTTTGTCGTATAAACCCATTAATATTTGGGGTCCGGCTTTAATTTTGGCCATATTGCTTAGCACAATGACAGTGCTGTGTGCACGTCATGTCTCTTGGTTGCAATACCAGCCGTTGTTCCAGTAACAGTGGTCATGTGTTCATAGTAAGGTAATAGGGTGTTTTGCGATCTCTGTTTTCAGTGACGATGACCCTGGCACAGTTAGACTGCAATTTTCCCCTTACTGCACTTACTGCCGTTTAGGTCACTTTCTGATGTAGTTATTTTTTTGCCCTCGGTGCTGTATGTGATGGCAGAGAGGCGGGAGGGGGAGGTCGCTGATTGACAGTCCTCTGTAGTTATTGGAAGCTCCTGCTCGAGAGCTCGGCCCAGGGGGCGTGGTTAGTCTAATTTAAGGAGCGGCACTCGGCGGCCGCGGTACGGCCACAATAGTGCCGGATGCTTTAGGCTGCATGCACGCTATCAGTGGCGTACAGCTACATCAATCATTTTTATTTTGTTTTTGTGGCTAATAGCTCCTGATGAAAGGCTGAGTGTATCTCAGCACTAAAAATGCGTCAAGCTAGGGACATGAGTATAGCACAATGATATAAATAGCTTATTGAGCATCAATTTGACAATTGGGAGATACATATGCATTGCAGGCTGTCGTGGGGATAACAAAGACAGCTGAGGCTGCGAGACATATAGGCAGCTCATAAGTGTCGAGTTCAACTACAAACCATAGTGCATTGAGGTCTCCTTAGATGAAGGATCGATTTAGCTGAAGGCTTTTCCACATGAATTGTAACTCAACCAAGTATGTACTAATCAAGCATACAGTAATATTTCGATATGGGACTGACCCAACAGGAGGTGCAAGTGATATTTTAATTTTTTTGAAGGCACCTTCAAGTTTCTGATGCTCAGCCTGATAGTTTATTTAGTGGACTACCATTTATTTTTAATGTGATTGCTTAATAAAGGTTCTTTTAGCAATTTTCTTTCAGGCAGGTAACTTTCCTGATGTCGCGCCTTACTGGAGAGGCCCTGGCCTGGATAAACCCACTCTGGGGGAGGAGTGATCCTGTCATCTCGGATCTACAGGCCTTCCTAGAAGCCTTCCGTAGGGTGTTCGACGAGTCTGGACTCACCACTTCAGCTGCTTCCTCCATACTGTGGCTGCGCCAGGGGAGTAAGTGTCACGGCTGAGGATGGAGGAAACCCTCAGCCGTGCGATGCAAGATGATGTATGGTCGCTGCTTGACCAGGACGACAGAATTAGGCTACTTTCACACTAGCGTTCGGGGCTCCGCTTGTGAGTTCCGTTACAAAGGCTCTCACAAGCGGCCCCGAACGCTTCCGTCCAGCCCTAATGCATTCTGAGTGGATGCGGATCCGCTCAGAATGCATCAGTCTGGCAGCGTTCAGCCTCCGCTCCGCTCAGCAGGCAGACAACTGATCCGTCCAGACTTACAATGTAAGTCAATGGGGACGGATCCGTTTGAATATGACACACTATGGCTCAATTTTCAAACGGATCCGTCCCCCATTGACTTTCAATGTAAAGTCTGGATGGATCCGTCTGAGGCTACTTTGACACTTAGAATTTTTTTTACAAAATAATGCAGACAGATCCGTTCTGAACGGATCCACAGTCTGCATTATATGAGCGGATTCGTCTCAGACGGATCCGCTCTGAACGCAAGTGTGAAAGTAGCCTTAGGGGGCAGGTCACCTCCTATTACGTCCCTAACTCTGACCCTGACTCCTAGCTGTATGAGCCGACCCTGATGGTAGGAGGGCTCATACTCCGGAACCTTGAAGTCCCTACTAGCCCTCAGGGTGGCCCTTAACTAGGAGCAGGGTAAGACGACCTTTTCCTCCTGGATACGGAGGAACAGGAGTCTCACTGGCCAAGCTGCAAGGAAGGGGGAACATATACAGACATATGGATATGCCAGGAGAACTAAACTAGTTCCAAACCTACCTGCCACAGCCTTGCTGACTGGAACCCATGCACCAGTATTGCTGTCCACACAAACACTAAGGAGGCAGCACACCACAAAACACACAGGTAACCAGGACATCCATAGCTGTAATAAACATAGAAAGGATAACACATCAACTTGACATCAATACATAGTAACCAGGAGGATGACTCCAGCTTACAAACAAGGCTGGAGTACCTCTCAGACTACAGGTCTTTACTGAGGCTTTATAGCCCAAAGTGGCCACAAACAGACACACCCAGTGTTCACACACAAAGAAGGAAGTTAACCCTTCCAACACCAGGCACTGAAAGACTGCCACTAAAGGGGAAATGTCGAAACAAACCTTACACTGCAGCTGTTACCGCAGGCAACGACATGCGTGGCAACTATGTCATGGGAAACAGCCAGAAGGCCGAGACACTGCCACCACATGTACAACACCACACGTTGCCACGGTCAGCCACCAGTGAAGGGAAATGACACAGTGCACACCAAACAAGGAAAGTGCACACAAACACACACACAAAGCCAGAGGCAACCGCACGCATACCTGTTGTCCGCGGCAACCGCACTTGAGGCAAACAACTAAGTGCCCCCAGCTGCGGTTGACACAACACCCAGACCGCGGGCAACTGCATGCGGCTCCCAAGGAGTCACGACCATAACCATGGGCGTGACAGTAAGTCTTTGGGCCAGGGCGCAATCCAGTTCCGGACCCTGGCTTCTTAACTAGGCTGAAATAATGAGGCACTAGTGGCCGTCTTCCGGGAGGGCCTCTCCGGAAAAATTAAGGATAAACTGGCCGGTCGGGATATTCCCTCTACCCTGGATGACCTCATTTTCCTGGCCACCCGGATTGATCTGCACTTTCAAGAACGTGCTAAGGAGGTAACATAGTACATAAGGCCGAAAAAAGACATTTGTCCATCCAGTTCGGCCTGTCATCCTGCAAGTTGATCCAGAGGAAGGCAAAAAAAAAACCTGTGAGGTAGAAGCCAATTTTCCTCACTTTAGGGGAATAAAAAATTCCTTCCCGACTCTAATCAGGCAATCAGACTAACTCCCTGGATCAGCGACCCCTCTCTAGTAGCTATAGCCTGTAATATTATTACACTCCAGAAATACATCCAGGCCCCTCTTGAATTCCTTTATTGTACTCACTATCACCACCTCCTCAGGCAGAGAGCTCCATAGTCTCACTGCTCTTACCGTAAAGAATCCTCTTCTATGTTTGTGTACAAACCTTCTTTCCTCCAGACGCAGAGGATGTCCCCTCGTCACAGTCACAGTCCTGGGAATGAATAGATGATGGGATAGATCTCTGTACTGTCCCCTGATATATTTATACATATTAATTAGATCTCCTCTCAGTCATCTTTTTTCTAAAGTGAATAACCCTAATTTTGATAATCTTTCAGGGTACTGTAGTTGCCCCATTCCAGTTATTACTTTAGTTGCCCTCCTCTGGACCCTCTCCAGCTCTGCTATGTCTGCTTTGTTCACTGGAGCCCAGAACTGTACACAGTACTCCATGTGTGGTCTGACTAGTGATTTGTAAAGTGGTAGGACTATGTTCTCATCACGGGCATCTATGCCCCTTTTGATGCAACCCATTATCTTATTGGCCTTGGCAGCAGCTGCCTGACACTGGTTTTTGCAGCTTAGTTTGCTGTTTATTAAAATTCCTAGATCCTTTTCCATGTCAGTGTTACCGAGTGTTTTACCATTTAGTATGTACGGGTGACTTGCATTATTCCTTCCCATGTGCATAACTTTACATTTGTCAGTGTTAAACCTCATCTGCCACTTATCTGCCCAAGCCTCCATTCTATCCAGATCCCTCTGTAGTAGTATACTGTCCTCTTCAGTGTTAATTACTTTACACAGTTTAGTATCATCTGCGAAAATTTATATTTTACTATGCAAGCCTTCTACAAGATCATTAATAAATATATTGAAGAGAATAGGGCCCAATACTGACCCCTGAGGTACCCCACTAGTGACAGTGACCCAATCTGAGTGTGTACCGTTAATAACCACCCTCTGTTTTCTATCACTGAGCCAGTTACTTCCCCACATACAGACGTTTTCTCCCAGTCCGAGCATTCTCATTTTATATACTAACCTTTTATGTGGTACAGAGTCAAATGCTTTGGAGAAGTCCAGATATACGACATCCATTGATTCACCGCTGTCAAGTCTAGAACTTATCTCCTCATAGAAACTGATTAAATTAGTTTGACATGACCGATCCCTCACAAAGCCATGCTGATATGGCGTTATTTGCTTATTTCCGTTAAGATGCTCTAACATAACATCTCTCAGAAAACCTTCAAACTGTTTACCCACAACAGATGTTAAACTTACCGGCCTATAGTTTCCAGGCTCTGTTTTTGGACCCTTTTTTAATATTGGCACCACATTTGCCATGCGCCAATCCTGTGGGACATTCCCTGTCAGTATAAAGTCCTTAAATATCAGAAATAAGGGTCTGGCTATGACATTACTTAATTCCCTTAGGATACGGGGTGTATGCCATCTGGTCCTGGCGATTTGTCTATTTTAATCTTTTTAAGTCGCTGATGTACTTCTTCCTGGGTCAGACAGGACACTTTTAATGGGGAATTTATTTCAACATTCAGTTTATTTTCCTCAGTGAATACATTGGAGAAAAAAATATTTAACAGCTTTGCTTTCTCCTCGTCGCTCTGTGCGACTCCCCCCTCATTACTCTTTAAAGGGCCGACACCTTCAGATTTATACTTTTTAACATTTATATAATTGAAGAATATTTTAGGGTTAGTTTTACTCTCTTTGGCAATTAATCTTTCGGTCTCTAGTTTGGCCGCTTTTATTTGTTTTTTACATGTTCTATTTTTTTCCTTATAGTTTTTCAGTGCTTCCGTGCTACCTTCCTGTTTTAGTGTTTTATATGCTTTCTTTTTGTCATTTATTGCTTTCTTTACAGTTCTGTTTATCCACATTGGTTTCTTTTTGTTCCTTAACCTTTTATTCCCATACGGTATGTACCTCTCACAATGAGATTTTAGGATGCTTTTAAAGATATCCCATTTTGTGGCTGTATTTTTATTTGTGAGGACTTTGTCCTAGTTAGTTAGGCCCATGGCCTCTCTTAGTTGGCTAAATTTAGCTTTTTTGAAGTTTGGTATTTTTGTTCCTCCCTGTAGAAACGCTCTTTTGAATGATAATTGGAAGGTTATTACTTTGTGGTCACTATTTCCCAGGTGTCCCCCAACCTGCACGTCTGTTGTTCTGTCAGGCCTATTGGTTAATACTAAGTCCAGTATGGCCGTCCCTCTAGTCGGGTCCTGAACCAGTTGGGAGAGGTAATTGTCTTTGGTTATTGCCAAGAACCTGTTTCCTTTATGAGATATACAAGTTTCAGTTTCCCAGTCTATATCTGGGTAGTTGAAGTCCCCCATAATAACCACCTCATTATGATTTGCCGCCTCGTCTATCTCGTTTAGTAGTAGATTTTCTGTGGACTCTGGTATATTAGGTGGTTTATAATAAACTCCTATTAGTAATTTATTATTGTTTTTAGCGCCATGTATCTCTACCCACAGTGACTCCACATGTTCATGTCCCTCACTTATATCTTCACGGAGTGTGGGCTTTAGACCGGACTTTAAGGTAACACGTGAAAGAAGATTATATCATCCAGCATCCTCTTTCCAGCGGTCTTCTGTCCCTCAGCCTTCCATCTCTGCTGCTGCTCCTGAACCCATGCAGGTTGACCGTCTTGGGCTGGTTTAACAGCAACATGACCATCGTCGTACTAGTGGACTTTGCTTCTACTGTGGCGGTTCTGGACATCTCCTCCGTTTCTGTCCTCGCAAGCCTAGGGTCGGTTGGGGAGGCGACCCTACCTCTCTAGCTACTTTCTAATTAGGTATGTGTACCATATATTGGAACTTGATTATTTATTTGGGATATTGGGCATATATATCCCTGTGTACATTTATTCTGAGTGAGCTACAGAAGTGTTGTGCGGCTGTTGTCCCTTGCTATTATATTATATCATTGTAATGTCATGATGATGATTATTTTTTAACATTATACTAAATAAAATTATATTTTTAATGATTCATGTGTTTTTGCACTCCAATTCTTATAGTGGTTTGTTTGTCTGCAGCATATCATGCCTACACGGATGTCTTTGACAAAAGAGAGGCTGAGATGTTACCACCACACAGGCCATATGACTGCCCGATTGATTTGGTTCCTGGTTCCTTGCCTCCTCGTGGACACATCTATCCCCTGTCACCAGTGGAGACTCAGGCCAAATCTTGAAATCTTTGACTCCGGGTGGCACAGGGTTCTTCTTTGTGAAGAAAAAAAGATGGCAACCTACGCCCATGCATTGATTGTAGGGGGCTCAACAAGATCACCAAAAAGACCAAATATCCTCTTCCTCTGATTCCTGAGTTGTACGACTGCCTTAGGGGAGCAATGATCTTCTCCAAATTAGACCTACGTGGGGCCTATAACTTGATCAGGATCTGTCAAGGGGATGAGTGGAAGACTGCTTTTAACACCCGAGATGGTCACTACGAGTACTTAGTGATGTCCTTTGGGCTAAGCAATGCCCCAGCAGTCTTACAAGAGTTCATGAATTACATCTTTAGAGACTTGCTCTATTCCTGCATTGTGGTGTACCTTGCCGACATTCTTGTTTTCTCTCCAGATTTGTCTTCCCACCGGAGACAGTTCTGTCAGGTCTTGCAAAGATTAAGAGAATCGTCTGTATGGCAAGTTCCAAAAATTTATTTTTGAGCAGTCCTCCCTTCCATTTCTGGGGTACATAATATCTGATACTATTCTACAGATGGACCCTGGGAAGCTTTCAGCAATTTTAAAGTGGCCTCGTTCTTCTGGTTTGAAAGCAATCCAGGATTCCTGGACTTCGACAACTATTACCGCCAGTTCGTGCCTCATTTCTTGTCCTTGACAGCTTCCCATCTCATCATTGACCCGCAAAGGATTAGACAGGAGAGGCTGAATCAGCCTTTTAAGCTCTGAAGAAGGACTTCTCTTTGGCCCCTGTGCTCCATTGTCCTGATGCTACTAAGCAATTTTTTCTTGAGGTGGATGCATCGTCTATTGGAGCTGGGGTGGTGCTTCACAAAGATCTTCCTCTGGCAAGATGACAACCTGTGGCTTCTTCTCCAGGGCCATCTCCACTCCTGAGCGCAACTACTCAATTGAGGACAGAGAGTTGTTGGCCATCAAGATGGCACTGTCACGGCCGTGGCCATGACCGTGACTCCTCAACCGCATGCGGTTGCCTGCGGTTTGGTTTAGTGTTCAATCACAGGTGAGGGCTGCTGGTGTGTGGCCTCACTTGTGGTTGCCGCGGGCAACCTGTCGTATGAGTTGGTTTCTGCAGAGCAGCCTGAGCGGTGCTGGGCAGCTTGCTGCATGGCATGCGGTTGCACCTAGCAACCTTTCTGTTAGGTGTGTGTGTGTACACTTGGTTTTATGTGTGGTGTGCACTGACCCTTCCCTTCACTGTGGCTGCCCGTGGCAACGTTTGGTATGATGTACATGTGGTGGCAGTGTCCCGGCCTTCGGGCTGACTCCCAGGACATGAGTGCCACCCATGTCGTTGCCTGCGGCAACAGCCACAGTGTGTGTTAGTGAGTTGGACACTTTTCCAAGAAAAGATAGAATGTTCCCCTTTTCCCAGCAGCTTGGCCATTGAGACTCCTGCTCCTCCGTGCCTAGGAGGAGTAGGTTGTCTTACCCTGACTCCTAGCTAGGGACCGGATGGAGGGTAAGTCAGGGCCCCTAGGTTCCTGCGCATGGGTCCTCCTACCTTTAAGGTCGGCCCATGCAGATAGGAGTTAGGGTCAGGTAAGGGACGCTGTAGGAGGTGACCTGCTCCCTATCCTGTTGTCCTGGCCGAGCAGCCATAACATCGGCTGTGGCATCGCACGGCTGAGGATTTTCCCCCATCCTCAGCCGTGACAGGCACTGGAGGAATGGCGTTACCGTCAAGAGGGAGCAGCTCATCCTGTGGTGATCTATACCAACCACATGAATCTTACCTATCTGCAGTGTGCACAAAGACTTAATCTTCATCAAGCCAGATGGTCCTTGTTTTTTGCCTGCTTTGATTTCAATCTCCACTTCCGTGCAGCAGAAAAAAACATCAAAGCAGATGCTCTTTCCAGGTCCTTTGATTCTACCGATCAGGAGGAGGAACCTCAACACATCATTGATCCGGCTAAGATTGCTATCTGTCCTCTTAAGAACAGACAGATCCCAGGAAAGACTTTCTACTCCTCGAAAGTCGCAGGTCATGCTGGTCAGCAAAAGACCTTCCAATTCTTCGCTCAATGGTACTGGTGGCACAGAATAAGAAGCCTAAACAACGTCCTGCTGGTCCCCTGCTTCCTCTTTCTGTTCCCGAGGCTCCCTGGCAGCAAATATACATAGATTTTATCACAGATTTGCCTGTTTATTGTGGCTGTTATGTAATTTGGGTAGTCGTTTATCTCTTTTCCAAAATGGCGCATTTTGTCCCTCTGCCAAGTCTTCCTTCAGCTCCTCAACTGGCCAAAAGATTCATCTCGCTAATTTTCCATCTTCATGGTTTTCCTCATTGTATTGTCTCCTATAGAGGTGTTCAATTCACGTCTAGGTTCTGGAGGGCTCTATGCAAGCTGTTGAACATGTCTCTGGACTTCTCATCGACATATCATCCTCAGTCTAATGGCCAAGTGGAGCAGGTAAACCAGATCCTTACAAATTTCCTGCATCATTTTGTTAATCTCCATCATGATGACTGGGTTGAGCTCTTGCCCATAGCGGAATTTTCCTATAATAATCATGTAGGCAAAGCCTCCCAGAAATCATTGTTTTTTATTGTTTATGGCCAGCAACCCAATATCCCACTTCCAGTACAGTCTACTTCAGGTCTTTCTGCGGTTAATGAGATCACAGAAGATTTTTCGAAGATTTGGAAGGAGACCGAGACTGCCTTAAAAGGAAGCATCCGCAAGAATGAAGATCTTTGCAGATAGGAGGCCCAGGAGTCCTCCTCAATTTCATCCCAAAGATAAGGTCTTGCTGTCTTCTAAATACATCCGTCTTAAGGTACTCTTCTACAAATTAGGTCCACACTTTATTGGTCCATTTGAAGTTTTAGAGAGAATTAATGATGCGGCCTACAAGGTGAAGTTGCCTGCATCTCTCCGGATACCGAATTCATTCCATGTCTCTCTGCTGAAGCCTGTCGTCCTCAATCGTTTCGTCAAAAAACCTACCTCTACTCCTACTCTGGTCAGTGAGGAGAATGTCTACAAGGTCAAAAGTATTCTGGGCATGAAGAAGAGTTTCTCGTGGACTGCAAAAGGATTTGGTCCTCTTCTTCTGATTTTTTTTTTTTTGTCTAGGGTCTGAGAAGAGGCAGAAGAGGGGGGTACTTTTAGCCCAACTACCCATACCTGCCATTCTGTCCCCACACATAGGTACAGGCGCCAGGCTTCTTCACTCCTTTCCACTGTTGTACGCCATGCTGACAGGCGCGGTGTCACGGCTGTTTAAGGGTAACAAGAGTATACACAGTAAAAAGAGCTACTGACCGGACCCCAAACTAGGGAAGAGAAAGGGTGACCCCTGTCAGACCCTCAACACTCTCCCTATGCTGCTAAAGCACATGCCCGGATCCAAATGGTGGAACGAGGCATGCCCGCGTACCTTAGACTGATGAGCCCTGTAACCCCTACAATAGTGGAAGGGGCACGGCCACCGATGCCCTGCTCAGAATATGGAGGGAACCGGGGCCACCTCAGATCCAGTCAGGAAATCACCAGGTACATAACAAAGTCTGCACACTTAGCTGATGGAGCTGCAGCCGCAGAGAAGACGGATCCAAGGACCGCTGGCAATATCCGGAGTGCTTGCAGCAGCAGAACACAGGTCCAGAGAACTAGTAGCTAAAGAAGTGAAGATACTCAAGGCAGAGCTACAACTGAAAAGAGAAATATAATCCACGCCCTGCAATAGGAGGAGGGGTGATTTAAAGGCAGAGAAATCAAACGCAGGAGAGACAGCTGGGAGTAAAGACCTCATCACAGGGGCGGAGAAACAGAACAGTGAGAAAACCTCCAACCCTAAGTGACATCATCACAGGGGTGGAGACACAGAGCTGTGAGAACGTCTCAAAGCTCTGGTAGTGACAGTACCCCCCCCTCTACGGGTGGACTCCGGACACCCAGGACCCACCTTCCCAGGATGAGCCCTATGAAATGCCCTGATAAGGCGAGTGGCTTTAATGTCCGACATCGGAACCCACATCCTCTCCTCAGGACCATAACCCTTCCAATGAACGAGGTACTGAAGAGAACCGCGGACAATGCGAGAGTCCACAATTCTGGAAACCTCAAACTCCAGATTGCCATCAACCAAAATCGGAGGAGGAGGCAAAGAGGAGGGTACCGTGGGCTGGACATATGGTTTTAAGAGAGATCTGTGAAAAACATTATGTATCTTCCAAACCCGTGGAAGATCAAGGCGGAAGGCAACAGGATTGATGACTGACAAAATTTTATAAGGCCCAATAAACTTGGGACCCAATTTCCAGGAGGGAACCTTCAGTTTAATATTTCTTGTAGACAACCACACCAGATCACCCACATTCAGGTCCGGACCAGGCACACGTCTCTTATCAGCCACACGCTTATACTTCTCACTCATCTTTCTGAGATTACTCTGAATCTTTTGCCAAATGGTAGACAAAGACGAGGAAAATCTCTCCTCCTCAGGTAAACCAGAAAGAGCCCCTCCCGAGAATGTCCCAAACTGCGGATGGAACCCATATGCACCAAAAAATGGTGACTTATCAGAAGATTCCTGACGACGGTTGTTCAAAGCAAACTCAGCAAGAGGGAGAAATGAACACCAATCCTCCTGGTTCTCTGCCACAAAACAGCGCAAATATGTCTCCAGATTCTGATTGAGGCGCTCAGTCTGACCATTCGACTGCGGGTGAAAAGCAGAAGAGAAGGACAGCCGAACCCCCAGGCGAGAACAGAAAGCCTTCCAGAACCTGGACACAAACTGCGTGCCTCTATCGGAAACAATCTCAGAGGGAATGCCGTGCAATTTAACAATATGATCGACAAAAGCTTGCGCCAACGTTTTAGCATTGGGTAAACCAGGGAAAGGAACGAAAAGAGCCATCTTGCTAAAACGGTCCACGACCACCAGGATCACCGACTTCCCCGAGGAACGAGGAAGATCCGTGATAAAGTCCATGGACAGGTGTGTCCAAGGACGGGAAGGTATGGGTAACGGGAGAAGGGAACCTGAAGGTCGTGAACGAGGGACCTTAGCGCGAGCGCACGTCTCACAAGCCGCTACAAAACCCTCCACAGACTTACGAAGAGCCGGCCACCAAAATCTCCGAGCAATGAGATCTACCGTGGCTCTACTCCCGGGGTGACCAGCAAGAACTGTATCATGATGTTCCTTAAAGAGTTTGTGACGTAGCTCAGGAGGCACGAACAACTTCCCGGAGGGACAACGGGGAGGTGCCTCAGACTGGGCAGCCTGGACCTCGGCCTCCAAATCGGAATATAGAGCAGAAACAACTACCCCCTCTGCCAAAATGGGACCCGGGTCCTCGGAGTTTCCTCCTCCCGGAAAACAGCGAGAGAGAGCATCAGCCTTCACATTCTTGATCCCAGGGCGGAAAGTAACAACAAAATTGAATCTGGAGAAGAACAGAGACCATCTGGCCTGTCTCGGATTCATACGCCTGGCCGACTCCAAGTACGCCAGATTCTTATGGTCGGTAAAAACGGTGATAGGGTGCCTGGCCCCCTCCAACCAATGGCGCCATTCCTCGAAAGCCAACTTGATGACCAACAACTCCCTATCTCCCACATCATAGTTTCTCTCTGCCGGGGAGAGTTTTCTAGAGAAAAAGGCACAAGGTCGCCATTTGGCAGGAGAGGGGCCCTGGGACAAAACTGCACCCACACCCACCTCGGAAGCATCCACCTCAACAATAAAAGGTAAGGAAACATCGGGATGCACCAAGATGGGAGCAGACGCAAAACTCTCTTTAATCTTAGAAAAGGCTGCAAGCGCCTCCTCCGACCAAGAGGAAAAATCCGTCCCCTTTTTTGTCATGTCAGTAAGGGGTTTGACAATAGAGGAATAATTCAAAATGAACTTTCTGTAGTAGTTAGCAAAACCCAGAAAGCGCATCAATGCCTTCTGATTTTCAGGAAGCTCCCACTCCAGCACAGCACGGACCTTCTCCGGATCCATGCGAAAACCAGAAGCAGAGAGGAGAAAACCCAGAAATTGAATCTCTGATACCATAAAAAGACATTTCTCCAGCTTGGCATACAGTTTATTTTCCCGCAGTATCTGCAGGACCTGAAAAAGATGATCCTGATGAGTCTGAACATCAGGGGAAAAAATCAAAATATCATCAAGATACACCAATACAAATTTCCCCATTAAATGATAGAAAATACTATTAACAAAATGCTGAAAGACGGCCGGAGCATTCATCAGGCCGAAAGGCATAACGAGATTCTCGAAATGCCCGTTAGGGGTATTAAAGGCCGTTTTCCATTCATCCCCCTCTCTGACCCTGACCAGGTTGTACGCGCCTCTCAGATCCAATTTGGAAAACACCTTGGCCCCAACAATTTGGTTGAAGAGGTCCGGGATCAGAGGAAGGGGATAGGGATCGCGAATCGTGATACGGTTCAGCTCCCTAAAATCTAAGCAAGGTCTCAGAGAGCCATCTTTTTTTTTAACAAAAAAAAAACCCGCGGCAACAGGCGACTTTGAGGGACGAATATGCCCCTTCTCGAGACTCTCGGAGATATAGGTTCGCATTGCGAGTCTTTCCGGTTGTGAGAGATTGTAGAGGCGTGCCTTTGGCAGCTTGGCGCCGGGAATGAGGTTAATGGGACAGTCAAACTCCCGGTGAGGAGGTAGCTCCTGAACACCGCTCTCGGAAAACACATCCGAGAAATCAGAGAGAAATGATGGCAGAGTTTTAGTAGACACCTCTGCAAGAGTGGCTGTGAGACAATTCTCTCTACAAAAGTCACTCCACTCATTTATTTGCCTTCCTTGCCAATCAATAGTGGGGTTATGTCTAGTGAGCCAGGGTAGCCCCAAAACTAGAGGAGAAGGCAATCCATTAAGGACAAAACAAGATATCTCCTCCACATGAGTGTCACCTACAGCTAGCCGGATATTGTGAACAATGCCTTTCAGAGATCTCTGCGAGAGTGGGGCAGAGTCAATAGCAAAAACAGGTATATCCTTTTCTAATGTACAAACCTGAAAACCATGCAAGGCTACAAATTGAGTGTCAATAAGATTGACGGCCGCTCCACTATCGACAAAAATCTCACAAGGAATGACTTTGCTCTCTAGCGCCACCCTGGCAGACAGGAGAAAACGGGAACTGCAGGTCAGAGGAAAAGCATCAATTCCCACATCAACTTTGCCCAAAGTAGCAGATGAAGCAGAACTTGATGATCCACCTCTTGAGGTTTTTCTCTTATTATCGCTCTTAGTACAGTTCAGGAATCTCCTAGACGGACAAACATTTGCCAAATGACCTATGCCCCCACAACAAAAACACACCATATTCTGAGGACTAAATCCTCTTTTATCAGGGGCAAGTCGGCCTAGCTGCATGGGCTCCTCCTCAGAGGGGAGCGAGACAGGATGAGACCCCTACATACTGAATGAGTCCGCACCATTGCCCCTAGACTGACAATGGCTGGACGGAGAGGTCTTGTTTCTTTCCCTTAGACGCCTGTCAAGGCGTACCGCCAATGACATGGCAGACTCTAAGGATGTTGGTCTCTCATGGAAAGCAAAGGCATCTTTCAAATCCTCTGAGAGACCATGACAGAACTGACTTCGGAGTGCAGCATCATTCCAGCCTGAATCAGCTGCCCATCTCCGAAATTCAGAACAATAAAGCTCCGCAGACAGTTTGTTCTGGCATAGAACACGTAAGTTCGATTCTGCCAGAGCAACACGATCCGGGTCATCATATATCTGCCCCAGGGCCACAAAAAACCTTTCCACGGATCGCAGGGAAGGATCCCCTGATGGCAGCGAAAAAGCCCAAGTCTGAGCATTACCTCTGAGCAGGGAGATGACAATCCTCACCCTCTGTTCCTCATTACCAGAGGAGTGGGGACACAAACAAAAATGAAGTTTACATGCCTCTCTGAAGCGAACAAAATTCTCACTGCCCCCGGAGAACGTTTCCGGAAGTGAGACCTTTGGCTCGCAACAGACTCCATGAGCCGGAGCAGAGCCCAATGCTTGTAGCTGAGTCAGAGATTGACGGAGATCCGCTACTTCCAAAGAAAGACCCTGCATGCGGTCAACCAGGTCAGAAAGCGGATCCATGTCAACAAGGACGGTTTTGGTGGATTATAATGTCACGGCTGTTTAAGGGTAACAAGAGTATACACAGTAAAAAGAGCTACTGACCGGACCCCAAACTAGGGAAGAGAAAGGGTGACCCCTGTCAGACCCTCAACACTCTCCCTATGCTGCTAAAGCACATGCCCGGATCCAAATGGTGGAACGAGGCATGCCCGCGTACCTTAGACTGATGAGCCCTGTAACCCCTACAATAGTGGAAGGGGCACGGCCACCGATGCCCTGCTCAGAATATGGAGGGAACCGGGGCCACCTCAGATCCAGTCAGGAAATCACCAGGTACATAACAAAGTCTGCACACTTAGCTGATGGAGCTGCAGCCGCAGAGAAGACGGATCCAAGGACCGCTGGCAATATCCGGAGTGCTTGCAGCAGCAGAACACAGGTCCAGAGAACTAGTAGCTAAAGAAGTGAAGATACTCAAGGCAGAGCTACAACTGAAAAGAGAAATATAATCCACGCCCTGCAATAGGAGGAGGGGTGATTTAAAGGCAGAGAAATCAAACGCAGGAGAGACAGCTGGGAGTAAAGACCTCATCACAGGGGCGGAGAAACAGAACAGTGAGAAAACCTCCAACCCTAAGTGACATCATCACAGGGGTGGAGACACAGAGCTGTGAGAACGTCTCAAAGCTCTGGTAGTGACACGCGGACAGCAGGGTTCTTAGCTGTGGTTTCAATTCTTGCCACCAGCATTTCCCTCCTGGCTCTGAGCAGAGCTTGTACTCTGGCTCAGAGTTCCTGGTGTGTATTTAGAGTGTGTGCAGGCGTGTCTCTCCTCATTTTGTGAGGCAGACTGTGCACGCCCTCTATATTCCCCTGCCTATAGCTAGTCTGCAGGAGGTATTTAAAGGCGTGTCCTTCTACAGGAAGGCACCTGAGCAACTTGGGTTCCTGGCTTGTCTAGTTTCCGGTTTGAGCGAAGGTGTTATGTTGCTTCTTGTCATTCTGTGTATCGGACTTCAGATTAAATTTTATGGACTTTGTCTGATTGCTGCCTAGCCTGACCCTGATCTACATTTATGGACTTTGCCTGACTGACGCCTGCCCTGACTTCTTACTTTGTACCCTGACTACGCTTTGTCTGATCAGCCTCTGGCCTCCCAGCATCCACTGGGTGTATTGTGAGGCCTGGAGGTCAGTCCAGTGGGTTCACACTCTGGTTCCAATTCCCTTGTGTTCCAATTCCCCTCTGAAGTAGAGCCTGGTACACCCCTCAGGAAAGTCTCTCCTCACCATCAGAGGTATTGTGTGAAGAACAAGGGGTGTGCTTAGACATCGCCCTCAGAGGGAGTTGGTCTCTAGAGATGAGCGAATCGAAGCTGACGAAGTGGAATTCGATCCGAATTTCAGGAAAAATTTGATTCACAACGAATGCGAATTTCCTCGCGCTTCATGGTAACGTTTTCCTAAAATGGTGGCTACACGTGTGAGGACTGAGAACATGGGGCAAGGAACTCTGGGAAGGCGGGATCAACCAGATTGACATGCATGCTTACAACCAATCAGCAGCCAGCCAGCCCTGTGATGTCACAGCCCTATAAATACAGCGGCCATCTCAGAGTCAGACATTTTCCAGCATTCAGAGTGCAGGGACAGCAATAGGAAAAACCTCATTGTGAAAAAATAAATAAATAGGAAAATACGATTTATAAGCGCAGGGAAAGGATAGGGAGGAATCATTTCACAGCATCTTAGTGTAGGGAGAGACATCAGAAGGCACTAGGGACAGTGCCAGAAAAGCGATTTACAAGTGCAGGGAAAGGATAGGGAGGAATCGTTTCACAGCATCTTAGTGCAGGGAGAGACGTCTGAAGTCGCTTGGGACAGTGCTAGAAAAACCTCATTGTGAAAAAAAATTTGATTTACCTAGTGCAAGGAAACATTTGGGGATCCAAATAGCCATTATACAGCTCTGGGATTCTAGCAATTTGTTCTTGTCATTGGGGTGCAAGTGCTATGTTGAAAAGCCTTTAGTGGCTTATATCTGTGGAAAAAGAAAAATATATACGCATTTCGCTTCTGCAGTTATTTGTGTTGAAAGAGTTTAGTGGCCTATTTCAGTACAAAAAGGAAAAATATGTATGCATTTCACTTCTGCAGTTATATGTGGTGAAAGGGTTCAGTGTCCTATTTCAGTACAAAAAGGAAAAACATATACGCATTTCACTTCTGCAGTTATAGAAACATAGAATGTGACCCATCTAGTCTGCCCAATATACTGAATACTATGAATAGCCCTGGCCCTATCTTATATGAAGGATGGCCTTATGCCTATCCCATGCATGCTTAAACTCATTCACTGTACAGTATTTGCAGCTACCACTTCTGCAGGAAGGCTATTCCATGCATCCACTACTCTCTCAGTAAAGTAATACTTCCTGATATTACTTTTAAACCTCTGCCCCTCTAATTTAAAACGATGTCCTCTTGTAGCAGTTTTTCTTCTTTTTAAAATTTTTACCTTGTTCATTCCCTTTATGTATTTAGCAGTTTCTATCATATCCCCTCTGTCTCGTCTTTCTTCCAAGCTATACATGTTAAGGTCCTTTAATTTTTCCTGGTAAGTTTTATCCTGCAATCCATGTACCAGTTTAGTAGCTCTTCTCTGAACTCTCTCCAAAGTATCAATATCCTTCTGGAGATATGGTCTCCAGTACTGCGCACAATACTCCAAATGAGGTCTCACTAGTGCTCTGTAGAGCGGCATGAGCGCCTCCCTCTGTCTACTTGTAATGCCTCTCCCTATACACCCAAGCATTCTGCTAGCATTTCCTGCTGCTCTGTGACATTGTCTGCCTACCTTTAAGTCTTCTGAAATTATGACCCCTAAATCCCTTTCCTCAGATACTTAGGTTAGGACTGTATCACTGATTGTATATTCTGCTCTTGGGTTTTTACGCCCCAGGTGCATTATCTTGCACTTATCAACATTAAATTTTAGTTGCCAGATTTTTGACCATTCCTCTAGTTTTCCTAAATCCTTTTCCATTTGGTGTATCCCTCCAGGAACATCAACCCTGTTACACATCTTTGTGTCATCAGCAAAAAGACACACCTTACCATCGAGGCCTTCTGCAATATGTGGTGAAAGGGTTCAGTGTCCTATTTCAGTACAAAAAGGAAAAAAATATACTGTATATATATTTCTATACTTATCCATGCATGCATGTGTAACGGGGCGCCAAAGGCGCACTCGGTCTCCCATCACCTGCTGCTTAGCTTCGGGAGCGAGGATCTGTGTTTGGCCTCGTTCCCAGGGCGGCTTTGCTAGCTGGGAGGCTCCCTGCTCCTAGGTCTGCCTTGAGCGCCGAGCTGATCACTCGGTGCTCGACTTGTTTGTCTGTCGGTCATGTGACACTGGCCACGTCACATGACCCTCACTCCCCACTATAAATACAGGCGGCCTGCTGGCTACAGGTTGCCTGTGATTTTCATCCTATAGGCTGTGTACTTTATTGTTATTAAACTACCTCTGGAATTGAACTTCGAACCGCCTCTTGACACCTCTTCTGCCTGCTCCCTGTACCTTGATGCTACGCTACCTCTCGGAATTTTACCTCGGCTTGTTTACGGATTTGTCTTTGACTCTTCCCTTGTTCTGACGTGACCACCTGGACTGACCTCGGCTAGTTGACCCGCCTCGCCTTTCGTTTTTGTTCTACCTCTTGTCTGCTTATTGTAACTTCTCAGTGGCTGTCCTCTTCCCTGCTGTCTCTTTCTCTCTGCTTGCACTTACTCAGGTCAGGGACTGTCGCCCAGTTGCGCTCCGTCACCTAGGACGGGTGGTGCAAGTAGTCAGGGACAGGGGACCGGGTGGCAGCTCAGGGGGTGCACCTCCGCTCTATCTTGATTCCCGTGACTCTACCCGTGACAGCATGTGTGTGTATATCTGTCTATATATATTTATGTATGCATGCATGTGTGTGTATTTATATAAAAAGTGTGTATTTTTACGTGTATATACAGTCATGTGAAAAAATTAGGACACCCTTTGAAAGCATGTGGTTTTTTGTAACATTTTTAATAAAAGGTTATTTCATCTCCGTTTCAACAATACAGAGAGATTAAAGTAATCCAACTAAACAAAGAAAACTGAAGAAAAGTCTTTTCAAGATCTTCTGTAAATGTCATTCTACAAAAATGCCTATTCTAACTGAGGAAAAAGATAGGACACCCTCACATGTATTCCCTCTTAAATTGGCTCAGATCTCACACAGGTATATCACACCAGGTGCACATAATTAGTAGATCGTTACTCTGCATGTTGAATGAGGCTTGCCCTATTTAAACCTCAGACATTTAGTTTGGTGTGCTCCTGACTGTTGAAGTGAGAGTGAGCACCATGGTGAGAGCAAAAGAGCTGTCAGAGGACTTCAGAAAAAAGATTGTAGCAGCCTATGAGTCTGGGAAGGGATTTAAAAAGATCTCAAAAGATTTTGAAATCAGCCATTCCACTGTCCGGAAGATAGTCTACAAGTGGAGGGCTTTCAAAACAACTGCCAACATGCCCAGGACTGGTCGCCCCAGCAAGTTCACCCCAAGAGCAGACCGCAAGATGCTAAAAGAGGTCTCCAAAAACCCTAAAGTGTCATCTCGAGAACTACAGCAGGCTCTGGCTACTGTTGATGTAGAAGTACATGCCTCTACAATCAGAAAGAGACTGTACAAGTTTAACTTGCATGGGAGGTGTGCAAGGAGGAAACCTTTGCTTTCCAAGAGAAACATCGAGGCCAGACTGACATTTGCCAGAGATAAAGTTGACAAAGACCAGGACTTCTGGAATAATGTTCTTTGGACAGATGAGTCCAAAATTGAATTATTTGGACACAACAGCAGAGGACATGTTTGGCGTAAACCAAACACAGCATTCCAAGAAAAGAACCTCATACCAACTGTGAAGCATGGAGGTGGAAGTGTCATGGTTTGGGGCTGCTTTGCTGCAGCAGGACCTGGTCAGCTCACCATCATAGAATCCACGATGAATTCTACTGTGTATCAGAAGGTGCTTGAAGAACATGTGAGACCATCAGTTAGAAAATTAAAGCTGAAGCGGAACTGGACCATGCAACATGACAATGACCCAAAAACATACTAGTAAATCAACCAAAGATTGGCTGAAAAAGAAGAAATGGAGAGTCCTGGAATGGCCAAGTCAAAGTCCAGATTTGAATCCCATTGAGATACTGTGGGGTGACTTGAAAAGGGCTGTACGTGCAAGAAACCCCTCAAACATCTCACAGCTGAAAAAGTTCTGCATTGAGGAGTGGGGTAAAATTTCCTCAGACCGATGTCGAAGACTGGTAGATGGCTACAAGAACCGTCTCACTGCAGTTATTTCAGCCAAAGGAGGTAACACTCGCTATTAGGGGCAAGGGTGTCCTATCTTTTTCCTCAGTTAGAATAGGCATTTTTGTAGAATGACATTTACAGAAGATCTTGAAAAGACTTTTCTTCAGTTTTCTTTGTTTAGTCGGATTACTTTAATCTCTCTGTATTGTTGAAACGGAGATGAAATAACCTTTTATTAAAAATGTTACAAAAAACCACATGCTTTCAAAGGGTGTCCTAATTTTTTCACATGACTGTAGGTACCTATTGTGTATATATGCCTATGCATGAATGTCTCTCTCTCTCTGTATATATATATAATTTTGGGGGGAAATATGTTGGTGAGAATATTTATTGTATTTTCACTCTATAAGACGCCCTTTTTTTTCCTACAAAAAGTGGTTGAAAAATTGTTGTGCGTCTTGCTGAACGACAGCTAATGACCGCTTCTATTATGGAAGCGGTCATCAGTATGCAGGAGGTGCGGGGGGCAATGAGTCTAGCGCCCCACTAGCTGTACTCGCCTCTCCTTGGTCTTCTTCCAGGCGACGTCTATTCACAGTGCAGCACAGACCGGAAAAAAAACAGAGAGTGGCGAGTGGCAGCGCCGCACGGAGCAGGAGAGGTAAGGTCTGATGTAAAGCTGGTTGGGGTTCTGATTATAAGGTCTGAAGAGGATTGGGGATCTGATCTGAGTAGGATTGCGAATCGGCCAAGCTGGCCCGGCAGGGTCCAGCAAAAACGCTTCCGTTACTGATAATACAACCATCTGCATCCGTTATGAACGGATTCGGTTGTATTATCTTTAACATTGCCAAAACGGATCCGTTTAGAACTCCATTGAAAGTCAATGGGGGACGGATCCATTTTATATTGTGGCAGAGAAAACGTTTTTCCCAGGACGGAAAGCAAAATACAACATGTTGCGGTTCGCTCTCCGGTCTTGGAACGCAACTAGATGGAATGGAATGCATTTTGGTGCATTCCGTTCTATTCAGTTCTGTCCCCATTGACAATGAATAGTGACAAAACTGAAGCGTTTTTGTCCGGTATAGAGCCCCTATGACGGAACTCAATACCGGAAAACTTTAACGCTAGTGTGAAAGTACTCTTACCAGGGGCAATAATGGGGGGCATTATTAATACTGGGAGCCACATTATGACATAGCAACTTAACACCCTGTGTTAAGCCACGCCCCCACATCCACACCCCCTTTGGGGTGTGGCTTAACTTGGCCGGTATTTTTTTGTTGGGAAAGGTGGCATCCCGAACCATATACGGCAGCCAGGTCTCGTCTATATGAAATTTTGGCTAATGAAAGGGTTTTCTGGGAGCAGAATACTGATTACCTATCTTCAGGACAGGTCGTCGGTATCGGATCGGGTTCTGGAACCGGCCACTAATCAGCTGTTTGGAGAAGCTACGGCATTCTGGTGACCACTGTGGCCTCCTCACAGCTTACCAAGCACAGCGCCATTCATTGTATAGTGGCTGTGTCTGGTATTGCACCCCAGGCCCATTCACTTGAGCTGCGCATAGACCATGTGACCGGTGAATGTGACATCACTACCCTAGGAAGAAGCTGAAGAGCTGCCTAGAGTGACTTGGCCTCAAATCCTGATTCATTGAGCTCTGATGTGACAGATTCCTCTTCCTCACCACTCCGGTCAGTATTGACTGGTTGTGGCAGGAGCAGATCTGTATAATACAGACCCACAAAATCCTCGAGACTAACACTCTTTCCTCTAATCGCCGGTGTTCTGCTCCGGGGTCAGTGATAGATCTGGTGTTTATCCTGCTGCTCGCACAGCTGCAGGTTTGTTACTATCACATGTGTGTGCAATTATTTACCCCCAACTGTGCAAACCCCAATCATTGCGGCCATCACTGAACCCCCAATATCACCAGCATCTAATCCAGGAGAACAGCCCCTCTTACAGGGGTCTGGGGGCAGGGGAGGGCTGGCAGCCTTAGTCCTGGGGGGCAAATGCATTCAAGTGGCCCATTTCTAGCCCCGCCCATTATTAAAAGCCCCCTCCTACATATAATAGGCCACTCCCAACAAACACTGTACAGCTGACATTCTATAGTTGCGGCCGGTCTCTACACATCATCCGGAGAGGGGAGGTCTGTCCTGGCTGCACTGCCTGCTTCACATCATACAATAGACAGCCGGCTACAGCCAGGAAGCTTCTCCGCTCTCCTCCCTCCCCAGATCCTGCTCAAGGCCTGTGGTTCCCCCCACCATCTGCCACCTGCCCGTAGCCTACTGCCCCCCTTGGCCGTCCTCACCCAGCTCTGAATCCTCCTTCTGCAAATGGCAGGGGAGGAGCCGGAGCATCTCCTCTCCTACATAGCGCCCCCTACCTCTTACATCCAGTGATGTCACCTTTGTTGTAGATGTTCTCTTTCCTCATCTTCTCCATTCAGACCAGACCGCCATGATGATTTTTCAGCCACCTCCCGTCTCTGCAGAGATTGACAAACAGATATAAGTTTCCCACATTTTCATCATCTTCACATCTTCTGAACACCCTTTCCTGCCACCCCCAATACTGTGCCCACTGTGCCCCCAATACTATACTGCAGAAACAGTTCCCCTGGAAATACTACTACCACACAGATAGTGCCCCCAATACTGTGCCCGCTGTGCCCCCAATACTATACTGCAGAAACAGTCCCCCTGGAAATACTACTACCACACAGATAGTGCCCCCAATACTGTGCCCGCTGTGCCCCCAATACTATACTGCAGAAACAGTCCCCCTGGAAATACTGCTACCACACAGATAGTGCCCCCTTAAAAAATTATTGGCACACAGTGCTCTAAAAAATAACTGCGCCCAGACACTAGTAGTATAAAGATGATGTCCCCTAAAAACATTTGTGCTAAGCTTAAACTGTGCCAGGGTGCCCCCCAAAGTAGCAGTGCTCCCCAAAATCCCACCAATAGAAATAATTATCTGCCAAAGCACACGTAGTAGTAATAATGCCCCTATAGTGCCCTAGTAATCATGTTCCTCATAGCCCACCAGTAGTAGTAAAGCTCCGCATAATACCTCCTAGTAGTAATAATTCTCCCTATAATATGACAGTACATGAAATACCCCTGCTTAGTGCTCGCAGTTGAGCTAATGTCCCCATAATGTATGCCAGTATAAAATACCCCTATATAGTGCCCCAGTAAATCCCCCCATAGTGCTCCTCTCCCCCTTCCCCATAGTGTCCCCCATAATATGGCAGTAAAAAATGCCCCTTCGTAGTGCCCCCAGCAGATGCTCCTATAGTGCTCCTTTCCCCCATAATGTGCCAGTAAAAAATGCCCCTTCTTAGTGCCACCAGATGCCCCAATAGTGCTCCACTCCCCCATAGTGCCCCCAAATAATGCCACATAGTTCCGGCCTCCCCTATAGTGCCTCCCATAATGTGACAGTAAAAAATGCCCCCTTAGTGCCACCAGATGCCATTGTGCCCCCCATAATGTGCCAATAAAAAAAGCCCCTTTAGAGCTCCCAGATGCCCCATAGTGCTCCTCTCCCCATGGTGCCACCCCATAATGTGCCAGTAAGAAAAGCCCCCATAGTGCCCCCCCCCCAAAAAATAGAAATAAGAAATAAATGTCCCCAGAGTGCCACCCCAAAAAAAAGGTGCTGTGAGAAATGCCAGATGTCCCCATAGTGCCAGCTCCCCCCGCAAAATAAAAACATAAAACACTAATACTTACCTCCATCAGCAGTGATGCGATGCAGGCCTCTTCCGGCCTGTGTCCCCCGCTGTGTGCTGCCTGGCTCAAGCAGCGCAATGATAATGACGTAATCACGCCGCCTGAGCCGCGGCCTATCAGAAGAACAGGGAAGGGAGACGCCTCTCCCTCCCCCGCCGCAGCACAGCCATCTGTATCGCTGCCCTGAGGGCGGAGATACAGATGAATATGGAGATGAGCGCTTCCACAATGGAAGCGCACATCTCCTACTGCCCCCCCACCCCCGCTGGCAACTAGAACCAGAGCCGCGCCGCCTGTGGAGATCGGCGGTGAGGCCCTGAGGAATAAAAAAATAAATAAAAATGATTTGTTAAAACAGCCCAGCGGCCGTTTTTAACATGCTTTAGGGCGGCCTGGGGGGCAATTGCCTCCCTGCCCCCCTTCCCAGCCCTCCCCTGTCTGGGGGTCTCCTAATATTCCAGGGCGAGAGCAGACATGTCTGAGGAGAACTCCCCTCCTGTGAGCAGAGACTCTCTATGGCCGGTGCTGCCCCCTGCTGGCTGGACCTGCTATATATCACCTATAGAACCGCTCCATTCTAATAAACCCAGAACCAAGTCCAATAACTGACCTGCAGATCTCACCTCCTGGGGCTGCAGGACCTGCGATGATATACCTCCCAACCGTCCCGGATTTGGCGGCACAGTCCCAGACTGCAGTGGCTGTTGCGCTGTCCCGGTATGGGGGAGGTATGTCCCTCTTTCTGGCAGCTGTCTTTGCGCCTATAGGAAGCAGAGACAGTTGCCTGTTTTATGATGAAGCAGAGAGACGGCATCGGCTCCCGGCTTCATCTTCCCTCCCCCCTGCCGACTCGCCACTCCTCTGGTCTGTGTGGGGGACGGGGCTGCTGCTAGGAACAAGGTAAGTATGTGGTATTTATTTATTTTACTTCTTGTGTGGGGCACAATGTGGGCATATTACTGGGGGCACAATGTGGGCATATTACTGGGGGCACAATGTGGGCATATTACTAGGGGCACAATGTGGGCATATTACTAGGGGCACAATGAGGGCATATTAATGGGGGGCACAATGTGGACATATTACTGGGGGGCACAATGTGGGCATATTACTGAGGGCACAATGTGGGCATATTATTGGGGGGCACAATGTGGGCATATTACTGGGGGGCACAATGTGGGCATATTACTGGGGGGCACAATGTGGGCATATTACTGGGGGGCACAATGTGGGCATATTACTGGGGGGCACAATGTGGGCATATTACTGGGGGGCACAATGTAGGCATATTACTGGGGGCACAGCTGGGCATAATTCTGTAAAGACACAATGTGGGCATAAATATTGTGCAGTGGCATGAAGAGGGAATAATTACTATGTGGGGGCATTAAGGGGGCTGGGTGGGATTAGGTGTATAGTTATAAGGGATGAGCGAATCGACTTCAGATAAAACATCCGAAGTCGATTTGGATGAAACTTCGTTTCAATACTGTACGGAGCAGGAGCGCCGTACAGTACTAGAATGTATTGGCTCCGATGAGCTGAAGATATTACTTCACGAAGTCTCAAGTCGCGAGACTTTGTGTAATCCCTTCATAACTTGATTTCTACGGTAAAAAAACATTTCCAAGGTACCGCAAAGTTTTATGTGAATCGACTTTGGATGTTTCATCCGAAGTCGATTCGCTCATCCCTAATAGTTACGTTTTGGGCAGAGTTAGAACTTAGAGGGGTAGCCTAGTGCGGAAACAAATTGCGCGCCTCACAATTTGTTTCTCTTTATTTGTGTAGAAGTTGGGAGGTATGTGATGATGTCACATGACAGGAAGTGCTAAACAGTGAAAAACCTTTACTGCTTTACTCCTCCCCTCATGTGACTGATCACATGACTGTGACATCATCAAAGGTCCTGAAGTCACTAGGATATATAACATCGGTGAATTCTAAATGACTCCAGGACCTTTAATGATAAGTTATGGTCATGTGATCAGTCACATAAGAGGAGGAGTAACGAATAGAGTTTTTTTTCACTGTTTTAACACTTCCTGTCACGTGACCAATGTGATGTTTTTTCCCCAGCGTGTAACTGATCACATGACTGTGACATCATCGCAGGTCCTGCAGCCCCAGGAGGTGAGATCTGCAGGTCAGTTATTGGTCTTGGTTCTGAGTTTATTAGAATGGAGCGGTTCTATAGGTGATATATAGCAGGTCCAGCCAGCAGGGGGCAGCACCGGCCATAGAGAGTCTCTGCTCACACAGTCTGGAGGTGAGTTCTTCTCATGTCTTCTCTCTCCCACAATTAGGCTACGTCTACACCATGACATGTGTCGTGAGTAGGGTTCAGTGTACAAGGTTCGGGTTCTCCAAGGATTCCGTTATCAGGTACTATAAGTTATGGTCCGTGGTAGCGGAATCCATAACAGAATTCTTAGATAACCCGAACCTTGTACGCCCGACTTGAAAACAGAAGTTCGCCCAACGCTTGTCGTGAGACATATATTGTAATGCTAGTCTATGGTGTCTTGGATGGATTTTTTTCGACTGTCGTGTTGCATGAAGCAGTGGACACCATAGTGTAGCACTACAAAATAGGTCTCATGACACGTGTTGTGTTTTGCGTATTTATATTCCTGTCTGGTTTTAACCACTTACCAACCAATGACGTAATAGTACATCATAGCGGGAAGTGACTTCCGTCAGTTTGACGTACTAGATACATCATGGTGATCGGGCGGGCACAGGAGTGGTATGCGCCCGATCAGTGCAGGGGCCCCTGCTGTATCCACCAGCATCACTGTAAAAGCCGTTGCCAATGGGCTAACCCTTTCTATGCCGCGATCAGTGCCGACCGCAGCATACAAGGTGTTTGCGGTCAGTCAGGGTCTCCATCTGGTGGCGGGGATCCGATGGGTGAGAAGGCAGCCTTAGGCCTCTTACACACGACCGTATGGCTTTTTCTGTATTTTGCGGTCCGTTTTAAACAGATCCGTTTTTCCGTTTTAGTAGTGTTTCCGCTTACGTTCTGTTCTGCCATTCTTTGTTTCCATTTGTGATCCGTTTTTTGCAGATCGCAAACCTAGACGGAAGCATACAATAATGTTTAAACAGTAAGCAGATAAAAAAATTGGGCTGGGCATAACATTTTCAATAGATGGTTCCGCAAAAACTGAACGGATACGGGAGACATACGGATGCATTCGTTTTTTTTTTTTTTTGCGGCCCCGTTGACTTGAATGGAGCCACGGAACGTGATTTGCGGGCAATAATAGGACATGTTCTGTCTTTGAACGGAAATACGGAAACGGATTGCATACGGAGTACCTTCCATTGTTTTTGCAGACCCATTGAAGTAAATGGTTCCGCATACGGACCGCAAATGGAACCCGCAAAAAATGGAACGGGAAAAAAAAATTGTGTGCAAGAGGCCTTACAAATGCATCGGGACTTGCCTTCTATGGAAGCCTAGGAGATCCGGCCCTTGGCTGGGTCTCCTAGGCAACCTGTGTATTACAGATGTATTGTAATACATTGCAGAGGGGATCAGACCCCCAAAAGTTGAAGTTCCTGAGTCTGACAAAAATAAAAATAATTTTTTATCACCTTACACCACAAAAAGTGCAATACGATCAAAAAGTAGTTTGTACCTCAAAATAGTACCAATCAAATCGTCACCTCATCCCACAAAAAAATGAGCCTAATCGGTCAAAGAATATATACAGGTCCTTCTCAAAAAATTAGCATATTGTGATAAAGTTCATTATTTTCTGTAATGTACTGATAAACATTAGACTTTCATATATTTTAGATTCATTACACACAACTGAAGTAGTTCAAGCCTTTTATTGTTTTAATATTGATGATTTTGGCCACAGCTCATGAAAACCCAAAATTCCTATCTAAAAAAATTAGCATATCATGAAAAGGTTCTCTAAACGAGCTATTAACCTAATCATCTGAATCAACTAATTAACTCTAAACACCTGCAAAAGATTCCTGAGGCTTTTAAAAACTCCCAGCCTGGTTCATTACTCAAAACCGCAATCATGGGTAAGACTGCCGACCTGACTGCTGTCCAGAAGGCCATCATTGACACCCTCAAGCAAGAGGGTAAGACACAGAAAGACATTTCTGAAGGAATAGGCTGTTCCCAGAGTGCTGTATCAAGGCACCTCAGTGGGAAGTCTGTGGGAAGGAAAAAAGTGTGGCAGAAAACGCTGCACAACGAGAAGAGGTGACCGGACCCTGAGGAAGATTGTGGAGAAGGACCGATTCCAGACCTTGGGGGACCTGCGGAAGCAGTGGACTGAGTCTGGAGTAGAAACATCCAGAGCCACCGTGTACAGGCGTGTGCAGGAAATGGGCTACAGGTGCCGCATTCCCAGGTCAAGCCACTTTTGAACCAGAACAGCGGCAGAAGCGCCTGACCTGGGCTACAGAGAAGCAGCACTGGACTGTTGCATGTCATTCGGAAATCAAGGTGCCAGAGTCTGGAGGAAGACTGGGGAGAGGGAAATGCCAAAATGCCTGAAGTCCAGTGTCAAGTACCCACAGTCAGTGATGGTCTGGGGTGCCATGTCAGCTGCTGGTGTTGGTCCACTGTGTTTTATCAAGGGCAGGGTCAATGCAGCTAGCTATCAGGAGATTTTGGAGCACTTCATGCTTCCATCTGCTGAAAAGCTTTATGGAGATGAAGATTTCATTTTTCAGCACGACCTGGCACCTGCTCACAGTGCCAAAACCACTGGTAAATGGTTTACTGACCATGGTATTACTGTGCTCAATTGGCCTGCCAACTCTCCTGACCTGAACCCCATAGAGAATCTGTGGGATATTGGGAAGAGAAAGTTGAGAGACGCAAGACCCAACACTCTGGATGAGCTTAAGGCCGCTATCGAAGCATCCTGGGCCTCCATAACACCTCAGCAGTGCCACAGGCTGATTGCCTCCATGCCACGCCGCATTGAAGCAGTCATTTCTGCAAAAGGATTCCCGACCAAGTATTGAGTGCATAACTGAACATAATTATTTGAAGGTTGACTTTTTTTGTATTAAAAACACTTTTCTTTTATTGGTCGGATGAAATATGCTAATTTTTTGAGATAGGAATTTGGGGTTTTCATGAGCTGTAGCCAAAATCATCAATATTAAAACAATAAAAGGCTTGAACTACTTCAGTTGTGTGTAATGAATCTAAAATATATGAAAGTCTAATGTTTATCAGTACATTACAGAAAATAATGAACTTTATCACAATATGCTAATTTTTTGAGAAGGACCTGTATATATGGCTTTCAGAAAATGGAGACACTAAAACATGATAAAAAATTTTGTTTCAAAAATGCTTTTATTGTGTAAAACTTAAATAAATAAAAAAAGTATACATATTGGGTATTGCCGCGTTCGTAATGACCTGCTCTATAAAAATATCACCATCTACCCCCTCAGGTGAACGTCCTAAAAAAAAAACTGCCAAAAATATTTTTGGATCACTTTTAGAGATGAGCAAATTTCATATTTTGAAATTCGTTCACGCTTCGTTTGGTGGTAAAAGCAGAATTGCGTTATGTATTCCGTTACCACGGACCATAACGCAATTCTATGACAGAATGCCTTTAGAGGTATTCCGTTATTCATTCCGTCATAATAGAAGTCTATGGGCTGCAAAATGGATCTGTCCTGTTTCCGTTATGTTTGCTCTGCTGCTGCCACCAATGAAAGCGCAGCGGGGCGGAGGAGGGGAGGGTGCACTGCGCCACCAATGATAACTAACGCTTAATACATTACAAATACAGCCGGCGGCAGAAACACCCGGCACCCGACTTATGACAGGGCGCTGCGATGCGTGGCAATTAACCCCTCAGGTACCACACCTGAGGGGTAACTGTCGCTGATCGCAGCTTCCTGTCAGAGGTCAGGTGTCGGCAATGTCTTTTTGCCGCCGGCTGTATTTGTATTAAATGTTAGTTATCATTGGTGGCACAGTGCGCCCCCTCCCCCTCGCCCCCCACACCCCAATATTAAAATCATTGGTGGCAGTGGCCACAGGGTCCCCTCCCCTCCTCTTCATTGGTGGTGCAGTGGCAGCTTCTGATCAGAGCCCCAGCAGTGTAATCCTGGGGCTCCAATCAGTTACCATGGCAGCCAGGACGCTACTGAAGCCCTGGCTGCCATGGTAACATCCCTGCTGCTGTGTGCACAGAGCAGCAGGGACAGTGCGAGGTCCTATTCACCCTAATAGAGCTCTATCAGGGTGAATAGGACAAGGGATGAAAAGATCCCAGGTTCTAGCCCCTAAGGGGGGAAATAGTAAAACCATTAAGTATAAATCACCCCCTTTCCCAATTTTACATATGTAATATTTATTTATTGTTTATATATTTTATATCGCCACGTCCGAAAAGTCCAAACTATTAAAATATTTTAAAAAAACTCCTATGCGGTAAAACCGTAAAAGAAAAAAGAAAAACCATGCGATTCAGCATTTTTTTTTGTCACCTTGTCCCCCCCAAAAAATAGGATAAGACTGTTTGATTATGGGCCAGACATTCCATAAAATGAGGAATGCACGCAGCTTTTTTTTGTGTTTTTTTTTTTTTTTTTTTTTTTTTTTTTTGCGTGGTATCGAACGGTATCGAGTATCGCAATACTTTTTTATGGTATCGAAACAGAGTAAAAATTTTGGTATCGAGACAACCCTAATCTAGAGTAATTAAAAATCATATGTACCCCCAAATAATACCAATAAAACCGTCCCCTTATCCCATAGTTTCCAAAATGGGATTACTTTTTGGGAGTTTCTACTAGGGTTGTCAGACAATACAAAAATTTTGATTTAAATTCGATACTATGAATCAATACCATTTGATACCATGCATGTTCATTTGATACCATGTTTTTCCTTATTTTACTGTTACCGCGTTCACCACATAGGAGATATTTTTTTAATAGTTCAGACTTTTTTGGACGTGGCGACACCTACTATGTTTATTTTTGTTATTGTGTATATATATTTTATATGTAAAATTGGAAAAGGGGGCGATTTAGACTTAATATTTTGGTGTTTTAGTTTTTTTTACTTTTGTTTGACTTTTCATTTAATAACTATTAGCCCCCTTAGGGGGCTAGAACCATTGTCCTATTAACCCTAATAGAGATCTCCGATCGGAATCTGCCACTGCCACCAATGAAGATACTGAGGGGAGGGGGGGAGGGCTGTGGCTACTGCACCACCAATGCATAAAATTAACCCCTAAATACAAAAGTAGGTGGCGGATGCCGGCTCTATCACACAGCTGGCACCTGGCCTTAAGGACAGGGTGCAGCGATCCGCCGAACCACGTCAATTAACCCCTCAAGTGTGGCATCCGCCTCCTACATTTGTATTTAGGGGTTAATTATATGCATTGGTGGCGCAGTGTTAACAGCCCCTCCCCTCAGTGCCATCTTCTCATCAGTGGCCAGGGGCAGCCGCGTTACAGTAAGGAGGGACTTCTTCTCCACTGTGCCGGCTGATGAGAACCATGGTGGACTGTCCTGCCCAATACCCCTGATGAAGCCAGTCTGACTGGTGAAACATGTTGGGGGGCAGTGAATAGTTTTTAGGTGTCTGGTACTGGCATTGAGCATTCACAGCAATCCAGTGGAGTTACCTCCTGACTATGCTAAATACAGATAGCAGCAAGAGGTTTCTGACAGGTCATGCACCCCCGTCACCCTCACTTACAGCAAAGCCTAGTATTCATCAAAGACGAGTGCTTGCTAATTTAAATCTTGAGTATACTCTCACAGTGGTCATCACGCACTGTTATTTAGTATGTTTACAATAAAGATTTTATTTTAGAATTAATACGTTGGATTCTGGGGCAAGTAGGGCTTTAGTTTTGATGGATAAAAACTGTGCACCCCCTCACAATAGTGCTGTCCCCTTAGTGCCCCCTCACAATAGTGCTGTCCCCTTAGTGCCCCCTCACAATAGTGCTGTCCCCTTAGTGCCCCCTCACAATAGTGCTGTCCCCTTAGTGCCCCCTCACAATAGTGCTGTCCCCTTAGTGCCCCCTCACAATAGTGGTTTCCCCTTAGTGCCCCCTCACAATAGTGCTGTCCCCTTAGTAGTGCCCCTCACAATAGTGCTGTTCCCTTAGTAGTGCCCCCTCACAATAGTGCTGTCCCCTTAGTAGTGCCCCTCACAATAGTGCTGTCCCTTTAGTAGTGTCCCCTCACAATAGTGCTGTCCCCTTAGTGCCCCCTCACAATAGTGCTGTCCCCTTAGTGCCCCCTCACAATAGTGCTGTCCTCTTAGTGCCCCCTCACAATAGTGCTGTCCTCTTAGTGCCCCCTCACAATAGTGCTGTCCTCTTAGTGCCCCCTCACAATAGTGCTGTCCTCTTAGTGCCCCCTCACAATAGTGCTGTCCTCTTAGTGCCCCCTCACAATAGTGCTGTCCTCTTAGTGCCCCCTCACAATAGTGCTGTCCTCTTAGTAGTGCCCCCTCACAATAGTGTTGTCCACTTAGTAGTGCCCCCTCACAATAGTGTTGTCCACTTAGTAGTGCCCCTCACAATAGTGTTGTCCCCTTAGTAGTGCCCCCTCACAATAGTGCTGTCCCCTTAGTAGTGCCCCCTCACAATAGTGCTGTCCCCTTAGTAGTGCCCCCTCACAATAGTGCTGTCCCCTTAGTAGTGCCCCCTCACAATAGTGCTGTCCCCTTAGTAGTGCCCCCTCACAATAGTGCTGTCCCCTTAGTAGTGCCCCCTCACAATAGTGCTGTCCCCTTAGTGCCCCCTCACAATAGTGCTGTCCCCTTAGTGCCCCCTCACAATAGTGCTGTCCCCTTAGTGCCCCCTCACAATAGTGCTGTCCCCTTAGTGCCCCCTCACAATAGTGCTGTCCCCTTAGTGCCCCCTCACAATAGTGCTGTCCTCTTAGTGCCCCCTCACAAAAGTGCTGGCCTCTTAGTGCCCCCTCACAATAGTGCTGTCCTCTTAGTGCCCCCTCACAATAGTGCTGTCCTCTTAGTGCCCCCTCACAATAGTGCTGTCCTCTTAGTGCCCCCTCACAATAGTGCTGTCCTCTTAGTGCCCCCTCACAATAGTGCTGTCCTCTTAGTGCCCCCTCACAATAGTGCTGTCCTCTTAGTGCCCCCTCACAATAGTGCTGTCCTCTTAGTGCCCCCTCACAATAGTGCTGTCCTCTTAGTGCCCCCTCACAATAGTGCTGTCCTCTTAGTGCCCCCTCACAATAGTGCTGTCCTCTTAGTGCCCCCTCACAATAGTGCTGTCCTCTTAGTGCCCCCTCACAATAGTGCTGTCCTCTTAGTGCCCCCTCACAATAGTGCTGTCCTCTTAGTGCCCCCTCACAATAGTGCTGTCCTCTTAGTGCCCCCTCACAATAGTGCTGTCCTCTTAGTGCCCCCTCACAATAGTGCTGTCCTCTTAGTGCCCCCTCACAATAGTGCTGTCCTCTTAGTGCCCCCTCACAATAGTGCTGTCCTCTTAGTGCCCCCTCACAATAGTGCTGTCCTCTTAGTGCCCCCTCACAATAGTGCTGTCCTCTTAGTGCCCCCTCACAATAGTGCTGTCCTCTTAGTGCCCCCTCACAATAGTGCTGTCCTCTTAGTAGTGCCCCCTCACAATAGTGTTGTCCACTTAGTAGTGCCCCCTCACAATAGTGTTGTCCACTTAGTAGTGCCCCCTCACAATAGTGTTGTCCCCTTAGTAGTGCCCCCTCACAATAGTGCTGTCCCCTTAGTAGTGCCCCCTCACAATAGTGCTGTCCCCTTAGTAGTGCCCCCTCACAATAGTGCTGTCCCCTTAGTAGTGCCCCCTCACAATAGTGCTGTCCCTTAGTAGTGCCCTCTCACAATAGTGCTGTCCCCTTAGTAGTGCCCCCTCACAATAGTGCTGTCCCCTTAGTAGTGCCCCCTCACAATAGTGCTGTCCCCTTAGTAGTGCCCCCTCACAATAGTGCTGTCCCCTTAGTAGTGCCCCCTCACAATAGTGCTGTCCCCTTAGTAGTGCCCCCTCACAATAGTGCTGTCCCCTTAGTAGTGCCCCCTCACAATAGTGCTGTCCCCTTAGTGCCCCCTCACAATAGTGCTGTCCCCTTAGTAGTGCCCCTCACAATAGTGCTGTTCCCTTAGTAGTGCCCCCTCACAATAGTGCTGTCCCCTTAGTAGTGCCCCTCACAATAGTGCTGTCCCCTTAGTGCCCCCTCACAATAGTGCTGTCCCCTTAGTGCCCCCTCACAATAGTGTTGTCCCCTTAGTGCCCCCTCACATTAGTGCTGTCCCCTTAGTGCCCCCTCACAATAGTGCTGTCCCCTTAGTGCCCCCTCACAATAGTGCTGTCCCCTTAGTGCCCCCTCACAATAGTGCTGTCCACTTAGTGCCCCCTCACAATAGTGCTGTCCACTTAGTGCCCCCTCACAATAGTGCTGTCCACTTAGTGCCCCCTCACAATAGTGCTGTCCACTTAGTGCCGCCTCCTCTATAAACAGCTGATCAGCGGGGGTGCCAAGTGTCGGACCCCCACCGATCAGATATTGATGACCTATCCTGAGGATAGATCATCAGTATATACTGCCTGCATAACTACTTTAACTTCTGCCATGTGCTCTCTCCTCCCACAGCTGCGCTACTTTCACATCAGTGTCTTTGCTGGATCCAGCAGGTATTAGCAAAAACACTTCTGTTATGATAATAAATCCGGCTGGATTTGTTCCAAACAGATCCGGTTGTATTTTCTGTAAAATGACCATGACGGATCCGGCACTAAAACCATTGTAAGGGAATATGGAATTTGAGCCACATCTTCTCGGGTGGGGTATTAAAACAATATCAACAGCTATGCTCGGAGTTTGGGCTTCCTTCCTCACAGTTCTATAGATACCTACAACTCAGGCATGTATTGGATGCTCAAGCCAAAGTGGCTCCAATAGTGTTTGCATCTAATCATGCGCTGAACACAGTGGTGGCTGCTGGGTCGGTGAAAGGGGCAATCTCCGTGATGTATCAGGCCTTATTGGAAAACTTTCTCAAAGGACATCCGCTAAAAAGTAGTCATCAATGGGAAAGAGACTTGGGTGAGCTTACAGATGAACAATGGTCAGAGGTAGTAGCGCTTACCCCCACTTTATCTCTTAGCGAGGCTGCACGTCTCTCTCAGCTGTACCTAGTACACAGAGTATATAGGACTCCGGTGTTTCTGCATAAAGTAGGGTACAGGGACAGTCCAGATTGCCCGAAGTGTGGTAGCGCTGAAGCTGGTCTTTTACATATGATGTGGTCATGCCCCTCATTGACCTCCTACTGGAAAGCAGTACTACATCTTGTTAATAAGGTATATAATACTAAATTTAAGATGGATCCGAAAATTTGTGTTTTAGGAATACTACCAGAGGATAATTTACAATCGACAGTAGCTACTGGAATAGAGAGGATGTTGTATCAGGCGAGGAAGACTATTGCGGCAAAATGGATACAGGAGATACCCCCAGAGGTCTCAGAGTATGTTGCTAGATTGAATATGGTAGTTCGCCTTGAGAGGGGTGTGTATCAGAAAAGGAAATGCCTGACCAAATTTGAGGCAATTTGGGGCAGTTGGATAAATAGCTCGGGATGCTGCAGTCCTTGGTTAGCGCTCACGAGGAGTATACTAGGTACTCGTAGTGTGCTTCTGAATGCGATCACGGGGAGAGACAGTTTGTGGCTGGTGGAGTGTATGATGTATGTCTGCTAGTGACAGCTGGTGATAGTTTTGTGTAGGGATGTGATATGAGTTCGTGGGCTGAATACTATAACTGTATAGAAATATAGTTAATTTAAAATTACTGTTATTAGTCAGTACTAAAATCATTGGCACGGTGCCGATATAGAAAAAATGTGAGGTAGTAATGCTCCTATTGTAACTATGTCCTGCTCTTGGAGGGTTTGGGAGGGGGGTGAGTTTATAGAGCTATTTGTTGGTGGGAGGGTACGGGACTAGGTTTACTGTAAAAATCCTATTTGATCTTGGAAATTGTCGCTTGTAATGTCTTACAATCATAAGATATTGTAAGGCATCTAGGCACTATTGACTTACATTGTGTTTCATGCTGGATCCATCTTGATCGGTATCCCATGACCACACAAAAACTTGTATCTGGCACGGGATGCAACCAAAAGGAACGGAATGCATTCCATTCCGTTAAGTTTAGTTTTTTCCCCATTGACAATGAATAGGGACAAAACTGAAGCGTTTTCCTCCGGTTTTGAGATCCTATGACAGATCTCAATACCGGAAAGGAAAACTCTGATGTGAAAGTAGCCTTAGTTCAGTCCTACACATCAATTGAAGCAAAGTTGCTTATAACGTTCATCAAAAAAATGTTGAGCTAAAAAAAAATCAAGCAACGGATTGTGATATTGACAGCAAGTGAATATTTTCAGATGTTGAGGTTTATGAGGAAAATTGCATGTCTCGTGTGTTTAAGGGGCACACAAGATGGCAGCTTAAAGGATGGAGAACATGATGAACCACTAGGATTCTCCTCCATATCATAAATTAATAAAAAAGTGAGGAAATTGAAGCGACTCTAGAATCAATGTCCAAACGATGGCAGAAATGGTGAATATCGAATCAGAAATTTTGGACAATGATTTTCATATAAGAAAATTTTTCGCTGTGACCGTTCCAAGACTTCTCACTTCTCACCAGAAATGATTGCACATTTGTGCAGACATTGTGAAGTGAATAGAAACAGATCCAAATTTTTTTTTCAAATTACCCCATTTTAAAAATACTAAGTTGCAGTCCACTTTCTGTTGTCAGACAAGATCTGTCTCTGGTAAAACAGACCCAGAAGATGGATGAGAGGAAGTGGGGGGTGTCAGAGATAGCTGAGACCCTGAGCCTGATAAAATAACTGCTTCTACGAAGCTTCTGAAGATCACTGCCTTTCTGTAAGTGTGATTTACCCCTCTTTATCAGCTTTCTGAGCTCCTTAGAAAAAAACATAGTGGGAAGTAAGGGAAGTGAGGTCACTGCATACATTACCCGTAGAAGGGAGACACCCCCTGCTTCTGAGTGACATGCATCTAGCTGTGCAGCTGAAATGAGATAATATGGCTGAAAGAGACTTTAGGTAAGCCCAAACATAACAGTTCCTTCGCAGACTGTACAAAGAAGCACTGCCATTATCCAAACCTTTTTTGAAAACTCAGGTTCACTTTAAACACAATCATGAGAACAAATGCCTGTTATTATATTTGAAAACTTTCAAATTCTCTCAGGCTGCAGAAAGCATGTCAGATCAAGTGTCTGTGAACTTCCTATCAGTCATCCCATTAATAAAGACATTTACAGTAAAAAAAGATGAGAACTGTCTGCTGTATGTGGTAGACTGCGATGTGTATCCTGTGTAACACTGTATTCACTGTATAGCAGGAGGCCGGTTGACTGATTTATTATGGTCACCAGTCTGGTATGTATAAGACACCTCAATAGCTATGTCAATATTAATTTGTGAGACACTTTACTTGATGTAAGATGTTCTTCCAGATGTGATTTTGCTCACAATCCTCCTTCTTTCCCTCAGGTTTCTTAGGTTCAGGACTCTCTTCTTTTGAAAGACAATGGTCCTTTCCATCAATGACCCACCAAGGATGGACAAGGACAGAGACCACATCGCTGCAAGGATATTAGACCTCACCCTGGAGATCATCTCCTTGATAACTGGAGAGGTGAGAGTCTCACATGACATCACTCTTATCTCTAGTAATAAAACAGGGAAATGTCTGGAAAGGTGAAGGATTCTTAGAATCTCTGTAGTGATCGGCGTCTCCCCATACACAGGATTACACAGTAGTGAAGAAGTCATCCGGTGAGTGTGTGACACCCCGTGTGTCAGGAGGACGGAGCAGGACCCAGAGCCCCATCACCGAGCCTCCACCTCATTCCCTGATACATGAGCAGAAGATCCTAGAACTTACCACCAGGATCACTGAGCTGCTGAGCGGAGAGGTGAGCGCTGCTGGGAATGCTGGGACATTATACAATAACGCCAAGGGAGGGGTCTGGTAATGACTGTGTCCTTGTGTTAGGAACATGTTCTCTCAAGAAGGAGCAGAAAAA
The DNA here is from genome assembly GCF_014858855.1 of Bufo gargarizans. Classification (NCBI taxonomy): domain Eukaryota; kingdom Metazoa; phylum Chordata; class Amphibia; order Anura; family Bufonidae; genus Bufo; species Bufo gargarizans. The sequence goes on along the minus strand of NC_058083.1, from coordinate 529,672,650 downwards.
GAAAAACAAACGCGCACTGCTATCTATAAAATAATTTATTAAAAACATACATAAAACACTATAAATAAATGGCTAGCTATGCGTTTCACCTTGACACCACTGAAACTCGTAGCTAGCCTTTTATTTATAGTGTTGTATGTACACTCACCTAAAGAATTATTAGGAACACCTGTTCTATTTCTCATGAATGCGATTATCTAGTCAACCAATCACATGGCAGTTGCTTCAATGCATGTAAGGTTGTGGTCCTGGTCAAGACAATCTCCTGAACTCCAAACTGAATGTCAGAATGGGAAAGAAAGGTGGGCTACAACAGCAGAAGACCCCACCGGGTACCACTCATCTCCACTACAAATAGGAAAAAGAGGCTACAATTTGCACGAGCTCACCAAAATTGGACTGTTGAAGACTGGAAAAATGTTGCCTGGTCTGATGAGTCTCGATTTCTGTTGAGACATTCAAATGGTAGAGTCCGAATTTGGCGTAAACAGAATGAGAACATGTATCCATCATGCCTTGTTACCACTGTGCAGGCTGGTGGTGTAATGGTGTGGGGGATGTTTTCTGGGCACACTTTAGGCCCCTTAGTGCCAATTGGCCATCGTTTAAATGCCACGGGCTACCTGAGCATTGTTTCTGACCATGTCCATCCCTTCATGACCACCATGTACCCATCCTCTGATGGCTACTTCCAGCAGGATAATGCACCATGTCACAAAGCTCGAATCATTTCAAATTGGTTTCTCGAACATGACAATGAGTTCACTGTACTAAAATGGCCCCACAGTCACCAGATCTCAACCCAATAGAGCATCTTTGGGATGTGGTGGAACGGGAGCTTCGTGCCCTGGATGTGCATCCCTCAAATCTCCATCAACTGCAAGATGCTATCCTATCAATATGGGCCAACATTTCTAAAGAATGCTATCAGCACCTTGTTGAATCAATGCCGCGTAGAATTAAGGCAGTTCTGAAGGCAAAAGGGGGTCCAACACCGTATTAGTATGGTGTTCCTAATAATTCTTTAGGTGAGTGTATGTTTTTAATAATTTTATAGATAGCAGAGCAGCGCGCTTTAGTTTTTTTCTTTTTCTGCTCCTTCTTGAGTGAACATGTTCCTATGCGTATTCCGGATTCCATCTGGAGGATCCCGGCGAACAAGCGGAGCAGCCTGACCTATCCTCTCTACAAGAGAGACCACACAATTTCCTAATGTTGTGCCTGGATTTGCACAACATTATTCGGTAAGGTATTCTCACCTTGAGTCCTTATCTGGAAACCCTAAGGTATTTCACAAGGGAGCACCCCCTATTGTTTTTGATTTTGTTTCCTTGTGTTGTCAGGTTCCTATAAGGTGTCAGGATGTTGCTGTCTATTTCTCCATGGAGGAGTGGGAGTATTTAGAAGAACACAAGGATCTGTACAAGGACGTCATGATGGAGAATCACCAGTCCCTCACATCACCGGGTAAGAGGAGACCTTCCATGACTGTAGAGGAGAGAACAGTTTTGAATTAGAGTGCGGATTTAGATCTACGTGACACAGATTTGGCTGGGGATACTGCTAAAGGAGCACTTACCCTTTAATCCATATGGACGTCGCTGCAGGGGAACCACCAGACCACTACCTTTGGAAGTAGTCTCTGTTCAGTGGCTGCTGACCCATTAGGATCAAGAGAAACCATTGAAAACCACAGAGATCAGTCAGAACTGTAGGCACGAGACAAGCAAAGGCAGGGAGCGTTTGCACAATGCAGTTAACGGTGCAAAGATCAAGGCAGGCAGCACAGGGTCAATATTACGAACAGACAGAGGTGAGTAAATGTGCAACTGAACTTAAGAGTGCAGCTCCTTGGCCGGAAACTAGCAACTAGAACTATCCCAGGGAGGCTAGCCATAGAGTGGACAGATGAGGGCCACACATGCTGGTCCTTTAAAAACCAGAGGAAGCCCATGCCCTACAGAAGGACAAAGGCACTGCAGCCAAAGAGCTGGCCACAGATGAGCACACAGCAGACAGAACATTGAAATGTCAACAACTATGGACTACAGGAGCGGAAAATCGGGTAAGCGCTCTAACGGCTGTGCGTTCAAGGAACAAGGAGATGTTAGCAGCCACGGACCGGCCGGCATCACAGATTCACTTATCATTGGATATAGACAATGTATTCAGTCACCGTGTGTTTTCCTACAGATGGATCCAGTCAGAGAAATCCACCAGAGAGATGTCCCAGTCCTCAGTATTCCCAGGACTGTCCAGAGGAGAAACCAAATATCCCACTGGATCATCAGGTAGGTGAAGCTGAGGTTTCTACAAATCCTCTATAGACAGATGTAATGGAGCTTTCTACTGACCTCCTCCAGCAGCAGTGGAGTATACTGTACGCTCCATCTACTGACCTCCCCCAGCAGCAGTGGAGTATACTGTACTCTCCGTCTACTGACCTCCCCCAGCAGCAGTGGAGTATACTGTACTCTCCGTCTACTGACCTCCCCCAGCAGCAGTGGAGTATACTGTACTCTCCGTCTACTGACCTCCCCCAGCAGCAGTGGAGTATACTGTACTCTCCATCTACTGACCTCCCCCAGCAGCAGTGGAGTATACTGTACTCTCCGTCTACTGACCTCCCCCAGCAGCAGTGGAGTATACTGTACTCTCCATCTACTGACCTCCCCCAGCAGCAGTGGAGTATACTGTACTCTCCATCTACTGACCTCCCCCAGCAGCAGTGGAGTATACTGTACTCTCCATCTACTGACCTCCTCCAGCAGCAGTGGAGTATACTGTACTCTCCATCTACTGACCTCCCCAGCAGCAGTGGAGTATACTGTACACTCCATCTACTGACCTCCCCCAGCAGTGGAGTATACTGTACTCTCCATCTACTGACCTCCTCCAGCAGCAGTGGAGTATACTGTACTCTCCATCTACTGACCTCCCCCAGCAGCAGTGGAGTATACTGTACTCTCCATCTACTGACCTCCCCCAGCAGCAGTGGAGTATACTGTACTCTCCATCTACTACCTCCCCCAGCAGCAGTGGAGTATACTGTACTCTCCAGTCTACTGACCTCCCCCAGCAGCAGTGGAGTATACTGTACTCTCCATCTACTGACCTCCCCCAGCAGCAGTGGAGTATACTGTACTCTCCGTCTACTGACCTCCCCCAGCAGCAGTGGAGTATACTGTACTCTCCATCTACTGACCTCCCCCAGCAGCAGTGGAGTATACTGTACTCTCCGTCTACTGACCTCCCCCAGCAGCAGTGGAGTATACTGTACTCTCCAGTCTACTGACCTCCCCCAGCAGCAGTGGAGTATACTGTACTCTCCATCTACTGACCTCCCCCAGCAGCAGTGGAGTATACTGTACTCTCCGTCTACTGACCTCCCCCAGCAGCAGTGGAGTATACTGTACTCTCCATCTACTGACCTCCCCCAGCAGCAGTGGAGTATACTGTACTCTCCATCTACTGACCTCCCCCAGCAGCAGTGGAGTATACTGTACTCTCCATCTACTGACCTCCCCCAGCAGCAGTGGAGTATACTGTACTCTCCATCTACTGACCTCCCCCAGCAGCAGTGGAGTATACTGTACTCTCCATCTACTGACCTCCCCCAGCAGCAGTGGAGTATACTGTACGCTCCATCTACTGACCTCCCCCAGCAGCAGTGGAGTATACTGTACTCTCCATCTACTGACCTCCCCCAGCAGCAGTGGAGTATACTGTACTCTCCATCTACTGACCTCCCCCAGCAGCAGTGGAGTATACTGTACTCTCCATCTACTGACCTCCCCCAGCAGCAGTGGAGTATACTGTACTCTCCATCTACTGACCTCCTCCAGCAGCAGTGGAGTATACTGTACTCTCCATCTACTGACCTCCCCCAGCAGCAGTGGAGTATACTGTACTCTCCATCTACTGACCTCCCCCAGCAGCAGTGGAGTATACTGTACTCTCCATCTACTGACCTCCCCCAGCAGCAGTGGAGTATACTGTACTCTCCATCTACTGACCTCCCCCAGCAGCAGTGGAGTATACTGTACTCTCCATCTACTGACCTCCCCCAGCAGCAGTGGAGTATACTGTACTCTCCATCTACTGACCTCCCCCAGCAGCAGTGGAGTATACTGTACTCTCCGTCTACTGACCTCCCCCAGCAGCAGTGGAGTATACTGTACTCTCCATCTACTGACCTCCCCCAGCAGCAGTGGAGTATACTGTACTCTCCATCTACTGACCTCCCCCAGCAGCAGTGGAGTATACTGTACTCTCCGTCTACTGACCTCCCCCAGCAGCAGTGGAGTATACTGTACTCTCCGTCTACTGACCCCCCCCCAGCAGCAGTGGAGTATACTGTACTCTCCATCTACTGACCTCCCCCAGCAGCAGTGGAGTATACTGTACTCTCCATCTACTGACCTCCCCCAGCAGCAGTGGAGTATACTGTACGCTCCATCTACTGACCTCCTCCAGCAGCAGTGGAGTATACTGTACTCTCCATCTACTGACCTCCCCCAGCAGCAGTGGAGTATACTGTACTCTCCATCTACTGACCTCCCCCAGCAGCAGTGGAGTATACTGTACTCTCCGTCTACTGACCCCCCCCCAGCAGCAGTGGAGTATAAACGCACCACAAAATGGTATTAACAAAAACTACAGATCGTCCTGCAAAAAAAAATTAGCTCTTACACAACTCCGTAGACTTAACTATAAAAATGTTATGTGATTAGAATATGCAAATGAAAAAGAAAAAAACTAGAAAAACCGCGGATCCGCAAAAAATGGAAGCCGTCCGTGTTGCCTTCCGCAATTTGCGGAACGGAATGGGCGCCGGCAATATAAATGCCTACTCTTATCCACAAAGCACGGACAAGAATAGGACATGTTATATTTTTCTAACGTTTAAATTAAACAATAATCAAAAATATATAAAAATAAAAAAATAATAATAAAAAATTAAAAAACAATAAATAATAAATAATAAAAAATAAAAGAAAACAAAAATAAGAACACATTTTCCGGGTTTAGTGTTTTTCGGAGTGCTTAACAATGAGTGATCAATGGGAGAATATTTAAATAATATATAAGATGGATATATGGTATAGTATAGTAGGGAGTTAATAATTCACCTAAATATTATTTGATATATACTAAAGTTGATCAATAGAGCATGTAGTATATGATTAGAATATACAGGACGAGATCGAATAGAAGATATATTATTTGAAGGCCCCAAAATGTGCAGTGTTTTCTGGATATATATATGGTTTATATGTAAATTAAATTATATTCCTTATTCTATAATAATTAACCTCTGACCTTGAAAGAACAAGCGATATAAGAGGTGGATCCTGAGTGCTCCCCCAGATGTGTGTGTGTGTGGGCCCATTCATAAGGTATAATACCTGAAATATCTGACAACCTATTCTGTAAATATCCTAAAGTTACATGCGCATGCGTAGATATAACACAAGTTGATGAATGTAAATAGACGTCATCCCCAAGCGCTGGACGCGGGGGTGGGTGTCATCAGTAAAGGACGAGTAACTGACATACCTATGCACCGGAACTATTCATTATTGGATGCTCCATCAAACGGAGGCCCGTTTACGTCACAGGTAGAAGAGGAAGTGACGCGGGCAAATGGGAGTGCCTGAGACTACCTCACCAGGGATGGAGACGTGGTTAACAGATATCGGAAGTGACTGTAATTCGCAATAAGCCACGCCAATCGCTGAAAGCATAGTTCTGATTGGCTGTAGCCGCCCAACCCCCATAAACCGAACCCATAAAACTTAGGGACCGCCCCCTCCAATGCAAACCTGCATGTCCCCTGAGGACGCCGAAGGCTCGGCGAAACATGTAGGGAAGCGGGAGCATTTAGATTTTAGCATCAGATTGAGCGGAGTGAGCCCTCATAGTAGAGACATATATGCAACTAAATATAAAGTTGCCATAAAGATTTAGGGATTTGGGCAAGCCCTGAGAAGTATATCAGGAGCTATCCCATCCAGTGACATATACCAAGAGGGGTATATAAACATATACAACAGTCTCACCGCTCATTCTGAGGACTTTTAATCAAATTTAGAGTTCAACTTTTAAATTGAAATAATAAAGATATAAGTTTTATGCACATAAAATAAAAAATTAGTCAGTGGGTGGTTCAAGCCACGCTCAGGTCGTACGACCCTTGAAAAATTTGTTTATATATTTTTTTAACGGGCCCACGGAACGGAGCCACAGATGCGGACAGCACATGGAGTGTTGTCCGCATCTTTTGCAGCCCCATTGAAGTGAATAAGTCTGCATCCGAGCCGCCAAAACTGCGGCTCGGATGCGGACCCAAACAACGGTCGTGTGCATGAGGCCTAAGACGCACGTTTTAGAGGAGGAAAAAAGAATAAAAATATTTTTCATCAGACCTCAGATCAGACCCCCATGTCACTAAGATCCTCATATGAGACCCCAATGTTAATAAGGCAAAAATAATATATCAACTCGCCTCTCGCGAGCACCGAGGGGACGTGCGTGGCCAGGAGGATTCGGGTCTGGACAGGCAGTGATCAAGAAAGGTCAGTAAGCAAAGTCTGAGGTCAGAGGCAGGCGGCAAACAGGCAAAGTCCATAAACGAGATCTGAGGTCAGAGGCAGGCGGCAAACAGGCAAAGTCCATAAACGAGATCTGAGGTCAGAAGCAGGCGGCAAACAGGCAAAGTCCATAAACGAGATCTGAGGTCAGAAGCAGGCGGCAAACAGGCAAAGTCCATAAACGAGATCCGAGGTCAGAAGCAGGCGGCAAACAGGCAAAGTCCAGGAGTTCAATAAACTGATTTTCGATACTGAGTTATTCATATCATCATATCAGTCTCCTTTTATCTAATTAAAAATATACTAGTTTTACCCCCGCCTGTCCTTTCATTTTTCGCTCTTATTTATATGCTTATTACCTTCATAACGTGCCCAAGGGGCTGTCCCTCCGGCCGTTGGTGCCCAGCCGCGCTCCTTCTCTTGGATCCCAGCGCCGCCCCGCTGTTAATTATTCACTCCTCTCCTTGGCTTTTTTTTTTCGATGTGCACCGTAATCTTGTGCATGCGCCGATGTTACACACGTCTGGGCCCGCGCAGAAAGCTGGCGCATGTGGTTGCTGCCAGGACGTGTGTAACATCGGCGCATGCGCGAGATTACGGTGCACAGCGAAAAAAAAAAAAAAAGGAGAGGAGTGAATAATTAACAGCGGGGTGGCGCTGAGCTCCAAGAGGAGGGGCGCGGCTGGGCACCAACGGCCGGAGGGGCAGCCCCTTGGTCACATTATGAAGGTAATTAGCATTATCAAAAATGAATCCCCTCCATGTGATGTCTCCTCCATTTAAATACACTGCACTTGTTTTGTTGGGAGTTTAGTGCAGGTGCAGTGTGTTTAACCCCTTCAGGACCCTGCCATTTTTCACCTTTAGGGACCAGGTCGTTTTTTGGAAACTTTGTGGTTATAACTCTGGAACGCTTTTACTTATACAAGCCATTCTGAGACTGTTTTCTCATGACACATTGTACTTCATGACACTGGTAAATTTCAGTCAATATTTGTCATTTTCAACAAATTTACCCAAAAAATTGAAAAATTCACAACTTCCCAGATTTTAATTTCTCTGCTTTTAAAACAGATAGTGATAACTCATATAATAGTTGTTACTTTACATTCCCCATATGTCTACTTTATTTTTGGATTATTTGTGAATGCCATTTTATTTTTTTGGGATGTTACAAGGCTTAGAAGTTTAGAAGCAAATCTTGAAATTTTTCAGAAAACTTCCAAAACCCACTTTTTAAGGACCAGTTTAGGTCTGAAGTCACTTTGTGAGGCTTACATAATAGAAACCACCCAAAAATCACCCCATTTTGGAAAAAACACCCCTCAAAACTGATTTTACAAACTTTGGTAACCCTTTAGGTGTACCCACAATAATTAAAGTAAAATGTAGATGAAATTTCAGAATTTGACTTTTTTGGCAGATTTTCCATTTGAATCAATTTTCTAGTAACAAAGCAAGGGTTAACAGCCAAACAAATATTTATTGCCCTGATTTCTGTACTGTAGCGTATTTATAACCGGGGGAGCAGATCCTCCACATGTGATCCGCTGCAACGGCAATCCCCAGCAAAAATGCATACCATGTGCACCTGGTGGCCTGTGTCACGTGGCCTGCTATAGGTGGGGCTCGCAGCCTCCTCCCTCCTCCCATTGTATTAGTGATCTTACTTTAGCTGTATGTGGGAGTTTGGCTGTGAGTCGGACCTTTGCACCTATCGGACAGTGTTCACACACTACAGGTAGTTTAGCATTAGGTCCTGCACTACACTGAGATACCTTGGCGGGGTGCGCGGGCTCCAATATGTTCCTGACCGAAATATATTGGTTAAAATCTCATTTTTTTACATCAGCGTGAGGGTTTAGCCTTGTATTGGCAGTTGCATATTATTGTGGTGCACCATTTGCAGTGATCTATTTACTCCTACATTTTTATCCACACATTATTTCATCTTGTGTAGGATGTTCTTGTGGTACATGTGGTCCGCTGCCGACATCCTCCATTGTATGCATTTTTGCTGGGGATTGCCGTTTGCAGCGGATCACATGTGGAGGATCTGTTCCGTAGAAGGCAAGCCCCGATCAGTCTCCCGTACATGTACGGCGCTGGTCCTTAAGTCACGTCCACCAGTGTCGTACATGTACGGCACGGGTCCTTAAGGGGTTATATGGAGGATAAGGTAAACGAAAGGGCATATCTTATGAAATATACAATATGGTGCAGATTTTCAACAAAGACTATTTTAGTAAGTACCATATAATCATCTTACAAACACATTGGTCAACAATAACAACTCATTGTATAGCATCATTATACCGTGCAGTTTAATATAATGCATGGTACTACTGCATCAATATACCAGTATTTAAAGAGAACCTGTCACCGGGATTTTGTGTATAGAGCTGAGGACATGGGTTGCTAGATGGGCGCTAGCACATCCGCAATACCCAGTCCCCATAGCTCTGTGTGCTTTTATTGTGTAAAAAAAACGATTTGATACATATGCAAATTAACCTGAGATGAGTCAGGGGCACAACTCATGTCAGGTTAATTTACATATCTATCAAATCGTGTTTTTTTTTTTTTTTCACAATAAAAGCACACAGAGCTATGGGGACTGGGTATTGCGGATGTGCTAGCGGCCATCTAGCAACCCATGTCCTCAGCTCTAATCCCGGTGACAGGTTCCCTTTAACGCGTTGTACTGCATCAATATATAATATCAATTTACTCAACGCATTTTACTGCATTGATATGCCATTGTATATTGTCAATACCAGTGTGCAGTGTTTTTGTAGAAGGTAAAGGATGTTTAATTGCACCTTTGTCAGTTAATAATGAGGCACATGGAAGTCTAAATTCATAAAACCATGTGGGCTGCAGTAAACGATTATTTTAGAAAGCGAGTAGTCTATCAAATAATCGAGTAATCTAATAAGAAAAAATGAATTAATAGACTGTTTTCCTTAAAAACTCATCAGACCCCCTGCCATCAGTCCCCAACACCCTTACCCCCCCCCCCCCGTGCGATCAGCCCAAGTGCATAAGCTCCGTTCCCCCAGTGCCTTTGGCTCTTCCCCACCCTAGTGCCATCAGCTGCCTGCTCGGTGCCATCAAGCTGCCTCCTCGGTGCTTGGTGCCATCAGCTTCCTTCCTCCCCCCCATGCCATCAGCTTCCCCCCCCCCCCCGGTGCCATCAGCTTCCTCCTCCACCCCACCCCACGGTGCCATCAGCTTCCCCCCCCCCCCCCCGGTGCCAACAGGATAATCTGTTTCTGCAATATAGTATTGGGGAGCACAGCAACTACTGAGGGTGGCAGAATAGGGTGTTGAGATGGTGAGAGGATGATGAAAAAGTAGGAATCTAAGATTTCTGTGTGGCAAACTGTGAGAACGTCAGAGGAGACATCAGTGGATGTAAGAGGTATGTGGTGCTGTATTCTCCTGTATGTTTGGTAGGGCGGAATGTAATTTAAAAAGTAACGACCACCCATCATGGATCCTAATGTGGTGTCTGTCATTTTGACAGTAGGATTAGTGTTACATAATGCACTATTCTTTCGGTCAAATCTGAAGGAATTTCTGACAGAGCCTCAGAACAGATCCTGTGATAACAGCTTGAGAACAGCCTTATTTGGTTACCATTTATAACAATTCGCTTCCTTGGGGGTACTCTGCTCGAACTTCTTGACACTACAGGGTACTTGACAAGAAAAGGTTGAGAACCACTAATTTAAAGTGACCTTTCTGTCTAATAAAAGCTGTCACAGGCCGAACAAATGCAAATCCATGACTCACAGGTGACGTCCCCACTGATTTGAGTTGTTCACTTTCCTTTTCTTCTCCATTTGGTCCAGACCAACACGTGCAGACATCTTTGGCCAGGGGTGTGCAGCCTTCACTTCCACATTAGAAGACACCAATATTAATAAATTGCACATGGTTAATGGTGGGCCTATTTCATATTCCGCATTAGATTCACGTCACACCTCTGAATGATTCATTCCATACCCACCCTCTATAGCAAACAAATCCCCTGTCCAGCTTCTCCTATAAAACTGCCATCCTGCAGCTTCTACCAATACTGTGCCTGCTGCTGCTTCACGTGCCCACATTATGTTTTCTTTTAAACTCCTTAGAATGTCATAAAATTGGTGCCAGGGCCAGATCTACTTCTATTTTGATGAGCTCAGGAACTGGTGATGCCACTGAAAACAAGTTTGGCTGCCGCTAGCTCTGTGCGAGCAACTCATGTATGGCTGTTTTTCTCCACAAGGCCAACACACAAAACTGATCTGCAAGATTAGGGTTTTCCTCAAGGCAGATGGCATTTTCACACCCAAGAAGGCAAAATTGTCCTACACAAGTTTACAAAACATTAGCTTTCTCAAAATAAATCGTGGTGGTAAACTGCTGTATGGGCACACGGCAGGGCGCAGAAGAAAATGAACGCTGCATGGTTATTGGAAGGCAGATTTTGCTGGACTGATTTTTAGACACCATGTCCCATTTGAAGCGCCCCTGATGCACCCCTACAGTAGAAACTCCCAAAAAGTGACCCCATTTTGGAAACTACTGGATAAGGGGACAATTTATTGGTATTATTTTTGGATACATATGATTTTTGATTGCTCTATATTATGTTTTTTGTGAGGCAAGGTAGCCTAAAAATGGCTGTTCTGGCGCAGTTTTTATTTTTTGTTTTTTACAGTGTTCATCTGACAGGTTAGATCATGTGCTATTTTTATAGAGCAGGTTTTTACAGACGCAACAATATCAAATATGACTACTTTGTTTGTTTCAGTTTTACATAATAAAGCATTTTTGAAAAAAATATATAATTTTAGTGTCTCAATATTCTGAGAGCAATAGTTTTATTTTGTGGGCGATTGTCTTATGTAGGGGCTCATTTTTTCCAGGATGAGATGACGGTTTGATTGGTACTATTTTGGGTTGCATATAACTTTTTAATCGCTTGGTATTACTCTTTTTGTGATGTAAGGTGATAAAAATAGCTTTTTTTTTTTTTTTTTTTTTTACGGTGTTCATCTGAGGGGTTAGGTCATATGATCTTTTTATAGAGCAGGTCATTATGGATGTGGCAATAACTAATATGTATACATTTTTTTTATTTAAGTTTTACACAACAGCGCTCGAGATGGCGACCAAAATGATCGCCAATGCGCCTTAAAATTTGCAGATGGCGACAAGACTTTTTAGTCTTGTCGCTATTTGCGACAGGGCTGCAGTGCCATAGCTGAATATTGCGGCAGGGCATGGGAGCCAATAATTCCTTGCCCCGCCGCCCCAGTGCCGGCGTTCGCTCCGCAGCACAGCTGAGAAGGAAGCAGTCTCTCCCTCTTGTGCCGCTACCACCAATGAAAAGACAGAGGAGAGGAGGGGCTGTGGCCACTGCGCCACTAATTATGTTAACTCACCCATTAATTCAATACAGGAGGCGGGTGCTGGCTGCAGAATCACATAGCCGACCTCTATTATTATTATTATTATTATTATTATTATTATTATTATTATTATTAAAGTGCCATTCATTCCATAGCGCTGTACATATGATTAGCGGTGCACATACATAACACAGACAATTGTACTAATCATAAACAAGATGAGTTACAAACTGGTACAGAAGGAGAGAGGGCCCTGCCCGTGAGGGCTTACAATCTACATGGTGTGGGAGAAGGACACAGTAGGTGCGGGTTAAGTTGGTCATGGCGGTATAGAGGCAGCAGGGTCACTGGTTGTAGGCTTGTCTGAAGAGGTGGGTTTTCAGGTTTCTTTTGAAGGATTCCACTGTAGGTAAGAGTCTGATATGTTGGGGTAGCGAGTTCCAGAGTATGGGGGATGCACGGGAGAAATCTTGGAGTCGATTGTGGGAAGAGGCGATAAGAGGAGAGGAGAGAAGGAGGTCTTGTGAGGATCGGAGAGTGCGTGTGGGGATGTATCGGGAAAGTAGCTCAGAGATGTAGGGAGGGGACAGGTTATGGATGGCCTTGTATGTGTTTGTTAGTACTTTGAAGTGGATTCGTTGGGCAATGGGGAGCCAGTGAAGGGATTGGCAGAGGGGAGAGGCAGAGGAGTAATAAGGTGAGAGGTGGATTAGCCGGGCAGCAGAGTTGAGGATAGATTGGAGGGGTGCGAGAGTGCTAGATGGAAGGCCACAGAGGAGAATGTTGCAGTAGTCTAGGCGGGAGATAATGAGGGCATGTACGAGCATTTTCACAGATTCAAAGTTAAGGAAAGCACGGATGCGGGAGATGTTTTTGAGCTGGAGGCGGCAGGTGGTGGAAAGGGCTTGGACGTCCGGTCGGAAGGAAAGGGCAGAATCTAAGGTCACTCCAAGGCAGCGGGGTTTGTTGACTGGGGATAATGTGCAGCCATTGATCGTGCTAGATAGGTCTAGATAAGATTATGAATTCTGTCTTATCCATGTTAAGTTTAAGAAAGCGAGAGGCGAAGAAGGATAATATAGAAGATAGACATTGTGGGATTCTTGATAGTAAGGTTGTGATGTCTGGACCAGAGAGGTAGATTTGTGTGTCATCAGCATAGGAGTGATACTGAAAGCCATGGGACTCTATGAGCTGTCCCAGGCCAAAAGTGTAGATTGAGAAGAGCAGGGGTCCTAGGACAGAGCCTTGCGGGACACCAACAGAGAGGGCATGAGACGAGGAGGTGGTGCGGGAGTGGGAGACGCTAAACGTCCGGTCTGTGAGGTATGATGTGATCCAGGAGAGAGCCAGGTCAGTGATGCCAAGAGATGAGAGAGTTTGCAACAGAAGGGAGTGGTCAACAGTGTCGAAGGCAGAGGACAGGTCAAGGAGAAGGAGGACAGAGTATTGTTTCTTGGTTTTGGCTGTCAGTAGGTCATTGGTGACTTTGGTAAGGGCAGTCTCGGTCGAGTGGTGGGTTCGGAAGCCAGATTGTAGGTGGTCAAAGAGGGAGCAGGAGGAGAGGTGGGAGGACAGTTCTGAATGGACATGTTGTTCAAGTAGCTTTGAGGCATACGGAAGAAGTGATATGGGGCGATAACTGGACAAGGAAGATGGGTCAAGTGAAGTCTTTTTGAGGTGACAGGTAGCTGCGATCCGCGGCAGTTAACCCCTCAGGGGTGCTGGCTATATGATTCTGCAACCAGGGCATATACTTTTTTGATTGCTTGGTGTTGCACTTTTTGTGATGTAAGGTGACAAAAAATAGATTTTTTTGGCACAGTTTTTATTTTCTTATTTTTTTTACGGTGTTTATCTGATGGGGTAGATTATGTGATATATTTATAGAGCTGGTAGTTACGGATGCGGTGATACCTAATATGTATGCATTATTTTATATTTTTTCCTTAAAACTTAATTTTTTTTATAATTATAAATAGGGATGAGCAAATCGACTTCAGATGCTTCATCCGAAGTAGAGTCGCATAAAACTTTGTTTTAATACTCTGGTTCCTTGGAACCAAACCCGACTTCTGTATCAAGGTAAAAATTCATTCCTAAAGTTATTACACGAAGTCTCGCGAGACTTCGCAAAGTGCTTACTTCGGCCAATATATTCTAATACTCCCGCTCCGTACAGTAATAAAGCGAAGTTTTATGCGAATTGACTTTGGATAAGGCATCCAAAGTCGATTCGCTCATCCCTCATTATAAACACTTTTTTTTTATTTTTTTTACTTTATTTCTGTCCCACTCTGGGACTGCAACTTTTGGGGGTATGAACCCCTCTGGAATGCGTTACAACACATCTGTATTGTAATTGCATTACACTGTGTAATACAATAACATTTGCCTGGGACTGAATCTCTTAGGCTTCCACAGAAGGCAGGTCCCGATGCCTCTGCAAGGCATTGGGCTGCCTTCTCACCCATAGGGTCCCTTTCGCCACAGCATAGGGACCTGATGAGATCCCTCACCCGCCTCAAACACGATCTATGACCGCTGCCTAGAAAGGGTTAGTTCAGCAGCATCAGCGTTTACAGCGATGCCGGTTGATACAGCAGGGGCCCAGCTGTCAGTGACTGCCGGGTTGCCGTCCTATCAGCATGACATAATAGTACGTCAAATGGCGGTAAGTCACTTGCCGCTATGACGTATTATTACATCATATGTCATGAAGGGGTTCAAAAGACTGTTTCTTAACACCATCAATAATGCATTTACCCATAGCTACACTACTCAAAAAAGGTTAGGGCTATTCGGCTTGTGAGAATGCACTCTAACCTTTACAGCTGAACTTAATATGACCTTCTCTACACTTCTGAATGCACATGTCCAACTGTTCAATGTTTCAGTGCTTTTTGCACAACTTGCTGTTCTCTAACGAGGAGCTTAACGGCAAAATTCACAGCAGGTGTTTGATCCATGAATAGCCCAATAAATTTCCTGCTTCAATTAGAATTGGTATGTAAACAGTCCTCCTCATCATGCTGTAAACATTTTGACATGAGACCAAGATTACACCTAACAATTCATCAGCAGTACTTCGCCATTGCGAGGCTTCAAGCGGGATGTTCTGAGGTGGAAGTGGCCACTGAGCTTAGAGTGTCATAAGAAGGCTGAAACAGAAATACAGAGAGAATGGAAGAGTCACAGAAAGTCATAGAAGTGGATGTCCTTTGGCCACATCCCACACTGATGACCACTTGATTGTGAACAATGCCTTGCGGAACCAGATGATGAATGCCACACAATTCCAGGCATAGTTAAGAGAGGTGAGAGACAACCAAGTGTCATGTCAGACCATTTAAAACTGTTTACATCAGCACGGTCTGCGTGCTGGGCGACCTGCAAGGGTACCTGACCACACCACCAGGCACAGGCGTCATCGTCTTGCATGGGACAGGTAGCATCTACGCTGGACGAGGAACCAGTGAGCTTCAGTGCTGTTCACTGATGAAAGTCGATTTACGCTGAGCAGAAATGATTGCCGCCAACGATGTTGGAGACGTCAAGGAGAGCGCCATGCATCAGCCACAGATGAGCCTTTGGTGATGGTGGTGTTACAGTGTGGGCAGGTGTGTCTAGTCAATATAGAACTGGCCTACACTTTGTGAATAGTAAAGTGACAAGCCCATACTACTTGAAGAACATCATTAATCCAGTCATTGTGCCTCTGCATGAACAACACAGGACCTCTGTCGCTGATCTATGCTGGATAAGGGACTAGTCGTGCTGTTCACTGATGAAAGTTGATTCACGCTGAGCAGAAATGATGGCCGCCAACGATGTTGAAGACGTCAAGGAGAGTGCTATGCATCAGCCACTGTTGTCACCAGGCGAGCCTTTGGTGGTGGTGGTGTTACAGTGTGGACAGGTGTGTCTAGTCAATACAGAACTGCCCTACACTTTGTGAATGTTCCAGTGACAAGCCCATACTACATGAATAACCTCATTAATCCAGTAATTGTGCCTCTGCAGGAACAACACAGGCCTAATGTCATCTTCATGGAGGACAATGCACCAGCTCATCGAGGTTGTATCATTAGGGAACGGCTGCTGGAGACTGGGGTACCTCAAATGGAGTGGCCTGCACTTTCTCCAGACCTAAATCCATTGAAAACCTATGGAATAAGCTGAGTTGCCGTGTAGAGGCTCGTAACTCTGTATCCCAGAACGTCAATGACCTGAGGGCCGCCGTTCAAGAAGAGTGGGATGCCATGCCTCAGCAGACAATAAGTCGCCTTGTGAACAGCATGAGACGTCGTTGTCAAGCTGTAATTGATGCTGAAGGCCACGTGATAAGTTTTTGAGACATTTGTAAGACTTTTTTATATATAAATATATACTATATATAATGCACCCTCTTACTGGATCTGATTCGAAGGTTTGATGCAATAAATGAGACACGTAGCGTGTGTGTGTATATAATAAAAAAATATATATTGTATAGTGTGAAAAATTTATACTACAGTTGTTAATATTGATGAGTATATATGGAGTTACAGTGGAACAAAAACAAATAAATATTACATATAGAGAGATTACAACCAGCGAGGCTTATACACATAACAATAACTAGAGTTACAAATTCCGGGATACAATATAATATGCTACTTTAACTCAACATTAAAATTCTGTACAATGCAAATTCCTTAAAATACAATTTATAGTTACCACACATGGGCCTCCAATCCTCGTCTCTCCTCTGCCCTCTCCTGTCCTCTCTTCCTCCAGCTTCCCCCTATGCCCAAAGCATGGATCTTTTATCCCTTGAAAGCTGTTAACGCCCCATATCGGTTATCCAAGATTCTGTGGGCTTTCCCGGAAACAGAATCTTGGTTAACCAGTTAATTTACCATTTTAGGACACTTTGTCCCTATTCACACATTTTGGGCACCTTTTTGTTCTTTACCAATCATCATATGTAAAGATATATAGGATATTTCAAGACCTTTATCTGTAAGAATCGGAGTAAGACAAAAGGAACTAGATGCATACTAATGAAGAACAATACATACAATCACCTACCCTTCTCTGATTCTCACAAATAAATCCCTCATAATCTATACAATATTAAGCCACATTCTTATCAGCAGTGTCGGAATGGGGTGCCTAGGGCCCACCAGTAAAATTTATTTTGGGGGCCCACCGTACAGATACATTCAAATATTACCTGCTCACACAGCAGAAATATGCTACCAGATGATTGAATATGGGGGTCCCTGCAGAAGGTAGGTCTTGGAGAGAAGAGGACACTGGTGGCTTTCCTCTATACCTAGAAGTCATCTCAGCTCTGATCGTGTCTATAATAATAAACTGGGGAGTTTCTTTAATAATAAAGTTTTTTATATGAACATAGGCTGGTTGAGGTGCTGTACATTGAATATATGTATTGTGGGGATTCGCTCTGGTAGACAGGATTAGCGGACGCAGTATAAAGGCAACAACAAGTTCTTTGGCTCAAACAGTTCAGTGTTTTATTCACACTTTAGGCAAGTGACAAAACAAGCAGTCATATTCAAACAAAAAGTCACCTTGCGGTGTTGGTGGTAAATTACACCATGCGGAAATTCAGCTGTTTTCACGCCAAACAGGTAGCAAGCCTTCATCCAGACACAAGGCTCCCAGATCCCAACACAGAGACATGGCTTCTGAGTCCAGCTGCCTATTTAAGGACAGCCAGGTGCTGCCAAAACCCGGACCGGCATTTAAAATCCGGTCCGGTATTTCACCTCACCTGGCTGTAAATCAGTCCAGCAGCACATGTTGGGAGGAAAATACCTGTTTTCACAGATCAAACCTCTCACTGTGTCACAGTATGAAGTGCAGTAAGTCTATTGTGTTATGTGCCACTTGTGTAGTGGGTGGGAGACTAGGGGCCCACCGGGGGATTTACCTTTTACACCTGTGGGCCAGTCCAAGCCTGCTTATCAGTAAGATAAGAACTGAGCTATAATGAGTGTTTATAATGTCAGAGAGCAGAGATAAGGAGTCCGTCAGCTCCCCAAATGACGGAAAAGACAGAAAATCCAAAGGATACTTCTAGAGCATGTCAGCCCTGTACAGAAAAAGGAAGCCATATTTTTAATAAAGACCAATTTTTAAAATGTATTTTTAGCTGAAAATAAATACAATGCAAAAAGTTTAAAAATTGCCCCCAAGGGTTTACATGGCCTTTTAAAAGCCCTACTTCATGATATAATATCACTGAAGTGTGAACTTTTTAAGTTTTCCATAAATTTTACCTGAAACCCAAATATCCCTAACTGTTTGTGACTAGTCACAATCAGTGTCACTCTGACATTATTTAATATTAACGGACTTAAAAGGCGAAGGAGAGAGAAAAATGAATAAAAAAAAGAAAAACAAGAGAAAAAATATGAGTCCTAGGAGACCTTAGAGTGTGATATACCAGTTTTCAGGCCAGTTCAAATACTTTTAAATGAGGTAGAATCAATTCAGACCCAAATAGAATACTTGGAGTGATTTGTTCGAATTGGACCCTAAACGAATTTCAAGAAATTAGCTCATCTCTAATTCATGTCTTGTAGAAGTGTTTGATTTTCGCCTGGACATAAGAAAAACTAGCAGCAGGGTATATTTTTCTCATGTCTTCCATCTTGCAGGAAAGTTCTGGTGAAACGACGAGTGGACTTGAAAAGCCCATCTCAGTGTCTGTGAAAGGTAAGAGCCTTTCATAAATCTTTTTTGATTGTGAATGTCTTTATTAATGGGACAATTGATAGGAAGTTCAGAAAAACCTCCTCTTCATCATCATTAATGATACAATTAATATTAATATTTAATGTAATGCCATAATATCCCTTGATCTTCATTGGCATCAGTAAAATGTGACACAATGTGGACAGATAAAATCACAAACACAAAAATGATTGGAAAGTAAATGACGCTTTAGAATGAAGGTCACATGATAAGATAGACCATAGAACCTGTGGTATGTGGACCCATGGGATACATGTTGTGTAGGGGGTATTTGCACTGTTCTTGCTTTAGTGGGAACATAGGAAACTGAAGGTGGCACATTGACTTCTATGGAAGAGTGATATGGGCATGCTCTGTGACCTGTGCAGTGGGGGGCTGAAGGCGGTGAGCTGTCACATCACATGAAAAATGCAACAAAACATTAAAAGGCTCAGGACTCTGAGTGTTTGCTGCTATAGGCACAACACTATTTCTTGCAACAAAAGTGCTTGAGTCAGAGTGCTCAAGCTGTTCATATGACCTTGCAGCCAGGTTCCTACCTCTCAGTGGAGATCAGAAGTACAGGATGTAAGCATTCAGTCAGATTAGGGCCCAGTCCTAAAGATGAACTGTTGAAATAATAACTGGAAAAGTGAAGGTATGTAATGATAATAAGAGAAATAAGGGGAGAAGGAAACTTGCAAACTAGCTAGTAAAAACTGCCAATAACCAAACTAAACCTGCTTGGATGAGAGTACTCGTAATTTAAAAAAATTGGTTTCCATATCACGAGACCATCAACAATAATGAAAAGGTAGAACTTATCTAAAGACCGATCCAATGCAATTTAAAATAGGAGAACCTCTCAGACAAGAGGGAGGGTTGCAAAAAAAAGTTCATGTGTTAAGTACTTTTACCAAACTAGTCCTCGGTCAGTGCTAGCCAGAATCACAGGAGATGTTGCAGCAAGTTCAGCTGGTGAGGACAGTTTAGCAGATCTCAGGAGGCCAAAGGATTTCTAGAGTAATGAGATCCAGCTAAGAAGGAAATTGCCAACAAGGGCCAGGCAGCCAAGATCACAGGTAGATCTTGATCCTGAAGGAATCCTGGATCTGAAAATAGATGAGCCTTGCCTATTTCCGACAATAAGGGCAAGGGGAATCCTAAAACAAGTCAACAAGTGGTTTTAGAATGACCCGTTGCACCAATAGGTGGTGGGGAAAATCTTGTAGGACCTGAAACTGTGCTCCATTATAGGGCGTTTTGCAGAATCTGTCCTTTGGTATAGAAATATATCCAGTACCTTGAACCATCTGGTTTAGGAGGACAAAGGGCTCTGTTAGCTCAGTTTATCTTAATGTGTTTATGCAAGCAATACCCCAATAGGTTATTTAGGATGGTATTGATCACATTTCCTAGCTGGGAAAATAATATAATTTTGTTTCATTTTCCAGTGGAA
Organism: Bufo gargarizans; assembly: GCF_014858855.1. Taxonomy (NCBI): domain Eukaryota; kingdom Metazoa; phylum Chordata; class Amphibia; order Anura; family Bufonidae; genus Bufo; species Bufo gargarizans. The sequence goes on along the minus strand of NC_058083.1, from coordinate 529,652,446 downwards.
GACTGGATGAGCGACTCCTATGGACATCTTCATTTATCTTCCTATCATGAAGTAGAAGATAATACCACACAATATGATTCAATAACTCCTAATGTACCCTCAGTCTTTCACAGCAGAGATCTATCCACCAATACCACTGGTCACAAGAAACCTTCATCTAAGCAATTACTGATTGGCAAAGCAAGAACTAAGCAGAAATGTGGGAAAAATTTTAAAAAGAAATCTAATCTTTTTTTGCATGAGAGAAATCGCAGAGATAACAAGTCATTTTCATGCTTGACATGTGGAAAATCTTTTAGCATGAAATCCATTCTAGTTAGACATCAGAGAACTCACACAGGGGAGAAGCCTTATTCGTGTCCTGAATGTGGGAAATGCTTTAATCAGCAATCATCTCTTCTTTATCATCGGAGAGCTCACGAAAGAGTGAAGCCATTTCCGTGTCCAGATTGTGGAAAATGTTTTAGACAGAAATCAGATCTTTGTAGACATAAGAAAACTCACACAGGGGAGAAGCCATTTTCATGTCCTGAATGTGGGAAGTCTTTTAGTCAGAAATCACATGTTGTGGAACATCAAAGAATCCACTTGGAGGAGAAGCCATTTTTATGTCCACAATGTGGGAAATGCTTTAACAGTCAATCAAGTTTTTTTCGGCATCAAAGAACTCATACAGGGGAGAAACCATTTTCATGTCTTGAATGTGGGAAGTGTTTTAGTGAGAAATCAAATCTTGTTGCACATCAGAGAGCTCACACAGGAGAGAAACCATTTATGTGTCCTGAATGTGGGAAGTATTTTAGGGTGAGATCAATGCTTAACAAACATCTACGAAGTCACACAGGAGAGAAACCATTTTCATGTCTTGAATGTGCGAAATGTTTTAGTCAGAAAACAAATCTTGTTAGACATCAGAGAACTCACACAGGGGAGAAGCCATTTATGTGTCCTGAATGTGGTAAGTATTTTGGTGTGAAATCAATGCTTATAAAACATCTAAGAAGTCACACAGGAGAGAAGCCATTTTCATGTTCAGAATGTGGGAAATGTTTTAGCCAGAAATCACATCTTGTGAAACATCTAAGAACCCACTTAGGAAAGAAGCCATTTTCATGTGTTGAATGTGGAAAGTTCTTTAGTCAGGAATCAAATCTTGTTACACATCAGAGAACTCACACAGGGGAGAAGACATTTATGTGTCCTGAATGTGGGAAGTATTTTGATGTGAAGTCATTGCTTATACAACATCAAAGAATTCACACAGGAGAGAAGTCATTTTCATGTTCAGAATGTGGGAAATGTTTTACCTGTCAAGCAAGTGTTGTTCGACATCAGAGAACTCACACAGGTGAGAAGCCATATTTATGTGCAAAATGTGGAAAGTCTTTTAGTCAGAAATCAAGTCTAGCTAAACATGAGAGAATTCACTCAGAAGAGAAGCCATTGTAATGTTCATATTGTAAGACATGTGAGAGATGTGGAGCTTCATTGTGGGACCTGCTGCCTACTCCTTTCTTCTGAAGTATAACTTGGTTGTCCAGTTTTCCATATTGATCACCTATCTGGATAGGTCATCAATATCAGATCAGCAGGGGTCCGACTCACGGAAACCTAGACGATAAGCTACAAGCACTGCGGTCCCTTCATTGTTGGCATGCCATTGACACTGCAGGGATTGCGCAGTGTAATAATAGTTGATTCATTCCATTCACTTGAACGGGGACGGAGCAGTGGTAGTTACACTGCACTTAATGCTGCAGTGTCTATTGCATGCATTTAAGAGCGAAGGGTCTGCAGAACTCATATGGGAGACTCGCTGGGAGTCGGACCCCCAATGATCATATATCAATGACCTACCCTGAGTATAGGTCATCAATAAGGTAAACCAGACAACTCCATGAGGATCTGTGTTGTATTTGTACAGTACAGAAGTGAGTACCTAGAAGACCTGCACCAAACTATTGTGATATTGCAATCGCATTGGCACTGGCATTGTGCTCTCAAGAACAGGAACACAGCTGTACTACTGCTTGAACAACAGAGATCACTGATCATTGTTTAACTCCCTGTGAGCTATGATTAAAGTTGATGAGGGAAAGCAGTGGATCATTCTGTTTAACTTCATTCACACATCATGATGGAAATACTGAAGCAAAACTGTCCTCTTACAGGTCAAAAGGGTGGAACATATTGTTTTAGGTTGTGGTCAATTTCTCAGTATGATTTCATAAGGAGAAAAAGGTTTTATTAAATAAAAAATGGTGTCTTCCAAAACCACAATAAATCCTTTCCCTGCCATGGACGTAACACAGGCTTACTACAGATAGCAGGATTTCAGCCTGTGTAGGAGCTACAGATGTAAACCAAGAGATGTAAGCTTTTGCTTTAAAGCTGACAATCTAAGCTTAAAAAAGGCTAAGGTGCTAGCTACCATATATCTCAAGTTACAGCCCCTAGAAACAGGTCCCAGCTGTCACTCCCAGCCCAATTTTATATGAGCTATGTCTCCCAATAAAGAACAGCTAGCAATCATGGTCTTGATTTAAAGCTTAGATTGCTAACTTTTAAACAAGACATGGTTTACATCTCTATCTGCTACACAGTTCGAGATATTCCTGGATAAAATAGCCCTCCCCCTCTTCAGCCAGCTGTGATCTCAACCAGTGTGGGGGAGGAGAGAGGGGCCACTGGGGGATGTACTGACATACTGCAGAAGGAGAGACATTGCCACTCTCTCCCTGTGTAACTGTACATGGCTCCAGAGGGATGGTATCATGGACGTCTTCTACCCTCTTCCACCATCAAAAGAGCATACTTGCAAAACGGTTAAAAGGAACTCTATGGACAATATTGAACGTATGAGGTCTGGACTAATGGAAATGCAGCCAGTTAGGATGCTGTATGTGGTCCTGAAGTGAACTGAGCGTACACTATAAACCCTCCCAATGTGTTGATTTCTGCTAAATGTGGTGTCATCATGGTCATAACAGATGACCGTCACAAATACTTGTACTGGATGTGACTTATCAGTGGCTACTTAAAATGTTGATATGATCTCTAGAGCTGAATATGAAGAGAACCATCAGAATATAAATTATTTTAATAGTCCAAGAGTGTTGTCTGAGTAAACTGAAATACAAAAACCTCTACTAAAGGGATATATTACTGGTGTATTATGGATCACTTTTCACTTCTAATCTGTCAAAAAATATTCTTAAATTTTGCTAACTACTACCATGGCATGTACAAACTCTAGGATTCAGTTTGCCTATTAATGTACCTTATATTGTGGATTGTTCACTATTAATAATAGAGCTTCACTCTGCAATAATCATCCTGTTCTCTTCCTATGGCAAAATAAGTTCAAAATATGTTATATCTTGAGTAGAGTTGAGCGAACACCTGGATGTTCGGGTTCGAGAAGTTCGGCCGAACATCCCGGAAATGTTCGGGTTCGGGATCCGAACCCGATCCGAACTTCGTCCCGAACCCGAACCCCATTGAAGTCAATGGGGACCCGAACTTTTCGGCACTAAAAAGGCTGTAAAACAGCCCAGGAAAGAGCTAGAGGGCTGCAAAAGGCAGCAACATGTAGGTAAATCCCCTGCAAACAAATGTGGATAGGGAAATGAATTAAAATAAAAATTAAATAAATAAAAATTAACCAAAATCAATTGGAGAGAGGTTCCATAGCAGAGAATCTGGCTTCCCGTCACCCACCACTGGAACAGTCCATTCTCAGATATTTAGGCCCCGGCACCCAGGCAGAGGAGAGAGGTCCCGTAACAGAGAATCTGTCTTCATGTCAGCAGAGAATTAGTCTGCATGTCATAGCAGAGAATGAGGCTTCACGTCAGCCACCACTGCAACAGTCCATTGGCATATATTTAGGCCCAGCACCCAGGCAGAGGAGAGAGGTCCCGTAACAGACAATCTGGCTTCATGTCAGCAGAGAATCAGTCTGCATGTCATAGCAGAGAATCAGGCTTCACGTCACCCACCACTGCAACAGTCCATTGTCATAAATTTAGGCCCAGCACTAGTGTTGAGCGGCATGTCCCATATTCGAATTCGCGAAATTTTGTGAATATTCGAAAGAATATTCGTAAAATATTCGCGATTATTCAAATTCGTTATTATTTCGCATATGCGATAATTCGAATTATCGCATAATACATATGCTATGCAAAATTCACATGTGCGCTAATGAAATCGCCTTACGAAGATTCGCAACTCAATTCAATCACTAATGTATGAATGCAATGCCCTTTGCCTCTGTTCTGGGACAAGTGTAGATATTCGCATGTGCGCTAATAAAATCGCCTTACGAAGATTCGCACCTCAATCACTTTCTAGGGAATGTGAGACTTTTGGGAATCAATCGAGATACAGTGGGGGGTGATGACAGTAGTTGACAGAGTACAGATCAATGTAATCTGTAAGGTGGAAAGTAAAATAAAAAATACGAATATTCGTAAATCGACTTTTACGAAGTTCTACGTATTCGCGAATATGGTGCTATACTATATGAATGCACAGGCCTTTGCCTCTCTGTTCTGGGGACAAGTGTAGATATTTGCATTTGCGTTAATAAAATCGCCTTACGAAGATTCGCAGCTCAATTCAATCACTAATGTATGAATGCAAAGCCCTTTGCCTCTGTTCTGGGACAAGTGTAGATATTCGCATGTGCGCTAATAAAATCGCCTTACGAAGATTCGCAACTCAATTCACTAATGTATGAATGCAAAGCCCTTTGCCTCTGTTCTGGGACGTGCCGATATTCGCATGTGCGCTAATAAAATCGCCTTACGAAGATTCGCGCCTCAATCACTTTCTAGGCAATGTGAGTAAGATCTGAGCTGTTGGACCTTTGGGAAACAATCAATTATATGTGTACTGTAATTTTGTGGGGGGGGGGGGGGGAAACAAAAAACGAATATTCGTTTTTACGAATATATAGCACTATATTCGAAATATTCGCGAAATCGCGAAGTTGCGATATTCGCGAAAAAAATTTGCTTTTCGAATATTCGCGCTCAACACTACCCAGCACCCAGGCAGAGGAGAGAGGTCCCGTAACAGAGAATCTGGCTTCATGTCAGCAGAGAATCAGTCTTCATATCATAGCAGAGAATCAGGCTTCACGTCACCCACCACTGTAAGAGTCAATTTTCATAAATTTAGGCCCAGAACCCAGGCAGAGGAGAAAGGTCCCGTAACAGACAATCTGGCTTCATGTCAGCAGAGAATCAGTCTTCATATCATAGCAGAGAATCAGGCTTCACGTCACCCACCACTGCAACAGTCAATTGTCATAAATTTAGGCCCAGCACCCAGGCAGAGGAGAGAGCTCCCGTAACAGAGGATCTGGCTTCATGTCAGCAGAGAATCAGTCTGCATGTCATAGCAGAGAATGAGGCTTCACGTCACCCACCACTGCAACAGTCCATTGGCATATATTTAGGCCTAGCACACAGGCAGAGCAGAGAGGTCCCGTAACAGACAATCTGGCTTCATGTCAGCAGAGAATCAGTCTGCATGTCATAGCAGAGAATGAGGCTTCACGTCACCCACCACTGCAACAGTCCATTGGCATATATTTAGGCCTAGCACACAGGCAGAGCAGAGAGGTCCCGTAACAGACAATCTGGCTTCATGTCAGCAGAGAATCAGTCTGCATGTCATAGCAGAGAATGAGGCTTCACGTCACCCACCACTGCAACAGTCCATTGGCATATATTTAGGCCTAGCACACAGGCAGAGCAGAGAGGTCCCGTAACAGACAATCTGGCTTCATGTCAGCAGAGAATCAGTCTGCATGTCATAGCAGAGAATGAGGCTTCACGTCACCCACCACTGCAACAGTCCATTGGCATATATTTAGGCCTAGCACACAGGCAGAGCAGAGAGGTCCCGTAACAGACAATCTGGCTTCATGTCAGCAGAGAATCAGTCTGCATGTCATAGCAGAGAATGAGGCTTCACGTCACCCACCACTGCAACAGTCCATTGGCATATATTTAGGCCTAGCACACAGGCAGAGCAGAGAGGTCCCGTAACAGACAATCTGGCTTCATGACAGCAGAGAATCAGTCTGCATGTCATAGCAGAGAATGAGGCTTCACGTCAGCCACCACTGCAACAGTCCATTGGCATATATTTAGGCCTAGCACACAGGCAGAGCAGAGAGGTCCCGTAACAGACAATCTGGCTTCATGACAGCAGAGAATCAGTCTGCATGTCATAGCAGAGAATCAGGCTTCACGTCAGCCACCACTGCAACAGTCCATTGTCATAAATTTAGGCCCAGCACCCAGGCAGAGGAGAGAGGTCCCGTAACAGAGAATCTGGCTTCATGTCAGCAGAGAATCAGTCTTCATATCATAGCAGAGAATCAGGCTTCACGTCACCCACCACTGTAAGAGTCAATTTTCATAAATTTAGGCCCAGAACCCAGGCAGAGGAGAAAGGTCCCGTAACAGACAATCTGGCTTCATGTCAGCAGAGAATCAGTCTTCATATCATAGCAGAGAATCAGGCTTCACGTCACCCACCACTGCAACAGTCAATTTTCATAAATTTAGGCCCAGAACCCAGGCAGAGGAGAAAGGTCCCGTAACAGACAATCTGGCTTCATGTCAGCAGAGAATCAGTCTTCATATCATAGCAGAGAATCAGGCTTCACGTCACCCACCACTGCAACAGTCAATTGTCATAAATTTAGGCCCAGCACCCAGGCAGAGGAGAGAGCTCCCGTAACAGAGGATCTGGCTTCATGTCAGCAGAGAATCAGTCTGCATGTCATAGCAGAGAATGAGGCTTCACGTCACCCACCACTGCAACAGTCCATTGGCATATATTTAGGCCTAGCACACAGGCAGAGGAGAGGTTCATTCAACTTTGGGTAGCCTCGCAATATAATGGTAAAATGAAAATAAAAATAGGATTGAATGAGGAAGTGCCCTGGAGTCCAATAATATATGGTTATGGGGAGGTAGTTAATGTCTAATCTGGACAAGGGACGGACAGGTCCTGTGGGATCCATGCCTGGTTCATTTTTATGAACGTCAGCTTGTCCACATTGGCTGTAGACAGGCGGCTGCGTTTGTCTGTAATGACGCCCCCTGCCGTGCTGAATACACGTTCAGACAAAACGCTGGCTGCCGGGCAGGCCAGCACCTCCAAGGCATAAAAGGCTAGCTCTGGCCACGTGGACAATTTAGAGACCCAGAAGTTGAATGGGGCCGAACCATCAGTCAGTACGTGGAGGGGTGTGCACACGTACTGTTCCACCATGTTAGTGAAATGTTGCCTCCTGCTAACACGTTGCGTATCAGGTGGTGGTGCAGTTAGCTGTGGCGTGTTGACAAAAGTTTTCCACATCTCTGCCATGCTAACCCTGCCCTCAGAGGAGCTGGCCGTGACACAGCTGCCTTGGCGACCTCTTGCTCCTCCTCTGCCTTGGCCTTGGGCTTCCACTTGTTCCCCTGTGACATTTGGGAATGCTCTCAGTAGCGTGTCTACCAACGTGCGCTTGTACTCGCGCATCTTCCTATCACGCTCCAGTGCAGGAAGTAAGGTGGGCACATTGTCTTTGTAGCGTGGATCCAGCAGGGTGGCAACCCAGTAGTCCGCACAGGTTAAAATGTGGGCAACTCTGCTGTCGTTGCGCAGGCACTGCAGCATGTAGTCGCTCATGTGTGCCAGGCTGCCCAGGGATAAGGACAAGCTGTCCTCTGTGGGAGGCGTATCGTCATCGTCCTGCCTTTCCCCCCAGCCACGCACCAGTGATGGACCCGAGCTGCGTTGGGTGCCACCCCGCTGTGACCATGCTTCATCCTCATCCTCCTCCACCTCCTCCTCATCCTCGTCCTCCTCGTCCTCCAGTAGTGGGCCCTGGCTGGCCACATTTGTACCTGGCCTCTGCTGTTGCCAAAAACCTCCCTCTGAGTCACTTCGAAGAGACTGGCCTGAAAGTGCTAAAAATGACCCCTCTTCCTCCTCCTCCTCCTCCTCCTCCTGGGCCACCTCCTCTTCCATCATCGCCCTAAGTGTTTTCTCAAGGAGACATAGAAGTGGTATTGTAACGCTGATAACGGTGTCATCGCCACTGGCCATGTTGGTGGAGTACTCGAAACAGCGCAACAGGGCACACAGGTCTCGCATGGAGGCCCAGTCATTGGTGGTGAAGTGGTGCTGTTCTGTAGTGCGACTGACCCGTGCGTGCTGCAGCTGAAACTCCACTATGGCCTGCTGCTGCTCGCACAGTCTGTCCAGCATGTGCAAGGTGGAGTTCCACCTGGTGGGCACGTCGCATATGAGGCGGTGAGCGGGAAGGCCGAAGTTACGCTGTAGCGCAGACAGGCGAGCAGCAGCAGGATGTGAACGCCGGAAGCGCGAACAGACGGCCCGCACTTTATGCAGCAGCTCTGACATGTCGGGGTAGTTGTGAATGAACTTCTGCACCACCAAATTCAGCACATGCGCCAAGCAAGGGATGTGCGTCAAATTGGCTAGTCCCAGAGCTGCAACGAGATTTCGCCCATTATCACACACCACCAGGCCGGGCTTGAGGCTCACCGGCAGCAACCACTCGTCGGTCTGTTGTTCTATACCCCGCCACAACTCCTGTGCGGTGTGGGGCCTGTCCCCCAAACATATGAGTTTCAGAATGGCCTGCTGACGTTTACCCCGGGCTGTGCTGAAGTTGGTGGTGAAGGTGTGTGGCTGACTGGATGAGCAGGTGGAAGAAGAGGAGGAGGAAGCCGAGAAGGAGGAGGTGGCAACAGGAGGCAAAGAATGTTGCCCTGCGATCCTTGGCGGCGGAAGGACGTGCGCCAAACAGCTCTCCGCCTGGGGCCCAGCTGCCACTACATTTACCCAGTGTGCAGTTAGGGAGATATAGCGTCCCTGGCCGTGCTTACTGGTCCACGTATCTGTGGTTAGGTGGACCTTGCTACAGATGGCGTTGCGCAGTGCACACTTGATTTTATCGGATACTTGGTTGTGCAGGGAAGGCACGGCTCTCTTGGAGAAGTAGTGCCGGCTGGGAACAACATACTGTGGGACAGCAAGCGACATGAGCTGTTTGAAGCTGTCTGTGTCCACCAGCCTAAATGACAGCATTTCATAGGCCAGTAGTTTAGAAATGCTGGCATTCAGGGCCAGGGATCGAGGGTGGCTAGGTGGGAATTTACGCTTTCTATCAAATGTTTGTGAGATGGAGAGCTGAACGCTGGCGTGTGACATGGTTGAGACGCTTGGTGACGGAGGTGGTGGTGGTGGTGTTGGTGGTACATCCCCTGTTTGCTGGGCGGCAGGTGCCAACGTTCCTCCAGAGGCGGAGGAAGAGGCCGAGGCGGCAGCAGCAGAATAGGCCGAGGCGGCAGCAGCAGAAGAGGTAGCAGGGGGAGCCTGAGTGACTTCCTTGGTTTTAAGGTGTTTACTCCACTGCAGTTCATGCTTTGCATGCAGGTGCCTGGTCATGCAGGTTGTGCTCAGGTTCAGAACGTTAATGCCTCGCTTCAGGCTCTGATGGCACAGCGTGCAAACCACTCGGGTCTTGTCGTCAGCACATTGTTTGAAGAAGTGCCATGCCAGGGAACTCCTTGAAGCTGCCTTTGGGGTGCTCGGTCCCAGATGGCGGCGGTCAGTAGCAGGCGGAGTCTCTTGGCGGCGGGTGTTCTGCTTTTGCCCACTGCTCCCTCTTTTGCTACGCTGTTGGCTCGGTCTCACCACTGCCTCTTCCTCCGAACTGTGAAAGTCAGTGGCACGACCTTCATTCCATGTGGGGTCTAGGACCTCATCGTCCCCTGCATCGTCTTCCACCCAGTCTTGATCCCTGACCTCCTGTTCAGTCTGCACACTGCAGAAAGACGCAGCAGTTGGCACCTGTGTTTCGTCATCATCAGAGACATGCTGAGGTGGTATTCCCATGTCCTCATCATCAGGAAACATAAGTGGTTGTGCGTCAGTGCATTCTATGTCTTTCACCGCTGGGGAAGGGCTAGGTGGATGCCCTTGGGAAACCCTGCCAGCGGAGTCTTCAAACAGCATAAGAGACTGCTGCATAACTTGAGGCTGAGACAGTTTCCCTGGTATGCATGGGGGTGATGTGACAGACTGATGGGGTTGGTTTTCAGGCGCCATCTGTGCGCTTTCTGCAGAAGACTGGGTGGGAGATAATGTGAACGTGCTGGATCCACTGTCGGCCACCCAATTGACTAATGCCTGTACCTGCTCAGGCCTTACCATCCTTAGAACGGCATTGGGCCCCACCATATATCGCTGTAAATTCTGGCGGCTACTGGGACCTGAGGTAGTTGGTACACTAGGACGTGTGGATGTGGCAGAACGGCCACGTCCTCTCCCAGCACCAGAGGGTCCACTAACACCACCACGACCATGTCCACGTCCGCGTCCCTTACTAGATGTTTTTCTCATTGTTATGGTTCACCACAACAACAAATATATTATTTGGCCCAATGTATTGTATTCAAATTCAGCGGGATATAAATTTGAGGCCTAGTATTTAGGCGCTGGGTGACCGGTATGGATTTAGTGACAGAATTAGACTTGGAAATGCACAGAAGCGTGTGTGTGTGAAGTTATTCTGAATGACCCAATGTGCACCTTGAATATTATATACCCTTTTAGGGATAGATTTCAAATAGCTCTGATATAGCAGAAACCACTAAATTATGAAATTGCTAAATTGGGAATTGTACTTCAACCCAGAACAAAAAATGTGCTTTGACGGACACTAAATATCTTGCCCAGCAACAACAGTACAACGGTGGGTAACGAGAGATTTAGAGGGAATTAAATTTGAGGCCTAGTATTTAGGCGCTGGGTCACCGGTATGGATTTAGTGACAGAATTAGACTTGGAAATACACAGTAGCGGGTGTGTGTGAAGTTATTCTGAATGACCCTATGTGCACCTTCAATATTATATACCCTTTTAGGGATAGATTTCAAATAGCTCTGATATAGCAGAAACCACTAAATTATGAAATTGCTAAATTGGGAATTGTACTTCAACCCAGAACAAAAAATGTGCTTTGACGGACACTAAATATCTTGCCCAGCAACAACAGTACAGCGGTGGGTAACGAGAGATTTAGAGGGAATTAAATTTGAGGCCTAGTATTTAGGCGCTGGGTCACCGGTATGGATTTAGTGACAGAATTAGACTTGGAAATGCACAGAAGCGTGTGTGTGAAGTTATTCTGAATGACCCAATGTGCACCTTCAATATTATATACCCTTTTTGGGATAGATTTCAAATAGCTCTGATATAGCAGGAACCACTAAATTATGAAATTGCTAAATTGGGAATTGTACTTCAACCCAGAACAAAAAATGTGCTTTGACGGGCACTAAATAACTTTCCCAGCTACAACAGGACAACGGTAACGAGAGATTTAGAGGGATTTAAATTTGAGGCCTAGTATTTAGGCGCTGGGTGACAGGTATGGGTTTAGTGACAGAATTAGACTTGGAAATACACAGTAGCGGGTGTGTGTGAAGTTATTCTGAATGACCCTATGTGCACCTTCAATATTATATACCCTTTTAGGGATAGATTTCAAATAGCTCTGATATAGCAGAAACCACTAAATTATGAAATTGCTAAATTGGGAATTGTACTTCAACCCAGAACAAAAAATGTGCTTTGACGGACACTAAATATCTTGCCCAGCAACAACAGTACACCGGTGGGTAACGAGAGATTTAGAGGGAATTAAATTTGAGGCCTAGTATTTAGGCGCTGGGTCACCGGTATGGATTTAGTGACAGAATTAGACTTGGAAATACACAGTAGCGGGTGTGTGTGAAGTTATTCTGAATGACCCTATGTGCACCTTCAATATTATATACCCTTTTTGGGATAGATTTCAAATAGCTCTGATATAGCAGGAACCACTAAATTATGAAATTGCTAAATTGGGAATTGTACTTCAACCCAGAACAAAAAATGTGCTTTGACGGGCACTAAATAACTTTCCCAGCTACAACAGGACAACGGTAACGAGAGATTTAGAGGGATTTAAATTTGAGGCCTAGTATTTAGGCGCTGGGTGACAGGTATGGGTTTAGTGACAGAATTAGACTTGGAAATACACAGTAGCGGGTGTGTGTGAAGTTATTCTGAATGACCCTATGTGCACCTTCAATATTATATACCCTTTTTGGGATAGATTTCAAATAGCTCTGATATAGCAGAAACCACTAAATTATGAAATTGCTAAATTGGGAATTGTACTTCAACCCAGAACAAAAAATGTGCTTTGACGGACACTAAATATCTTGCCCAGCAACAACAGTACAGCGGTGGGTAACGAGAGATTTAGAGGGAATTAAATTTGAGGCCTAGTATTTAGGCGCTGGGTCACCGGTATGGATTTAGTGACAGAATTAGACTTGGAAATACACAGTAGCGGGTGTGTGTGAAGTTACTCTGAATGACCCTATGTGCACCTTCAATATTATATACCCTTTTTGGGATAGATTTCAAAGAGCTCTGATATAGCAGGAACCACTAAATTATGAAATTGCTAAATTGGGAATTGTATTTCAACCCAGAACAAGAAATGTGCTTGAACGGACACTAAATAACTCGCCCAGCTACAGCACTAGGGACAGATTTAGCTGGATATAAATTTGAGGCCTAGTATTTAGGCGCTGGGTGACAGGTATGGGTTTAGTGACAGAATTAGACTTGGAAATACACAGTAGCGGGTGTGTGTGAAGTTATTCTGAATGACCCTATGTGCACCTTCAATATTATATACCCTTTTAGGGATAGATTTCAAATAGCTCTGATATAGCAGAAACCACTAAATTATGAAATTGCTAAATTGGGAATTGTACTTCAACCCAGAACAAAAAATGTGCTTTGACGGACACTAAATATCTTGCCCAGCAACAACAGTACACCGGTGGGTAACGAGAGATTTAGAGGGAATTAAATTTGAGGCCTAGTATTTAGGCGCTGGGTCACCGGTATGGATTTAGTGACAGAATTAGACTTGGAAATACACAGTAGCGGGTGTGTGTGAAGTTATTCTGAATGACCCTATGTGCACCTTCAATATTATATACCCTTTTTGGGATAGATTTCAAATAGCTCTGATATAGCAGGAACCACTAAATTATGAAATTGCTAAATTGGGAATTGTACTTCAACCCAGAACAAAAAATGTGCTTTGACGGGCACTAAATAACTTTCCCAGCTACAACAGGACAACGGTAACGAGAGATTTAGAGGGATTTAAATTTGAGGCCTAGTATTTAGGCGCTGGATGACAGGTATGGGTTTAGTGACAGAATTAGACTTGGAAATACACAGTAGCGGGTGTGTGTGAAGTTATTCTGAATGACCCTATGTGCACCTTCAATATTATATACCCTTTTTGGGATAGATTTCAAATAGCTCTGATATAGCAGAAACCACTAAATTATGAAATTGCTAAATTGGGAATTGTACTTCAACCCAGAACAAAAAATGTGCTTTGACGGACACTAAATATCTTGCCCAGCAACAACAGTACAGCGGTGGGTAACGAGAGATTTAGAGGGAATTAAATTTGAGGCCTAGTATTTAGGCGCTGGGTCACCGGTATGGATTTAGTGACAGAATTAGACTTGGAAATACACAGTAGCGGGTGTGTGTGAAGTTACTCTGAATGACCCTATGTGCACCTTCAATATTATATACCCTTTTTGGGATAGATTTCAAAGAGCTCTGATATAGCAGGAACCACTAAATTATGAAATTGCTAAATTGGGAATTGTATTTCAACCCAGAACAAGAAATGTGCTTGAACGGACACTAAATAACTCGCCCAGCTACAGCACTAGGGACAGATTTAGCTGGATATAAATTTGAGGCCTAGTATTTAGGCGCTGGGTGACCGGTATGGATTTAGTGACAGAATTAGACTGGGATATGGCCAAAAAATGAACAGACTATTGCTGGTTAAATGCACTTGGTGTGACAGCTTCACCCTGATGTAGGCTTTAGCCAAAAAACAACCACACCATTGAGGGTTAAATGCACTTGGTGACAGGCGCAGCTTGCCCCTGATTTTGTATATGGCCAAAAAATGAACAGACTATTGCTGGTTAAATGCACTTGGTGTCACAGCTTCACCCTGATGTAGGCTTTAGCCAAAAAACAACCACACCATTGAGGGTTAAATGCACTTGGTCGCAGCTTGTGCTGGCGCACCACAAGACACAAAATGGCCGCCGATCACCCCAGAAAAATGAGACTGACAAACGGTCTGTGCAGCCTAAAAACAGTGAGCAATTGAGGATCAGCAGCTCAATGATCCACAGCTGCAGATCGATCAGTTAATCAAGTCCTTTGGAGGAGTTAATCTGCCTAATCTCGCCCTACTGTCGCAGCCGCAACCTCTCCCTACGCTAATCAGAGCAGAGTGACGGGCGGCGCTATGTGACTCCAGCTTAAATAGAGGCTGGGTCACATGGTGCTCTGGCCAATCACAGCCATGCCAATAGTAGGCATGGCTGTGATGGCCTCTTGGGGCAAGTAGTATGACGCTTGTTGATTGGCTGCTTTGCAGCCTTTCAAAAAGCGCCAAGAAAGCGTCACAAAAGCGCGAAGAAAGCGACGAACACCGAACCCGAACCCGGACTTTTACGAAAATGTCCGGGTTCGGGTCCGTGTCACGGACACCCCAAAATTCGGTACGAACCCGAACTATACAGTTCGGGTTCGCTCATCCCTAATCTTGAGGTCAGGTTTCTTAAAGTTTTATTAAAATAAATGCCCTTATAACTGTGGTGAAATTGTAGTAGTAATTGTGGTGAAACATCAGATATAATATAAAACTGAGCAGCCATATATGTCCATAGGAGTGTAACAATCAGTGGGTGTGAAACCACTATGTCCACTAACTGGTTTGTCTTTGGGCTAAGCCCATTATTGTTTTTCTCTTCATCCACAACAGCACCGCGAGATAGAGGATCTGCCCTCAAAAGATGGGAAAACTGTAGTACAAAAAGGCAGAAGCTCTCCTCCCACTTCAGTATGGTTTCCTGTCTCTGAGGAAAGCCTGTAGTGCTTGTGTGGCTTCTCCCCCGTGGGTGCCCTTTCTCTGGGTATGCGGCATGTATGGAGTGCACAGTGATGGTCCTACAGAGACACGGCAGCCCTGAAAGAGGGCTTAAAGCGTTGGGGCCCGGGGACATGGTGCTTGGTGGCGTTGGTTGGCACACTAGCGTGTTTTCTAAGCAGCCCGGGGGAAGGAGCAGTAACTGACTGAGCGCCATTACAGGAAGCAGCGTGTTGGGCAAGGAGGCCTGAAACGCAGGGACATGAAGTATGTCACAACGCTGTGCGTGTGACATCATGGGAGTACGCATATGAGGATGCAATACCAGGAAGTAACTGCTGACGGGTTACATGGGAACATGGAAGAACTGGTAGCGTACTCCTACTACTGAAACGTGCCAGTCTGAAGGGGTAGAACGCGTGAGGTTTGCGTTGGGCCGAAGCGTACAAACAGTTCATCGGGTACTGTCACGGCCTCGGTGTGTGCCGCAACATTTTTGCCGCGCATGCTGGTTGCCGGTGGCAATTTGTTTTTATGCATGTGTGTGCGCTTTCCCTTTTAGGATATTTCCTTTCCCTGCTTTGGTGTGCACGGGGTTAAGGTGTGCTTGGTAGGTGTGGTGGGTGTGACCTCAGGCCTCCTATATGTTGGTGCGGTGGAGCCTGAGTGTCAGTTTGGTTTGTTTGTCAGCTTGGTGTGGAGCTCTGCTCCTGGGCTGAATGATACTATCTGTGTGAGCTATCCTTATTTGTTATTTTGTATTTCTTGCTTTGTCTGTTGTCCCCTCCGGTGTGTTTCTGTCATTCCTCCCCCCCACCTGCTGTATGTAGTTATGGTGCGGGTTTTGCTTGGAGGTTTTATTGTTGTATGAGGCTCCGCAAGGGGCGTGCTTTCCCGTAGGGGTTTAAGCGAAGACTCGCCTGTGGGCTTTTCCAGCTTGGAGCCACCTTCCATCATGGCTACAGCAGGTAAGTGAGGATTGCATAGTTATGTTACTGTGTAACTTACCTGCCGTACTGTTTAGCCCATGGCCTTTTATTCTGCTTGCCACTGGGCCGTTTGAGACACCATTCATCCGTGGTGTTGGATAAATGGGTGGTCTCTGCCCTGTCATTAGGTCTAGGGCTTTGTAGGGATAGCAGGGTTAAAGGTTGGTGAGCATGAGCCCCCTTACCTTCTGAGGCGGCTCATGCGGTAGGAGTCTAAGGTGAGTTCAGGGTTGCGCTAGGTGGTGACCTGCTCCCTGTTCCTTCCTATCTGGCATTGCAGTCTGTGCCTTTGCACGGTGGGGGGTTTTCCCCACTCCCCGCCGTGACTGGTACTTATGGTTAGCAGATGCCTCCCTGGGCCAGCAGTGCAATGAAGGGGAGAACAGCACAGCACTCTCCGGGGCACACTCTATTACAGGGGACACCGGCCAGGGGGTGATTGAGGTGCCCTTGATGGTGATTGGGTTTTTGAGTGCTTATGCGGCTGGGCCCCTGACATGGGTATTGTCGTGACGCCAGCACCTTGATGGTGCAAAATGTTGAGAGTGGTAGTAGTATGAAGTTAGAAGAATTAGGCAGGTTGAAATCCAACTGGGAACTTTACTATAACCAGGTTCTTGATAACAGTTTAAATCCAGCAATAAAGCAGTCTTTGCTACACATGCAATATGCAAGTTGTATGTGATGAATCCCAGTAACAGGCTGTTCTTGTAGTAATGTGTCAGGCTAGGGTAGTTAGTTATGTACTCACTGATATTCAGCTCTTAATCTGGTTCTCTTTCTCCAGCCTCTTAATGGTGAGGCTGCCAGAAGCTAATAAGTCCATTACCTTGAATCCAAAGGTCCTTACACCCCGGTAAAATGGCTGTTGTCATTTGTGTCTTTATCCACTCTTTTTGGCAGTCCCCACATACGCTAGTGGGATGCTGCACTACAAGAATTCCAAACCTTCCCGGCAGAAAAAGACATGGAGGAGGAGAAAAAGCGGGACAATACTGAGGATCCTGCTTCCACTCTGACCCTGGTACCTGGCAAAGGGGGCATAAGTGCCTCTGGCCAAATCAAACATGAGATTGTGTTCTGATATATATGTGTGTATGTATATGTGTATATATATCTATATATCTATATATATATATATATATATATAGATAGATAAAGTGGATATAAAAAGTCTACACACCCCTGTTAAAATATCAGGTTTCTGTGATGTAAAAAAATTAGACAAAGATAAATCATTTCAGAACTTTTTCCACCTTTATTGTGACCTATAAACTAAACTGAATTGAAAAACAAACTGAAATCTTTTAGGTGGAGGGAAGAAAACAAAAACTAAAATAATGTGGTTGAATAAGTGTGCGCACCCTCTTATAACTGGGGATGTAGCTGTGTTCAGAATTAAGCAATCACATTCAAAATCATGTTCAATAGGAGTCAGCATACACCTGCCATCATTTAAAGTGCCTCTGATTAAGCCCAAATAGGTTCAGCTGCTCTAGTTGGTCTTTCCTGAAATTTTCTTAGTCGCATCCCACAGCAA
The DNA here is from genome assembly GCF_014858855.1 of Bufo gargarizans. Taxonomy (NCBI): domain Eukaryota; kingdom Metazoa; phylum Chordata; class Amphibia; order Anura; family Bufonidae; genus Bufo; species Bufo gargarizans. Next base: position 529,634,829 of record NC_058083.1, on the reverse strand, counting down.
AAGCCATGGTCCACAGAGAGCTTCCAAAGCATCAGAGGGATCTCATTGTTGAAAGGTATCAGTCAGGAGAAGGGTACAAAAGAATTTCCAAGGCATTAGATATACCATCGAACACCAGTGAAGACAGTAATCATCAAGTGGAGAAAATATGGCACAACAGTGACATCACCAAGAACTGGATGTCCCTCCAAAATTGATGAAAATAGGAGAAGAAAACTGGTCTGGGAAACTACCAAGAGGCCTACAGCAATATTAAAGGTGCTGCAGGAATATCTGGCAAATACTGGCTGTGTGGCCCATGTGACAACAATCTCCCGTATTCTTCATATGTCTGGGCTATGGGGTAGGGTGGCAAGACGAAAGCCTTTTCTTACCAAGAAAAACATCCAAGCCAGGCTACATTTTGCAAAAACACATCTGAAGTCTCCCAAAAGCATGTGGGAAAAGGTGTTCTGGTCTGATGAAACCAAGGTTGATCTTTTTGGCCATAATTCCAAAAGATATGTTTGGCGCAAAAACAACACTGCATATCACAAAAAGAACACCATACCCACAGTGAAGCATGGTGGTGGCAGCATCATGCCAAGGGGCTGTTCTTCTTCAGCTGGAACTGGGGCCTTAGTTAAGCTAGAGGGAATTATGAACAGTTCCAAATATCAGTCAATATTTGCATAGAACTTCATCTTTCAACATGACAACGACCCAAAGCATACGTCCAAATCAACAAAGGAATGGCTTCACCAGAAGAAGATTAAAGTTTTGGAATGGCCCAGCCAGAGCCCAGACCTGAATCCGATTGAAAATATGTGGGGTGATCTGAAGAGGGCTGTGCACACTAGATGCCCTCGCAATCTGACAGATTTGAAGTGTTTTTGCAAAGAAGAATTGGCAAATCTTGCCAAGTCAAAATGTGCCATGCTGATAGACTCCTACCCAAAAAGACAAGAGTGCTGTAATAAAATCAAAAGGTGCTTCAACAAAGTATTAGTTTAAGGGTGTGCACACTTATTCAACCATATTATTTTATTTTTATATTTTTTCTTCCCTCCACCTAAAAGATTTCAGTTTGTTTTTCAATTGAGTTGTACAGTTTATAGGTCACATTAAAGGTGGAAAAAGTTCTGAAATGATTTATCTTTGTCTCCTTTTTTTACATCACAGAAACCTGGCATTTTAACAGGGGTGTGTAGACTTTATATATCCACTGTATGTGTGAGTGTGTGTGTGTGTATATATATATATATATATATATATATATATATATATAGATAGATATTATAAGGGATCGTCTCTTATTCGGGGGTCATTCTCACAATGATCTTCATCGACCACAGGGTTAGGGGCCATACATTGCTTTTATTTGGCACCTCAGCAAAACCAAAACAAACAATACAAATAAAACACCTGGGCTCTAACTAAACCCCGGCTGGGCTCTAACTAAACATGAGGACTCCCTACCTCACTGAAAGCCCCGTTCACAAACGGGAAGAACATGCAGCTTTTCCCAGCCTAACAATCCAGCGCTTCCAGGCTGTAACAAAGTCCAGTACCTTTTGGGGGATTGTGGCCCAGAAGTCCTCCTGACTCTGGCCTAGCGACCGTTGATTCCAAGACCTTGCGGAGTCCCCCAAAGTTCAGGCTAACACCTAGCCCCGTGGCCCCTCAGCCAACTTGGCTGAGCCCACTTGTACAGAGCCTTCCCAGGCCTCTGCTGGACACAGACTCTTCCTCCTCCTAACAGTCTGGACTGGGCTCTTATCCCAGACGAATTGTTCCACCTGGTGCGGCCTCTGGCCTGCTGATTGACAGCGAAGAAATGGAAACTCCTGCCATATCTCTCCCCTAGCAGCCGTAAGGGCCTGTCACTGCCTCACTATATATATATATATATATATATATATATATACAGTACAGACCAAAAGTTTGGACACACCTTCTCATTCAAAGAGTTTTCTTTATTTTCATGACTATGAAAATTGTAGATTCACACTGAAGGCATCAAAACTATGAATTAACACATGTGGAATTATATACATAACAAAAAAGTGTGAAACAACTGAAAATATGTCATATTCTAGGTTCTTCAAAGTAGCCACCTTTTGCTTTGATTACTGCTTTGCACACTCTTGGCATTCTCTTGATGAGCTTCAAGAGGTAGTTGCCTGAAATGGTTTTCACTTCACAGGTGTGCCCTGTCAGGTTTAATAAGTGGGATTTCTTGCCTTATAAATGGGATTGGACCATCAGTTGCGTTGTGGAGAAGTCAGGTGGATACACAGCTGATAGTCCTACTGAATAGACTGTTAGAATTTGTATTATGGCAAGAAAAAAGCAGCTAAGTAAAGAAAAACGAGTGGCCATCATTACTTTAAGAAATGAAGGTCAGTCAGTCCGAAAAATTGGGAAAACTTTGAAAGTGTCCCCAAGTGCAGTCACAAAAACCATCAAGCGCTACAAAGAAACTGGCTCACATGCGGACGACCCCAGGAAAGGAAGGCCAAGAGTCACCTCTGCTGCGGAGGATAAGTTCATCCGAGTCACCAGCCTCAGAAATCGCAGGTTAACAGCAGCTCAGATTAGAGACCAGGTCAATGCCACACAGAGTTCTAGCAGCAGACACATCTCTAGAACAACTGTTAAGAGGAGACTGTGTGAATCAGGCCTTCATGGTAGAATATCTGCTAGGAAACCACTGCTAAGGACAGGCAACAAGCAGAAGAGACTTGTTTGGGCTAAAGAACACAAGGAATGGACATTAGACCAGTGGAAATCTGTGCTTTGGTCTGATGAGTCCAAATTTGAGATCTTTGGTTCCAACCACCTTGTCTTTGTGCGACACAGAAAAGGTGAACGGATTGACTCTACATGCCTGGTTCCCACCGTGAAGCATGGAGGAGGAGGTGTGATGGTGTGGGGGTGCTTTGCTGGTGACACTGTTAGGGGTTTATTCAAAATTGAAGGCATACTGAACCAGCATGGCTACCACAGCATTTTGCAGCGGCATGCTATTCCATCCGGTCTGCGTTTAGTTGGACCATCATTTTTTTTTCCAACAGGACAATGACCCCAAACACACCTCCAGGCTGTGTAAGGGCTATTTGACCAAGAAGGAGAGTGATGGGGTGCTGCGCCAGATGACCTGGCCTCCACAGTCACCGGACCTGAACCCAATCGAGATGGTTTGGGGTGAGCTGGACCGCAGAGTAAAGTCAAAAGGACCAACAAGTGCTAAGCATCTCTGGGAACTCCTTCAAGACTGTTGAAAGACCATTTCAGGTGACTACCTCTTGAAGCTCATCAAGAGAATGCCAAGAGTGTGCAAAGCAGTAATCAAAGCAAAAGGTGGCTACTTTGAAGAACCTAGAATATGACATATTTTCAGTTGTTTCACACTTTTTTGTTATGTATATAATTCCACATGTGTTAATTCATAGTTTTGATGCCTTCAGTGTGAATCTACAATTTTCATAGTCATGAAAATAAAGAAAACTCTTTGAATGAGAAGATGTGTCCAAACTTTTGGTCTGTACTGTATATACACACATATTAGAACACATAATCTCAGCTGCAGCCTTATCAATCAGCAGACCTGACATAAAAAATTTTCATAATTAGAAGGGCACATTCCTTATTTCTTATTTTTCCTAAGGCTTTTTTAGTGTGTGTATATGTATGTATATAATATATATATAAACTCACAAATATCGCAGCAGCACAGTCAGACCATGTGCACTGGGTGCAACTCCTCACAGAGGTCGGCTTCTCCTCCACGATAAGTACTTTGCAAATAACGAGGCAGCACTTCCAGCTTTCGGTGACAGGGTGAAGACCCCAAAACTTTAATCCCAGCAACGTTTCGGCCTACTCAATGAGGCCTTTATCAAGCTACACAACAGTGCTTACAACTGGGTATATATACCCACAAATCAATTTATACTCGGTGCAATTAGTGAATACACATGTTATCAATCGAGTCACATGATCTCCAACTACATCATCACATGACACTCTGTCTAGTACATATTCGTATTACATCCATATTAAAAAATACAAAAGTTATAAAACACATTATCAGTGGTCTTACATCAGTGTTATGAAATATAAACTCCAGTTCATATATACATTACAGTTTGATATACAAAATTAGTGTCCCTTGAGTGCGAAGTCCAAAGTATAAGTGAGTTGCAGACGTGCTCAGTGCATCAAGGGTTAAAATTCCTTATTCATGATGCAGCTGCATCATATCAAAAGTTAAAAACAGTGGAGCTTACCGCCCATGGACCCGCCGAGTCAGCCAGCGCTGGCGTCCCTCCCTCTGCACCGCGCATGCGCCGAGCCAGACGTCTCTCACCCACCTCCCGACGCCGCTACGCAAATACGCACACTCCATGGAACGCACCGTCACCCAATGGAGCGCATCGCAAGCGCAGCAGCGGAGGGAAGAGGGCAAGACCATGTGACACGGCCGCAGTAGCGCCGCATCGGGGGGCGTGTTAGTGACCATGGTAACATGGGATAAATATCCCAGTGCGGCCAATAGCGGGAGCATCCGGCAGGCACACAGTGCATAAAAATACATAATTCTTCTCCTCAGTGTGTAGGGGAGGCCGAGAGGCGGCGCCAGTCGACACCCGGCTAAATAACCAAGGGCGACTATAGCATCCTCCCCAGCCACCCACCACACTGCGAGACAAAACAGTGCAGCTCCAATGGGACAAACCCTTCCCATCTGCATGCACCTGGCCGTGGTGTGCCATTCATATGCCGACTAGCATCCAGGTTTGTGGCCAGTACCTTGGCATTCATAGACACCAACGTATTACCCGACAATAAAGTACTATGCAGATAACATCAATCATCATCAGGTTGCAGGGGCAAGACAAAAGGTACACGACAAATGAACTATCGCATGTTAAAAAATTTCGTATTTCGAACTGTGTATTAAATACAGGGTGCATGAATTTCTCCCCTTTCAGCATATAGCTACAGTTCACACAATTCAAGCACGGATAGCATCCATACTTTCTGCGACCTATGTAGGTCTGGACAGAGGCCCTGTCTCCAGCTACCTCTGCTCTGACCAATTTGTCTCTCGGGCTGTCAGCTCTCCTATACGCCATTAGAGGGGGTACAGCAAATATATATATAGTGGTAAGGTGAACAGAAAAGTGTATGGTAAAGGTATGGTAAGACACATGGCCCAGTGGGTTCACACCCGCTGGTTCGTGACAATATGGTCCCCAGATAGGGGACATAGGAGATATTAAACTGATAGAAAAAGATAATACAGGTGAACAGTGATGGCCAGTTCGCAGTGTTCGCCCGCGAACACATGCGGGCTGCCATTTTAAATCACAAGTTTGGCGATGCACAGGTAAGCCCTTACCTGTGCCGCGAGCCGGTCTGAAACAAATGCGGTCACCAGCAGCAGGCAGTTCCGAGAACAGCCCGATGAAGGCCCCCGGCGGCTGTTCTCGGAACTGCCTGCTCCCGGTGACCGCATTTGATTTCAGACCGGCTCGCGGCACAGGCACAGGTAAGGGCTTACCTGTGCATCGCCGGACTTGCGGGCTGCCATCTTAACTCACATGTGTTCGCGGGCGAACACTGCGAACTGGCCTTCACTGCAGGTGAACTCAGCAATTGTATTGCTGGCAGCTGTCCCATTTGTCCCACCCTAGACCCCTCCAGAGGGGCAGGAGAGAGAAGCAAGACATCGCCTTGTCCGCAGAGCCATTTGCAGTCCTCAGAGTCCGGTGAACGCAGTGACACACAACAGCGATCTGCAGTAGAGTAGGTCAAAGTTTGGAGTGGACAGAGCAAACTCTTTTACAATCTCCCTGTCCTAAAAATCCATCAGATATATGGTCACCAGATAGGGGACATACTGTAGGAGATATTAAACTGAGAAGAAAAGATAACCTGAAAAGGGAACACTTCTGAAGGCGACAGCCTCCAGGCCCCAGCAGTATTCCTGGAGGCATGTTGCTCTGACAAAACAGGGATATCATCCGTCTGCTACTCTTCCCTTACCAAAATGCTCCTCTTCAGGTTCCCAATCCACATACCACCACCTGCCTGGTGCACGTCCACTTTTGGCCATGCCTTTTCTTCACATGTACGTCCAGTTGCCGAAGCTCGCCGTATGTCCCAGCCCATCTGGGACAGCCTCTCTAACCCCCTCCCCAGCCATTGTTATACTCCAGCTCACTTTGTGCATTCTCTTTGCCATTTTCCAATGTTTTGGGGCCTACAGTAATGAAAAACCAAAAATAAAACAATTAATTTTTAATTAAGAACACCCCTTCTCCATCCGTCTATCTGATGTAGGAGAAAAATTATTTTAATATATAGTCCCCAGATAGGGGACGTATGAGATCCTAAACTTAGACAAAAATTTTACCCAGTTTTTACCCTGGACATACAAGCACTAAGCTCTTACGCCGGGGCCCTTAGCAAACTGACACAGAATTGACAAACAGAAACAGTGTTTGCTTCCTCACCACCTCTTCCACCTACACCTTCTTGCAAATAAAAAAATTTAAAGATTGAAACAATAAAGTCTGCGATAAATGTACTCTTTTTCGATTGTTTCATGGTGGTTTTAGACCTAAAAAATGTCTATTTTCGTGTCCCTATTTATCGGAATCATCTGATGTTTCTCCGGGTGTCCTTAGTATTAGATGGAGTTACCAGACATCTGCAGTTTCAGGCCCTTCCTTTGGGACTATCAATGGCACCAAAAGTAGAGTTGAGCGAACACCTGGATGTTCGGGTTCGAGAAGTTCGGCCGAACATCCCGGAAATGTTCGGGTTCGGGATCCGAACCCGATCCGAACTTCGTCCCGAACCCGAACCCCATTGAAGTCAATGGGGACCCGAACTTTTCGGCACTAAAAAGGCTGTAAAACAGCCCAGGAAAGAGCTAGAGGGCTGCAACAGGCAGCAACATGTAGGTAAATCCCCTGCAAACAAATGTGGATAGGGAAATGAATTAAAATAAAAATTAAATAAATAAAAATTAACCAAAATCAATTGGAGAGAGGTTCCATAGCAGAGAATCTGGCTTCCCGTCACCCACCACTGGAACAGTCCATTCTCAGATATTTAGGCCCCGGCACCCAGGCAGAGGAGAGAGGTCCCGTAACAGAGAATCTGTCTTCATGTCAGCAGAGAATTAGTCTGCATGTCATAGCAGAGAATGAGGCTTCACGTCAGCCACCACTGCAACAGTCCATTGGCATATATTTAGGCCCAGCACACACACAGGCAGAGGAGAGAGGTCCCGTAACAGAGAATCTGGCTTCATGTCAGCAGAGAATCAGTCTGCATGTCATAGCAGAGAATGAGGCTTCACGTCACCCACCACTGCAACAGTCCATTGGCATATATTTAGGCCTAGCACACAGGCAGAGCAGAGAGGTCCCGTAACAGACAATCTGGCTTCATGTCAGCAGAGAATCAGTCTGCATGTCATAGCAGAGAATGAGGCTTCACGTCAGCCACCACTGCAACAGTCCATTGGCATATATTTAGGCCTAGCACACAGGCAGAGCAGAGAGGTCCCGTAACAGACAATCTGGCTTCATGTCAGCAGAGAATCAGTCTGCATGTCATAGCAGAGAATCAGGCTTCACGTCAGCCACCACTGCAACAGTCCATTGTCATAAATTTAGGCCCAGCACCCAGGCAGAGGAGAGAGGTCCCGTAACAGACAATCTGGCTTCATGTCAGCAGAGAATTAGTCTGCATGTCATAGCAGAGAATCAGGCTTCATGTCAGCCACCACTACAACAGTCCATTGGCATATATTTAGGCCCAGCACCCAGGCAGAGGAGGGAGGTCCCGTAACAGAGAATCTGTCTTCATGTCAGCAGAGAATCAGTCTGCATGTCATAGCAGAGAATGAGGCTTCACGTCACCCACCACTGCAACAGTCCATTGGCATATATTTAGGCCTAGCACACAGGCAGAGCAGAGAGGTCCCGTAACAGACAATCTGGCTTCATGTCAGCAGAGAATCAGTCTGCATGTCATAGCAGAGAATCAGGCTTCACGTCAGCCACCACTGCAACAGTCCATTGGCATATATTTAGGCCTAGCACACAGGCAGAGCAGAGAGGTCCCGTAACAGACAATCTGGCTTCATGTCAGCAGAGAATCAGTCTGCATGTCATAGCAGAGAATGAGGCTTCACGTCAGCCACCACTGCAACAGTCCATTGGCATATATTTAGGCCTAGCACACAGGCAGAGCAGAGAGGTCCCGTAACAGACAATCTGGCTTCATGTCAGCAGAGAATCAGTCTGCATGTCATAGCAGAGAATCAGGCTTCACGTCAGCCACCACTGCAACAGTCCATTGTCATAAATTTAGGCCCAGCACCCAGGCAGAGGAGAGAGGTCCCGTAACAGACAATCTGGCTTCATGTCAGCAGAGAATTAGTCTGCATGTCATAGCAGAGAATCAGGCTTCATGTCAGCCACCACTGCAACAGTCCATTGGCATATATTTAGGCCCAGCACCCAGGCAGAGGAGGGAGGTCCCGTAACAGAGAATCTGTCTTCATGTCAGCAGAGAATCAGTCTGCATGTCATAGCAGAGAATGAGGCTTCACGTCACCCACCACTGCAACAGTCCATTGGCATATATTTAGGCCTAGCACACAGGCAGAGCAGAGAGGTCCCGTAACAGACAATCTGGCTTCATGTCAGCAGAGAATCAGTCTGCATGTCATAGCAGAGAATCAGGCTTCACGTCAGCCACCACTGCAACAGTCCATTGGCATATATTTAGGCCTAGCACACAGGCAGAGCAGAGAGGTCCCGTAACAGACAATCTGGCTTCATGTCAGCAGAGAATCAGTCTGCATGTCATAGCAGAGAATGAGGCTTCACGTCAGCCACCACTGCAACAGTCCATTGGCATATATTTAGGCCCAGCACCCAGGCAGAGGAGGGAGGTCCCGTAACAGAGAATCTGTCTTCATGTCAGCAGAGAATCAGTCTGCATGTCATAGCAGAGAATGAGGCTTCACGTCACCCACCACTGCAACAGTCCATTGGCATATATTTAGGCCTAGCACACAGGCAGAGCAGAGAGGTCCCGTAACAGACAATCTGGCTTCATGTCAGCAGAGAATCAGTCTGCATGTCATAGCAGAGAATCAGGCTTCACGTCAGCCACCACTGCAACAGTCCATTGTCATAAATTTAGGCCCAGCACCCAGGCAGAGGAGAGAGGTCCCGTAACAGACAATCTGGCTTCATGTCAGCAGAGAATTAGTCTGCATGTCATAGCAGAGAATCAGGCTTCACGTCAGCCACCACTGCAACAGTCCATTGTCATAAATTTAGGCCTAGCACACAGGCAGAGGAGAGAGGTCCCGTAACAGACAATCTGGCTTCATGTCAGCAGAGAATCAGTCTGCATGTCATAGCAGAGAATCAGGCTTCATGTCAGCCACCACTGCAACAGTCCATTGGCATATATTTAGGCCCAGCACCCAGGCAGAGGAGGGAGGTCCCGTAACAGAGAATCTGTCTTCATGTCAGCAGAGAATCAGTCTGCATGTCATAGCAGAGAATGAGGCTTCACGTCAGCCACCACTGCAACAGTCCATTGGCATATATTTAGGCCTAGCACACAGGCAGAGGAGAGGTTCATTCAACTTTGGGTAGCCTCGCAATATAATGGTAAAATGAAAATAAAAATAGGATTGAATGAGGAAGTGCCCTGGAGTCCAATAATATATGGTTATGGGGAGGTAGTTAATGTCTAATCTGGACAAGGGACGGACAGGTCCTGTGGGATCCATGCCTGGTTCATTTTTATGAACGTCAGCTTGTCCACATTGGCTGTAGACAGGCGGCTGCGTTTGTCTGTAATGACGCCCCCTGCCGTGCTGAATACACGTTCAGACAAAACGCTGGCTGCCGGGCAGGCCAGCACCTCCAAGGCATAAAAGGCTAGCTCTGGCCACGTGGACAATTTAGAGACCCAGAAGTTGAATGGGGCCGAACCATCAGTCAGTACGTGGAGGGGTGTGCACACGTACTGTTCCACCATGTTAGTGAAATGTTGCCTCCTGCTAACACGTTGCGTATCAGGTGGTGGTGCAGTTAGCTGTGGCGTGTTGACAAAAGTTTTCCACATCTCTGCCATGCTAACCCTGCCCTCAGAGGAGCTGGCCGTGACACAGCTGCCTTGGCGACCTCTTGCTCCTCCTCTGCCTTGGCCTTGGGCTTCCACTTGTTCCCCTGTGACATTTGGGAATGCTCTCAGTAGCGCGTCTACCAACGTGCGCTTGTACTCGCGCATCTTCCTATCACGCTCCAGTGCAGGAAGTAAGGTGGGCACATTGTCTTTGTAGCGTGGATCCAGCAGGGTGGCAACCCAGTAGTCCGCACAGGTTAAAATGTGGGCAACTCTGCTGTCGTTGCGCAGGCACTGCAGCATGTAGTCGCTCATGTGTGCCAGGCTGCCCAGGGGTAAGGACAAGCTGTCCTCTGTGGGAGGCGTATCGTCATCGTCCTGCCTTTCCCCCCAGCCACGCACCAGTGATGGACCCGAGCTGCGTTGGGTGCCACCCCGCTGTGACCATGCTTCATCCTCATCCTCCTCCACCTCCTCCTCATCCTCGTCCTCCTCGTCCTCCAGTAGTGGGCCCTGGCTGGCCACATTTGTACCTGGCCTCTGCTGTTGCCAAAAACCTCCCTCTGAGTCACTTCGAAGAGACTGGCCTGAAAGTGCTAAAAATGACCCCTCTTCCTCCTCCTCCTCCTCCTCCTCCTGGGCCACCTCCTCTTCCATCATCGCCCTAAGTGTTTTCTCAAGGAGACATAGAAGTGGTATTGTAACGCTGATAACGGTGTCATCGCCACTGGCCATGTTGGTGGAGTACTCGAAACAGCGCAACAGGGCACACAGGTCTCGCATGGAGGCCCAGTCATTGGTGGTGAAGTGGTGCTGTTCTGTAGTGCGACTGACCCGTGCGTGCTGCAGCTGAAACTCCACTATGGCCTGCTGCTGCTCGCACAGTCTGTCCAGCATGTGCAAGGTGGAGTTCCACCTGGTGGGCACGTCGCATATGAGGCGGTGAGCGGGAAGGCCGAAGTTACGCTGTAGCGCAGACAGGCGAGCAGCAGCAGGATGTGAACGCCGGAAGCGCGAACAGACGGCCCGCACTTTATGCAGCAGCTCTGACATGTCGGGGTAGTTGTGAATGAACTTCTGCACCACCAAATTCAGCACATGCGCCAAGCAAGGGATGTGCGTCAAATTGGCTAGTCCCAGAGCTGCAACGAGATTTCGCCCATTATCACACACCACCAGGCCGGGCTTGAGGCTCACCGGCAGCAACCACTCGTCGGTCTGTTGTTCTATACCCCGCCACAACTCCTGTGCGGTGTGGGGCCTGTCCCCCAAACATATGAGTTTCAGAATGGCCTGCTGACGTTTACCCCGGGCTGTGCTGAAGTTGGTGGTGAAGGTGTGTGGCTGACTGGATGAGCAGGTGGAAGAAGAGGAGGAGGAAGCCGAGAAGGAGGAGGTGGCAACAGGAGGCAAAGAATGTTGCCCTGCGATCTTTGGCGGCGGAAGGACGTGCGCCAAACAGCTCTCCGCCTGGGGCCCAGCTGCCACTACATTTACCCAGTGTGCAGTTAGGGAGATATAGCGTCCCTGGCCGTGCTTACTGGTCCACGTATCTGTGGTTAGGTGGACCTTGCCACAGATGGCGTTGCGCAGTGCACACTTGATTTTATCGGATACTTGGTTGTGCAGGGAAGGCACGGCTCTCTTGGAGAAGTAGTGCCGGCTGGGAACAACATACTGTGGGACAGCAAGCGACATGAGCTGTTTGAAGCTGTCTGTGTCCACCAGCCTAAATGACAGCATTTCATAGGCCAGTAGTTTAGAAATGCTGGCATTCAGGGCCAGGGATCGAGGGTGGCTAGGTGGGAATTTACGCTTTCTATCAAATGTTTGTGAGATGGAGAGCTGAACGCTGGCGTGTGACATGGTTGAGACGCTTGGTGACGGAGGTGGTGGTGGTGGTGTTGGTGGTACATCCCCTGTTTGCTGGGCGGCAGGTGCCAACGTTCTTCCAGAGGCGGAGGAAGAGGCCGAGGCGGCAGCAGCAGAATAGGCCGAGGCGGCAGCAGCAGAAGAGGTAGCAGGGGGAGCCTGAGTGACTTCCTTGGTTTTAAGGTGTTTACTCCACTGCAGTTCATGCTTTGCATGCAGGTGCCTGGTCATGCAGGTTGTGCTCAGGTTCAGAACGTTAATGCCTCGCTTCAGGCTCTGATGGCACAGCGTGCAAACCACTCGGGTCTTGTCGTCAGCACATTGTTTGAAGAAGTGCCATGCCAGGGAACTCCTTGAAGCTGCCTTTGGGGTGCTCGGTCCCAGATGGCGGCGGTCAGTAGCAGGCGGAGTCTCTTGGCGGCGGGTGTTCTGCTTTTGCCCACTGCTCCCTCTTTTGCTACGCTGTTGGCTCGGTCTCACCACTGCCTCTTCCTCCGAACTGTGAAAGTCAGTGGCACGACCTTCATTCCATGTGGGGTCTAGGACCTCATCGTCCCCTGCATCGTCTTCCACCCAGTCTTGATCCCTGACCTCCTGTTCAGTCTGCACACTGCAGAAAGACGCAGCAGTTGGCACCTGTGTTTCGTCATCATCAGAGACATGCTGAGGTGGTATTCCCATGTCCTCATCATCAGGAAACATAAGTGGTTGTGCGTCAGTGCATTCTATGTCTTTCACCGCTGGGGAAGGGCTAGGTGGATGCCCTTGGGAAACCCTGCCAGCGGAGTCTTCAAACAGCATAAGAGACTGCTGCATAACTTGAGGCTGAGACAGTTTCCCTGGTATGCATGGGGGTGATGTGACAGACTGATGGGGTTGGTTTTCAGGCGCCATCTGTGCGCTTTCTGCAGAAGACTGGGTGGGAGATAATGTGAACGTGCTGGATCCACTGTCGGCCACCCAATTGACTAATGCCTGTACCTGCTCAGGCCTTACCATCCTTAGAACGGCATTGGGCCCCACCATATATCGCTGTAAATTCTGGCGGCTACTGGGACCTGAGGTAGTTGGTACACTAGGACGTGTGGATGTGGCAGAACGGCCACGTCCTCTCCCAGCACCAGAGGGTCCACTAACACCACCACGACCATGTCCACGTCCGCGTCCCTTACTAGATGTTTTTCTCATTGTTATGGTTCACCACAACAACAAATATATTATTTGGCCCAATGTATTGTATTCAAATTCAGCGGGATATAAATTTGAGGCCTAGTATTTAGGCGCTGGGTGACCGGTATGGATTTAGTGACAGAATTAGACTTGGAAATGCACAGAAGCGTGTGTGTGAAGTTATTCTGAATGACCCTATGTGCACCTTCAATATGATCTACCCTTTTAGGGATAGATTTCAAATAGCTCTGATATAGCAGAAACGACTAAATTATGAAATTGCTAAATTGGGAATTGTATTTCAACCCAGAACAAAAAATGTGCTTTGACGGACACTAAATAACTTTCCCAGCCACAACAGGACAGCGGTAACGAGAGATTTAGCGGGATATAAATTTGAGGCCTAGTATTTAGGCGCTGGGTGACAGGTATGGGTTTAGTGACAGAATTAGATTTGGAAATGCACAGTAGCGGGTGTGTGAAGTTATTCTGAATGACCCTATGTGCACCTTGAATATTATATACCCTTTTAGGGATAGATTTCAAATAGCTCTGATATAGCAGAAACCACTAAATTATGAAATTGCTAAATTGGGAATTGTATTTCAACCCAGAACAAGAAATGTGCTTGAACGGACACTAAATAACTCGCCCAGCTACAGCACTAGGGACAGATTTAGCGGGATATAAATTTGAGGCCTAGTATTTAGGCGCTGGGTGACAGGTATGGGTTTAGTGCCAGAATTAGACTTGGAAATACACAGTAGCGGGTGTGTGTGAAGTTATTCTGAATGACCCAATGTGCACCTTGAATATTATATACCCTTTTAGGGATAGATTTCAAATAGCTCTGATATAGCAGAAACCACTAAATTATGAAATTGCTAAATTGGGAATTGTATTTCAACCCAGAACAAGAAATGTGCTTGAACGGACACTAAATAACTCGCCCAGCTACAGCACTAAGGACAGATTTAGCGGGATATAAATTTGAGGCCTAGTATTTAGGCGCTGGGTGACAGGTATGGGTTTAGTGCCAGAATTAGACTTGGAAATACACAGTAGCGGGTGTGTGTGAAGTTATTCTGAATGACCCAATGTGCACCTTGAATATTATATACCCTTTTAGGGATAGATTTCAAATAGCTCTGATATAGCAGAAACCACTAAATTATGAAATTGCTAAATTGGGAATTGTATTTCAACCCAGAACAAGAAATGTGCTTGAACGGACACTAAATAACTCGCCCAGCTACAGCACTAGGGACAGATTTAGCGGGATATAAATTTGAGGCCTAGTATTTAGGCGCTGGGTGACAGGTATGGGTTTAGTGCCAGAATTAGACTTGGAAATACACAGTAGCGGGTGTGTGTGAAGTTATTCTGAATGACCCAATGTGCACCTTGAATATTATATACCCTTTTAGGGATAGATTTCAAATAGCTCTGATATAGCAGAAACCACTAAATTATGAAATTGCTAAATTGGGAATTGTATTTCAACCCAGAACAAGAAATGTGCTTGAACGGACACTAAATAACTCGCCCAGCTACAGCACTAAGGACAGATTTAGCGGGATATAAATTTGAGGCCTAGTATTTAGGCGCTGGGTGACAGGTATGGGTTTAGTGCCAGAATTAGACTTGGAAATACACAGTAGCGGGTGTGTGTGAAGTTATTCTGAATGACCCAATGTGCACCTTGAATATTATATACCCTTTTAGGGATAGATTTCAAATAGCTCTGATATAGCAGAAACCACTAAATTATGAAATTGCTAAATTGGGAATTGTATTTCAACCCAGAACAAGAAATGTGCTTGAACGGACACTAAATAACTCGCCCAGCTACAGCACTAAGGACAGATTTAGCGGGATATAAATTTGAGGCCTAGTATTTAGGCGCTGGGTGACCGGTATGGATTTAGTGACAGAATTAGACTGGGATATGGCCAAAAAATAAACAGACTATTGCTGGTTAAATGCACTTGGTGTGACAGCTTCACCCTGATGTAGGCTTTAGCCAAAAAACAACCACACCATTGAGGGTTAAATGCACTTGGTGACAGGCGCAGCTTGCCCCTGATTTAGTATATGGCCAAAAAATGAACAGACTATTGCTGGTTAAATGCACTTGGTGTGACAGCTTCACCCTGATGTAGGCTTTAGCCAAAAAACAACCACACCATTGAGGGTTAAATGCACTTGGTGACAGGCGCAGCTTGCCCCTGATTTTGTATATGGCCAAAAAATGAACAGACTATTGCTGGTTAAATGCACTTGGTGTGACAGCTTCACCCTGATGTAGGCTTTAGCCAAAAAACAACCACACCATTGAGGGTTAAATGCACTTGGTCGCAGCTTGTGCTGGCGCACCACAAGACACAAAATGGCCGCCGATCACCCCAGAAAAATGTGACTGACAAACGGTCTGGGCAGCCTAAAAACAGTGAGCAATTGAGGATCAGCAGCTCAATGATCCACAGCTGCAGATCGATCAGTTAATCAAGTCCTTTGGAGGAGTTAATCTGCCTAATCTCGCCCTACTGTCGCAGCCGCAACCTCTCCCTACGCTAATCAGAGCAGAGTGACGGGCGGCGCTATGTGACTCCAGCTTAAATAGAGGCTGGGTCACATGGTGCTCTGGCCAATCACAGCCATGCCAATAGTAGGCATGGCTGTGATGGCCTCTTGGGGCAAGTAGTATGACGCTTGTTGATTGGCTGCTTTGCAGCCTTTCAAAAAGCGCCAAGAAAGCGTCACAAAAGCGCGAAGAAAGCGACGAACACCGAACCCGAACCCGGACTTTTACGAAAATGTCCGGGTTCGGGTCCGTGTCACGGACACCCCAAAATTCGGTACGAACCCGAACTATACAGTTCGAGTTCGCTCATCCCTACTGACAAGCTCCCTGCAGTTCCCGTTTTCTCCTTCCAGCTGTGGTGGCGCTAGAGTCAAGGAAAATTTTTGTTGAAGTATTCCTTGATTGTGGTGCTGGCGTAAACCTAATTGACTTTCTTTTTCTTCAAGGTCTTGGACTAAGTACTTGCACTTTGGAGAATGAGATTCGAGTTTTTGCAATTGATTCTTCCCCTCTTTCTCAAAGGAGTCTTACTCACATTGTTCATGGTATTCACTTAGGGGTGGGTGATTCACATGTTGAGATTATTTCTTGTTTTGTCATGAAGGATTTGCCAGCTTCTATAGTTTTGGGGTTGCCATGGTTGACTAAACATAACCCAATTATAGATCGGCAAGCGAGACAAATCATTGGTTGGAGTGAGTTTTGTTCGGATAATTGTCTTGGTACATCTATCTCTGGTGTGTCCACTACGGCTTTACCTCAGTATCTCTCAGATTGGGGCTCAGGAATTGCCCCCTCATCGAGACTATGATTGTCCAGTTAATCTCATCCCAGGGGCTAAATTGCCAAAATCTCGGCTTTACAACCTTTCTCAACCCGAAAGAGAGGTCATGCAAAAGTATATCGCCGAGAGTTTGGCAAAAGGTCATATTAGGCCATCTAAGTCTCCGGGGGCAAAAGGATGGATCGCTGAGACCGTGTTTGGATTTCCGGGAATTGAACCGTATTACGGTCCGGGATCCATATCCCCTGCTTTCGATTTCTGACCTTTTTGATCAGATTGTTGGAGCCAAGGTGTTCTCCAAGTTGGATTTAAGAGGGGCCTACAACCTGATCAGAATCAAGGAGGGGGATGAGTGGAAAACGGCCTTCAATACGCACGATAGTCATTTTGAGAATCTGGTGATGCCTTTTGGGTTGACGAACGCGCCAGCAGTATTTCAGCGATTCGTCAATGACATTTTTCATAATTTGGTGGGGAGGTTCCTGGTGGTTTATTTGGATGACATTTTAATTTACTCTCCTGATCTGAAGACCCATGAGGATCATGTGAGACAGGTTTTGACGATCCTTCGGGAGAATAAATTATATGCTAAATTGGAGAAATGTTTGTTTTCGGTGCAGGAGCTTCCGTTCTTGGGATATTTGCTTTCTGACTCTGGTTTTCGTATGGACCCCGAAAAGGTCCGGGTGGTTCTGGAATGGGACCGACCAGAGAATCAGAAAGCTTTGATGCGGTTCTTGGGGTTTTACGAATTATTATAGGAAATTTATTTCGAACTATTCCACCATTGTAAGACCTCTCACTGATATGACTAAGAAGGGCGCTGACGTCTTTCTGGTCGGATGAGGCATTGCAGGCCTTTTCGGCTATTAAGGAGCGTTTTGCGTCTGCTCCCATTCTGGTGCAGCCCGATGTGTCTCAGCCATTCATTGTGGAGGTTGATGCATCTGAAGTGGGGGTTGGAGCGGTGCTGTCGCAGGGTTCATCTCCTGGCAAATGGGTGCCGTGTGCTTTTTTCTCCAAGAAGCTCACGGTCGCCAAGAGGAATTATGATGTTGGAGATAGAGAGTTGCTGGCTATCAAGTTGGCCTTTGAGGAATGGCGTCACTGGTTGGAGTTCAATCTCACCCCGTTACGGTATATACAGACCATAAGAATTTGGCTTACTTACAATCTGCCAAGCGTCTGAACCCTAGACAGGCCAGATGGTCACAGTTTTTTTACCAGGTTCAATTTTGTGGTTACCTTTCGCCCAGGGGTTAAGAACGTCAAGGCAGATGCCTTGTCTCGCAGCTTTCCTGGGGGAGGTGATTCAGAAGATCCTGGTCCGATTTTGGCTGATGGAGTGGTGGTCTCCGCTCTGTACCCCGAATTGGAGATGGAGGTGTTGGGAACCCAGGAGGGGGCTCCTGGTTCTTGTCTCCCAGGGAGGTTGTTTGTTCCTGAGGGCCTGCGATACAAGGTATTCAAGGAACATCACGATACTGTCCTTGCTGGACATCCTGGTGGTAAGTCCACCTGTGATCTGGTGTCCCGGAGGTTCTGGTGGCCAGGGTTACGTAAGAGCATTGAGGATTACGTGGCAGCTTGTGAAACCTGTGCTCGGTCAAAGGTTGCTCATACTCGACCGGCTGGTTCACTTCTTCCATTGTCTATTCCGTCTCCTCCCTGGACGCACTTGTCTATGGACTTTATTACGGATCTGCCGAGTTCCTCCGGGAGAACAGTAATTTTGGTGGTAGTTGACCGTTTCAGTAAAATGGCTCACTTTATATCTTTAACTAGTCTGCCTAACGCCAAGACTCTTGCGCAGATTTTTGTGGATAATATTGTGAAATTGCATGGTATTCCTTCGGATGTGGTCTCCGATAGGGGCACGCAGTTTGTCTCCAGGTTTTGGAGGGCGTTCTGTTCTCGGCTGGGCATTCAACTTTCGTTCTCTTCGGCTTTTCATCCGCAGTCGAATGGACAGACAGAGCGTACTAATCAAAACCTGGAGACCTACTTGAGGTGCTTTGTGGCTGAGAATCAGGAGGACTGGTCCTCATTCTTGTCTCTAGCAGAATTTGCTTTGAATAACCGTAGGCAGGAGTCCACGGGTAAGTCGCCGTTTTTTGGCGCATACGGCTTTCATCCTCAGTTTGGTACCTTTTCTGGGACTGGTTCCTCGGGGATGCCAGAGGAGGAGAGATTTTCTTCTGCCTTGTCTTCCATCTGGCAGAGGATTCAAGGGAATTTGGAGAAGATAGGTGAGAGGTATAAGCGAATGGCTGACAAGAGACATGTGACTGGTCCGGACCTGTGTGTGGGTGATCTGGTATGCTTGTCCACTAAAAAATATTAAGTTGAGAGTGCCATCTTGGAAACTGGGTCCAAGATTTATAGGTCCGTACAAAATATCTGCGGTGATCAATCCAGTAGCGTTTCGGCTGGATCTTCCGCAAACTTGGAACATACATGATGTGTTCCACAGGTCTTTACTGAAAAAATACGTGAAACCGGTGGAACCATCGCCATTGCCTCCTCCTCCTGTTCTGGTCGATGGAAATTTGGAGTTCGAGATCTCCAGGGTTCTCGACTCTAGAGTTCTTCGGGGTTCCCTTCAGTATCTGGTACACTGGAGGGGATACAGCCCTGAGGAGAGGATGTGGGTTCCGGCGCTGGATGTCAGTGCCAGCCGCCTGGTGAGGGCGTTTCATAGATCCCATCCGGATAAGGTTGGTCCGGGGTGTCCGGAGGTCACCCGTAGAAGGGGGCGTACTGTCATGCCCTGCTCTGACTATGTGCGGAGGTCGGCCAGAATAGCAGCACGTGTTTAGAGTTCTGTTTTGGAGTCGTACTGGATCCGCCTCCCATCAGGTGCACTGGGTGGGGTCATTAGTTTAAATGGCTCTCAATTCCAGTGCTCTGGGCGGGTTATAGAAATCAGTCTGGCCTTGGAAGCAAGGAAGGAAGGTTGTCTGTTCCAGCTCAGAAAAGATAAGTGTGATTTCAGTTTTTGTTGTTTGCTGTCTAGGTTGTGTTTGTGTCATCTCTCCCATCCAGGTTCTGTGCGAGCAGGCTGCTCCTATTTCCCCTTCTCACCATCTCAGGGAATCTAGGGTGTTTTAGCCCAGGCACAGGGACACATCATTCCTACCACCAAGGTCTGAATGTGGGCTGAGCAGTGCAGGGAGAGAAGTCAGGGATTAGCTAGGAGGTGACCCTTCCCCTGCTTCTCGCCTAGAGCCTGGTTGTCGGTTTATCTGTGTGTCTGAGTGCTCGTCCGCCGTGACAAACAGCCCCCCAATGTGCCAGTAATAACAGCCCCCCAATGTGCCAGTAAAAGTATTGCATATATAAAAAAAAACACTTATACTTACCTCAGTGTCAGCGATGCGATGCAGTCATCGCGTTGCCTGCGCCGGCCTCTGATAGGCTGCAGGCACTAGGCCGGCAGCCTATCGGAGGAAGGGAAAATGACACGCCTCTCCCTCCGCTGCCTCAGCGCAGCCATCTGTATCTCTGTCCTGAGGACGGCGATACAGATGATTGTGGAAATGAGCGCTTCCACAATGGAAGCGTTCATCTCCCTGTGCCCCCCACCACCGCCGTCACCGCCCCCCTACCGCGCCAACAGCTCGGGAGGGGTGGGGTGCAATTTCCCTGTTTCCCCCCTGGATCCCCCAGTGGCTGTGTCGGCCGCCGGGTGCCCCTGTTGCCATGGCGCCCTGTGCGGCCGCACAGCTCGCACACCTCTAAGGACGGCCTTGTCTTCCACAAATGTGCATATAAATCTATGTTAAATGCAATTGTTCATGTAATTAGCCTGGTTACCAGTAGGTGGCAGCAACTCATTGGCAGGTACAAGTTACAGTTTAGTGTATCTGAGCTGGAATAGTTTATTCCAGCTTAGCTCCCCCTCTGTGGAGAGGTGGCCTGGACCCACATCCTGCAGTATGGGTGGAGAAGAAAGTTAGTGAAGAGTACCAGCCACCCCTGCTAGGGGAAGGCTGTGTGATAGTGTTCAGGAGAACCCCTTCTTATGGAGGACAGCAAGCACATAGTCTCGGCTGAGACATGTCCATATATATCCCAGCTAGAGCACCTTCAGCTCTGCTGGATGAAGAGAGCAGAAACTATAGTCAAACTCCAGAGATCCAGGAACAAAGCATCCCCTGAGAATCCATCTGTGAGATAAGTCCAGAGTCCTAGGAGAAGCCTATTCCTCCTCAGCTAGTCTGTTCCCACACAGCAGAAGTTACAGATAAGTGCAAAAGCTAATCCTGCCACAGTTACAGAGCTACCAAGATGACGTTTATGCTGGGGGGGGGGGGGGGGCGTTGGTCGAACTAATAAAACATAACATGGCCTATAATACTCCACACACCCCAAGAGACTGAGGGGTGGGGGGATCTCCGTAGTTCTGGGTCCATAGTCCGTAAGAAGGAGGCTAGCCCTCAGGCCTCTCCAGCAGCCCCAGTGACGGTTCAGTCCGTCACAGGGGATATCTTCCTAATCTGTCTGGGGCCCCCTTTTATGCGCCGCGGAGACGTCCTCGAAGGAAAAGGACGGTGCTACAATCCATTCATGTCTCCGCCAGAAAAACTCAGAGGGAAGAACTCACTCTGTGAGACTTCCCAGAGATCTCGCTCTTTCCCGACGGCAGAGAGAGGCAGCCGCCTATACCCCACAGCTGGCGCTGGGCTACTGCCCCCGAAGAGCAGATACTAATTACTAAGAATAATCATTGGGGGAGGTTTGTCAAATTGGAGTAAAGGAAAACTGGTTTAGTTGCCCCTAGCAACCAATCACATTCCACCTTTCAGATTGGAGAGCTTCTTTGGAAAATGAAAGGTGGAATCTGATTGGTTGCTTTGTGTGTTACTGTGAGCTGCTTGGTGAGTTTGGGATCGTGACCTCGTCTGAAGGTCCTTACAGCTCACAGAGTGTAGATACTACCGATATATTATATCCTAGTGACTTCAGGACCTTTGATGATGTCATGGTCATGTGATCAGTCACATGAGGGGAGGAGTAAAGCAGTAAAGGTTTTCCACTGTTCTACGCTTCCTGTCATGTGACCAGTGTGACGTCATCGCAGGTCCTGCAGCCCCAGGAGGTGAGATCTGCAGGTCAGTTATTGGTCTTGGTTCTGGGTTTATTAGAATGGAGCGGTTCTATAGGTGATATATAGCAGGTCCAGCCAGCAGGGGGCAGCACCGGCCATAGAGAGTCTCTGCTTACACACAGGCTCGGACTGGCCCACAGGGGTACAGGGGAAATCCCCGGTGGGCCCCTGAGCGAGGTGGGCCCCTAGTCTTTCACCCGCTGCACAAGTGGCACATAACACATTAGACTTACTGCACTACATACATATATTTAATGTACAGCACCTCAAAAAGCCTATAGTCATATAACAAACTTGTTAGATTATTTATTATATTTGAATGTATCCATACGGTGGGCCCCCAAAATAAATAACATATACAGTTCCACAGATTGAGTCTTCTTACCTTCTTATCAATGATGAAGGGAAGGAGAGTTCCCGAAACGCGTCTGGGCTGGATCGCATACCTGTAAAAGAAGCACCTCCGCACCTTTACGCATGGCCATGCTAAAATATCGAAACAGAGGAATATTCGGATAATCAGGACTCAGATTAAACAACTTAGAATGTTCATTGCCTTCCGCTGACTGGACGCAAATCACTCTCTAAGTCCAGCGAGATTTCGGGTAAGCGAGCTGCAGGAGTAAGGAGCGAGACGCCGGCAGTGTCCCGCGCCGCTCGTCCATCTCCCACGTCTACAAAGACGCACACACAAGATATAAACCAAACGGAAGGTAAGAAGACTCAATCTGTGGAACTGTATATGTTATGGGCATGAGATCAAAACCAGTGTAACATTTACCTTATTATATACGAGACTACGGGAAATGACACTGTGGTGTGAGACACCATATACAGCAGGAGTTTAGTCTGGTTCACCCATATTGCCCACATTGGAATCCATTGACCACATAGCACTTGAACGTTGTGCAGGAGTCCGGAGTCTCATTACTAACTTTCGTGTGTGCTCATCCGCATACTGTATATTGGAGTCTACTAGCTGTAGAGTATTGCACTACGGTGCAGCCATCTATATACTCCAGCGTTCTGTGAATATAAGGGACTACTTCCACTTATGAACTCAATCTGTGTGTATTTCTGGCTTTAAGCATTGCGTTTGATTTTATTTAGATTTTTTATTGTGGATTTCCTATTGTGGATTTTATATTATACACGTGTTTATCTTGATTGTGATTTAATCAAATTTTACCCATTTTACCTGACTATTGTGGTCCAAGTGCAGTGTGCTCGCCTTAACCTTGGTTACAAATCTATTATTTAACACTAGAGGGGGGGGGGGTGTCCCTCTATTTTTGGGTTAGTAGCACCTATTCCAGAATTCTGCCTGGAGTGAGCCACCACCCTGAGTTTAATCCCTGTTAAAATGTCAGGTTTTTGTGCTGCTAAAAAAAATGAGACAAAGATAAATCATTTCAGAACTTTTTCCACCTTTAATGTGACCTATAAACTGTACAACTCAATTGAAAAACAAACTGAAATCTTTTGGGTGGAGGGAAGAAAACAAAATAAAACTAAAATAATGTGGTTGCATAAATTTGCACACCCTCTTATAACTGGGGATGTAGCTGTGTTCAGAATTAAGCAATCACATTCACAATCCTGTTACATAGCAGTCAGCATACACCGGCCATCATGTAAAGGGCCTCTGATTAACCCCAAATAAAGTTCAGCTGCTCTAGTTGGTCTTTCCTGAAATTTTACAAATTGTACAATTGTGGATTAGAAGAATTAGAATTAATTGATTAAGTAGTGTTGTTCGCGAATATTCTAATTGCAAATTTTTATTGCGAATATTGGCAATAAAATTCACGAATATCTAGGATATAGTGCTATATCTTCCTAATCGCCAATATTCTAGACCCATGATCCCTCACTGCCTCTTGCTTGTGGGCCGATGAGAAGGCTGCAATATCTTTGACTTTGGGAGTAGAGTTGATCGCACATTTTTATCACAAATTTTTCGATTGCCGATTTTCACAATCAAGAAAATAATGACTGGAGATCTCGAATTCGCGAATATTCGCTAAATATTGCGAATTTGAATATTGCCCCTGCTGCTCATCACTGTTGATGAGGAAATATGGATGACCTATGGGGTTTATAAGCTAGGGCAGGTTTGGAAGAATGGGGATATAATAGAGTTTCAGAAAATAAAAAAAGCTTTGGAATATCTGATGGGGAAATATTCTAATATTTCCAGTTAAGACACACATTTAGAGCCAAAATAGGAAAGGGGAACAACAAAAGTAAACTCCCTCAATTATTAACAAAGATATCGAATTTGTCTACTGATAAAAGGAAGATCTCTATAATGTATAACATTCTGATATCTCAAAGTTCTAATAAAGTGGGAATATTAAATGGGAAGAAGAAATGGGAGGGAATAGTGGTACCTATGAATGAGAATAGATGGGGCCAGATAATACAGGAAATAAAGAGGATCTCAAGAAATCCTTCACATAGGCTGACCCAGTTTTATTTATTACATCGTTTATACTACTCCCCTCAAAAGTTAATGAAGTTTTATAAAAACAGGGAGTTCAAATGTCATAAGTGTGGAGATACAGGGGTAGATGATTTACATTTACTATGGAATTGTAATCATGTACAAGACTATTGGAAGCAGGTGATCGCACAAATAGAGGGGTATTACCCAGTGAAAATTCCCAGGACAATTGAGGTGTGCGTTCTGGGAGACCCGGGAGGATTAGGGAACACGAGATTGCAAAATATAGTGCTTAAATTGTTATTTCTGGCAAGGAGATGTATAATCAAATATTGGGTGGGAAAAAGAGCCCCCACCATTAAAGAATGGGAGAATTATACAAAATGTGTAATTGCCTGCGAAAGGGGCCATATTTGATAAGCACTGGAGGAGATGGTTGGCATGAGGGGAGAAGCTTGGGGTTTATATTGTATGTGTTACAATATTTTCATGTTAAACCATAATGTGAATTGCAATGAAAAAAAAAAGAAATAAAAAAAAAGAAAAGCTAAATAAATTTGGTTCATCAAAAAAAAAATAGGAATCATTATACAGAAACATTACCCAGACCCAGAACACGGATGAGAGGAGGTGGGGGGTGTCAGAGCTAGCTGAGATCCTGACCCTGATAAAATAACTGCTTCTACAAAGCTTCTGAAGATCACAGGCGCCTCCTGCCTTTCTGTAAGTGTGATTTATCCCTCTTTATCAGCTTTCTGAGCTCGTTAGAAAAAAAACATAGTGGAAAGTAAGGGAAGAAACCTTTTTTGAAAACTCAGGTATACTTTAAACACAGTCCTGAGACCAAATTTGGGTCATTACATTGGAAAACTTTCAAATTCTGAAAGGCTGCAGAAAGCATGTCAGATCAAGTGTCTGTGACCTTCCTATCAGTCATCCCATTAATAAAGACATTTACAGTAAAAATAAGATGAGCTCTGTCTGCTGTATGTGGTAGACTGCGATGTGTATCCTGTGTAACACTGTATTCACTGTACAGCAGGAGGCCGGCTGACTGATTTATTATGATAACCAGTCTGGTATGTATAAGACACCTCAATAGCTAAGTCACCTCCGTTGTACAATTTTGGTACATTCTTAATTTTTAAGACACTTTAGTTCATGTAAGATGTGATTTTGCTCTCAGTCCTCCTTGTTTCCCTCAGGTTCCTTAGGTGCAGGACTCTTCTTTTTAGAGACAATGGTCCTTTCCATCAAGGACCCACCAAGGATGGAGAAGGACAGAGACCACATGGCTGCAAGGATATTAGACCTTACCCTGGAGATCATCTCCTTGATAACCGGAGAGGTGAGAGTCTCACATGACATCACTCTTATCTCTAGTAATAAAACAGGGAAATGTCTGGAAAGGTGAAGGATTCTTAGAATCTCTGTAGTGATCGGCGTCTCCCCATACACAGAATTACACAGTAGTGAAGAAGTCGTCTGGTGAGTGTGTGACACCCCGTGTGTCAGGAGGATGGAGCAGGACCCAGAGCCTCATCACCGAGCCTCCACCTCATTCCCTCATACATGAGCAGAAGATCCTAGAACTTACCACCAGGATCACTGAGCTGCTGAGCGGAGAGGTGAGCGCTGCTGGGAATGCTGGGACATTATACAATAACGCCAAGGGAGGGGTCTGGTAATGACTGTGTCCTTGTGTTGTCAGGTTCCTATAAGGTGTCAGGATGTTGCTGTCTATTTCTCCATGGAAGAGTGGGAGTATTTAGAAGAACACAAGGATCTGTACAAGGACAGAGACCACATGGCTGCAAGGATATTAGACCTCACCCTGGAGATCATCTCCTTGATAACTGGAGAGGTGAGAGTCTCACATGACATCACTCTTATCTCTAGTAATAAAACAGGGAAATGACTGGAAAGGTGAAGGATTCTTAGAATCTCTGTAGTGATCGGCGTCTCCCCATACACAGGATTACACAGTAGTGAAGAAGTCGTCTGGTGAGTGTGTGACACCCCGTGTGTCAGGAGGATGGAGCAGGACCCAGAGCCCCATCACCGAGCCTCCACCTCATTCCCTGATACATGAGCAGAAGATCCTAGAACTTACCACCAGGATCACTGAGCTACTGAGCGGAGAGGTGAGCGCTGCTGGGAATGCTGGGACATTATACAATAACGCCAAGGGAGGGGTCTGGTAATGACTGTGTCCTTGTGTTGTCAGGTTCCTATAAGGTGTCAGGATGTCGCTGTCTATTTCTCCATGGAGGAGTGGGAGTATTTAAAAGGACAAAAGGATCTGTACAAGAGCGTCATGATGGAGAATCACCAGTCCCTCACATCACCGGGTAAGAGGAGACCTTCCATGACTGTAGAGGAGAGAAAAGTTTTGAATTAGAGTGCGGATGTAGATGTGCTATGCCACAGATTTGGCTGGGGCTACTGCTAAAGGTGAAGCTAGATCAGACCCCCCCCCCCCTTCCTTCCCGGTCCTTACCCTTTAATCCATATGGACATCACTACAAGGGAAGCACCAGGCCACTACCTTTGGAAGCAGTCTCTGTTCAGTGGCTGCTGACCCACTGGGATCAAGAGATACCAATGAAAAGCACCAAAGGATCAGTCAGAACTGTAGCCACAAGACAAGCAAAGACAGGGAGCGTTTGCGCAATGCAGTAAACAGTGCAAAGATCAGAGTAGGCAGCACAGGGTCAATACTAGAAACAGGCAGAGGTCAGGTCAGGCAGCAATAAGTTAAATCCAGTTAACAAGCAGAGGTGAATAAGGCCGCTTTCAGACGAGTAAGTGTCACGCTCCGGACCTGTCCTGACCTCCCAGCACTGCCGGGGTCGCATTATTCTGATTTATGATGCTATGAAACGCTTACAGTTCTGGAAAGTATTGGATTACACTGACAGCATTATGTCTTTGTTATCCAATACATTCCAGACCTCTAAGGGTTACATAGTATCATAAATCAGTATAATGCTATGCGACCCTGGCAGTGCTGGAAGTTCAGGACGGGTGCGGCGATGTGAGTCCGGAGCATTACACTCGCTCATCTGAAAGCAGTCTAAATGTGCAACTGAATTCGAGTGGAGCTCCTTCGTAAGAAACTAGCAACTCTAACCTCTTACTCAGGCACCATTCCACAGGGGAGGGTGCCTTAAATATCCCAGGGAGGCTAGCCATAGAGTGGGCAGAGGACCACCAGAAGAAGCACATGCCCTACAGACGGACAAAGCCACTGCAGGCTAAGAGCTGGCCACAGATCAGCACGCTGTGGACAGAACAATGAAATGTCAACAGGTATGGACCACCGGAGCAGGGAGTTGGGTAAGCGCTCCAACAGCCTTCAAGGAACAAGGAGATGTCAGCAGCCACAGACCGGCCGGCATCACAGATTTACTTATCATTGGATATAGACAATGTATTTAGTCACTGTGTGTTTTTCCTACAGATGGATCCAGTCAGAGAAATCCACCAGAGAGATGTCCCAGTCCTCTGTATTCCCATGACTGTGCAGAGGAGAAACCGAATATCCCACTGGATCATCAGGTAGGTGAAGCTGGGATTTCTACAAATCCTCTATAGAATGATCTAGTGAAGCTTTCTTCTGACCTCCCCCTGCAGCAGTAGATTATACAGTACACTGTATTTCATGTTATTGTTGTTTGCAAATGGTTTCTGGTTGTCACGAACCAGCAGGTGTGAACCCACTGTGCCACGTGTCCCACCTCCTCTAAGGGCGTTGTGAATGCCTGGTTTCTTCACACTACCCCTGATGGTGGGGATAGACTTTCCCGAAGGGAACACCAGGTCGCTACCTCTTGAGGAGGGAAGGCACACGAGGCAGCTGGTCCAGGCGGACCAGTAGGTATCTGAGTAGGTACCAGAAGTACAAGCGTAGTCAGGCAGGCAAAGTCGTTACCAGGAGCAACAGTGCAGGGCCGAATAATGAGACAGAGGCGTAGTCAGACAGGAAAAAGGGCAGGGCAGGTGGCACAGGTACAGGTCAGGCAATCCGCTTCGGCAACAGGAGAGTCAGGGCAAGCAGGTGGGGATCAGACGGTTAGCGGAATCCAGGAACGAGGTATAAGTCAGGAACACACGTGCGTATCAGGAACATAGCAAACACAAGGACCTTGAAACTGAGGCATCTGAGAAGGGGGCTGAACCACTTAAGTATATGCAGGAGAGCCAGGGTTGGTCAGCGGGGTCACATGACCCAACCAAACAACCCAGGGAGCGATGCATGCCGCCCCCTAGGGCAGTGTAGCTAGAAACCAGGGTTGAGTATAAACTGTGGAGCGGAATCCTCAGAACCACAGCACATACACTGACAGAGCCCAGGACTGCAGCGGTGGATGGAAAGGATCACCGCTGAGCACAAGCCCAGGACCATGGCAGTAAGCAGGGAAACAGCGGCATACAGCAGCCACGTTTACACTGGTGTCTTAAAAGATTGTTTTAATTGTAATTAAATGGAACTTGTATGCAACAAAATGGCCCCTAAACTGTCCCCTTTTAACTCGTACATGTACGGATGATGTCGGGTCTCTAAAGATGGTGCCTGTTCTGGAGCAAGTACCTTAGCCGCCGGGTGCTTGCAGGTCACAGCACAGCGCGCAGAGCCTGAAGAAGAAGACCAAGAAGCGGGGAGTACAGAGCTAGCACTGGGAGAGCTGTATTCACCGCTCCCTGGTCCTCCTGTACTAATTAGTGCTTCCATAAAAAAAATTCTAGCTTCCCACTACATCATATGCAATATTAAATAGTGCCACTAGAAAGTACAACTTGTTCCAGAAAAAACAAGCCCTCATATGGCTCTGTGAGCAAAATATAAAGAAGTTATGGCTCCAGGAAGGCAGGGAGTGAAAAATGAAAATGGAAAATCTGTCATAAAGGGGTTAAGCCGTTCAGCACATTTTACCAGTGTGTTCATAGCAGGGCACGTTTATATGTACCTCTGTTACTTGCCAAATAGTTTCAGTTTAACTACTGATTGTAATTCGCATTTTAGCTTATTTGAGTGCCTCAGTATAAAAGTTTAATATAATGTATTGTATAGCATCATTATACCGTGCAGTTTAATATAATGCATTGTACTACTGCATCAATATACCAGTTATTTAACGTGTTGTACTGCATCAATATACCAGTTATATTTGACATGTTGTACTGCATCAATCTACACATTTATGCAACGTGTTTTACTGCATTGATATGCCATTGTATATTGTCAATACGAGTGTGCAGTGTTTTTGTAGAAGGGGTGGGATGTTTAATTGAAGATTTGTCACTTAATTGCTATAAATATATGTGAGTATACAGTGCCTTGCAAAAGTATTCACCCCCCTTGACTTTCGTATTTTATTACATTACATGGATCAGAACACAATCGTTTAAGTTGGTGAAGTGAAATGAGAAAAATATATAAATAAAACTATTGTTTAGAAATAGAAAACTGGCATCTGCGTATGTATTCACCCCCTTTGTTAGGAAGCCCATAAAAAGCTCTAGTGCAACCAATTACCTTCAGTAGTCACGTAATTAGTGACATGATGTCACCTGTGTGCAATCTAAGTGTCACATGATCTGTCATTACATATACTCACCAGAGGCTGCAACACCCAAGCAACAGGCATCACTAACCAAACACTGCCATGAAGACCAAGGAAAGTAAGGGACAGTGATGGCCAGTTTGCCGTGTTCGCCCGCGAACACATGCGGGCTCCCATCTTAACTCACAATGCCGGCGAGGCACAGGTAAGCCCTTACCTGTGCCTGCGCCGCGAGCCGGTCTGAAACAAATGCGGTCACCGGGGGCAGGCAGTTCCGAGAACAGCCCGATGAAGGCCCCCGGCGGCTATTCTCGGAATTGCCTGCTCCCGGTGACCGCATTTGTTTCAGACCGGCTTGCGGCGCAGGCACAGGTAAGGGCTTACCTGTGCCTCGCCGACATTGTGAGTTAAGATGGCAGCCCGCATGTGTTCGCGGGTGAACACGGAGAATTGGCCATCACTGGTAAGGGACAATGTTGTTGAGAAGTACAAGTCAGGGTTTGGTTATAAAAAAAATATCCAAATCTTTGATGATCCCCAGGAGCACCATCAAATCTATCATGGAAAGAACATGGCACAACAGCAAACCTGCCAAGAGACAGCCGCCCACCAAAACTCACGGACCGGGCAAGGAGGGCATTAATCAGAGAGGAAGCACAGAGACCTAAGGTAACCCTGGAGGAGCTGCAGAGTTCCACAGCAGAGACTGGAGTATCTGTACACAGGACGACAATAAGCCGTACGCTCCACAGATTTGGGCTTTATGGCAGAGTGGCCAGAAGAAAGCCATTACTTTCAGCTAAAAACAATAAGGTGCGTTGTGAGTTTGCGAAAAGGCCTGTGGGAGACTCCCAAAATGTATGGAGGAAGGTGCTCCGGTCTGAGGAGACTAAAATTGAACTTTTCGGCCATCAAAGAAAACACTATGTATAACCCAACACATGACATAACCCAAAGGACACCATCCCCACAGTGAGACATGGTGGTGGCAACATCATGCTGGGGGGACTGGGAAACTGGTCAGAGTTAAGGGAAAGATGGATGGTGCTAAATACAGGGATATTCTTGAGCAAAACCTGTCCCACTCTGTCCGTGATCTGAGGCTAGGACGGAGGTACCTTCCAGCAAGACAATGACCCCAAACACACTGCTAAAGCAACAGTTAAGTGGTTTAAGCGGAAACATGTAAATGTGTTGGAATGGCCGAGTCACAGCCCAGATCTCAATCCAATAAAAAAATCTGTGGTCAGACTTAAAGATTGCTGTTCACAAGTGCAAACATCCAACCTGAAGGAGACGGAGCAGTTCTGCAAGGAGGAATGGGCAACAATCCCAGCGGTAAGATGTGGCGACTGCTCATAGAGACTTACCCAAAATGACTTGGAGCTGTGATTGCTGCAAAAGGTGGCTCTACAAAGTATTGACTTTAGGGGTTGAATAGTTCTGCACATTGACTTTTTCTGTTATTTTGTCCTATTTGTTGTTTGCTTCACAATAAAAAATAAAAAAAACATCTTCAAAGTTGTGGGCATGTTCCGTAAATTAAATGATGCAAAACCTCAAACAATCCATGTTAATTCCAGGTTGTGAGGCACCAAATGAATACTTTTGCAAGGCACTGTATATAAGGGAGCACTTTTTTCTACTGGCACAAATAAGGCGACATTTTTTTTCTACTGGCAGAACTATAAAAGGGGCAATTAGTAATACTCGAGACTAGAGTTTGATACCAAGTAAAAGTATTGCAATACTCTATACCATTCGATGCAACACAAAACAAAGAAAATACTCTTTTAATAGCTTTGGGTGTATCCCATCAGGCCCCTGTGACTTATTTGTATTAATTTTAAACAGCTGACTTAGAACCTCTTCCTCTGTAAAGACACATGCATCAAAAGATTCATTAGTCTTCTTTCCTAACTGAGGTCCTTTACCTTCATTTTCCTTTGTAAAAACTGAACAGAAATATTCATTGAGGCAGTCAGCTAGTTCTTTATCTTCTTCCATATACCTTCCTTATTTTGTTTTTAATTTGGTAATTCCTTGTTTTAGTTTCCTTTTTTCATTTATGTATCTGAAGAATGCCTTATCGCCTTTTTTCATTGACTGAGCTAATTTCTCTTCTGCCTGTGCTTTAGAAGCTCTTATAACTTGTTTGGCCTCTCTCTGCCTAATCTTATAAATTTGCCTGTCATCCTGTTTTTTTTTTTTTTGTTTTTTTTTTTTTGTTTTTTTTTTATAATTACTAAATGCTATCTTTTTGTTTTTAATGATTTTGGCCACTTCTGCTGAGTACCACAGTGGTCTCTTCCTTTTTTTTCTTTTACTGACAAGCCTAATGCAATTTTCTGTTGCCTTCAATAGTGCCACTTTTAAGTAGTCCCATTTCTCCTGGACTCCATTGAAACTGTTCCAATCTAAAATCTAAAACTTTTGTTTTTGTGTGGTGTGACTCAGTCGCTGTACTTATAGTAAACCACACTGACTGGTGATCACTAGATCCCAAGTTTTTCCCTACAGTAATATCAGATACCAAATTCCCATTTGTGAATACTAAATCTAAAATGGCCTCCTTCCGGGTTGGCTCCTCCACTACTTTCTGTAGAGATAATCCCAGTAGGGAATTTAGAATATCTGTACTCCTGGCAGAACTTGCTATTTTGGTTTTCCAGTTTACATCTGGAAGATTGAAGTCTCCCATAATGATAACTTCCCTCTTCAATGTCATTTTAGCTATTTCCTTAACTAGTAGATCATCTAATTCTTTGACTTGGCTAGGTGGTCTATATATCACACCTACACGAGTTACCTTATGATTATCAAGCTGCAAGGTAACCCAAACTCACTCTAAATTGTTCTCGCTAACTTGTATCAAATTAGATTTTATGCTATCTTTCACATACAGGGCCACCCCTCCCCCTTTTTGCCTTCTCTGTCTTTCCTGTATAGAGCTCTATTGCAGCACATGAGACGGCATCACCAAATCCAGTGGGAAAATAGAACTGCCCAGCATTCAATAAAGTCTGTCCTCTTTCTCCCAGTCTCCTTTGCGACAGCCACATCCCTAAGCAGTACAGTAACCTTATCATCATCAGCTTCTTCTTCTCCTGCTCATACTCCTCCTCCTTGTCTTTTGTTCCATCATGAGACATCGATAACAGAATGTGCGGCCATGGAAAATCTATTCGCAACCAGCAATTAGCTTGTGTGCAAACTGAACTCCCACGTGGCCAATTTGCTGGCAGTGCAGTTGCTGCTGTACCACTTAGTTGTGGTAATTGCAGTTCCATTCCTTCACCAAAATGTAAGTCACGACTCTCCCTCTGTCTCGGCTACAACAAGTAGGTTCAGTTGTACCTGGACGATGCCTTTTCTCTGGCACACACCCTGTTCCCTGACTCTATGGACTTATGGTAATGCATATTGGAACAGTGGCTGGAAATGGCCAAGTTTGCTATCACAGTACTATGTTTTCCAGCCTCTTGTGTCATCTCCGGGAGGGTTTTCCTCATGGCAGGTGGCAGTTTCCCACCCAAGCAGGCAAAATGGTCCTACGCATTTGCAAAACATTAGCTTTGTCAAAATAATTCAGGCACATGGATCCTTGAGGATTTTCACACATTTTCAGCAGATGACAATGAATAGATCTGGCATTGCTGGGTATTTATGATCAGCCCAGTGATGTGACTGCCTGCCTGTTCATGGTGTTCCATACTGTACTGCAGCTGCTGCTCCGCCTGGTGCCATTACTACTACCCCTAAATGGCTGCACATTGCCTGCCTTTTTGTGAGGTTTCTCATTGCACTGCTGCTCCCAAAAAAGGGAGAATTTTTGGGCAGGCATCAGCCTCCAATACGGGACAACTGTTGGAATGTTTTTAATTTTAAAAAGCATAACACATGCGACGGCACAGTGTCTTTTTAAACAGGCTACTTCTTAACACTGTCAATAATGCGTCCAAATGTTTGAAAGGGTTAAAAAGACACTGTGCCGTCTCATGTGTTATGCTTTTTAAAATTAAAAACATTCCAATAGTTGTCCCGTATTGCCCAAATACCCAGAGCTATACATATCAGTGTCATTCTGACATTATTTAATGTTAGGGCTTAAAAAGGGGGAGCGGAGAGAAGAAAATAAAAAAGAAACACAAGAGAAATAATATGTGTCCTAGGAGATCTTAGAGTGTGATAAACCAGATCTCAGGCCAATCGGAGCACTTGTAATTGAGGTAGAATTGATTCAGACCCAAATCGAATTCTTGGAGTGATTCGTTCGAATTGGACCCAAAACAAATTTCAAGAAATTCGCTTATCTCTATGGTTACTTTCACTTCTGCGCTTTCCCTTTCCGCTATTGAGATCCGTAAAAGGATCTCAATAGTGGGGGAAAACGCTTCCATTTAGTCCCCATTCATTGTCAATGGGGACAAAACTGAACTAAACTGAATGCACCAGAATGCATTCTATTCCGTTTGCATCCCCATCACGGACAGAATAACGTTGCAAGCAGCATTTTTCTGTCCGCGATGTGGTGCGGAGCTAGTGATGGACATACATCGGCCGGGACGATTCGCAAACGCGATGGCGCAAACGTGATCAAATGTTCGTGAACCGCAAGTTCGCAGCGGGCCCCATTCATTTTAATGGCAGACGAACCCGAAAAACCTTCAGGTCATATTTACAGCCACCAAATACTTAGTAGAAGTGCACATATAGTCCCACAACATGGACAGTGACATACTAGAGGGGGATCAATGACAAAAATTCCCACAAAAAATATGTATCTTAATCAGGGGACATTTTTATGCGTCTTAAAGGGAAATTCTCAGAAATGTGCCCTGCTGGAGCCTAGAAAAATAGGCGGGCTAGCAATTCCGACAAGCCGGCGGTCAGCCGTTGGGCAAGAGGGTTATCCGGCGTCATCAACTTTTTACGTTCGAACATTTGGTGGAGTGGAGGACAAATGAGAGGAGAAGGAGAAGAGGCAGGACATGGAGCACCAAGAGTGTGGCTTTGTGGGTTCTGACGGTGTTGCTCCCATTGGGCTCGGTGGTAGGAGGCCAGGTGCCTTCTTAAGGCAGTCGTTCCTAGGTGAGTGTTGGGCTTACCGCGACTTATGCATTGACAGCACAGGCTGCAGATGGCAACATTATTGTCAGCAGCGGACACGTTAAAAAAAGCCCACACTGCCATGTGCCGGCGTCCCGGGAGCCCCAGATGTGACCGTGCATGGTGGATGGCTCGCTCCAGATACATTTGCAGTCTGCTTTTTGCCTCCTGGGTACTGCAAGTTCTGCCTGCTTCTCCTCCTTCTACCCCATATCTGCTGCTCGGTCTCTTCCTCTGAACTCCCCTCCTCTTCCTCTCTTGTGGGCACCCACATGACATCCATCGACACGTCATCATTGTCACCTTCACCACCATTGACATTAGAGATCTCGGAGTAGGCAGCAACAGCGGTGACCTCTGTCCTTGGACTGATCTGGGTACTGTAGTCAGACAGCTGGGTGGCGGTTGTTGCTACCTCCTCTTCCTGATCCGATGCCAAGAATGGCTGTGCATCGGTAAGGTCTTGGAATGGATGGGAAATTAATTCCTCTGACTCGAGTGGAGGAGATATGGTGGTGGAGGTGGTGTCTTTGGGGGTGCACACAGCAGAGAGTGAGAAGGATGCAGATACAGATGATGAGGAGGGTGCAAAAGCGGAAGGAATGGCCTGCCTCTTCCTCTGCCTGTCATTTCAAAATGACCCTGTGACAAAGTCCCTATAGAAGAGCAGTATTTGTGGAAGCAGGTATATAGAACCCCTTAATCAGTTTTTTTTGGGGGGCAACTGGTATATCACCCCAGTTGCAATTAGTTGTTCCCATAGCGTTTGCCCCTCTATCTAGCTGCGGTATCTCAGCAGAACCACACACAACTGCTGCACGATACAAATGCACTATCTAGAAAGTATATTATAGGTATATCACACTCCTGCCTCAAACAGTTTTTTCGGGGGCAACAGGTATATCACACCAGTTGCAATTAGTTATTCCAATAGCGTTTGTCCCTCTATCTAGCTGCAATATCGCAGCAGAACTGCACATAACTGCTGCACAATACAAATGCACTATAATATACTTTCTATGTTAGAAGGTATATTATAGGTATATCACACCCCTCAGTATATCACACCTATCTATAGCACACCTATACCTGTCCTTTAAAAGGACTTTTGTGGACCTATTAGCTAGCGTTTGGTGTCCCTAACAGTCTGTCCCTGCTCCACACAGCAACCTCTCCCTACACTGGCAAAAGACTGAATGTAAAATGGCGGCCAGATCAGGTTTATTTATAGGGTAGGGGATGTGTCCATGCGCTCAAAACGTCTCAGTTGGCTGTCCTGTCCCACCTGATGGATGTGTCATGGGTCAAAGTTCTGCACAATGCTAAAGAATATAGCGCCGGCGGACATCGCCATATGTTCGCCTGTTCGGCGAACCGCAAAGCGCAAAGTTCGCTGTGAAACGACCGCCAAGCGAACCGCAAGGCCATCTCTATACAGAGCAATACAAATCCGTTTTCTTGGACAAAATAGAAAACGGATCCGTCCCCCATTGACTTTCAATAGTGTTCATGACGGATCCGTCATGGACATTTTAAAGATAATACAACCGGATCCAGATACAGACGATTGTATTATAGTGACGTTACCCGTTTTTGCTGATCCATGACGGATCCAGCATAACCGCTGGTGTGAAAGTAGCTTAATTCATGTCTTGTAGAAGTGTTTCATTTTCGCCTGGACATAAGAAAAACTAGCAGCGGGGTATATTTTTCTCATGTCTTTCATCTTGCAGGAAAGTTCTGGTGAAACGACGAGTGGACTTGAAAAACCCATCTCAGTGTCTGTGAAAGGTAAGAGCCTTTCATAAATCTTTTTTGATTGTAAATGCCTTTATTAATGGGACAATTAATAGGAAGTTCAGAGAAACCTCCTCTTTATCATCATTAAGGATACAATGAATATTTAATTTAATGCCATACTATCCATTGATCTTCATTTGCACCAGTAAAATGTGACACAATGTGAATAGTTTCAATCACAAACACAAACATGATTGGAGCATAAATGCCGCTTCAGTATAAAGGTCACATGATACGATAGGCCAAAGAACCTGTAGCATGTGGACCCATGGGGCCCTTCTCGAGTCATGTGCTCCGGTTGTCCTTATGTCCTCTCAGACAGGTTCCCACCTTGCTAGGGAGATCAGTAGTACAGGATGTAAGCATTCAGTCAGATTAGGGCCTGGTCCGAAAGGTGAAGGGTAAATAGCCGTTGAAATAATAACTGAAAAAGTGAAGGCATCTAATGATGATAAGAGAAATAAGGATAGGAGGACACTTCCAAACTAGCTGGTAAAAAATCATAAAACCAACCCAAACCTGCAGAGGCAAGAAAAAGAGAAAAAACACAGCGCCTCATGTGTGGTACCGCCTTATAGACAATATAATATTAGGTGCATAATTCGCTTACCAGATGCTGTTGTGAGGAGTCACAACAGCTGTAGATGCCTTAGCTGGTATCTATCCCCACCAGCTTAAGGGGATGCCGTGCTGCTGCCTGGGCCTCTTCCTGTCTCGGTAGTTCCAGGAAAAATGGCATGCAGATAATCATAAAAGTGGGAGACCACTATCCGGCGCTGCAGGCATATAGGTCAGTCCTTAGGTTTTGTAGTAATTTTTTATTAAAGTCAACGCGTTTCAAGGGCGGAGTGCCCCCTTCGTCAGGACAATTTACAGAATACAAACTTACTTGTGATTGAGACATTTAAAACACTGTTTTGGCGGGTTAATCAGAGGGAGGTACAAAGATAAGGAGGGGCGTGTTTAGTATAATGAGGCTACTAGATAGCCTTCAATTACGTCGATTAGAAGAAGATACTAGGAGATATGCACACTTGTATCTAATGTGTTACCTAAAGGAATATATTGTAGTATAAGATGTGGGCTACAGTTGCGCTAGACTGAGCGCTACATGTGGCTGCTTCATACATTTGATACATTTTATATCACTAAAACATGCGCTCTCTTGCGCTGGTATCTCCACAGAACCACAGCACACGGAGTTCTCCTACACAAAGCCAGAGCCATTTCCAGCTCTATGCTCTCTCTGTGTGCAGCGATCCTCCGTGTCAGTTGCTCTGTAGGATACTGCCTGTCTCGATCTTGTGAAGCACCAGCGCTGCCCGATCTCTGGCCTGGAGTAATAGCAATCCACATTGTCATGCTGTGCAGCACTGGTGTTATCCTGTTCCCTGCATCAGCTAGTCTAGTGGCCCTGCGAGGTGCGGGGCTCTCGTTTCACAGGAAATAGGGTGATTCCTGTGTGTTCCCTTATTTGGACGCCTGGTCCCGATGTCCATCTAGTTGTCAAATAGGCTGCTGGTATCAAGCGGGGGTGAGTGTGAAATTGCAGTTGAAGCTGGAATCAAAGTTCTTGGCCAGTCTATGCCAAAGGGATTAGGATATTGTTATTATTGTTATTATTATTATTATTATCGGGCTCCGATTGTCTTTCAAAAGATACTATAAGCTGTGTCTTGCCATAGTAAAACTATATATATTGTAGGGGATTAGCTCTTTTCCAGGGGTTGCAAACACACACTTCTTCACAGAAACCAGGATTTAGGGGCCAAACTGTGCTTTATTGTGGCACACGGCATAAAGCAAAAACACACAAAGCCAAAATAAAATACCTTGCCCGTCTGGGCCCTAACTAAACACATAGGTTTCCCTGACTCACCTAAAGCGTAGCACAGTTCACACCCGTGATGAGATGCGGCTTTCCCAGCCCAACCTTCAGCAGCCTCCAGGCTGATCCCACACCAGGGTCTCTTGGGGGATCGTGGTCTCTCAGCCCTCCTGGCTCAGACCACACAGAGCCACTCCAGCCTTCTGTGTGCAAGTCCCCCAAAGTCCAGGCTATTGCATAGCCTCGTGGCCCCTCAGCCTGGCTTATCTGAGACCACACTGACAGAGCCTCACCAGGCCTCTGTCTGCACACTCTCCAGAGTGAGACACACCCAAGAACAAGTAGCAGGATTAAATAGGATCCCTGGACATGAGCATGCCCTAAGTCCCGGACCGGAGCCTGGGGAAAACACTTCAATGTTCACATTGCTACATATCCCCCCCCTCTGTTCAAACCTGTGGGGGGTGAACACATGTACCAACTGGATGCTCGTGACAGGGCATCCGCATTTTCTTGCCATCGCCTGGCTCAACCTTCCCCCTGGAAGATGTGGTCCGCGTCAGAGGCTTCCCTTTATTTTGCCAGACCCATGCCATCAGTGCTTGGTTTGTCACACTCATGAGTTTATTACAGAGCTGACAAGGCCTCTGGGATTTTCTTGCCCCTCTCATGAGCAGGTACTGTCTTTTTATATTTCCTGGCTTCTGCACAGGCCCCTCACGTGCTTTCTTGGACTGCGGCAACTCTTGACTGAACTGGTCCCAGTCATGGTCGTGTCCAGACCCCTTCTCTTTTGCCTTGCGGGGCTCCTTCTGCAGAGCAGGTTTCTTATGTCTCGCTCCTTTTCCACATATCTGGACCCCTTTACCATTATTCTCAGTAGGGGTTTCTTCAGGTTTGGAGCCAACTTCAGAGTCTTCAGTGGCCTCTCGCTCCTCAAGCACTTCTTCAAGGGATCGAGCCAAGGAGAGTGTCTCCTGTTCCAGATGCTCTTCACTTGGCTCTGCTGCAGCCGATGTAGGAATATCACCATTCTCTTTTGGCCACCCTGTAGGGGTTCCACGCAGGGTCTCTTTAAGCACTTTGTTTGTATCTACTGCAGTCTTCTTCGGTGACTCTGTGAAGACATCTAGTCCCTTCTCTATCATATCTAGGGACTGTGTGGAGAGAGAAAAATCTTCAGGATTGCAGCTGTACTGACGCGTCAGGTCATCTACCCCTGCCTGGGTATGGGTCTCAGACACTAGGCTGCCCTCTCCCCACTCAGCTCTCGTCACGTCAGGTATAACTGTCGTCTGGTCTCTACTAGTGACTACCTGAATTTTGCAATACCTTGACTTGGTAGCTTCCTTCTCGGAGTTGCTAATGGCCACAGCGTATATATCGCCTATGTCACTGGTGTCATTATAAACGCTGACTTCT
Source organism: Bufo gargarizans (assembly GCF_014858855.1). NCBI lineage: Eukaryota > Metazoa > Chordata > Amphibia > Anura > Bufonidae > Bufo > Bufo gargarizans. Next base: position 529,594,982 of record NC_058083.1, on the reverse strand, counting down.
AGGGGCACTGCTGAGTTAATCCCTACCTGGGACATTACTTTATGGACCATAAAACACTGTGGAGACTGCATGTCCACCTCTGGTACTTGTGATACTCCCTCTAGGACTGCTACCCTTTCTTGCATGTTCACCAGAGTAGGATTGCTCCACTCGGTGCTCACAACATTTATCTGCACTTCTGCATCATTCACATGTTTCTTATCAGCACCATGGTTTTCAACAGGCAATATTCTTTCCCCATGGCAGTCAATGTGCAGCTCCCTTAGGCCTTCATTTACACGGGCAAGTACAGGTTCTGCAGGAGTTTCGTCACTATCTGCAGAAGTGTCTACCTTGCCCCATAACAACGAAACGTTATCACAACCCAACATCACCTCATATAAGAACATATTTGTAACATCAGGTCCACAATACGCAGTTCTCACTGGAGACTCCCCTTCAGTGAGAACCACCTGCACTTGCTCAGGCTCTCTTTCAGGTGCCTGGTTCACATTACTTATATGCAATTCTTCAAACCTCCTGATCAAGTCATAAAGTTCTTCGTGAATAATAGCAGATGAAGAAAATAAAGCTTCATCATCATTTGCATTTTTACCACCAGGGGGCGCTTCTCCCCTGACCACAGCCTGCAACGGAAAAGACATGTTATCAACATCAGATATTTCACATGACATCCCCCTTTCATTACGCATTTCCGCCAACCTGGCACAATCACCTTGCACCTTATCGGCACCATTGTCTCTAATGGTCACTTCACTTAAAGGATTAGGTACCAGTTCTGCAGGAGTTTCATCACTGACTGCAGAAGTGTTTCCACTTCCCCACAAGTCACGGAACAACGGGAAACCATGGCCCAACAGTCCTTCATGCGTGAGGGTAGTTCTCCCAGCAAGTCCATAAGTCCCAGTTCTCACGGCAGTCTCACCCTCAGTGAGAACCATCGGACAGTTTTTATTAACCGCATGACTGTCCCGTACACTAAGCATTATATTACTTTTCATATGGTCACACGCTTTTGAGACAGTTTCTAGCCTCGGTGACATATCACCCATCGACCCAGCGGGTGGCAACTGCCGCCTGCTCAATGTCACTGGGTCTGTTACACACGGGATAATCGGAACGATCTTACCGATTGTCGTCACGGATTCGGCACTCACGGGAGATGAGGGGAGTCCAGGAATATCTCCAGCACGGTCATCACCCTTCTCCTTAATACAGTAGTTGCCACGGGAAATGCCTTGGCCTTGACTCCAGCCATTCTCCAGACAGTCACTCCATCCGCACCCTTTAGGACTTTGCGCACACGTGCAGGAAACATAGGATCTCCTGAGAGCTGCACCACTCTCCACCTCCTTTTCTTCCCGACGGTTGCCCTTGGCAACGGCATATCTTTGCTTTTTCTCCGTCGTTCCCAGCACACTGCCGACCTCTTGGAACTTTGTGCAGGGTCCATACAGCGTTAAGGACCCTCTAGTCAGGGCTAGCTGCAGCTGCGCCTCCAGATTGGCCTGCCTCAGCTGCTCGGTGAGATCCTCCATCCACCCCATAGCAACAGACAGCCCAGGCACCAGAAAAATTTTCAGCAACAAGTCCACTAACAGAGAGCCGGCCTCCAGGTGTCTCACTCTCAAGAGACAATTTCAGCATTCACAGTCTCTTTTGCATTGCAGACATTAAAGTTTCTTTCCCAGGGCTGCTGGCCCTTTAAATCCACACAGCAATTTTCTTTGCAACATAGCAGAAATCAGCAGCACCTGCTCTTGCCGTTGCCCCTAGCAACCAGTTATCTCCTTTCCGCAGGGACGCTTGCCCGCATCCGACACCAAACGTAGGGGATTAGCTCTTTTCCAGGGGTTGCAAACACACACTTCTTCACAGAAACCAGGATTTAGGGGCCAAACTGTGCTTTATTGTGGCACACGGCATAAAGCAAAAACACACAAAGCCAAAATAAAATACCTTGCCCGTCTGGGCCCTAACTAAACACATAGGTTTCCCTGACTCACCTAAAGCGTAGCACAGTTCACACCCGTGATGAGATGCGGCTTTCCCAGCCCAACCTTCAGCAGCCTCCAGGCTGATCCCACACCAGGGTCTCTTGGGGGATCGTGGTCTCTCAGCCCTCCTGGCTCAGACCACACAGAGCCACTCCAGCCTTCTGTGTGCAAGTCCCCCAAAGTCCAGGCTATTGCATAGCCTCGTGGCCCCTCAGCCTGGCTTATCTGAGACCACACTGACAGAGCCTCACCAGGCCTCTGTCTGCACACTCTCCAGAGTGAGACACACCCAAGAACAAGTAGCAGGATTAAATAGGATCCCTGGACATGAGCATGCCCTAAGTCCCGGACCGGAGCCTGGGGAAAACACTTCAATGTTCACATTGCTACAATATATATATATAATGGGATTACACCCATAATTCTCATTGCATTATTGTATGCTATGATAAAAATAAATCTCTACGTAGTTTAAAAGTGGATGGGCTCATAGGGGGCACAGCGCTGGTGCTTCACAAGATCGAGACAGGCAGTATCCTACAGAGCAACTGACACGGAGGATCGCTGCACACAGAGAGAGCATAGAGCTGGAAATGGCTCTGGCTTTGTGTAGGAGAACTCCGTGTGCTGTGGTTCTGTGGAGATACCAGCGCAAGAGAGCGCATGTTTTAGTGATATAAAATGTATCAAATGTATCAGTTTAGAATAGGGATGAAGCAGCCACATGTAGCGCTCAGTCTAGCGCAACTGTAGCCCACATCTTATACTACAATATATTACTTTAGGTAACACATTAGATACAAGTGTGCATATCTCCTAGTATCTTCTTCTAATCTACGTAATTGAAGGCTATCTAGTAGCCTCATTATACTAAACACGCCCCTCCTTATCTTTGTACCTCCCTCTGATTAACCCGCCAAAACAGTGTTTTAAATGTCTCAATCACAAGTAAGTTTGTATTCTGTAAATTGTCCTGACGAAGGGGGCACTCCGCCCTTGAAACGCGTTGACTTTAATAAAAAATTACTACAAAACCTAAGGACTGACCTATATGCCTGCAGCGCCGGATAGTGGTCTCCCACTTTTATGATTATCTGCATACCAAACCTGCAGAGATGAGAGTACTTATAATTTTAAAAAACTGGTTTCCATATCACAAGACCATCAATGATAAGGATAAGAATAAAGAATAAGAATAAGACCAATTTAAAATAGGTAAACCTCTTAGACAAGAGGGAGGCTCTCCAAAAAAAAGTTAATGTGTAAAGTACTTTTGCCAAACTAGTCTTCGTTCAGTACAGGCCAGCATCACACAAGATGTTGCAGGAAGCCCAGCAGAGTAGCAGGGGAAGGTGGGGGAGAGGGCAGTTTTGCAGATCCGAGGAGACCAAAGGACTTCTAGACTGATGGGATCCAGCTAAGAAGGAAGTTGCCAAGGAGGGCCAGGCAGCCAAGATCACAGGAGGTAGATCTTGATCCTGAAGGACTGAGAATAGATGAGCCTCACCTATTTCTGACAAAAAGGGCAAAGGGAATAGCCAGTGATAGGAGATCCTTCAAACCTGAAACAAGTCAACCAGTGGTTTTAGAATGACACGTTCAACAATATGTGGTAGGGAAAAGTTTATATCCGTGTGTTTATTATTGAACATAGTAGTGATCACTTTTCCTGGCTTGCAATTGTCTCAATAAAGCTGCGAAAATAATATAATTTTGTTTCATTTTTCATTGGAAGACGGGATGAGAGACTCCTATGGACATCTCCATTTATCTTCCCATCATGAAGCAGAAGATAACAATACCACACAAGATGATTCAATAACTCCTAATGTACCTTCAGTCCTTCACAGCAGAGATCTATCCACTAATACTGCTGGTCACAAAAAAACTTCATCTAAGCAATTACTGATTGGTAAAACAAGAACTAAACAGAAATGTGCGAACATTTTTTCTAGTGAGAAAGTCTTAAAAAGAAGTGTTAAAAAGAAATCTAATCTTTTTTTGCATGAGAGCAATTGCAGAGATGATGGGTCATTTTCATGCTTGACATGTGGAAAATCTTTTAGCATGAAATCCATTCTAGTTAGACATCAGAGAACTCACACAAGGGAGAATCCATTTTCATGTCTTGAATGTGGAAAGTGGTTTATTTTTAAATCAAATCTTGTTACACATCAGAGAACTCACACAGGAGAGAAGCCATTTTTGTGTCCTGAATGTGGGAAGTGTTTTCTTGTGAAGTCATTGCTTATACAACATCAAAAAATTCACAGAGGGGTTAAACCATTTTCATGTTCAGAATGTGGGAAATGTTTTAGTCAAAAATCACATCTTGTTAAACATCAGAGAACTCACACAGGGGAGAATCCATATTCATGTCCTGAATGTGGGAAAGGCTTTACCAAGCAATCAAATGTTATTCGGCATCAGAGAACTCATACAGGGGAGAAGCCATTTTCATGTCTTGAATGTGGAAAGTGCTTTAGTCAGAAATCCATTCTAGTTACACATCAGAGAACTCACAAAGGGGAGAAGCCATGTATGTGTCTTGAATGTGGTAAGTATTTTAGTGCAAAATCAATGCTTATAAAACATGTAATAAGTCACATAGGAGAGAAGCCAATTTCATCTTCAGAATATGTGAAACCTTTTAGCCAGAAATCACATATTGAGGAACATGAAAGACTCCACTTAGAGGACAATCCATTTTCATGTTCACATTGTGGGAAATGCTTTAAGACTCAAACAAGTTTTTTTCGGCATCAGAGATCTCACACAGGGGAGAAGCCATTTTCATGTCTTGAATGTGGAAAGTGCTTTAGTCTGAAAACGTGTCTTGTTAGACATAAGAGAACTCATACAGGGGAGAAGCCATTTTTATGTCTTGAATGTGGAAAGTGCTTTGGTCTGAAATCAAGTCTTGTTGCACATCAGATAACTCACATACGAGCACATCAGAGAACTCAGAAAAGAAAGCAGCCATTTATGTGTCCTGAATGTGGGAAGTGTTTTACGGTGAGATCAAGGCTTAACTATCATCTCAGAAGTCACACAGGGGAGAAGCCATTTCCATGTCTTGAATGCGGGAAATATTTTGGTCAAAAATCATATCTTGTTAGACATCAGAGAACTCACACAGGAGAGAAGCCATTTGTGTGTCTCGAATGTGGTAAGTGTTTTCATGTGAAGTCATTGCTTATACGACATCAAAGAAGTCACACAGGGATGAAGCCATTTTCATGTTCAGAATGTGGGAAATGTTTTGGTCAGAAATCAAATCTTGTTAAACATCAGAGAAGTCACACAGGGGAGAAGCCATTTTCATGTTCAGAATGTGGAAAATGTTTTGGTCAGAAATCAAATCTTGTTAAACATCAGAGAAGTCACACAGGGGAGAAGCCATTTATGTGTTCTGAATGCAGGAAGTGTTTTGGAGCAAAATCAGTGCTTATAATACATCTAAGAAGTCACACAGGAGGAAATCCATTTTAATGCGCAGAATTTGTGAAACATTTTAGCCAGAAATTAAATCTTGTGAAACATCTAAGAACCCACTTAGGAAAGAAGCCATTTTCATATCTTGAATGCAGTAAATCTTTTGGTGTAAAGCGACTCTTGTTAGACATCCGAGAACTCGCACAAGGGAGAAGTCATTTTCATGTACAGAATGTGGGAAATGTTTCACCTGTCAAGCAAGTGTTGTTCGACATCACAGAACTCACAGGTGCGAGAATTCGTCCAAGATGGTGAGAAGTAGGCTGTCAATCTAGAGGAGAGGGGCGGGCTGGAGGGACGCACTGGCGGCAGAAATAGTGAGTAGACGGAGCCTCTAGGTGCTGAAAATATGCCCCCATAGCACCTAGAGGCTTATTTGCATATCAATAAAACTATGTTTTTAAGGTTAACCGCTCCAGCCAAAGGTAATACATGAACATGGTTAGGTACAGCAGACACTAGCAGATCGCTAGTGTCAGACAGCTAAATAGGTGAAAATCTGGTGGTAGAACCCCTTTAAATTTTCAACCTTACGTGGAAATTCATTTGCTGAGTCACAAACTACTACCATGGAATGGACAAACTCTAGGATTCAGTTTGCCTATTAATGTGTCTTATAGTGTGGATTGTTTGCTATTAATAATCGAGTTTCCCTCTGCGTTAATCATCCTGTTCTCTTCCTATGGCATAATATAATGGGCAGCACGGTGGCTCAGTGGTTAGCATTGGTGCCTTGCAGAGCTGGGGTCCTAGGTTCGAATTTGACCAAGGACAATATCTGCATGAAGATTGTACGTTCTCCCCACGTTTGCGTGGGTTTCCTCCAGGTAAAGCGTGATGATAATTTCTATAAAGCGCTGCAGAATATAGTAGCGCTATATAAGTGCATAAAATTTATAATTATGTATAATATATTGTGAGGCAGTGACAGGCCTCATGGTTGTTAGGGGAGATATATGGCAGGATTTGCTGTGTCTTCCCCAGAGTCGCCAGGTCTGAAGAAAGACCAGGTGCAGTAATCACCTGGGAATAAAGGAATCCTCAGAGTGAGAGGGGTTAGGGACTTGCACACAAAAGGCTGGAGTGGTTCTGTGTGGTCTGAGCCAGGAGGGCTGAGAGACCACTATCCCACAAGAGACACTGGTGTTGGAGCAGCCTGGAGGCTGCTGGAGGTTGGCCTGAGAAAGCCGTATCTTATCACGGGTGTGAACTGGGGTACGCTTTATGTGAGTCAGGGAAACTTATGTGTTTAGATAGGGCCCAGACGGGCAAGGTATTTTGGCTTTGTGTGTTTTTCTTTATGCCATGTGCCACAATAAAGCACAGTTTGGCCCCTAAATCCTGGTGTCTGTGAAGAAGTGTATGATTGCAACCCCCGGAAAAGAGCTAATCCCCCACAATATTAAGAGTGATATTTTCATATTGTTCCTTATATTTCTTGTTTTTATGCATAATGTATATTTTATAGTCAGGTTCCTTAAAGAAAATATAAAAAAAAAAAAAAAAAATGTCCTTAAAACATCAAAAATAATATAGAACTGACCAGCCAGATCTGTCCTTAAGAGTGTAACAATAAGTGGGTGTGAAACCACTGTGTCCACCAACCGGTTTATCTTTGGGCTAGACCTACAATTGTTATCCTGGCAGTCCCCTGGTATTTACACTTTAGCCCTTATACAGGGATCTGGAATTCACTACAGGGGTGCCACCAGGCTGCTACCTCCCAGAGTAGTCCTGTTACCTCCCAGAGTAGTCAGAAACACCGGTGCGTGGCAGTGAGGGATCAGGCAAAACTTGTAACACGCCAAGGTTAGGGCAGCAGAGTGTCACAACCAGGCAGCTGAGAAGCTCTGACAGAGGCCTTTCAGAACCTCCTCCTTGAATTTCTGTGTTGTGGTATTCAGCTCCTCCTCTCGTCAGCCTCTCTCAGCTGTCATGTCTTAATTGCTTCCCTTTAAATGCCTCCTCAGAATGCTTTTCTGAGCGGCTTATATTTCCTCCTGGAGTGTGTGTGCACGCTGATCTGTCCTCCTCTTTGCTTCAAAGCTAAGTGTACTTTTATATGTTTATATCTGTTTGCTGGATCCCAGATGACCCTGACTCCCTCCGTGTCTTGTGTAGGGAGCCGGTGGTCGTGTCCCCTCACTATTGTAGGGTGCTCAGGGCTTTATAGTCAAGGTTCGTGGATATGCAAACCTCCACCATTAGGATCTTTGCATAGGCTGAGCAGCCAGGGAAAGTGCCAGGTCTTCTGCAGGGGTCTCCCTTGGTTCCTTAGTTTTTGGATCCAGCGAGTCGTTTATACATGTTGCTTTGCCTTGTTACCTGTACACATTCCGTGACATTATAAGCCGCCTCAACCGTCTTAAGCATGGATCCGGTTTCACTTTTGGCTGAACGCTTCCAGGGTCTTTCATTGGAGGTAGCTGACCTCCGTAAGACTTTGTCTCAGCTTCAAGTGACCGGTTCAGCTTGCGTTCATGGAGCTTGTTCTGAGCCTAAGATCTCGCTCCCGGATACGTTCTCCGGGGGTAGTGAGAATTTTGTGCGTTTTAGAGAGGCTTGCAAACTCCATTTTCGCCTTCTTCCCCATTCTTCTGGTGATGAGGAACGGAGGGTGGGGATCATTATATCGCTGCTCAGGGGTAACGCTCAGTCCTGGGCCTTTTCGCTGCCGGAGGGGGCACGGCCCCTCCGTTCAGTGGATGAATTCTTTTTAGCCCTGGGTCAGATATATGATGATCCGGATCGTATTGCTCTGGCGGAGTCTAGACTACGTCTCCTATGCCAGGGTAAACAATCCGCAGAAATATACTGCTCAGAATTTCGGAGTTGGGCAGCTGATACTGGTTGGAATGATGCTGCACTCCGAAGTCAATTTTGCCATGGTCTTTCAGAGGGATTGAAAGATGCATTTGCCTTTCATGAAAGGCCTATTTCTTTGGACTCTGCTATGTCTCAGGCCGTTCGTATTGACAGGCGTCTTAGAGAGAGAGGAGAGATCTCTCCTTCCTGTCATACTCGGTCCCAGGACTGTGCAGCGGTCCCATTCTCTGCGCAGGGGTCTCAGTCGCTGTCAGCCCCTTCTGAGCAGGAGCCCATGCAGCTGGGGTTGATTGCTTCTGACAATAGAAGATTCAGCCCGCATGAGAGGGTTTGTTTTTGTTGTGGAGGTATTAATCATTTGGCAAATATTTGTCCCTCTAGGAGATTCAGGCAGTTCTCTGGGTATAATAAAGAAACAAAGAGGAAAAAATCTTTGAAAAATGTTCCGTCTGTTACTATTGGCAGGATTGAGGCGGAAATTGAAGATTTTCCGTTTGCTTGTAGTTCCCGTTTTGTCCTGCCGGCTAGGGTGGCTCTAGAGAGCAAGAACATTTTTTGTGAGATTTTTGTGGATAGTGGAGCAGCGGTTAATCTCATTGATAATCACTTTGCGATAACTCATGGTTTCCAGGTGTGCGCTTTGAGAAAGGATATTCCTGTGTTTTCTATCGATTCCGCTCCACTTTCTCAGAAGTCATTAAAGGGCATAGTTCACAATATCCGTTTAATTGTGAGTGATGCTCATGTTGAGGATGTGTCATGTTTCGTCCTTAGCGGTTTGCCGACTCCTCTAGTGTTGGGGCTACCCTGGCTCACTAAACATAACCCCACCATTGATTGGCAAGCAAGGCAAATAAATGGTTGGAGTGACTTTTGCAGAGAGAATTGCCTCATGACATCTGTTTCTGAGGTTGCTACTAAGACTGTACCATCTTTTCTCTCTGAATTTTCGGATGTCTTCTCTGAGAGTGGAGTTCAGGATTTGCCCCCGCACAGGGAGTACGATTGCCCTATTAATCTCATCCCAGACGCCAAGCTGCCTAAATCTCGTTTATACAATCTTTCCCAACCTGAGAGGATCGCTATGCGTACTTATATCTCTGAGAGTCTGAGAAAGGGACACATACGACCCTCAAAGTCACCTGTTGCCGCTGGTTTTTTCTTTGTTAAGAAAAAAGATGGTTCTTTAAGACCTTGTCTGGATTTCAGGGAGCTGAACAATATCACAATTCGTGACCCTTATCCGCTTCCTCTGATCCCGGACCTATTTAACCAGGTTGTTGGGGCTAAAGTCTTTTCCAAATTAGATTTAAGAGGGGCATACAACCTGGTCAGGGTCAGAGAAGGGGACGAATGGAAGACGGCCTTCAATACCCCTGAGGGCCATTTTGAGAATTTGGTTATGCCTTTTGGGTTGATGAATGCCCCAGCCGTTTTTCAGCATTTCGTGAACAGCATTTTTTATCATTTGATGGGAAAATTTGTATTGGTGTATTTGGATGACATTTTGATTTTTTCTCCCGATTTCAAAACTCATAAGGAACATTTACGTCAGGTCTTGCTCATCCTGCGGGAGAATAAACTATATGCGAAACTGGAAAAATGTGTGTTTGCGGTTCCAGAAATTCAATTTCTGGGGTTTCTTCTCTCCGCTTCTGGTTTTCGCATGGACCCCGAGAAGGTCCGCGCTGTGCTTGAGTGGGAGCTTCCTGAGAATCAAAAGGCGCTGATGCGTTTTTTGGGCTTTGCCAATTATTACAGGAAGTTCATTTTGAATTATTCTTCTATTGTTAAACCACTCACTGATATGACCAGAAAGGGGGTAGATTTTTCTTCTTGGTCAGTAGAGGCGCGTAAGGCCTTTTCTGATATCAAGGAGAGTTTTGCTTCCGCTCCCATCTTGGTGCAACCTGATGTTTCATTACCCTTCATAGTTGAGGTTGATGCTTCTGAGGTGCGTGTGGGGGCGGTCTTGTCTCAGGGTTCCTCTCCTGCCAATTGGCGACCGTGTGCCTTTTTCTCAAGAAAACTCTCCTCCGCAGAGAGAAATTACGATGTGGGAGATAGGGAATTGTTGGCCATCAAGTTGGCTTTTGAGGAATGGCGCCATTGGCTAGAGGGGGCCAGACACCCTATTACCGTATTTACTGACCATAAAAATCTGGCCTACTTGGAGTCAGCCAAGCGTCTGAACCCGAGACAGGCCAGATGGTCGTTGTTCTTTTCTAGGTTTAATTTTGTTGTCACGTTCCGCCCTGGAGTTAAGAATGTGAAGGCAGATGCCCTGTCACGTTGTTTTCCGGGAGGCGGGAATTTTGAAGACCCGGGTCCCATTTTGGCTGAAGGTGTGGTGGTCTCTGCTCTTTTTCCTGAATTGGAGGCAGAGGTGCAGGCAGCCCAGTCAGAGGCTCCTGATCTTTGTCCTCCTGGGAGGTTGTTTGTGCCTCTCGCTTTAAGACACAAGATTTTTAAAGAACACCACGATACGGTCCTTGCTGGGCACCCGGGGGTAAGAGCCACACTGGATCTCATCGCTCGGAGATTCTGGTGGCCTGCGCTTCGTAAGTCGGTTGAGGGTTTTGTGGCAGCCTGCGAGACTTGCGCTCGTGCCAAGGTCCCTCATTCACGGCCATCAGGTCCTCTCCTTCCCTTACCCATTCCTTCCCGTCCTTGGACACATCTGTCCATGGACTTTATCACGGACCTGCCTCGTTCCTCGGGGAAGACTGTGATTCTGGTGGTGGTGGACCGTTTTAGCAAAATGGTGCATTTCATCCCTTTTCCTGGTTTGCCCAATGCTAAGACGCTGGCGCAGGCATTTGTTGATCACATTGTCAAGTTGCACGGTATTCCTTCAGACATAGTCTCTGATAGGGGCACGCAGTTTGTTTCCAGATTCTGGAAGGCTTTCTGTTCTCGCTTGGGGGTTCGGTTGTCATTCTCTTCTGCTTTCCACCCGCAGTCGAATGGCCAGACAGAGCGCGTCAATCAGAATCTGGAGACATATCTGCGTTGTTTTGTGGCGGAGAATCAAGAGGATTGGTGTTCTTTTTTGTCCCTTGCTGAGTTTGCTTTAAATAACCGTCGTCAGGAGTCCTCTGATAAGTCACCATTTTTTGGTGCATATGGGTTTCATCCACAGTTTGGGACTTTCTCGGGAGAGGGGTCTTCGGGTTTACCTGATGAGGACAGATTCTCCTCGTCTTTGTCATCTATTTGGCAAAAGATTCAAGAGAATCTAAAGAGCATGAGTGAGAGATATAAGCGTGTGGCTGATAAGAGACGTGTGCTTGGTCCGGACCTGAATGTTGGTGATCTGGTGTGGTTGTCTACCAAGAATATCAAATTGAAGGTTCCCTCCTGGAAGTTGGGTCCTAGGTTTATTGGGCCTTACAAAATCCTGTCTGTCATCAATCCTGTTGCATACCGTCTTGATCTTCCTCAGACTTGGAAGATCCATAATGTTTTTCATAAGTCCTTATTGAAACCTTATGTTCAACCCATTGTACCCTCGCCTTTGCCTCCTCCTCCGATTATGGTTGATGGGAATCTTGAATTCCAGGTCTCTAGGATTGTGGATTCTCGTCTTGTCCGCGGTTCTCTTCAGTACCTTGTTCAGTGGGAGGGGTATGGTCCTGAGGAGAGGATGTGGGTCCCAGTGACGGACATTAAGGCCTCTCGTCTCATCAGGGCATTCCATAGGTCCCATCCTGAGAAGGTGGGCTCTGAGTGTCCGGAGTCCACTCGTAGAGGGAGGGGTACTGTCACAACCAGGCAGCTGAGAAGCTCTGACAGAGGCCTTTCAGAACCTCCTCCTTGAATTTCTGTGTTGTGGTATTCAGCTCCTCCTCTCGTCAGCCTCTCTCAGCTGTCATGTCTTAATTGCTTCCCTTTAAATGCCTCCTCAGAATGCTTTTCTGAGCGGCTTATATTTCCTCCTGGAGTGTGTGTGCACGCTGATCTGTCCTCCTCTTTGCTTCAAAGCTAAGTGTACTTTTATATGTTTATATCTGTTTGCTGGATCCCAGATGACCCTGACTCCCTCCGTGTCTTGTGTAGGGAGCCGGTGGTCGTGTCCCCTCACTATTGTAGGGTGCTCAGGGCTTTATAGTCAAGGTTCGTGGATATGCAAACCTCCACCATTAGGATCTTTGCATAGGCTGAGCAGCCAGGGAAAGTGCCAGGTCTTCTGCAGGGGTCTCCCTTGGTTCCTTAGTTTTTGGATCCAGCGAGTCGTTTATACATGTTGCTTTGCCTTGTTACCTGTACACATTCCGTGACACAGAGTTTGTGCAAATCGGAGAAACAAGTTTAAAGGTTAGGCTCAGAGTCAATATTGTGATTAAGCACAGGTCAGGTCCTGGACAGACAAGCAGATTATAGCACAGACACTGGACAACCCCCTGTCTGCAAGAAAGCAGCAGACATAACAAGAAGGAAAGGTCCATAGAGGCGCAATGGTCTTACAGTTTGTCTTGATATTTGCTCAGTGAATTTTGAACCCCAAAATTAATAGAGATATTAGTTTTACAAATTAGCATATATAAGAGTAGGTGTAGGTAAAGTCTAGGAGGCACACAGGCCTCATGTACAGGCAGTAGGCTGTAAGACAAGCTTTAGCTGATGCCAGCAGTGGACTCTCCCAGCCCAAGTCGCAGTCCACGACGTAGTCTTAGATTGGCAGTGGCCGCTCTAAAACATGTATCAAACACAAGGCCCGCTGCCTTGTTTTTTGATGGCCCGCCAGTGATATGGGCGGCTGATGAGAAATAAGGCCCGCAATATGTGTAAGTAGTGCCGCAACAGTGTGACTCCTATGAGCAGCACGCTGTTGCAGTGTAGTCACTATGCTCACGTATATGTAAACTCGCCAATCCCATCTGCTTAACAATTACATCAACTCAGTGCGCCTCGGCTCCACCTCCATGATATTAAGTGGTGCCAGAGCCGGTCAACATGATTGCTGAGTGGCCAGGACAGGATCGATGAGCACATATCATTACCAGGCGCTATTTTCCTTTTGTGCCCGCCTTGAGCAGGAATGGAGAAGGTAAATACAACTGGTAGCAGATAGCTGACGCGCGTTTTGGCGAACCTTCGCCTGGGGAACCTTTCAAGGTACCCCTTGGAACCCAACCCAAGTTCGGGAAATGTTTTTTTTACAGTAGAAATTGATTTATGAAGTTATTACGCGAAGTCTCGCAAAAGACATATATATATGTATATATATATATATATATATATACACAATGTATCAGTCTCAATTATTTGTTCAATATTTGGCCCAATATGAAAAAGCACTTCTAAAGCAAAAACTTATCCATAAAGTAAGTTGCACGTCATAGAGATTCTCATCTTGGTTCTTAACACATTAAATAAACAATGGCAATACATATTTTTCAATAGTCTTCGATATATCTCCGCACGGATGCGGAAGTGCGGATCCGCAAATGTGGATGCGGACAGCACATTCCGGCCCCATTGAAAATGAATGGGTCTGCACCGTTCTGCAAAATTGCGGAACGGATGCGGATCCATTTTGCGGACGTGTGAATGGACCCTTAGAAACATACATTTTCCTTCTGAATCATGAAAAAAGCGACCGATGTGTGTGAACTGGAAGACTCTGAACTGGTGTGAACCACACCTAAAAAACACCTTTCTGCTTTAACCACCTGGCAGATCTATTTTATTAGGAGGGAAGGTCATTGTCACTACATGATAAGTTATTTGTGCCGCAATCTGTGACTTTTTCCCTCTAATGTCAGGTCTAAAAAAGTGAGCGGGTAAGTGGATGGGCCGCAGCCGATAGCGTAGAAAATGGTCTAAATGTAAGCCAGCTTGTGTTGTCCACCCTTTTCCCTCCTCTCTCTGTCATCTAAGTCCAATCCTTTGGTTCCTGAGATCTTCCTCTCTACCAATTAGTCTCTTCATGGCAATTCATGAAGTCAGATGACTGGTCCACATATAATAAGTAATAAACACAACATTCAACATATAATGGAACAGACAAACATAAAGGGCCCATGTTACACAAGCTTCTGAGTTATTTGACATCATAAATCCCTTGGAGCTCCAATGAAACAAAACACCCATGCACATTACTCACAAAACATCATAAAATTATGAATGTGTCACGGACGGTGTACAGGAAACAAGACAAAGCAACATGCATATATGACTGAGTGGATCCAAAGCTAAGGAACCAAAAGGGGGACCCCTGCACAAGACCTGAGACTTTCCCTGGCTGCTCAGCCTATGCAAAGATCCCAGAGGTGGAAGGTTGCATATCCACGTACCTCGACTATATAACCCCTGAACACCCTACAATAGTGAGGGGACACGACCACCGGCTCCCTACACCAGACACGGAGGGAGTCAGGGTCACCTGGGATCCAGCAAACAGAAAATAACAGATAAATGTTCAGCACTTAACTTAGTAGCAGACTGGAAAACAAGATCAGCATGCACACACACTCCAGGAAGTAGTATAAGACGCCCAGTAATGCATTATGGGGTGGAATTTAAAGGGATGCAATCAGTCCAACTCCATGACAGCTGAGAGAGGCTAACGAGATGAGGAACTGAACAGCACAACAAAGAGAACTCGAGGAGGTTCTGAAAGGCCTCTGTCAGAGCTTCTCAGCTGTCTGGTTGTGACAGTACCCCTCCCTCTACGAGTGGACTCCGGACACCCAGAGCCCACCTTCTCAGGATGGGACCTATGGAAAGCCCTGATGAGACGAGAGGCCTTAATGTCCGTCACTGGGACCCACATCCTCTCCTCAGGACCATAACCCTCCCAATGAACAAGGTACTGAAGAGAACCGCGGACAAGACGAGAATCCACAATCCTAGAGACCTGAAATTCAAGATTCCCATCAACCATAATTGGAGGAGGAGGCAAAGGAGAGGGTACAATGGGTTGAACATAAGGTTTCAATAAGGACTTATGAAAAACATTATGGATCTTCCAAGTCTGAGGAAGATCAAGACGGTAGGCAACAGGATTGATGACAGACAGGATTTTGTAAGGCCCAATAAACCTAGGACCCAACTTCCAGGAGGGAACCTTCAATTTGATATTCTTGGTAGACAACCACACCAGATCACCAACATTCAGGTCCGGACCAAGCACACGTCTCTTATCTGCCACACGCTTATATCTCTCACTCATGCTCTTTAGATTATCCTGAATCTTTTGCCAAATAGATGACAAAGAC
The DNA here is from genome assembly GCF_014858855.1 of Bufo gargarizans. Classification (NCBI taxonomy): domain Eukaryota; kingdom Metazoa; phylum Chordata; class Amphibia; order Anura; family Bufonidae; genus Bufo; species Bufo gargarizans. The sequence goes on along the minus strand of NC_058083.1, from coordinate 529,579,441 downwards.
GAGGAGAATCTGTCCTAATCAGGTAAACCAGAAGACCCCTCTCCCAAGAAAGTCCCAAACTGCGGATGAAACCCATATGCACCAAAAAATGGTGACTTATCAGAGGACTCCTGACGACGGTTATTTAAAGCAAACTCAGCAAGGGACAAAAAAGAACACCAATCCTCTTGATTCTCCGCCACAAAACAGCGCAGATGTCTCCATCTGATTGACGCGCTCTGTCTGGCCATTCGACTGCGGGTGGAAAGCAGAAGAGAATGACAACCGAACCCCCAAGCGAGAACAGAAAGCCTTCCAGAATCTGGAAACAAACTGCATGCCCCTATCAGAGACTATGTCTGAAGGAATACCGTGCAATTTGACAATGTGATCAATAAATGCCTGCGCCAGCATCTTAGCATTGGGCAAACCAGGAAAAGGGATGAAATGCACCACCACCAGAATCACAGTCTTCCCCGAGGAATGAGGCATGTCCGTTATAAAGTCCATGGACAGATGTGTCCAAGGACGGGAAGGAATGGGTAAGGGAAGGAGAGGACCTGATGGCCGTGAATGAGGGACTTTGGCACGAGCGCAAGTCTCGCAGGATGCCACAAAACCCTCAACCGACTTACGAAGCGCAGGCCACCAGAATCTCCGAGCGATGAGATCCAGTGTGGCTCTTGCCCCCGGGTGCCCAGCAAGGACCGTATCGTGGTGTTCCTTAAAAATCTTGTGTCTTAAAGCAAGAGGCACAAGCAACCTCCCAGGAGGACAAAGATCAGGAGCCTCTGACTGGGCTGCCTGCACCTCTGCCTCCAATTCAGAAAAGAGAGCAGAGACCACCACACCTTCAGCCAAAATGGGACCCGGGTCTTCAAAATTCCCGCCTCCCGGAAAACAACGTGACAGGGCATCTGCCTTCACATTCTTAACTCCAGGGCGGAACGTGACCACAAAATTAAACCTAGAAAAGAACAAAGACCATCTGGCCTGTCTCGGGTTCAGACGCTTGGCTGACTCCAAGTAGGCCAGATTTTTATGGTCAGTAAATACGGTAATAGGGTGTCTGGCTCCCTCTAGCCAATGGCGCCATTCCTCAAAAGCCAACTTGATGGCCAACAATTCCCTATCTCCCACATCGTAATTTCTCTCTGCGGAGGAGAGTTTTTTCGAGAAAAAGGCACACGGTCGCCATTTGGCAGGAGAGGAACCCTGAGACAAGACCGCCCCCACACCCACCTCAGAAGCATCAACCTCAACTATGAAGGGTAAAGAAATATCAGGTTGCACCAAGATGGGAGCGGAAGCAAAACTCTCCTTGATATTAGAAAAAGCCTTACGCGCCTCTACTGACCAAGAAGAAAAATCTACCCCCTTTCTGGTCATATCAGTGAGTGGTTTAACAATAGAGGAATAATTCAAAATAAACTTCCTGTAATAATTGGCAAAGCCCAAAAACCGCATCAGCGCCTTCTGATTCTCAGGAAGCTCCCACTCAAGCACAGCGCGGACCTTCTCGGGGTCCATGCGAAAACCAGAAGCGGAGAGAAACCCCAGAAATTGAATTTCTGGAACCGCAAACACACATTTTTCCAGTTTCGCATATAATTTATTCTCCCGCAGGATGAGCAAGACTTGACGTAAATGTTCCTTATGAGTTTTAAAAACGGAGAAAAAAATCAAAATGTCATCCAAATACACTAATACAAATTTTCCCATCAAATGATAAAAAATGCTGTTCACGAAATGCTGAAAAACGGCTGGGGCATTCATCAAACCAAAAGGCATAACCAAATTCTCAAAATGGCCCTCAGGGGTATTGAAGGCCGTCTTCCATTCGTCTCCTTCTCTGACCCTGACCAGGTTGTATGCCCCTCTTAGATCTAATTTGGAAAAGACTTTAGCCTCAACAACCTGGTTAAACAGGTCCGGGATCAGAGGAAGCGGATAAGGGTCACAAATAGTGATATTGTTCAGCTCCCTGAAATCCAGACAAGGTCTTAAAGAACCATCTTTTTTCTTAACAAAGAAAAAACCAGCGGCAACAGGTGACTTCGAGGGTCGTATGTGTCCCTTTCTCAGACTCTCAGAGATATAAGCACGCATAGCGATCCTCTCAGGTTGGGAAAGATTGTATAAACGAGATTTAGGCAGTTTGGCGCCTGGGATGATATTAATAGGGCAATCGTACTCCCTGTGCGGGGGCAAATCCTGAACTCCACTCTCAGAGAAGACATCCGAAAATTCAGAGAGAAAAGATGGTACAGTCTTAGTAGCAACCTCAGAAACAGATGTCGTGAGGCAATTCTCTCTGCAAAAGTCACTCCAACCATTTATTTGTCTCGCTTGCCAATCAATGGTGGGGTTATGTTTAGTGAGCCAGGGTAGCCCCAACACTAGAGGAGTAGGCAAACCACTAAGGACGAAACATGACACATCCTCAACATGAGCATCACTCACAATTAAACGGATATTGTGAACTATGCCCTTTAATGATTTCTGAGAAAGTGGAGCGGAATCAATAGCGAAAACAGGAATATCCTTTCCCAAAGTGCGCACCTGGAAACCATGAGTTATCGCAAATTGATTATCAATGAGATTGACCGCGGCTCCACTATCCACAAAAATCTCACAAAAAATGTTCTTGCTCTCTAGCGCCACCCTAGCCGGCAGGACAAAACGGGAACTACAAGCAAACGGAAAACCTTCAATTTCCGCCTCAACCCTGCCAATAGTAACAGACAGAACATTTTTAAAAGATTTTTTCCTGTTTGTTTCTTTATTACTCCCAGAAAACTGCCTGAATCTCCTAGAGGGACAAATATTTGCCAAATGATTTATACCTCCACAACAAAAACAAACCTTCCCATGAGGGCTGAATCTTCTATTGTCAGAAGCAATCAACCCCAGCTGCATGGGCTCCTGCTCAGAAGGGGCTGACAGCGACTGAGACCCCTGCGCAATGGGACCGCTGCACTGTCCTGGGACTGAGTATGACAGGAAGGGGACATCTCTCCTCTCTCTCTAAGACGCCTGTCAATACGAACGGCCTGAGACATAGCAGAGTCCAAAGAAATAGGCCTCTCATGAAAGGCAAATGCATCTTTCAATCCCTCTGAAAGACCATGGCAAAATTGACTTCGGAGTGCAGCATCATTCCAACCAGTATCAACTGCCCATCTCCGAAATTCTGAGCAGTATATTTCTGCGGATTGTTTACCCTGGCATAATAGACGTAGTCTAGACTCAGCCAGAGCAATACGATCCGGATCATCATATATCTGACCCAGGGCTAAAAAGAATTCATCCACTGAACGGAGAGGCCGTGCCCCCTCCGGCAGCGAAAAGGCCCAGGACTGAGCGTTACCCCTGAGCAGCGATATAATGATCCCCACCCTCCGTTCCTCATCACCAGAGGAAAGGGGAAGAAGGCGAAAATGGAGTTTGCAAGCCTCTCTAAAACGCACAAAATTCTCACTACCCCCAGAGAACGTATCCGGGAGCGAGATCTTAGGCTCAGAACAAACTCCATGAACGCAAGCTGAACCGGTCACTTGAAGCTGAGAAAAAGTCTTACGGAGATCAGCTACCTCCAATGAAAGACCCTGGAAGCGTTCAGCCAAAAGTGAAACCGGATCCATGCGGCTTATAATGTCACGGACGGTGTACAGGAAACAAGACAAAGCAACATGCATATATGACTGAGTGGATCCAAAGCTAAGGAACCAAAAGGGAGACCCCTGCACAAGACCTGAGACTTTCCCTGGCTGCTCAGCCTATGCAAAGATCCCAGAGGTGGAAGGTTGCATATCCACGTACCTCGACTATATAACCCCTGAACACCCTACAATAGTGAGGGGACACGACCACCGGCTCCCTACACCAGACACGGAGGGAGTCAGGGTCACCTGGGATCCAGCAAACAGAAAATAACAGATAAATGTTCAGCACTTAACTTAGTAGCAGACTGGAAAACAGGATAAGCATGCACACACACTCCAGGAAGTAGTATAAGACGCCCAGTAATGCATTATGGGGCGGAATTTAAAGGGATGCAATCAGTCCAACTCCATGACAGCTGAGAGAGGCTAACGAGATGAGGAACTGAACAGCACAACAAAGAGAACTCAAGGAGGAGGTTCTGAAAGGCCTCTGTCAGAGCTTCTCAGCTGTCTGGTTGTGACAGAATGGTTCCTCTTCACACACTCAGTGCCTCAGTTTTGTACATTGATGTTCCCTTGCTGCAGCTCTCATATTCACACACAGCTGTTTATAGCCACACACAGAATTGCAAGAGAGAGAGAGATTATAAACTCAATTACCCATTTCTGGAGAATAATGCCCATTCTTCTTCTCTCCTGAAAACTGAAACTTATACAAACAGATGCAAACCCAATTATTTAAGACAAAACATAAAAAGAGCATATAACAAAAGTGCCTGAGGCCAGAATTTGAGGAATATGGATTATTATTTAATGTCAGCCATGTTCTCACACCAGTGCTTTCTGATGGCAGAGGGAGGAGCACCGCAGGGGGTCCTGGCTTCAAACAAGCCACTCGCTTACACATAGCACCTACTCCAGCCATGCGGGAACCCAGCTAATGGAGAGGAAAAACCTCTCTGCATGGAATCTAAGCCATTCACCACTTCAATCGAATTTATAAGACATACTGGAACCGGCGATTCATAAGGAATTATGAATCGCCTGTGCATCACATACATAAGTCACTGAGATATTTGCGATCATGTAGCCAAGACGGTCAGGCTCCTGCTCTTGGTTTGGTAATAGGATGCCAGGGAGGGGAGATATACATATCTCCCCACAGAGACTAAATAACGGTACCAGATTTGGACTCTACTTGTAGCCGGAACCCAGGCGGGTTCGTTGGTCCCAGAGCCATCTTCCTTTGACCTTCTGGTCTGGAGCTATGAACCCTAAAGGGTTTTGTGGGTCGTTGGGCTGCCCAGACCAGCAGGGAGGGGGGGACCCTTCCAAGAGTCTGAAGGGGAGGGGACGGCTACAGGTCAAAAGGCTCACGCAAGCCAGCAGGAGTGTCTTTTCTTCTGAAGGTGGGTCACGCTGCATACGTGTTTGAAAGGGACCTGGAAAATGCTGACATGACTCATCCATCTGGTAAACTGACTTTTGTTCTGCTTAACCCTATTGTACCACGCTATCTGTATTTACCACTCTGACCACTGTATATATTCTTTGTGTATATCGTGTTATGTCTAGTGAGCCCTTAAGGCAATTAAATATATCATTTAATATTGTGCTGTTCTGGTATCTCGGTCACGAATCCCCACATCCGTGTTCCGGCTTAGCTATACGCTACTGCGGGTTGGTTTCTCATTCTATATAATCCCATTAGCGGACTGGGCTTATATCAAACGAGAAGCTGGTGGCAGTCTACCCGGGCTGAGAAAGCACTGTTTCACTGGTGCAGTGAAAAGGCTCTCCAGCTTGTGGCCTCTCTATGCCCGCGTAGACAGGAGGCGTCTGTGTAAACTGTACCAAGCGGATCTTACGTACTCCCAGGAGGGCGTAACATCATGTCTTGGTAACCAGTGACTATACAATATCTCGTGAGCTCGACGTGGTTGACATCCGGCGGCAGCGAGGTGCGGTATTCGTTGCAAGAGAGAGAGAGATATTATAAACTCAATTACCCATTTCTGGTGAATAATGCACATTCTTCTTCTCTCCTGCAAACTGAAACTTATACAAACAGATGCAAACCCAATTATTCAAAATAAAACATAAAAAGTGCATATAACAAAGCTGCCTATGGCCAGATTATCTATTAAGAGTATCAAATTTGAAATTCTGAAATGATTAGTTCATTTCTACTTCTGATATACGTAAGGAGTAAGGATGAGCGAACCAGCGAATGTTGCTATTTTTCGGATGGCAGACGAACCTAAATCTTTCCAGGTTAGTTTCGGACGAATCTACTAAAAAGGTGCCTAGCGTCATATTAGTGCACATGTCGGTGGGGAAACGGTGGTTGGGTCTTACAGTGTCTGCCAGGAAAATGATCTTAGGTAGTCAAGGAGACAGGGACAGCCAGAAATCAATCAAGCTTATTGCCAGGTACAGTAAATCGAAAGGCTAGGATTCCAAATAAGAATTGTGTGTGTTGTGTACAATAGAGAGAAGCAGGGCAGCTGACAGACAGGGGAAGAGAAGACAGGACCTGTGGCTGGATGTGCCTGATATCAGATGTGAAGGTGCACCTCAGCAGCAGCAACCTGTAAGCAAATATTTTCACCCTTCCCCCATTTTTACAGAATGTTATTTTTCTTTTGTGGGGTTCAATTTCATTAAGCTGCAACATACAGTCCTGATCAAAAGTTTAAGACCACTTGAAAAATGGCAAAAAAATCCTATTTAGCATGGCTGGATCTTAACAAGGTTCCATGTAGAGCTTCAACATGCAGCAAGAAGAAATGGGAGTGAGACAAAAATTTTTATGAGCATTCAATTTAATGAAAACAACGAATAAACTGAAACAGTCTTTTTTTCAGCTGATCAAAAGTTTAGGACCACACCTCCAAAAAAAAACTTCCAAACATGAACTCAGTAATGAGTAGCTCCGCCGTTATTGTTTATCACTTCAAAAATTCGTTTCGGCATGCTTGATGCAAGCGTTTCCATGAGGTGAGTGGGAACATTTCTCCAAGTGGTGAAGACGGCCGCACGAAGGCCATCTACTGTCTGGAACTGTTGTCCATTTTTGTAAACTTCCCTTGCCATCCATCCCCAAAGGTTCTCAATTGGATTTAGATCAGGGGAACACGCAGGATGGGCCAAAAGAGTGATGTTATTCTCCTGGAAGAAGTCCCTTGTCCTGCGGGCATTGTGTACTGTAGCGTTGTCCTGTTGAAAAACCCAGTCGTTACCCCACAGACGAGGGCCTCAGTCATGAGGAATGCTCTCTACAACATCTGGACATAGTCAGCGGCCATTTGACGCCCCTGCACTTCCCGAAGCTCCATTGTTCCACTGAAGGAAAAAGCACCCCAGACCATTATGGTGCCTCCTCCACTGTGGCGCGTAGAAAACATCTCAGGTGGGATCTGCTTGTCATGCCAGTAATGTTGGAAACCATCAGGGCCATCAAGGTAAAAAAAATTCTCAGCAGACAATAAAACTTTCTTCCACCTTTGAATGTCCCATGTTTGGTGCTCTCTTGCAAAGTCCAAACGAGCATTTCTGTGGCGTTAAAGGAGACGAGGTCTTTGAAGACATTTTTTGTTTTTGAAGCCCTTCAGTCTCAGATGCCGTCTGATGGTTATGGGGCTGCAGTCAGCACCAGTAAGGGCCTTAATTTGGGTCGAGGATCGTCCAGTGTCTAGACGGACAGCCAATTGGATCCTCCGGCTCAGTGCTGATGAAATTTTTTGGGGTCTTCCACTTGACTTTTTTGTTCCATAACCCTCAGGATCATTTAAAAAATTCCAAATGACTGTCTTACTGCGTGCCACCTCAGCAGCGATGGCGCGCTGTGAGAGACCCTGCTTATGCAGTTCAACAACCCGACCACGTTCAAAAAGGGAGAGTTTTTTTGCCTTTGCCATCACAACGTGTGACTACGACAGAAAATGACAATGAATCCACATCTTTGCACAGATTTGGCTTTTTAAAGGCATGTGGTCCTAAAATTTGGATCAGCTGAAAAACAGCCTGTTTTAGTTTAATCGTTATTTTAAATTAATTGAATGCTCAAAAAATGTTTTGTCTCACTCCCATTTCTTCTTGTTGCATGTTGAAGTTCTACTTGGAACCTTGTTAAGATTTAACAATGTAAAATATGATTTTTTGCCATTTTTCAAGTGGTCTTAAAGGGCTTCTGTCACCCCACTAAACCGTTTTTTTTTTTTTTTGTTTACTTAGAATCCCTACACTGCGATTTATGCCTACATAATCGAATTAATCATTTTGGTCCAGTAGATTTTGTTTAAAACGTGCTTTTAAAATATGCAAATTACCTTGCTACCAGCAAGTAGGGCGGCTACTTGCTGGTAGCAGCCGCATCCTCCGATCCTAAAGATGCCCCCTCCGCATGTTGATTGACAGGGCCAGGGAACGGGATCGTTCTGTGCTGGCCCTGTTTGCATTCAAAATCTCGCGCCTGCGCCATACCTGTCTTCAATCGGCGCAGGCGCACTGAGAGGTGGCCGCTCGCTCGGCCGCTCCATCCTCAATGCGCCTGCGCCGGGTGTAGATGTGACGTCATCGGCGCAGGCGCATTGAGGATGGAGTGGCCGCCTCTCAGTGCGCCTGCGCCGACTGAATACCGTTACGGTGCAGGCGCGAGATGAAGTCAATGGGGACCCGAACTTTTGGGCACTAAAATGGCTCTAAAATAGTCCTGGAAAGGGCTAGAGGGCTGCCAAAGGCATCAAAATGTGCTTAAGAGCATGGCAAATGTTCTACAAATAAATGTGGATAGGGAAATGACTTAAAATAACATAAAATACAGAAAAATTAAAAATAACAATCTGGATCTAGGAGTAGTGTAACAGGGTTCCGAAGGTGCACTAGGTCTCCCATTAGCCGCAGACCTGCTGCTTAGCTTTGGGAGCGAGGATCTGTGCTTGACCTCGTTCCCAGGGCGGCCTTGCTAGCTGGGAGGTTCCCTGCTCCTAAGTCTGCCTTGAGCGCCGAGCTGATCACTCGGTGCTCGACTGGTTGGTCTGTCGGTCATGTGACGCTGGCCACGTCACATGACCCTCACTCCTCACTATAAATACAGGCAGCCTGCTGGCCACAGGTTGCCTGTTAATTTGGGTTCCACCTGTGATGTTGTATTTCCTGGCGTACTTACCTCCTGCTGTTTCCTGACGATCCTCTGCCTGCTCCTTGTGTACTTTGCTGCTCTCCTGGTATTCTGACCCCGGCCTCCTCCTGACGATCCTCTGCTGACTCCTTTGGTATTTCACGACTCCTGGTATATATGACCCCGGCTTCTACTGACTATTCTCTGCTTGCTCCATTTGTACTTTGTAGCTTTCCTGGTATTGACTCGGTCTGTTTACGTTATGTTGTTTAAGAAATGAAGGTCAGTCAGTCCGAAAAATTGGGAAAACTTTGAAAGTGTCCCCAAGTGCAGTCACAAAAACCATCAAGCGCTACAAAGAAACTGTCTCACATACTGTCACCACCAGACATCTGAGAAGCTCTGACAGATGCCTTTCAGAGCCTCCACCTTGAGCTTCCTTTGTTTTGCTTTCAGTTCCTCATCTCGTTAGCCTCTCTCAGCTGTCATGTAGTTGTACTGATTGCATCCCTTTAAATTCCTCCCCATAGTGCATCAGTGTGCGGTTTATAGTTCTTCCTGGAGTGTGTGTGCATGCTGATCCTACTTCCCAGTCTTCTACAAGATAAGTGTTGTGCATTCATTTGTGATTTTCTGTTTGATTCCAGGTGACCCTGACTCCCTCCGTATCTAGTGTAGGGAGCTGGTGGTCGTGTCCCCTCACTATTATAGGGTGTTCAGGTGTTATACAGTCGAGGTACGAGGATATGCGATCATCTACCATTGGGATTTTCGCATAGGCTGAGCAGTCAGGGAGAGTGCCAGGTCTGATGCAGGGGTCTCCCTTTTTGTTCCTTAGTTTTGGATCCAGTGACTCGTATATTCATTTTGTGTTGTCTTGTTTCCTGTACACCTTCCGTGACACATACGGACCACCCCAGGAAAGGAAGACCAAGAGTCACCTCTGCTGCGGAGGATAAGTTCATCCGAGTCACCAGCCTCAGAAATCGCAGGTTAACAGCAGCTCAGATTAGAGACCAGGTCAATGCCACACAGAGTTCTAGCAGCAGACACATCTCTAGAACAACTGTTAAGAGGAGACTGTGTGAATCAGGCCTTCATGGTAGAATATCTGCTAGGAAACCACTGCTAAGGACAGGCAACAAGCAGAAGAGACTTAGTGGAAATCTGCAGAATTAGACCAGTGGAAATCTGTGCTTTGGTCTGATGAGTCCAAATTTGAGATCTTTGGTTCCAACCACCGTGTCTTTGTGTGACGCAGAAAAGGTAAACGGGTGTTCTCTACATGCCTGGTTCCCACCGTGAAGCATGGAGGAGGAGGTGTGATGGCGTGGGGGTGCTTTGCTGGTGACACTGTTGGGGATTTATTCAAAATTGAAGGCATACTGAACCAGCATGGCTACCACAGCATCTTGCAGCGGCATGCTATTCCATCCGGCTTGCGTTTAGTTGGACCATCATTTTATTTTTCAACAGGACGATGACCCCAAACACACCTCCAGGCTGTGTAAGGGCTATTTGACCATGAAGGAGAGTGATGGGGTGCTGCGCCAGATGACCTGGCCTCCACAGTCACCGGACCTGAACCCAATCGAGTTTGGGGTGAGCTGGACCGCAGAGTGAAGGCAAAAGGGCCAACAAGTGCTAAGCATCTCTGGGAACTCCTTCAAGACTGTTGGAAGATCATTTCAGGTGACTACCTCTTGAAGCTCATCAAGAGAAGGCCAAGAGTATGCAAAGCAGTAATCGAAGCAAAAGGTGGCTACTTTAAAGAACCTAGAATATAACATATTTTCAGTTGTTTCACACTTTTTTGTTATCTATAAAATTCCACATGTGTTAATTCATAGTTTTGATGCCTTTAGTGTGAATCTACAATTTTCATAGTCATGAAAATAAAGAAAACTCTTTGAATGAGAAGGTGTGTCCAAACTTTTGGTCTGTACTGTGTATGTATATGTGTGTGTATATATGATATTTTTTTGCTTTTTTTTTATATATATATATATATATATATATATATATATATATATATATATATTTATTTTTACATTAAGGGATTAATACTTTGGGGGTCATTCTCACATATCTCTGCCAGACACCACGTTTAAGGTCCAAGCACTGTGCTTTATTGCGGCATATCCATGTGATCATAATGGTACAAAATAAACTCCTGTCCGTCCAGGCACTACCTATACAACATATGCCCCTACCTTACAGTGTGTGAACACATGGCTTTCTCAGCCTCACAGGCCAGGTACCTGTTCAGTACCTTTGGGAGGGGGGGGGGGGGTTGTGGTAGTAGTCCTCCCAACTCTGACCTAGGGACCCTTCCACTGCAGGTGTCATGGCGTCCCCGTCGCCCCAAACCTGAGGGAACCTGTAAACCAGTCCAAAGAAATCCAGCCCAAACAACTTTAACCAATCTCCAGCAAGCTATGCCTTACTGATGCAGTAGTTTTCTGCATTTCATCTACCTCACCCAGTGAAACTGAACCACCAGGTGAGATACACACCCCCAAGTTCACATCACCAAAATATATATATCAAATTGCAATAGGGCCCATACAGAACACCTACATATTCTTCTGCCCACTACATGGTAACCAGAGCTCTGAAAATTGGCAGGAATGGAGGGTGAGGTGGTAGAGAAGGCCAACTGCACACCCGCCTCACACTACATTCGTATAACATTTTATGTGAAATCAAAGAAAATGGTGGGGGATGAGGCTCTTTTCTATGGAAAGGTTTTTAATCAGTTTTTGATATCTGCAGCATGAAGACAAGCTTCGGATATCAAACACTCAGTGGCATCAGATTGCATAGAAAAAAGGTCCTCCTCTTGGAGTCAGTAATCTTGTCTGTTCACTATAGAATCAGCTAGAATGGAGTTGTTAGAAGGAGGTGCTCCTCTATTATCATTGCTAGAAGCTGCAGAGGTGTTAGAAAGAGGTCCTCCTCTATTATTAGTAATATAAGCTGCAGAGGTGTTAGAAGGAGATCCTCCTCTATTATCAGTAATATAAGCTGTAGAGGTGTTAGAAGGAGGTCCTCCTCTATTATCAGTAATATAAGCTGTAGATGTGTTAGAAGGAGGTCCTCCTCTACTATCAGTAATATAAGCTGTAGAGGTGTTAGGAGGTCCTCCTCTATTATCAGTAATATAAGCTGTAGAGGTGTTAGAAGGAGGTCCTCCTCTACTATCATTAATATAAGCTGTAGAGGTGTTAGAAGGAGGTCCTCCTCTATTATCATTGCTAGAAGCTGCAGAGGTGTTAGAAGGAGGTCCTCCTCTACTATCAGTAATATAAGCTGCAGAGGTGTTAGAAGGAGGTCCTCCTCTATTATCAGTAATATAAGCTGTAGAGGTGTTAGAAGGAGGTCCTCCTCCATTATCAGTAATATAAGCTGCAGAGGTGTTAGAAGGAGGTCCTCCTCTATTATCAGTAATATAAGCTGCAGAGATGTTAGAAGGAGGTCCTCCTCTACTATCAGTAATATAAGCTGCAGAGGTGTTAGAAGGAGGTCCTCCTCTACTATCATTGCTAGAAGCTGCAGAGGTGTTAGAAGGAGGTCCTATTCCATTATCAGTAATATAAGCTGCAGAGGTGTTAGAAGGAGGTCCTTCTCTACTATCATTGCTAGAAGCTGCAGAGGTGTTAGAAGGAGGTCCCCCTCTATTATCAGTAATATAAGCTGTAGAGGTGTTAGAAGGAGGTCCTCCTCTACTATCATTAATATAATCTGTAGAGGTGTTAGAAGGAGGTCCTCCTCTATTATCAGTAATATAAGCTGTAGAGGTGTTAGAAGGAGGTCCTCCTCTATTATCAGTAATATAAGCTGTAGAGGTGTTAGAAGGAGGTCCTCCTCTACTATCATTAATATAAGCTGCAGAGGTGTTAGAAGGAGGTCCTCCTCTATTATCAGTAATATAAGCTGTAGAGGTGTTAGAAGGAGGTCCTCCTCTACTATCATTATTATAAGCTGTAGAGGTGTTAGAAGGAGGTCCTCCTCTATTATCAGTAATATAAGCTGTAGAGGTGTTAGAAGGAGGTCCTCCTCTATTATCAGTAATATAAGCTGTAGAGGTGTTAGAAGGAGGTCCTCCTCTACTATCAGTAATATAAGCTGTAGAGGTGTTAGAAGGAGGTCCTCCTCTACTATCAGTAATATAAGCTGTAGAGGTGTTAGAAGGAGGTCCTCCTCTATTATCAGTAATATAAGCTGTAGAGGTGTTAGAAGGAGGTCCTCCTCTACTATCAGTAATATAAGCTGCAGAGGTGTTAGAAGGAGGTCCTCCTCTACTATCAGTAATATAAGCTGTAGAGATATTAGAAGGAGGTCCTCCTCTACTATCAGTAATATAAGCTGTAGAGACATTAGAAGGAGGTCCTCCTCTATTATCAGTAATATAAGCTGTAGAGATATTAGAAGGAGGTCCTCCTCTACTATCAGTAATATAAGCTGTAGAGATATTAGAAGGAGGTCCTCCTCCATTATCAGTAATAAAACCTGCAGAGGTGTTAGAAGGAGGTCCTCCTCTATTATCAGTAATATAAGCTGCAGAGGTGTTAGAAGGAGGTCCTCCTCTATTATCAGTAATATAAGCTGCAGAGATGTTAGAAGGAGGTCCTACTCTACTATCAGTAATATAAGCTGTAGAGGTGTTAGAAGGAGGTCCTCCTCTACTATCATTGCTAGAAGCTGCAGAGGTGTTAGAAGGAGGTCCTCCTCCATTATCAGTAATATAAGCTGCAGAGGTGTTAGAAGGAGGTCCTCCTCCATTATCAGTAATATAAGCTGTAGAGGTGTTAGAAGGAGGTCCTCCTCTATTATCAGTAATATAAGCTGCAGAGATGTTAGAAGGAGGTCCTCCTCTGCTATCAGTAATATAAGCTGTAGAGGTGTTAGAAGGAGGTCCTCCTCTACTATCATTGCTAGAAGCTGCAGAGGTGTTAGAAGGAGGTCCTCCTCCATTATCAGTAATATAAGCTGCAGAGGTGTTAGAAGGAGGTCCTCCTCTATTATCAGTAATATAAGCTGTAGAGATATTAGAAGGAGGTCCTCCTCTACTATCAGTAATATAAGCTGTAGACTCCTCCTGGAGTCAGTAACCTAGTCTTTTCTATACAGAGCAGGCTAGAATGGAGTGGGCAGAAGGAGGTCCTCCTGTATTTTCTGTGGCTTATTGAGTTAATATTGGTCCTCTCTGAGAAGTCCTTAATCTAGTCGGCTGTGGCAGAATAAACTGTGAAATTAAAATACATGAAGGGTGTGCTCACGCGGTCGGCGTGGTTTTAGAAGTGGCATTTTGATTGACACTTGTGTTTTATTGGCAAAACCACACAGCCATTAATGAGAGTTTTAACAGAAAATGTCCGCGCTGTGTGAACACAACTGTGAAACTCTGAATTTGATCGGCTTAGAATTACATCATTGGTGTAGGGAATGATAAATGAGCCGGGCCCCCCCTTCCCCGCCATTCCTCCTTATTTAGAACTGGTGTAAGTGACTTGGAAGGGGAAGAAGTCTTAGATTTTGCCGCAAATCACCTTTGTGAAAAAATCTGCACCAAATATACACCAAAAGGTCGTATATATTTGAAAATAAATGACCCCTTAGTTCTATTTTTATGTATTTGTGAAAACAAGCAGAATGGAATTTTTTCTATTGCATCGATAAAAATATATATGAAAAAATGATATAGGAAATTCATAAATCTAGTAAAACAGTTTCCAGAATTAAGAATGCAAAGAATTTAATAAGTAACATGAAGAACAGGAGGACCTCCTCCTAACAACTCCATCCTAGCCTGCTTTATAGTGAACAGACTAGATTACTGAGTGACTTCAGGACCTTTGATGATGTCATGGTCATGTGATCAGTCACATGAGGGGAGGAGTAAAGCAGTGGAGGTGTTTCACTGTTCAGCACTTCCTGTCATGTGACCAGTGTGACGTCATCGCAGGTCCTGCAGCCCCAGGAGGTGAGATCTGCAGGTCAGTTATTGGTCTTGGTTCTGGGTTTATTAGAATGGAGCGGTTCTATAGGTGATATATAGCAGGTCCAGCCAGCAGGGGGCAGCACCGGCCATAGAGAGTAGTCTCTGCTCACAGGAGGGGAGTTCTCCTCAGACATGTCTGCTCTCCCCCTGGAATATTAGGAGACCCCCAGACCCCTGTAAGAGGGGCTGTTCTCCTGGATTAGAGGGGTCTTCCATCACACAATGTTCTGTGATGTCACTAGGATATGGAGTCAGTGTGTGATCGGTGGGGACAACCTCTTCTAGATGAAGGGGCTGCAGCGCTGTGTCCTCTCCTCACTGTCCCTGCACAGCGGAGGCCGGTGTAACGTTACATTACCCTACTTCATGAGATTTCCCTACCTCCTAACTTCCGGTCGCACCGCTAATGACGTGAGGAGGCGTTCCTGAGTTTTGATGATGCGCAGGCAGACAACCCCTATATATATATATTTATTTAACAGAAAATATGGCCATGAGATCTCTCTACCCCCACACTGCGCAGGCGCGGAGATCAGATGGGTGTTCTGGAGTTAGACGCGCTTGCGCACTGGGCCGTAATATTTCCCTACTGAGGCTCTCCGGCGCATGCGCAGTGTCCCGTGGTGCAGCTAAACTCCGATGTGAGATTTTCCCTAAACTGTCCTTTTGCGCATGCGCAGATCGTCAAAACTCAGGAACGCCTCCTCACGTCTTCAGCGGTGCGACCGGAAGTTAGGAGGTAGGGAAATCTCACGAAGTAGGGTAATGTAACGTTACACCGGAGCTCTAATGAGCAGGAACTGTGGAGGAGAGTTGTTGCGATACCAAATTTTTTATTCGATTTCGATACCATAAAAAGTATTGCGATACTCGACACCACGCGAAAAAAATAAAACACCTAAAAAGCCACGTGCATTCCACATTTAAAAAAAGGCGAATCGCTCAGTTTTTACGTATTTTTTTTTCTGTTCCGGCTTTCTCTGCATAGATTTTTTTTATATTTTAATAGTTTGGACTTTTCGGACGTGGCGATATGTAATATGTTTATTTATTTACTGTTTATATATTATTTATGTAAAATTGCTTAAGGGGGTCATTTATACTTGGTGTGTTTTGTTTTTTTTTGTAACTTTTTTTTTTTTTTACAGTTTATTTAATAACTATTTCCCCTCTTAGGGGCCAGAACCTGGGATCTTTTAATCCCTTGTCTATTTGCCCTCATAGAGCTCTATCAGGGTGAATAGGACCTCACACTCTCCCTGCTGCCCTGTGCATAGTGCACACAGCAGCAGGGAGGTTACATTGGCAGATAGGGCTTCAGTAGCGTCCTGGCTGCCATGGTAACCGATTGGATCGGAGTCCCAGGATTACACAGCTGATGCTCTGATCAGAAGCTGCCACTGCCACCAATGAGGGGGAGGGGAGGGGACCCTGTGGCCACTGCCACCAATGATTTTAACAGTGGGGGGGGGGGGTTGAGGGGGTGGGGGCGATCGGGCGCACAGCGCCACCAATGATAGTTAATCTTTAATACAGGAGGCGGGTACTGGCAGCAGATCAGCGGCAGGTAACCCCTCTGGTGCGGCACCTGAGGGGTTAGCTGCGATAAGCAGCAGTTATCAGAGGCAGGGTGCCGGCTATGCGATTCTGCTGCCGGCCCCTGCCTCCTGTATTATAAGTTAAAGATGACCTTTCATGAGCAGGCTACATAGAGGGATCTCCCTGCACTTACTATTTTTCCTGGGCGCCGCTCCATTCGCCGCTGTGCCCCCATTACTGTCTCCTGCTCCGTATGCTAATTACTACTATCGGAGCAATGGGCAGGAGACATCATCTTCTCTCCCTGGGCGTTCCTTCTCCCTGTCTGTGATGCTCTGCGCTGCGATTGGACAGCGCTACAGCCAGGGAGAAGGAACGCCCAGGGAGAGAAGATGATGTCTCCTGCCCATCGCTCCGATAGTAGTAATTAGCATACGGAGCAGGAGACAGTAATGGGGGCACAGCGGGCGAACGGAGCGGCGCCCAGTAATAATAGTAAGTGCAGTGAGATCCCTGGGCGCCGCTCTATGTAGCCTGGTAACTTAAAGTCTGGACCCATTTTAAATCCTGCTATCATTGGTGGCGCCGTGCGCCCGCCCCTCTCTCCTCATTGGTGGCAGCGGCGGCACAGGGGGGGAGGGAGAGACTGCCCCCTAACCGTCCACTATTCTGTGTGATGCAGTGCGGCCTGGGATCGCGTTAGTCTCGCGCATGCGCGGTGCACTGATGAAATCCGGCTAACTGCGGAAGCCGGAATCGCGCAGTAACAAGTAGTGCAACGCCCCTCCTCCATTTGATGGCGCTGCTGTGAACACTCGCTGCTCACTGGTAGCTCAGGACCGGCCGGACGTCATCATGCTGGAGCGCAGCGGAGCCATCAACTGGAGGAGCTGACTTTTTTTTTTTTTGCACATAAAAGAGAAGGGAGCATTAGTAATTCTGGGGGGGCACTAATGGGGGCATTACTATTACTGGGGGCACTAATTTGGACACTATTAATTATGGGGGGTGCTAATGTAGACATTATTCATTCTGGGGGGCACTAATGGAGTCATTACTATTATTGGGGGCACTATTAATACTGGGAGCCACGTTATGACATAGCGACTTAACACCTTGTGTTAAGCCACGCCCCCACATTGGTATGTTTTGTTGGGAAAGGTGGCAGCCGTAATGTCACAGTGCGACACCATAGACTAGAAGTACAAAATATGTTCCGCCACAAAGGTCGTCGTGTAGACGGAATGGGGCTTTTTGTATTTTCTCAGCATTTACAGTCATGTGAAAAAATTAGGACACCCTTTGAAAGCATGTGGTTTTTTGTAACATTTTTAATAAAAGGTTATTTCATCTCCGTTTCAACAATACAGAGAGATTAAAGTAATCCGACTAAACAAAGAAAACTGAAGAAAAGTCTTTTCAAGATCTTCTGTAAATGTCATTCTACAAAAATGCCTATTCTAACTGAGGAAAAAGATAGGACACCCTCACATGTATTCCCTCTTAAATTGGCTCAGATCTCACACAGGTATATCACACCAGGTGCACATAATTAGTAGATCGTTACTCTGCATGTTGAATGAGGCTTGCCCTATTTAAACCTCAGACATTTAGTTTGGTGTGCTCCTGACTGTTGAAGTGAGAGTGAGCACCATGGTGAGAGCAAAAGAGCTGTCAGAGGACTTCAGAAAAAAGATTGTAGCAGCCTATGAGTCTGGGAAGGGATTTAAAAAGATCTCAAAAGATTTTGAAATCAGCCATTCCACTGTCCGGAAGATAGTCTACAAGTGGAGGGCTTTCAAAACAACTGCCAACATGCCCAGGACTGGTCGCCCCAGCAAGTTCACCCCAAGAGCAGACCGCAAGATGCTAAAAGAGGTCTCCAAAAACCCTAAAGTGTCATCTCGAGAACTACAGCAGGCTCTGGCTACTGTTGATGTAGAAGTACATGCCTCTACAATCAGAAAGAGACTGTACAAGTTTAACTTGCATGGGAGGTGTGCAAGGAGGAAACCTTTGCTTTCCAAGAGAAACATCGAGGCCAGACTGACATTTGCCAGAGATAAAGTTGACAAAGACCAGGACTTCTGGAATAATGTTCTTTGGACAGATGAGTCCAAAATTGAATTATTTGGACACAACAGCAGAGGACATGTTTGGCGTAAACCAAACACAGCATTCCAAGAAAAGAACCTCATACCAACTGTGAAGCATGGAGGTGGAAGTGTCATGGTTTGGGGCTGCTTTGCTGCAGCAGGACCTGGTCAGCTCACCATCATAGAATCCACGATGAATTCTACTGTGTATCAGAAGGTGCTTGAAGAACATGTGAGACCATCAGTTAGAAAATTAAAGCTGAAGCGGAACTGGACCATGCAACATGACAATGACCCAAAACATACTAGTAATCAACCAAAGATTGGCTGAAAAAGAAGAAATGGAGAGTCCTGGAATGGCCAAGTCAAAGTCCAGATTTGAATCCCATTGAGATGCTGTGGGGTGACTTGAAAAGGGCTGTACGTGCAAGAAACCCCTCAAACATCTCACAGCTGAAAAAGTTCTGCATTGAGGAGTGGGGTAAAATTTCCTCAGACCGATGTCGAAGACTGGTAGATGGCTACAAGAACCGTCTCACTGCAGTTATTTCAGCCAAAGGAGGTAACACTCGCTATTAGGGGCAAGGGTGTCCTATCTTTTTCCTCAGTTAGAATAGGCATTTTTGTAGAATGACATTTACAGAAGATCTTGAAAAGACTTTTCTTCAGTTTTCTTTGTTTAGTCGGATTACTTTAATCTCTCTGTATTGTTGAAACGGAGATGAAATAACCTTTTATTAAAAATGTTACAAAAAACCACATGCTTTCAAAGGGTGTCCTAATTTTTTCACATGACTGTATGTTGATTAATGATTAATAAAAATGTGTGGCCCCTCACAATAGTGCTGTCCCCTTAGTGCCCCCTCACAATAGTGCTGTCCCCTCAGTGCCCCCTCACAATAGTGCTGTCCCCTTAGTGCCCCCTCACAATAGTGCTGTCCCCTTAGTGCCCCCTCACAATAGTGCTGTCCCCTTAGTGCCCCCTCACAATAGTGCTGTCCCCTTAGTAGTGCCCCTCACAATAGTGCTGTCCCCTTAGTAGTGCCCCTCACAATAGTGCTGTCCCCTTAGTAGTGCCCCTCACAATAGTGCTGTCCCCTTAGTAGTGCCCCCTCACAATAGTGCTGTCCCCTTAGTGCCCCCTCACAATAGTGCTGTCCCCTTAGTGCCCCCTCACAATAGTGCTGTCCCCTCAGTGCCCCCTCACAATAGTGCTGTCCCCTTAGTGCCCCCTCACAATAGTGCTGTCCCCTCAGTGCCCCCTCACAATAGTGCTGTCCCCTCAGTGCCCCCTCACAATAGTGCTGTCCCCTCAGTGCCCCCTCACAATAGTGCTGTCCCCTTAGTAGTGCCCCCTCACAATAGTGCTGCCCCCTTAGTAGTGCCCCCTCACAATAGTGCTGCCCCCTTAGTAGTGCCCCCTCACAATAGTGCTGTCCCCTTAGTAGTGCCCCCTCACAATAGTGCTGTCCCCTTAGTGCCCCCTCACAATAGTGCTGTCCCCTTAGTGCCCCCTCACAATAGTGCTGTCCCCTTAGTGCCCCCTCACAATAGTGCTGTCCCCTTAGTAGTGCCCCCTCACAATAGTGCTGCCCCCTTAGTAGTGCCCCCTCAGAATAGTGCTGTCCCCTTAGTGCCCCCTCACAATAGTGCTGCCCCCTTAGTCGTGCCCCCTCACAATAGTGCTGTCCCCTTAGTGCCCCCTCACAATAGTGCTGTCCCCTTAGTAGTGCCCCTCACAATAGTGCTGTCCCCTTAGTGCCCCCTCACAATAGTGCTGTCCCCTCAGTGCCCCCTCACAGCAGTGCTGTCCCCTCAGTGCCCCCTCACAATAGTGCTGTCCCCTCAGTGTCCCCTCACAATAGTGCTGTCCCCTCAGTGCCCCCTCACAATAGTGCTGTCCCCTTAGTAGTGCCCCCTCACAATAGTGCTGCCCCCTTAGTAGTGCCCCCTCAGAATAGTGCTGTTCACTTAGTGCCCCCTCACAATAGTGCTGCCCCCTTAGTCGTGCCCCCTCACAATAGTGCTGTCCCCTTAGTGCCCCCTCACAATAGTGCTGTCCCCTTAGTAGTGCCCCTCACAATAGTGCTGTCCCCTTAGTGCCCCCTCACAATAGTGCTGTCCCCTCAGTGCCCCCTCACAGTAGTGCTGTCCCCTCAGTGCCCCCTCACAATAGTGCTGTCCCCTCAGTGCCCCCTCACAATAGTGCTGTCCCCTTAGTAGTGCCCCCTCACAATAGTGCTGCCCCCTTAGTAGTGCCCCCTCACAATAGTGCTGTCCCCTTAGTAGTGCCCCCTCACAATAGTGCTGTCCCCTTAGTGCCCCCTCACAATAGTGCTGTCCCCTTAGTAGTGCCCCCTCACAATAGTGCTGTCCCCTTAGTGCCCCCTCACAATAGTGCTGTCCCCTTAGTAGTGCCCCCTCACAATAGTGCTGCCCCCTTAGTAGTGCCCCCTCAGAATAGTGCTGTCCCCTTAGTGCCCCCTCACAATAGTGCTGTCCCCTTAGTGCCCCCTCACAATAGTGCTGTCCCTTAGTGCCCCCTCACAATAGTGCTGTCCCCTTAGTTGTGCACCCTCACAATAGTGCTATCCCCTTAGTGCCCCCTCACAATAGTGCTGTCTCCTTAGTGCCCGTTCACAATAGTGTTGTCCCCTTAGTGCTTCCTCACAATAGTGCTGTCCCCTTAGTAGTGCCCCCTCACAATAGTGCTGCCCCTTAGTAGTGCCCCCTCACAATAGTGCTGTCCCCTTAGTGCCCCCTCACAATAGTGCTATCCCCTTAGTGCCCCCTCATAATAGTGCTTGCTCCTTAGTGCCCCTTCACAATAGTGTTGTGCCCTTAGTGCCCTCTCACAACAGTGCTGTTCCCTTAGTAGTGCCCCCTCACAATAGAGCTGTCCCCTTAGTAGTGCCCCCTCACAATAGTGCTGTCCCTTTAGTGCCCCTTCACAATAGTGCTGTCCCCTTAGTGCCCCCTCACAATAGTGCTCTCCCCTTAGTAGTGCCCCCTCACAATAGTGCTGTTCCCTTAGCAGTGAACCCTCACAATAGTGCTGTTCCCTTAGTAGTGCCCCCTCACAATAGTGCTGTCCCTTTAGTGCCCCTTCACAATAGTGCTGTCCCTTTAGTGCCCCCTCACAATAGTGCTGTCCCCTTAGTAGTGCCCCCTCACAATAGTGCTGTTCCCTTAGCAGTGCCCCCTCACAATAGTGCTCTCCCCTTAGTAGTGCCCCTCACAATATTTCTGTTCCCTTAGCAGTGCCCCCTCAGAATAGTGCTTTCTCTTTAGTAGTGCCCCCCCCCCCCACAATAGTACTGGCCCTTTAAGTTCCCTGTCATGATAGTGCTGCCCCCTTAAATAATGTTGTTTTTTTGGGAGGATTATTGGATTACTTCATGAGAGGGAGAATAAAGCGTATGAGTTGCGGTTATTAGATAAGACTGTCCTTCTGGAATAAAGAGAACGCCGCTGGAGTTGAAATATGACATTTCCATCTTAAAGGGGTTGTGCAGGGGTTTTATATTGACGACCGATCCTCAGGATAGTATAATCCCAAATGATTACAGCCCTCAGCAGTAGTCTGGCTTATTTGAAGGTGCTCGTCAAGGTTCTGTTCATGATTCCACCTCAGGATCCACACTTGTAGTATTTATACAATTAGACAGCACTCCAACTGGTAGATATGATAATTAGTGTATTTATTCAGCCGGACATGATGGTGCACAACAATACAACGTTTTTCGGGCTAGAGGAAAGCCCTTCATCAGGCTGGTGTACAAAAGAGAAAATAGGAGGCAAATCAGTCCATGATTTGGAGACATAATACATATATGAATATAGGTATCACGCTAGTAATTTCATATGTAAACAATCAAACAATGGTGATACCAGGAATCAATACATAGACCATGATCATATTAACAATACATGATGGTAAGTACTAAAACAAAAGTTCATAATACATAGAGCACGCCAGCTCAAATAACTGTGCAAACACAAGGGGGCTGAATAGGGACAAAAAACAAAGAACAATAGTGGAGAGTGAGATAAACAAGAGTTGCATCCACAAACTGGGACAGCTAGTGTCGCATTGGATCGGGAAAATGAAGGAGCGCTGGCGAAGTGCGGTGGGGAACAGTATACAGCCGTGCGCAGGCGCATTAAACTTGGAGGGACGCAGGCGAAATGCGGAAGAGAGCGGGGTAGGAGAGGCTTGAGTACAACAGGCGCACTGAGCCGGGGGGCAGCCATTTTGGTTAGGGGCAAAGTTGCTAGGATAGAAAAATGCTGAATGACTAATTAGGGGACCTAAGAGCCAGTTTATATATGGGTGTGACAATGTGCAACCGCCCAAAAACAGAGAGAAATGGAGGAAAAAAAGAAAAGAAAAAGACATATGTACAGTCGTGGCCAAAAGTTTTGAGAATTACAAAAATATTGGAAATTGGAAAAGTTGCTGCTTAAGTTTTTGTAATAGCAATTTGCATCTCCTCCAGAATGTTATGAAGAGCGATCAGATGAATTGCATGGTCCTTCTTTGCCATGAAAATTAACTTAATCCCAAAAAAACCTTTCCACTGCATTTCATTGCTGTCATTAAAGGACCTGCTGAGATCATTTCAGTAATCGTCTTGTTAACTCAGGTGAGAATGTTGACGAGCACAAGGCTGGAGATCATTATGTCAGGCTGATTGGGGTAAAATGGCAGACTTGACTTGTTAAAAGGAGGGTGATGCTTGAAATCATTGTTCTTCCATTGTTAACCATGGTGACCTGCAAAGAAACGCGTGCAGCCATCATTGCGTTGCATAAAAATGGCTTCACAGGCAAGGATATTGTGGCTACTAAGATTGCACCTCAATCAACAATTTATAGGATCATCAAGAACTTCAAGGAAAGAGGTTCAATTCTTGTTAAGAAGGCTTCAGGGCGTCCAAGAAAGTCCAGCAAGCGCCAGGATCGTCTCCTAAAGAGGATTCAGCTGCGGGATCGGAGTGCCACCAGTGCAGAGCTTGCTCAGGAATGGCAGCAGGCAGGTGTGAGCTCATCTGCACGCACAGTGAGGCGAAGAATTTTGGAAGATGGCCCGGTGTCAATATGGTGAATGGACTGCTGAGGACTGGGGCAAAGTCATATTCTCCGATGAAGCCTCTTTCCGATTGTTTGGGGCATCAGGAAAAAGGCTTGTCCGTAGAAGAAAAGGCGAGTGCTACCATCAGTCCTGTGTCATGTCAACAGTAAAGCATCCTGAGACCATTCATGTGTGGGGTTGCTTCTCATCCAAGGGAGTGGGCTCACTCACAAATTTGCCCAAAAACACAGCCATGAATAAAGAATGGTACCAAAACACCCTCCAACAGCAACTTCTTCCAACAATCCAACAACAGTTTGGTGAAGAACAATGCATTTCCCTGCACGATGGAGCACCGTGCCATAAGGCAAAAGTGATAACTAAGTGGCTCAAGGACCAAAAGGTTGACATTTTGGGTCCACCATGGCCTGGAAACTCCCCAGATCTTAATCCCATTGAGAACTTGTGGTCAATCCTCAAGAGGCGGGTGGACAAACAAAAACCCACTAATTCTGACAAACTCCAAGAAGTGAATTTGAAAGAATAGGTTGCTATCAGTCAGGAATTGGCCCAGAAGTTGATTGAGAGCATGCCCAGTCGAATTGCAGAGGTCCTGAAAAAGAAGGGCCAACACTGCAAATAGTGACTCTTTGCAGAAATGTCATGTAATTGTCGATAAAAGCCTTTGAAACGTATGAAGTGCGTGTAATTATATTTCACTACATCACAGAAACAACTGAAACAAAGATCTAAAGCAGTTTAGCAGCAAACGTGAAAACTAATATTTGTGTCATTCTCAAAACTTTTGGCCACGACTGTAGATAGGGGAAAAATTCCCTGTTTTTTAGAAAACTGGCATGGTGATCTATAAACCCTCAAGTTACAACATCTGAGGGTAGCCCTGTACGTGAGAACAATCTGGTCGTGGGAAAATAACAGTGCCACCTAGGCTGAAAGGCTAGAACAATTGGACCATGGGGGGTGCTTCACGAGTGTCTCCACTCACTATTGGACGACTCCAGCCCTATGGAGAGGAGAATAAAACATTAAGGACATTGTAGCTAAAAACTGTAACGTATAAGAACAAAAGCGTAGGAACGTAATTAAAGGGATTCTGTCATGAGATTTTACCCCTATAACCTAAACATATGCCCATATCCGTACTAATAACATGAATCCTCGGCTGGCCTTATTAAACCTCCCTGTGGCTCTATTAGCCCAAAAAACTGGTTTTTATAACCTGTCAATCACTTACTTAAGGTGCCCAAGGGGACGTCCGCTAATACAGGGTGCCTGGCTGCACCCCTCGCCGTCCGGTGCCCAGCGCCGCCCTCCCTGTCTTCATCGCCGCCCTCCCTGTCTTCATCGCCGCCCTCCCTGTCTTCATCTCCGCCCTCCCTGTCTTCAGCGCCGCCTTCTTCAGCTCAGCGCCGCCTCCGCAATCCTCCCGTCCCTTTGCCAGATCCCGCGCCTGCGCACTAGGCTCAGCCTGATGCGCCCGTGCAGACTCCTGGCAGAGGATTCGTTGAGCGAAGTGCGCATGCGCCGGCCTGATGCGCACTTCGATCAACCCTGCTATGACCTGCAGATTGGCGCCAACCTCTCACAGCCCGGGAAAAGCTGTCAGGAGCCGGATCACACCTACAGACAGCTGGAGACAGAGGCTTCCTTCTGATCCCATTTCACTCAATAAGGTATACGCAGCAAGAAATACGAATTATCAATAATAATAAGGCAGTGTATGTATATACAGGTCCTTCTAAAAAAATTAGCATATTGTGATAAAGTTCATTATTTTCTGTAATGTACTGATAAACATTAGACTTTCATATATTTTAGATTCATTACACACCAACTGAAGTAGTTCAAGCCTTTTATTGTTTTAATATTGATGATTTTGGCATACAGCTCATGAAAACCCCAAATTCCTATCTAAAAAAATTAACATATCATGAAAAGGTTCTCTAAACAAGCTATTAACCTAATCATCTGAATCAACTAATTAACTCTAAACACCTGCAAAAGATTCCTGAGGCTTTTAAAAACTCCCAGCCTGGTTCATTACTCAAAACCGCAATCATGGGTAAGACTGCCGACCTGACTGCTGTCCAGAAGGCCATCATTGACACCCTCAAGCAAGAGGGTAAGACACAGAAAGAAATTTCTGAACGGATAGGCTGTTCCCAGAGTGCTGTATCAAGGCACCTCAGTGGGAAGTCTGTGGGAAGGAAAAAGTGTGGCAGAAAACGCTGCACAACGAGAAGAGGTGACCAAACCCTGAGGAAGATTGTGGAGAAGGACCGATTCCAGACCTTGGGGGACCTGCGGAAGCAGTGGACTGAGTCTGGAGTAGAAACATCCAGAGCCACCGTGTACAGGCGTGTGCAGGAAATGGGCTACAGGTGCCGCATTCCCCAGTTCAAGCCACTTTTGAACCAGAAACAGCGGCAGAAGCGCCTGACCTGGGCTACAGAGAAGCAGCACTGGACTGTTGCATGTCATTTGGAAATCAAGGTGCCAGAGTCTGGAGGAAGACTGGGGAGAGGGAAATGCCAAAATGCCTGAAGTCCAGTGTCAAGTACCCACAGTCAGTGATGGTCTGGGGTGCCATGTCAGCTGCTGGTGTTGGTCCACTGTGTTTTATCAAGGGCAGGGTCAATGCAGCTAGCTATCAGGAGATTTTGGAGCACTTCATGCTTCCATCTGCTGAAAAGCTTTATGGAGATGAAGATTTCATTTTTCAGCACGACCTGGCACCTGCTCACAGCGCCAAAACCACTGGTAAATGGTTTACTGACCATGGTATTACTGTGCTCAATTGGCCTGCCAACTCTCCTGACCTGAACCCCATAGAGAATCTGTGGGATATTGGGAAGAGAAAGTTGAGAGACGCAAGACCCAACACTCTGGATGAGCTTAAGGCCGCTATCGAAGCCTCCTGGGCCTCCATAACACCTCAGCAGTGCCACAGGCTGATTGCCTCCATGCCACGCCGCATTGAAGCAGTCATTTCTGCAAAAGGATTCCCGACCAAGTATTGAGTGCATGACTGAACATAATTATTTGAAGGTTGACTTTTTTTGTATTAAAAACACTTTTCTTTTATTGGTCGGATGAAATATGCTAATTTTTTGAGATAGGAATTTGGGGTTTTCATGAGCTGTGGCCAAAATCATCAATATTAAAACAATAAAAGGCTTGAACTACTTCAGTTGGTGTGTAATGAATCTAAAATATATGAAAGTCTAATGTTTATCAGTACATTACAGAAAATAATGAACTTGATCACAATATGCTAATTTTTTTAGAAGGACCTGTGTGTGTATATATATATATATATATATATATATATATATATACCATCAGGGGGACAATATATATATATTATGTCATGGGGAGACTATTGATAGTTCCAGATAAAAATATATGGGCACATATATATGGGCAGAATATATACAGTACAGACCAAAAGTTTGGACACACCTTCTCATTCAAAGAGTTTTCTTTATTTTCATGACTATGAAAATTGTAGTTTTACACTGAAGGCATCAAAACTATGAATTAACACATGTGGCATTATATACATAACAAAAAAGTGTGAAACAACTGAAAATATGTCATATTCTAGGTTCTTCAAAGTAGCCACCTTTTGTTTTGATTACTGCTTTGCACACTCTTGGCATTCTCTTGATGAGCTTCAAGAGGTAGTCACCTGAAATGGTCTTCCAACAGTCTTGAAGGAGTTCCCAGAGATGCTTAGCACTTGTTGGCCCTTTTGCCTTCACTCTAAGGTCCAGCTAACCCCAAACCATCTCGATTGGGTTCAGGTCCGGTGACTGTGGAGGCCAGGTCATCTGGCGCAGCACCCCATCACTCTCCTTCATAGTCAAATAGCCCTTACACAGCCTGGAGGGGAGTTTGGGGTCATTGTCCTGTTGAAAAATAAATGATGGTCCAACTAAACGCAAACCGGATGGAATAGCATGCCGCTGCAAGAAGCTGTGGTAGCCATGCTGGTTCAGTATGCCTTCAATTTTGAATAAATCCCCAACAGTGTCACTAGCAAAGCACCCCCACACCATCACACCTCCTCCTCCATGCTTCACGGTGGGAACCAGGCATGTAGAGTCCATCCGTTCACCTTTTCTGCGTCGCACAAAGACACGGTGGTTGGAACCAAAGATCTCAAATTTGGACTCATCAGACCAAAGCACAGATTTCCACTGGTCTAATGTCCATTCCTTGTGTTCTTTAGCCCAAACAAGTCTCTTCTGCTTGTTGCCTGTCCTTAGCAGTGGTTTCCTAGCAGATATTCTACCATGAAGGCCTGATTCACACAGTCGCCTCTTAACAGTTGTTCTAGAGATGTGTCTGCTGCTAGAACTCTGTGTGGCATTGACCTGGTCTCTAATCTGAGCTGCTGTTAACCTGCGATTTCTGAGGCTGGTGACTCGGTTGAACTTATCCTCCGCAGCAGAGGTGACTCTTGGTCTTCCTTTCCTGGGGCGGTCCGCATGTGAGCCAGTTTCTTTGTAGCGCTTGATGGTTTTTGTGACTGCACTTGGGGACACTTTCAAAGTTTTCCCAATTTTTCGGACTGACTGACCTTCATTTCTTAAAGAAATGAAGGCCACTCGTTTTTCTTTACTTAGCTGCTTTTTTCTTGCCATAATACAAATTCTAACAGTCTATTCAGTAGAACTATCAGCTGTGTATCCACCTGACTTCTCCACAACGCAACTGATGGTCCCAACCCCATTTATAAGGCAAGAAATCCCACTTATTGAACCTGACAGGGCACACCTGTGAAGTGAAAACCATTTCAGGTGACTACCTCTTGAAGCTCATCAAGAGAATGCCAAGAGTGTGCAAAGCAGTAATCAAAGCAAAAGGTGGCTACTTTGAAGAACCTAGAATATGACATATTTTCAGTTGTTTCACACTTTTTTGTTATGTATATAATTCCACATGTGTTAATTCATAGTTTTGATGCCTTCAGTGTGAATCTACAATTTTCATAGTCATGAAAATAAAGAAAACTCTTTGAATGAGAAGGTGCGTCCAAACTTTTGGTCTGTACTGTATAAGCCACTATATATATATCTATAAACACACCACCAAGGGGACAATATTTTTAATGCTGTATATCTATCTATATATAAATAATTATATTCATTACAGCATGGGCATAATAATTATAAGGAAGGCAATATATATATACACCACCATGGTGGTACTATAGATAAGGCTGTAGATTGTATAGATATATATAGTGCGGAGCTCACGCACAGACCTATACAGCTGGAGTACTCCAAACAAATAAAAAAGACCTTATGGCTAAAGTATAACTGCAAGAATCATTCGGTTGAACCACTCAAATGTCCACATGATTGTATGCTGATTTACCAGTTGTTGGAACCGGAGAGGTTCAGAGAGTGTCCTTACTGCGGTCTCCTACAAAGGAAGCTCTGTGCTCAGGTGCCGTTTGTCGACAGTAATTGCACCGCTTCCGATTGATGGCGCTCCACTTACTCCTCTTGCAGAGCAGGCTTCCGACCCGTTCTCACAGCGTCCCACGTGACCAGCTAGATGGTAATTTGCTGGTTGATGACGTAGGCGCTTGGAGCCGTCGGGTTGACGGAAGTTGGTACATCAGAGTTTACTTGGTACTTAATTTGGTTTTGTTCGGCAAAGTTGAATGTATCAACATAGGTTAGACCACCTTGTCGGTAGTTCGCAGATGGAATCGTTTGACGATGGTATAGGACTTCTTCCGATAGTTGAAAAAAGTCCTTTTCTTGCAAAATTATAAAAACCACACCAATAGCCACAAACGCGTCTAGTGTGGATTAGACCTGGCTATTGGTGTGGTTTTTATAATTTTGCAAGAAAAGGACTTTTTTCAACTATCGGAAGAAGTCCTATACCATCGTCAAACGATTCCATCTGCGAACTACCGACAAGGTGGTCTAACCTATGTTGATACATTCATTTTTGCCGAACAAAACCAAATTAAGTACCAAGTAAACTCTGCTGTACCAACTTCCGTTAATCCGACGGGCCCAAGCAACTATGAACTCGGCTGCATCAGCCGAGTTCGTAGTTGCTTGGGCCCATCGATCGGAAGCGGTGCAATTACCATCAACAAACGGCACCTGAGCACAGAGCTTTCTTTGTAGGAGACCGCAGTAAGGACACTCTCTGAACCTCTCCGGTTCCAACAACTGGTAAATCGGCATACAATCATATGGACATTTGAGTGGTTCAACCGAATGATTCTTGCAGTTATACTTTAGCCATAAGGTCTTATTTATTTGTTTGGAGTACTCCAGCTGTATAGGTCTGTGCGTGAGCTCCGCACTATATATATCTATACAATATATATATATATATATATATATATGTATTTATGCTGATATGTCGACACTAAATTAGTTTTGTTTAATATCTAGTGGGTCAATACATTTTTATATGCAAAAATACTGTGAGCCAGCCTATAATATTATTGATTTATTTGTTTCTTTTCAGCTGGTAACTGAAAGGCTGAGCTCCAGTAGTTTGCTGGTGGAGCCTTTCTAAATATTTATTAGTAGTATATATATATACACACCACCATTGTGATACTATTATTATTATTATATATATATATGACCCTGTGGCCATGCATCCCCACGTTATTGTAAAAGTCACATGGACTCAGTGGTCACGCGGACATGCATCCCAGCGTTTTGGTAAAAGTCACATGCACTCTTGGTTCACGCGGACATGCATCCCCGCGTTTTGGTAAAAGTCACATGCACCCTTTGTTTACACGGACATGCCTCCCCGCGTTTTGGTAAAAGTCACAGGCACCCTTTGTTTACGCGGACATGTCTCCCCGCGTTTTGGTAAAAGTCACAGGCACCCTTTGTTTACGCGGACATGCCTCCCCGCGTTTTGGTAAAAGTCACATGCACCCTTTGTTTATGCGGACATGCCTCCCCGCGTTTTGGTAAAAGTCACAGGCACCCTTTGTTTACGTGGACATGCCTCCCCGCGTTTTGGTAAAAGTCTCATGCACTCTTTGTTTACGCGGACATGCCTCCCCGCGTTTTGATAAAAGTCACAGGCACTCTTTGTTCACGCGGACATGCATCCCCGCGTTTTGGTAAAAGTCACAGGCACCCTTTGTTTATGCGGACATGCCTCCCCGCGTTTTGGTAAAAGTCACAGGCACTCTTGGTTCACGCGGACATGCCTCCCTTTTTTTTTTTTAAGTCTTTTGAAATATGGTGTCACAAAGACATGTTCAAGTGTTGAATTAATATAACGAAATTGTAATGTATACAGTGATATATTGTTCATAATTTTAATCAATCTCTGGTTTATTTAGTATTTAGGTTGGCGTTAGTGCACTTTTGAGTTGGATTTTACGGAGACTACAACATTACAAAGAACTACATTTTTATTCAAGAGTTGTCTTGGATTGAGTTTGGCCAGGTAAGCTAAAAAAGACTGTTCCAGCCATACTCTCTGCGTAATCAGACATGAATTTCTAGTCTTAAAATCCAATATCCATATTTATACTTTTTAATTTTTTTTATCTTTTATTTTATTTAGATTGAAAATGCCAGCTTGCCTTATAAATCATTGTCTGAGCAAAAGTGGAAAAAAGGGGCAAGATGAGGACATACAACTCCACCGTTTTCCGAAAGACCTTTCCAGGATTACATTGTGGTTGGAGAATATGAATCAGTCTTTTGACAATATTCACAGTTTGGCTGAAAGAATTTTGGAAGGAGCACTTAAAAGCAAATATAGAATTTGCTCATTGCATTTTTCAGATGATTCATATATTATAGATGCAAGAGGCAGAACTCTGAGAGCAGATGCTGTTCCTACAATATTCCCACTGACCGATGACGGTAAAAAAGTAATACAGGAAAATTTACAGAAGCTCCGCCCATCGACACGAAAACGACAGTTAAAACAATTGAACCCTGAGTTTGTCGTAGAAGAAAATCTCTCCAGTGCACCAGAGGACGTATCTGAAGACCCAACCGTTGTAAAATTCTGCGAAATTGGGACACAAACTGACTTGTCACTTTTGAACATGCTTATTACAATAAAAAATGGTGAGGCTATCTGTCGGGATCTTCACACCAAAAATCAAACCCCTGGAAAGTACATAACCATTGACTAATAATATAAAAATTTTGTCTGAACATGGGTGCAAGAAATTATCGCGCTACAAATGTCATTGTGTAGGACTAACCTAATGCTGAAATAATAAAAGGACTTACAGAATCAGGTGGTGCCGCGGTGGCTGCTTCCATCCCCTCGAAGTCAGACATGGTTTGGATATTAATCCCTGAGAAATCCTAGGTTGTACAAGGTTGAGAGTTACCAAAAAATAAATACATTTCAATATACATTTTGAGATATCCAGATTTAAATTAACCGTTTTTAAATTTTAACAAAATAGGCAATTGTACTCAAATCTTATTTTTGTGTGCTTCATCTTAGTATGTCGACATCAATTTTTTTTGTTCAATATCCACGACCAACAATAAAACCAAACAATTTATATTCACCGTGGATATAGATGCATGTCCGCGTAAACCTAGAGTGCATGTGACTTTTACTAAAACGTGGGTATGCATGTCCACGTGAACCAAGAGTGCATGTGGCTTTTACTAAAACGTGGGTATGCATGTCCGCGTGAACCAAGAGTGCATGTGACTTTTAGCAAAACGTGGGTATGCATGTCCGCGTGAACCAAGAGTGCATGTGACTTTTACCAAAACGCTGGGCTGCATGTCCACAGGGTGATATATATATATATATATATATATATAGAATAATAATAAGTGTCCCCATGGTGGTGTGTATATATATATATATATATATATATATACAGTACAGACCAAAAGTTTGGACACACCTTCTCATTCAAAGAGTTTTTTTTTTTCATGACTAAAAATTGTAGATTCACACTGAAGGCATCAAAACTATGAATTAACACATGTGGAATTATATACATAACAAAAAAGTGTGAAACAACTGAAAATATGTCATATTCTAGGTTCTTCAAAGTAGCCACCTTTTGCTTTGATTACTGCTTTGCACACTCTTGGCATTCTCTTGATGAGCTTCAAGAGGTAGTCACCTGAAATGGTTTACACTTCACAGGTGTGCCCTGTCAGGTTTAATAAGTGGGATTTCTTGCCTTATAAATGGGGTTGGGACCATCAGTTGCGTTGAGGAGAAGTCAGGTGGATACACAGCTGATAGTCCTAATGAATAGACTGTTAGAATTTGTATTATGGCAAGAAAAAAGCAGCTAAGTAAAGAAAAACGAGTGGCCATCATTACTTTAAGAAATGAAGGTCAGTCAGTCCGAAAAATTGGGAAAACTTTGAAAGTAAGGGCTACTTGACCATGAAGGTGAGTGATGGGGTGCTGCGCCAGATGACCTGGCATCCACAGTCACCGGACCTGAACTCAATCGAGATGGTTTGGGGTGAGCTGGACCGCAGCGTGAAGGCAAAGGGCCAACAAGTGCTAAGCATCTCTGGGAACTCCTTCAAGACTGTTGGAAGACCATTTCAGGTGACTACCTCTTGAAGCTCATCAAGAGAATGCCAAGAGTGTGCAAAGCAGTAATCAAAGCAAAAGGTGGCTACTTTGAAGAACCTAGAATATGACATATTTTCAGTTGTTTCACACTTTTTTGTTATGAATATAATTCCACATGTGTTAATTCATAGTTTTGATGCCTTCAGTGTGAATCTACAATTTTCATAGTCATGAAAATAAAGAAAACTCTTTGAATGAGAAGGTGTGTCCAAACTTTTGGTCTGTACTGTATATACTGCCTTATAATTATTATGGCCATGATGGAATATATATATATACAGCCTTATCTATAGTGTCCACATAGTGGTGTGTGTGTGTGTGTGTGTGTGTATATATATATATATATATATATATATATATATAGCCTTCCTTATAATTATTATGCCCATGCTGGAATGAATATAATTATTTATAGATGTGTGTGTGTGTATATATATATATATATATATATATATGTACGGCATTAAAAATATTGTCCCCTTGGTGGTGTGTTTATAGATATATATAGTGGCTTATATATATTCTGCTCATATATTTTTATCTGGCACTATCAATAGTTTCCCCATGACATAATATATATATATAAATAGTGTCCCCATGGTGTTGAGTAAATATATATATATATATATTTGTTGTTTTGGCAGTATTGTCCCCCTGATGGTATATATAATATATATATATATATATATATATATAGCTTGTTGCTGTCTTTATCAAGCACAGTGCACATGTGTTACAGACACACTTTAAATAAGGGCATCAATCAAAAATAGATTAACATCATTTGAACATAATACAGTGAATATACAGTGAACGAACAATACATGTGATCATGAAAAATACATATGACAAATTGGCCTCATTTGGCCAAAATAATACATCAAATTAAAACTACATTAGTTCCACATATCGTGATTTATATG
Source organism: Bufo gargarizans (assembly GCF_014858855.1). Taxonomy (NCBI): domain Eukaryota; kingdom Metazoa; phylum Chordata; class Amphibia; order Anura; family Bufonidae; genus Bufo; species Bufo gargarizans. The sequence goes on along the minus strand of NC_058083.1, from coordinate 529,545,421 downwards.
GAATATACCATAATAAGTGTCAGTGATTACCCTAATAAGGTGAATTAAAAACTCACTGTCAGGTGGGCAGCTGCATGGTTGGCGTTAAACATGCTCCATTGGCGTCCCCATGCATGATTTGCGCATGCGCGAAAATACTATACGTAATTAGCGCATGCGCGAAAATCTCATAATTAGCGCATGCGCGAAAATACACGTAATTCGCGCATGCGCGAATATATCAAATCTCGCGATTCCTCCGTTTTCGAGCGGCTGACTAACGCCCACAACTAAGATGGACGAAACTGGATCAAATGCATTGTGCGCATGTCAGAGCAGTAATGGGTGCCACCCAACACATATCACATGATCAAAGTGATCTCAATAAAGCTGCTAGTCCATGGAACCCGATATTATAAATGAATGGGTCCTAGGGCAATGCCGCACGGCCACCCACATGTCAAAGCACGTATGGTAGTCGGGCACAGTGCCCCAAAGATCCAAAATCAAAATAATAAAAATTGTTTTACATGGTTTGTATATGAATGTCACATATTAATTGACAATTCATAATAATGAGATGTCGGCGTGAACAATGGGAAAACAACCCTACATTGCAGGGGGAACCCAACGGCACGCCACTATTCTCTCAAAAAGTAACAACATTGATATCCATAATTGAATATAAGCATTCAATACAAGGAAAAAAGGTGAAGAACAACCATAATAATGCAGGTGCCATGGTCAAACGGATCAAATTTTTCTATATGAACGGTACACGGGGGCATCCAGAACAATGTACAACAAATTCCGCACAAATAATAAAGCACTGAACCAGGCATATATTGGTTGAATAAAGTAAATAGATATTGGGGAGCCAACTGGAACCAGGATGAACGTCACATCATGCAGTGTCTCCGCCAAGGCAGTGAGATCAAAATGAATCTAAAAACAAAAAGAGAAAATTTTAGTAATTCTCATAAAAAAATTATACTTGATTCAAGATAATCATTCAAATGCAGAAACACACATGCATTTGACCCACAGAAAGGAATACGGATCCTGCAGAGTAGAGAAGGCATAAGATATGGGCAGTGCCAGGGCCAAACTACACTAATCCACCCTAAAGTCCACGTTTAACCCATTAGGTTTTAACGTCTTTAGCGTATATATCCAGTATAACTCGCGTTTTTTGAGGATAGCCTGTCTATCTCCACCACGCCTCCCCAATTCTACCTGTTCCAAAACACGAAATCTCAAATCACTCTGTGTGTGCCCTGCCTCTTTAAAATGTTTGGACACTGGTAAATCCATCTTCTCTTTCCTGATGGAGTAGCGATGTTGATTCAATCGTGTCTTTACATCCCACGTGGTCTCACCAACATACCACTTCCCACACGGGCAGGCAAGTTGGTAGACCACGTAGGATGAGTCACAGGTCAAGAATTGAGTGATTTTCATCATCCCACCAGTGGCCGGATTTAAAAATGTATCTCCTTTGATCATAAGTTTGCAATTTATACAATGATAGCAAGGGTAGCAGCCAGTACGAGTAGAACCACACATTGTCCTCACATTGATCCTGGCACTGCCCACATCCGCCTTCACCAGTCTATCACCCACATTCCGTCCTCTCCGATAGGAGAAAAGAGGGGGTGATTTAAATTCCGCAATTTCGGGAAAACTATTCCCTATCAGTCTCCAATGTCTCCGAATGACACCCGCAATTTGCGGGCTGTCAGTCGAGAAATGGGAGATGAAGGGAATGCGAGGACTTTGAGCCTCTTTCTGAACGGTAATATCAGTGGGTTGATTCCCCAATCTATCAATGGTGTTTCTGATCAGCTTTTTCGGATATCCACGTATGGCAAATTTCTGACTCATTTCTTGGAATCTAGTATGTCTCACTTGTCTGTCCTTGACTATGCGATGTACTCGCAAGAACTGGCTGTAGGGTAGAGATCGGATCATGGAACGAGGATGGTGGCTGTCATATCGTAACAGAGTGTTCTTGTCAGTAGGCTTAACAAATAAATCAGTGCTCAAACCTCGTCCCATGATCCGGACCTCTGTGTCCAGGAACTGTAGTTTATCCATGGACTGCACCATAGTGAATTTCACAGTGGGGTCGATTTCGTTGAGAAAAGCGTGGAACGCAAGGAGGTCCAACGTGTCGCCCGTCCACACCAAGAAGATATCGTCGATATAGCGCCACCACCCCAGAACATGTCTGAAGTGGTGGCTGCCATAGATCGACGACTCCTCGAGGTGGGCCATGTAGATGTTTGCATAAGTGGGCGCCACGTTGGACCCCATCGCGGTTCCACGCAACTGAACAAAGAAATCGTCCTGAAAAAGAAAATAATTTTTCGTGAGAACAAATCTTAATAATGAAAGTAAAAATTTTTGACAAATTTCAGAATAATCAGAACTTCTAAGACACGTCTCAACGGCCTGCAGGCCGAGCTCATGGTCAATCGACGTGTATAAACTACACACGTCGAATGACACAAGAGCCGAGCCTGCAGGGACCTCAAGATCATTTATTTTGGACAAAAAATCACCCGTATCTCTGATGAATGATCTGGTGGAGATAGCAAAACGGCGCAACATTTTATCAAGAAAAATCGCTACGTTGTAAAAAAGGGATTCCCTCCCAGATACAATTGGGCGGCCAGGCGGGGGCGAAACCCCCTTGTGTACTTTTGGCAGGGTGTATAACAGAGGTGTACAGGGCTTGTCCCGATACAAGTAGCTGAACAACTTGTCATCAATAATTTCCGCCTCACGGGCTTGATTTAGAATATCTCTTAGCTCCCTTAGTAAGCCAAATTTCGGATCCTGTGCGACCCGTTTATACACCTGCGGATCGTTAAGTTGGCCATGAATCTCCCGAATGTACTCACTGGTGTCCATTACCACAACCCCACCACCTTTGTCCGCGGACTTGATGGTGAGGCTGTGGTCGGAGGCCAGAGAGCACATTGCAGTCATCTCGTCAGAGGTGATATTAGCAAATCTAAGATCACGGTGTTCAGAGACACTTTTCAATTCATTTAGGTCCCTGCGTATGGCTAGAAAAAAGGCATCAACAGCTGGATGATCAATCACAGGGTTAAAATTACTTTTAACATATAGACCTGTATTGTGCAAAGACAATTCTGTTAATCTATTAACTTCACCTCTCACAGTTTGGTTTTGTGTGGCAAACCAAATCTTGAGTTTGATACTACGTAAAAATCTATGTAAGTCCAACTCTTGCGCACCACATTTTGAGAAACTAAGAGCTGAACTGCAAGATAAAAAACGCCAAAAATGGTCACGCGATATGGAGGACTATACACGTGGATTCATATATATATGGCAACGTGATCCCAAGAATCCTAGAGGAGGAGATAGGAGGCAGATTCATCCCTCTGACAAAAGACATACACGATCTCAATCTCAAAATAAGAGTCAGGAACGTGTAGAGGCCAACCAGCAAGCAACTTGTCCGAAATCTTTTTTAGGACTGGGTACGGATCCTATAGAACCAGGAGGGGCGGCAAACGCCACCGGAGATGGCGAGGACAGAAACAAAAATCTCAGACCTCAGCGCCAGAAAGTAGTGAACAAAAAGAGGACACAGTGGTAAATATCTCTTCTACGGTTCTAGATGATGCACAACTATCAGTCTTGAACAAGGGCCTGTCTTTTTGCCCTGTGTCCAGGACTGATTGGTTTAACATTGAGTTGGACTTACATAGATTTTTACGTAGTATCAAACTCAAGATTTGGTTTGCCACACAAAACCAAACTGTGAGAGGTGAAGTTAATAGATTAACAGAATTGTCTTTGCACAATACAGGTCTATATGTTAAAAGTAATTTTAACCCTGTGATTGATCATCCAGCTGTTGATGCCTTTTTTCTAGCCATACGCAGGGACCTAAATGAATTGAAAAGTGTCTCTGAACACCGTGATCTTAGATTTGCTAATATCACCTCTGACGAGATGACTGCAATGTGCTCTCTGGCCTCCGACCACAGCCTCACCATCAAGTCCGCGGACAAAGGTGGTGGGGTTGTGGTAATGGACACCAGTGAGTACATTCGGGAGATTCATGGCCAACTTAACGATCCGCAGGTGTATAAACGGGTCGCACAGGATCCGAAATTTGGCTTACTAAGGGAGCTAAGAGATATTCTAAATCAAGCCCGTGAGGCGGAAATTATTGATGACAAGTTGTTCAGCTACTTGTATCGGGACAAGCCCTGTACACCTCTGTTATACACCCTGCCAAAAGTACACAAGGGGGTTTCGCCCCCGCCTGGCCGCCCAATTGTATCTGGGAGGGAATCCCTTTTTTACAACGTAGCGATTTTTCTTGATAAAATGTTGCGCCGTTTTGCTATCTCCACCAGATCATTCATCAGAGATACGGGTGATTTTTTGTCCAAAATAAATGATCTTGAGGTCCCTGCAGGCTCGGCTCTTGTGTCATTCGACGTGTGTAGTTTATACACGTCGATTGACCATGAGCTCGGCCTGCAGGCCGTTGAGACGTGTCTTAGAAGTTCTGATTATTCTGAAATTTGTCAAAAATTTTTACTTTCATTATTAAGATTTGTTCTCACGAAAAATTATTTTCTTTTTCAGGACGATTTCTTTGTTCAGTTGCGTGGAACCGCGATGGGGTCCAACGTGGCGCCCACTTATGCAAACATCTACATGGCCCACCTCGAGGAGTCGTCGATCTATGGCAGCCACCACTTCAGACATGTTCTGGGGTGGTGGCGCTATATCGACGATATCTTCTTGGTGTGGACGGGCGACACGTTGGACCTCCTTGCGTTCCACGCTTTTCTCAACGAAATCGACCCCACTGTGAAATTCACTATGGTGCAGTCCATGGATAAACTACAGTTCCTGGACACAGAGGTCCGGATCATGGGACGAGGTTTGAGCACTGATTTATTTGTTAAGCCTACTGACAAGAACACTCTGTTACGATATGACAGCCACCATCCTCGTTCCATGATCCGATCTCTACCCTACAGCCAGTTCTTGCGAGTACATCGCATAGTCAAGGACAGACAAGTGAGACATACTAGATTCCAAGAAATGAGTCAGAAATTTGCCATACGTGGATATCCGAAAAAGCTGATCAGAAACACCATTGATAGATTGGGGAATCAACCCACTGATACTACCGTTCAGAAAGAGGCTCAAAGTCCTCGCATTCCCTTCATCTCCCATTTCTCGACTGACAGCCCGCAAATTGCGGGTGTCATTCGGAGACATTGGAGACTGATAGGGAATAGTTTTCCCGAAATTGCGGAATTTAAATCACCCCCTCTTTTCTCCTATCGGAGAGGACGGAATGTGGGTGATAGACTGGTGAAGGCGGATGTGGGCAGTGCCAGGATCAATGTGAGGACAATGTGTGGTTCTACTCGTACTGGCTGCTACCCTTGCTATCATTGTATAAATTGCAAACTTATGATCAAAGGAGATACATTTTTAAATCCGGCCACTGGTGGGATGATGAAAATCACTCAATTCTTGACCTGTGACTCATCCTACGTGGTCTACCAACTTGCCTGCCCGTGTGGGAAGTGGTATGTTGGTGAGACCACGTGGGATGTAAAGACACGATTGAATCAACATCGCTACTCCATCAGGAAAGAGAAGATGGATTTACCAGTGTCCAAACATTTTAAAGAGGCAGGGCACACACAGAGTGATTTGAGATTTCGTGTTTTGGAACAGGTAGAATTGGGGAGGCGTGGTGGAGATAGACAGGCTATCCTCAAAAAACGCGAGTTATACTGGATATATACGCTAAAGACGTTAAAACCTAATGGGTTAAACGTGGACTTTAGGGTGGATTAGTGTAGTTTGGCCCTGGCACTGCCCATATCTTATGCCTTCTCTACTCTGCAGGATCCGTATTCCTTTCTGTGGGTCAAATGCATGTGTGTTTCTGCATTTGAATGATTATCTTGAATCAAGTATAATTTTTTTATGAGAATTACTAAAATTTTCTCTTTTTGTTTTTAGATTCATTTTGATCTCACTGCCTTGGCGGAGACACTGCATGATGTGACGTTCATCCTGGTTCCAGTTGGCTCCCCAATATCTATTTACTTTATTCAACCAATATATGCCTGGTTCAGTGCTTTATTATTTGTGCGGAATTTGTTGTACATTGTTCTGGATGCCCCCGTGTACCGTTCATATAGAAAAATTTGATCCGTTTGACCATGGCACCTGCATTATTATGGTTGTTCTTCACCTTTTTTCCTTGTATTGAATGCTTATATTCAATTATGGATATCAATGTTGTTACTTTTTGAGAGAATAGTGGCGTGCCGTTGGGTTCCCCCTGCAATGTAGGGTTGTTTTCCCATTGTTCACGCCGACATCTCATTATTATGAATTGTCAATTAATATGTGACATTCATATACAAACCATGTAAAACAATTTTTATTATTTTGATTTTGGATCTTTGGGGCACTGTGCCCGACTACCATACGTGCTTTGACATGTGGGTGGCCGTGCGGCATTGCCCTAGGACCCATTCATTTATAATATCGGGTTCCATGGACTAGCAGCTTTATTGAGATCACTTTGATCATGTGATATGTGTTGGGTGGCACCCATTACTGCTCTGACATGCGCACAATGCATTTGATCCAGTTTCGTCCATCTTAGTTGTGGGCGTTAGTCAGCCGCTCGAAAACGGAGGAATCGCGAGATTTGATATATTCGCGCATGCGCGAATTACGTGTATTTTCGCGCATGCGCTAATTATGAGATTTTCGCGCATGCGCTAATTACGTATAGTATTTTCGCGCATGCGCAAATCATGCATGGGGACGCCAATGGAGCATGTTTAACGCCAACCATGCAGCTGCCCACCTGACAGTGAGTTTTTAATTCACCTTATTAGGGTAATCACTGACACTTATTATGGTATATTCCATATAAATCACGATATGTGGAACTAATGTAGTTTTAATTTGATGTATTATTTTGGCCAAATGAGGCCAATTTGTCATATGTATTTTTCATGATCACATGTATTGTTCGTTCACTGTATATTCACTGTATTATGTTCAAATGATGTTAATCTATTTTTGATTGATGCCCTTATTTAAAGTGTGTCTGTAACACATGTGCACTGTGCTTGATAAAGACAGCAACAAGCTGTTGAAACGTCGCCTGATTTTGGGTCCAATAAACCATCTACTTTTGAATTGATTTGGAGTGCTGCTGGCTATTTTTCACTTCTAGTACATTGGACCAAGGTGCTGGTCCACACTGGCCGGACGTGCACCCCCTGCTTATACAGTGTGCTGCTTCCTCACTTTCTTCAAATTATATATATATATATATATATACACTGCCTTATTATTTCTGATAATTCTTATTCGCGTACAACTTATTGAGTGAAATGGGATCAGAAGGAAGCCTCTGTCTCCAGCTGTCTGTAGGCGTGATCCGGCTCCTGACAGCTTTTCCCGGGCTGTGAGAGGTTGGCGCCAATCTGCAGGTCATAGCAGGGTTGAGCGAAGTGCGCATCAGGCCGGCGCATGCGCACTTCGCTCAACGAAGCCTCTGCCAGGAGTCCGCACGGGCCCATCAGGCTGGGCCATGTGTGCGGGATCTGGCAGAGGGACGGGAGGATTGCGGAGGCGGCGTTGAGCTGAAGAAGGCGGCGCTGAAGACAGGGAGGGCGGCGCTGGGCACCGGATGGCAAGGGGTGCGGCCGGGCATCCTGTATTATCGGACGTCCCCTTGGGCACCTTAAGTAAGTGATTGACAGGTTATTAGGATTTGGGCTAATAGAGCCACAGGGAGGTTTAATAAGGCCAGCTTAGGATTCTTCTTATTAGTACGGACATGAGCATATGTTTAGGTTATAGGGGTAAAATCTCATGACAGAATCCCTTTAATCCCAACAATACTCTCTGTTGAGTCCAGACGGTTGTAATGTGTTCAAGCAGCAGATCCACGCCATCTCTCTCTCCTCAAGCAGCATTTCACGGTTGCCCCCTCTTCGCAGAGGAGGGACCCAATAAATAACCTGAAAACGCAATTGACTAACACAGTGTTTGTATGTAGTAAAGTGTTCCACTAAAGGGGCATCCATCTTTTTAGTACATATGTTAGATTTGTGTTGGCAAATCCGTTCTTAAATTTTTTGGATAGTTTCGCCGACATACCCCAAACCGCACGTGCATTTTATGAGGTATATAACTCGTGAGGCAAGAGAAATATCCACAAATGTTAAATATTTTACCTGTAGAGGGATGGGAGAAGGTAGAGCCCTTTGTGACATTACCACATTGGGCACATGTCAAGCATGGGTATGTGCCCTTAATGGGAGTACCCGCAATGGTGGTTTGTATACTGTTCACTCTATTAGAGCCAAGGTCAACTCTCACCAGAATGTCTCTAATATTCCTCGCCCTTTTATAGGACATCAGAGGTTTTTTGGCATACGGTAGATGTTAGGAAAATTCCTTATCAGGATATGCCAATGTTTGTTGATGATTCTCTTGATGTCATTGCTCAAATGAGATAATGTTGTTACACATGGTATACCTTTGTTCTGAGAATCAGGGGTAGGTGGCCTAAAGGACAACAAATTGGTTCTAGGGAGGTCCCATACTTCATGTATACGATTCTGAAGTATGTGCCTGGGGAAGCCTCTCTTGAGGAATTTATTTGACATTTCGGAGACTCTGGAGTCCATAGTGGTAGTGTTGGACACAATACTTTTAACCCTCATAAGTTGTGACCGGGGTAGGGACCGAATCAAACCTGGGGGATGGTAACTGTTAAATCTGAGTAGGCCATTTTTATCCGTAGGTTTTGTGTACAAATCAGTCACTAGGGTACCATCTCTTACCTTAAGATGGACGTCTAGGAAAGGAATCTCTCTTTTGCTGAAGTTAAGGGAGAGAGAGATGGAGTCCACACTTGAATTATTAATCTCATGAAAGTTAATTAAATCTTCTTCTGGTCCCTGCCAAACACAGAAAACATCATCAATATACCTAACCCAACATCGGACATGCTTTTGAAACAAATAATGTGTGTGTATACCACTTTTTCTTCAAAGTGGTTCATATAAAGGACGGCAAAGGTGGGCACAACGTTAAAACCCATCGCTGTCCCAGATACCTGTAGGTAGAAAAAAGAAAATAGTTGTGCTTGAGTACAAAAGACAATAAAAGCAGAATAAAGTGTTGTCCACTGGATGAGAACTCATCTTCTTGGTGTAAAGATTCTTGGACGCATTCAATACCTTCTAGTGCCGGGATATTGGTATATAAACTGGTCACATCCATCGTGACTAGGAGACAATCCTTCCAGTCCAGATGAAAGGTTCTGAATTTGATTTACGAAGTCTGTGGTGTCCTGAATAAAGGATTTACCTTTCTGAGCATATGGTCTTAGTAGTAATCTAACATCTTAGCAGCTGGTTGGAATATGGAATCACAACCGGAAACTATAGGTCTCCCTGGGGGATGTTCCCTATTTTTATGGACTTTACGTAATGTGTATATCACCCGAACACATGGGTGTTTTGGGGTGAGGTAATCGCCTACTTTTTTTTTGATTACACCATCATTGAGAGCTTCATTGATAATTACTAACAGTTCATTGTAAAACTCCTTGGTGGGGTCATAGTCTATGGGTAAATAGGTATTGTGGTCCATCAATTGGCATAGGATCTCTTCCCTGTAGTCAGTTCTGTTCATTACTACTATACCAGAGCCCTTGTCCACTGGCTTTATGACTATACCTCTAGCCTTACTTAAATTTGCGAGAGCACATGATAGTCTATTGGACATATTGTGTCTTACCTTCTTGGTGAGTGTCTTTTTTTCTAAGATCTTGAGGTCATGTTGTACTCGAGAGATGTAAGACTCCACAACGTAATTTTTTTTCAGAGGTGTAAAGTTACTTGGGGGTTTGACGCTTTTGTTGCGATCCTGGAAGGAAGATGGAGTATTGTTGTTCCCGGTGGTCCAGGTGGGTTTTTCAATTTCGATATATGCTCGTAGTCTAATTGATCTGAAGAATCTAGACATTTCCTTGTCTAGTAGATACGGGTTGGTGAAGTTGGTTGGTAGGTGAACAGTCGGTATCAAGAAAAAAATAATAATAAAACAATATTTTGGGGGAAGGTGCCTGAACACTCCCTAATCACTTACAGGGAATGTACATAGAATGGATATACCAGGACATTTTGCACAGGTGCTTGATGGGGACCCAACACCTCTTTGTCTGACTCCAATTGAGTGGGTGCCACAATCTTATCAGCGCCTCTGTAGAAAATAGAATGATTGGATCTTCCGGTTTATCTCCCTGACACCGCAGGGTCTGAATGAATCCCTGGAATATACTAGTTATTAAAGGGGTCCTCTCACTTCAGTAAGTAGCTTTTATCATGTAGAGAAAGTTAATACAAGGCACTTACTAATGCATTGTTATTATCCATATTGCCTCCTTTGCTGGCTGGATTCATTTTTCCATTACGTTATACACTGCTCGTTTCCCTGGTTACAGACCACCCTGCAATCCATCAGAGGTCGTGCTTCCACAATATAGGAAATAGCACTAGCCTATGTGCGCTCCCATGGTCCCGGCCACCAGAGAGGCTGACGCTTTTTCTTATAGTGTGCAAGCACGACCACCACTGATGGATTGCAGCGTGGGCTGTAACCATGGAAATGAGCAGTGTATTGGTTGGGTTATGTGACCTCGCTGACCAACCCTGGCCCTCCTGCACATATTTAAGTGACTCAGCCCTCTTCCCAGATGCCTCAGTTTTAAGGTCCTTGTGTTTGCTAGTTCCTGATACACACGTGTGTTCCTGACTTCTACTTCATTCCTGGACTCCACTAACCGTCTGATCCCTGCCTGCTTGCCTTGACTCTCCTGTTGCCGACCCGGATTGCCTAACCTGTACCTGTGCCGCCTGCCCTGACCTTTTGCCTGTCTGACTACGCCTCTGCCTCATCCTTCCGTCCTGCACTGTTGCTCCTGGTAATGACTCTGCCTGCCTGACTGCACTTGTACTTCTAGTCTGCCTGGACCAGCTGCCTCGTGTGCCTGCCCTCCTCAAGAGGTAGCGACCTGGTGTTCCCCTCGGGAAAGTCTGTCCCCACCATCAGGGGTACTGTAAAGAACGAGGGGTTCACTTAGACAACACCCTTAGAGGTGGTAGGACACGTGGCACAGTGGGTTCACACTCGCTGGTTTGTGACACAACCCCTTTAATCCAATTACTTCACATTAAATCCCAGTGATTGAGATACAATCAAAGAAATTAGGAGTCATTATACAGAAACATTACCCAGACCCAGAAGACGGATGAGAGGAAGTGGGGGGTGTCAGAGCTGGCTGAGACCCTGACCCTGATAAAATAACTGCTTCTACGAAGCTTCTGAAGATCACAGGAGCCTCCTGCCTTTCTGTAAGTGTGATTTATCCCTCTTTATCAGCTTTCTGAGCTCTTTAGAAAAAAAACATAGTGCAAAGTAAGGGAAGTGAGGTCACTGCATACAGTACCTGTAGAAGGGAGACCCCCCCCTGGGGAGACCCCCCCTGCTTCTGAGTGAAATGCATCTAGATGTGCAGCTGAAATGAGATAATATGGCTGAAATAAACTTAAGGTAAGCCAAAACATAACAGTTCCTTCTCAGACTGTACAAAGAAGCACTGCCATTATCCAAACCTTTTTTGAAAACTCAGGTTCACTTTAAACACAGTCCTGAGACCAAATGTGAGTCATTACATTGGAAAACATTCAAATTCTCAAAGGCTGCAGAAAGCATGTCAGATCAAGTGTCTGTGACCTTCCTATCAGTCATCCCATTAATAAAGACATTTACAGTAAAAATAAAAATAAAATAAAAAATAAGATGTGGTAGACTGCGATGTGTGTCCTGTGTAACACTGTATTCACTGTATAGCAGGAGGCCGGCTGACTGATTTATTATGATCATCAGTCTGGTATGTATAAGACACCTGTGGCAATGTGAACATTGAGGTGTGCAGTAAAGTCACAGGGAAGCAGGATAAAAGGGGTGTTGTGTGCACCGGGAGCGTGTCACCAAGGGGCCCTGCCTTGGTGCAGTAAAAGCCCTAGTTCAAGTGTCCACTAAAGTAGTTGGGGGACACCATATAGATAGTGTAGCTGGTTTAGCTATTTCAGGGCGGGCTTTTACTGGGAACTGGCAATGTGTTGGGTGGGAGCCTGTTCCCCATGCTCCAGTCCAGGACTTAGGGCATGCTCATGTCCAGGGATCCTATTTAATCCTGCTACTGGATCTTGGGTGTGGCTCACTCTGGAGTGTTTGGTGAAGCAGAGTCCTGGTGAGGCTCTGTGTGAGTGGTCTCAGTCGTGTGGGCTGAGGGACCACGAGGCTAGGCGCTAGCCTGAACTTTGGGGGAGTGTGTTGCCTGTGGACAGAGGCCTGGAGGCTCTGTGTGGTCCAAGCCAGGAGGGCTGAGAGACCACTATTCCCCAAGAGACACTGGACTGGAGACAGTGGGCGTACTGTGCTCTGTACAGCCAGGAGGCTGTAGGACATTGGCTGAGAAAGCAGCATGTGTTCACAGGTTGTGAACAGGGACTTAGGTGAGTCAGGAATATTATGTTTAGTTAGAGCCTGGACGGGCGAGTGTTTATTATTTTTGTCATTTTGCTTGTGCTGGTGTATCACAATAAATTCACTGTTTGGACCTGAAACCTGGTGTCCTGAAGCCGTATCAGTGTGAATGATCCCCTAAAAGAAAGCTACCCCTCACAACCCCAATAGCTAAGTCACCTCCATTGTACAATATATTGGTAGACTTTTGTCATTCTTAATTTTTTTGACACTTTAGTTAAAGGTAAGATGTAATTTTGCTCACAATCCTCCTTGTTTCCCTCAGGTTCCTTAGGTGCAGGACTCTCTTCTTTTTAGAGCCAATGGTCCATTCCATCGATGACCCACCAAGGATGGAGAAGGACAGAGACCTCATGACTGTAAGGATATTAGACCTCACCCTGGAGATCATCTCCTTGATAACCGGAGAGGTGAGGGTCTCACATGACATCACTCTTATCTCTAGTAATAAAACAGGGAAATGTCTGGAAAGGCGAAGGATTCTTAGAATCTCTGTAGTGATCGGCGTCTCCCCATATACAGGATTACACAGTAGTGAAGAAGTCGTCTGGTGAGTGTGTGACACCCCGTGTGTCAGGAGGATGGAGCAGGACCCAGAGCCCCATCACCGAGCCTCCACCTCATTCCCTGATACATGAGCAGAAGATCCTAGAACTTACCACCAGGATCACTGAGCTGCTAAGTGGAGAGGTGAGCGCTGCTGGGAATGCTGGGACATTATACAATAACGCCAATGGAGGGGTCTGGTAATGACTGTGTCCTTGTGTTGTCAGGTTCCTATAAGGTGTCAGGATGTCGCTGTTTATTTCTCCATGGAGGAGTGGGAGTATTTAAAAGAACACAAGGATCTGTACAAGGACAGAAAACACATGGCTGCAAGGATATTAGACCTCACCCTGGAGATCATCTCCTTGATAACTGGAGAGGTGAGAGTCTCACATGACGTCACTCTTATCTCTAGTAATAAACCAGGGAAATGTCTGGAAAGGGGAAGGATTCTTAGAATCTCTGTGGTGATCGGCGTCTCCCCATACACAGGATTACACAGTAGTGAAGAAGTCGTCTGGTGAGTGTGTGACACCCCGTGTGTCAGAAGGATGGAGCAGGACCCAGAGCCCCATCACCGAGCCTCCACCTCATTCCCTGATACATGAGCAGAAGATCCTAGAACTTACCACCAGGATCACTGAGCTGCTGAGCGGAGAGGTGAGCGCTGCTGGGAATGCTGGGACATTATACAATAACGCCAAGGGAGGGGTCTGGTAATGACTGTGTCCTTGTGTTGTCAGGTTCCTATAAGGTGTCGGGATGTCGCTGTCTATTTCTCCATGGAGGAGTGGGAGTATTTTGAAGAACACAAGGATCTGTACAAGGACGCCATGATGGAGAATCACCAGTCCCTCACATCACCGGGTAAGAGGAGACCTTCCATGACTGTAGAGGAGAGAACAGTTTTGAATCAGAGTGCGGATGTAGATGTGCTGTGCCACAGATTTGGCTGGGGCTACTGCTAACTGATCAGATAGATTACCCTCCCCCCTTACCTCCCCCAGTCCTTACCCTTAAATCCATAAGGACATCACTGCAGGGGAACCACCAGGCCACTACCTTTGGCAGCAGTCTCTGTTCAGTGGCTGCTGTCCCACTGGAATAAAGAGATACCAATGAAAAGCACCAAGGGATCAGTCAGAACTGTAGCCACAAGACAAGCAAAGACAGGGAGCGTTTGCGCAAAGCAATAAACAGTGCAAAGATCAGAGTAGGCAGCACAGGATCAGTACTGGAAACAGGCAGAGGTCAGGTCAGGCAGCAATAAGTTAAATCCAGTAAACAGGCAGAGGTGAGGCCGCTTTCAGACGAGCAAGTGTCACGCTCCGGACTCGCAGCGCAGCACCCGTCCTGACCTCCCAGCACTGCCGGGGTCGCATTATACTGATTTATGATGCTATGTAACCCTTACAGTTCTGGAGCATATTGGATAACGCTGACAGCATTATATGAGTGTTATCCAATACATTCCAGACATCTAAGGGTTACATAGCATCATAAATCAATATAATGCTCTTACTCAGGCACCATTCCACAGGGGAGGGTGCCTTAAATATCCCAGGGAGGCTAGACATAGAATGGACAGATAAGGGCCACACATGCTGGCCCTTTAAGAACCAGAAGAAGCACATGCCCTACAGGCGGACAAAGCCACTGCAGGCCAAGAGCTGGCCACAGATCAGCACGCTGTGGACAGAACAATGAAATGCCAACAGGCATGGACCACCGGAGCAGGGAGTTGGGTAAGAGCTCCAACGGCCTTCAAGGAACAAGGAGATGTCAGCAGCCACGGACCGGCCGGCATCACAGATTCACTCATCATTGGATATAGACAATGTATTCAGTCACTGTGTGTATTTCCTACAGATGGATCCAGTCAGAGAAATCCACCAGAGAGATGTCCCAGTCCTCAGTATTCCCAGGACTGTCCAGAGGAGAAACCGAATATCCCACTGGATCATCAGGTAGGTGAAGCTGAGGTTTCTACAAATCCTGTATAGACTGATGTAATGGAGCTTTCTACTGACCTCCCCCAGCAGCAGTGGAGTATACTGTACTCTCCATCTACTGACCTCCCCCAGCAGCAGTGGAGTATACTGTAGGCTCCATCTACTGACCTCCCCCAGCAGCAGTGGAGTATACTGTACTCTCCATCTACTGACCTCCCCCAGCAGCAGTGGAGTATACTGTACTCTCCATCTACTGACCTCCCCCAGCAGCAGTGGAGTATACTGTACTCTCCATCTACTGACCTCCCCCAGCAGCAGTGGAGTATACTGTACTCTCCGTCTACTGACCTCCCCCAGCAGCAGTGGAGTATACTGTACGCTCCATCTACTGACCTCCCCCAGCAGCAGTGGAGTATACTGTACTCTCCATCTACTGACCTCCCCCAGCAGCAGTGGAGTATACTGTACTCTCCATCTACTGACCTCCCCCAGCAGCAGTGGAGTATACTGTACTCTCCGTCTACTGACCTCCCCCAGCAGCAGTGGAGTATACTGTACTCTCCGTCTACTGACCTCCCCCAGCAGCAGTGGAGTATACTGTACTCTCCGTCTACTGACCTCCCCCAGCAGCAGTGGAGTATACTGTACGCTCCATCTACTGACCTCCCCCAGCAGCAGTGGAGTATACTGTACTCTCCATCTACTGACCTCCCCCAGCAGCAGTGGAGTATACTGTACTCTCCATCTACTGACCTCCCCCAGCAGCAGTGGAGTATACTGTACGCTCCATCTACTGACCTCCCCAGCAGCAGTGGAGTATACTGTACTCTCCATCTACTGACCTCCCCCAGCAGCAGTGGAGTATACTGTACTCTCCATCTACTGACCTCCCCCAGCAGCAGTGGAGTATACTGTACTCTCCATCTACTGACCTCCCCCAGCAGCAGTGGAGTATACTGTACGCTCCGTCTACTGACCTCCCCCAGCAGCAGTGGAGTATACTGTACTCTCCATCTACTGACCTCCCCCAGCAGCAGTGGAGTATACTGTACTCTCCATCTACTGACCTCCCCCAGCAGCAGTGGAGTATACTGTACTCTCCAGCTACGGACCTCCCCCAGCAGCAGTGGAGTATACTGTACTCTCCATCTACTGACCTCCCCCAGCAGCAGTGGAGTATACTGTACTCTCCAGTCTACTGACCTCCCCCAGCAGCAGTGGAGTATACTGTACTCTCCATCTACTGACCTCCCCCAGCAGCAGTGGAGTATACTGTACTCTCCATCTACTGACCTCCCCCAGCAGCAGTGGAGTATACTGTACTCTGCATCTACTGACCTCCCCCAGCAGCAGTGGAGTATACTGTACTCTCCAGTCTACTGACCTCCCCCAGCAGCAGTGGAGTATACTGTACTCTCCATCTACTGACCTCCCCCAGCAGCAGTGGAGTATACTGTACTCTCCAGTCTACTGACCTCCCCCAGCAGCAGTGGAGTATACTGTACTCTCCGTCTACTGACCTCCCCCAGCAGCAGTGGAGTATACTGTACTCTCCATCTACTGACCTCACCCCAGCAGCAGTGGAGTATACTGTACTCTCCGTCTACTGACCTCCCCCAGCAGCAGTGGAGTATACTGTACTCTCCATCTACTGACCTCCCCCAGCAGCAGTGGAGTATACTGTACTCTCCATCTACTGACCTCCCCCAGCAGCAGTGGAGTATACTGTACTCTCCGTCTACTGACCTCCCCCAGCAGCAGTGGAGTATACTGTACTCTCCATCTACTGACCTCCCCCAGCAGCAGTGGAGTATACTGTACTCTCCATCTACTGACCTCCCCCAGCAGCAGTGGAGTATACTGTACTCTCCGTCTACTGACCTCCCCCAGCAGCAGTGGAGTATACTGTACTCTCCATCTACTGACCTCCCCCAGCAGCAGTGGAGTATACTGTACTCTCCATCTACTGACCTCCCCCAGCAGCAGTGGAGTATACTGTACTCTCCAGTCTACTGACCTCCCCCAGCAGCAGTGGAGTATACTGTACTCTCCATCTACTGACCTCCCCCAGCAGCAGTGGAGTATACTGTACTCTCCAGTCTACTGACCTCCCCCAGCAGCAGTGGAGTATACTGTACTCTCCGTCTACTGACCTCCCCCAGCAGCAGTGGAGTATACTGTACTCTCCATCTACTGACCTCCCCCAGCAGCAGTGGAGTATACTGTACTCTCCATCTACTGACCTCCCCCAGCAGCAGTGGAGTATACTGTACTCTCCATCTACTGACCTCCCCCAGCAGCAGTGGAGTATACTGTACTCTCCGTCTACTGACCTCCCCCAGCAGCAGTGGAGTATACTGTACTCTCCATCTACTGACCTCCCCCAGCAGCAGTGGAGTATACTGTACTCTCCATCTACTGACCTCCCCCAGCAGCAGTGGAGTATACTGTACTCTCCATCTACTGACCTCCCCCAGCAGCAGTGGAGTATACTGTACTCTCCATCTACTGACCTCCCCCAGCAGCAGTGGAGTATACTGTACTCTCCATCTACTGACCTCCCCCAGCAGCAGTGGAGTATACTGTACTCTCCATCTACTGACCTCCCCCAGCAGCAGTGGAGTATACTGTACTCTCCATCTACTGACCTCCCCCAGCAGCAGTGGAGTATACTGTACTCTCCATCTACTGACCTCCCCCAGCAGCAGTGGAGTATACTGTACTCTCCATCTACTGACCTCCCCAGCAGCAGTGGAGTATACTGTACTCTCCATCTACTGACCTCCCCAGCAGCAGTGGAGTATACTGTACTCTCCATCTACTGACCTCCCCCAGCAGCAGTGGAGTATACTGTACTCTCCATCTACTGACCTCCCCCAGCAGCAGTGGAGTATACTGTACTCTCCATCTACTGACCTCCCCCAGCAGCAGTGGAGTATACTGTACTCTCCATCTACTGACCTCCCCCAGCAGCAGTGGAGTATACTGTACTCTCCATCTACTGACCTCCCCCAGCAGCAGTGGAGTATACTGTACTCTCCATCTACTGACCTCCCCCAGCAGCAGTGGAGTATACTGTACTCTCCATCTACTGACCTCCCCAGCAGCAGTGGAGTATACTGTACGCTGCATCTACTGACCTCCCCCAGCAGCAGTGGAGTATACTGTACTCTCCGTCTACTGACCTCCCCCAGCAGCAGTGGAGTAAACTGTACGCTCCATCTACTGACCTCCCCCAGCAGCAGTGGAGTATACTGTACTCTCCATCTACTGACCTCCCCCAGCAGCAGTGGAGTATACTGTACGCTCCGTCTACTGACCTCCCCCAGCAGCAGTGGAGTATACTGTACTCTCCGTCTACTGACCTCCCCCAGCAGCAGTGGAGTATACTGTACTCTCCATCTACTGACCTCCCCCAGCAGCAGTGGAGTATACTGTACTCTCCATCTACTGACCTCCCCCAGCAGCAGTGGAGTATACTGTACTCTCCATACACTGACCTCCCCCAGCAGCAGTGGAGTATACTGTACTCTCCATCTACTGACCTCCCCCAGCAGCAGTGGAGTATACTGTACTCTCCGTCTACTGACCTCCCCCAGCAGCAGTGGAGTATACTGTACTCTCCATACACTGACCTCCCCCAGCAGCAGTGGAGTATACTGTACGCTCCATCTACTGACCTCCCCCAGCAGCAGTGGAGTATACTGTACGCTCCATCTACTGACCTCCCCCAGCAGCAGTGGAGTATACTGTACTCTCCATCTACTGACCTCCCCCAGCAGCAGTGGAGTATACTGTACTCTCCATACACTGACCTCCCCCAGCAGCAGTGGAGTATACTGTACTCTCCATCTACTGACCTCCCCCAGCAGCAGTGGAGTATACTGTACTCTCCATCTACTGACCTCCCCCAGCAGCAGTGGAGTATACTGTACTCTCCATACACTGACCTCCCCCAGCAGCAGTGGAGTATACTGTACTCTCCATCTACTGACCTCCCCCAGCAGCAGTGGAGTAAACTGTACGCTCCATCTACTGACCTCCCCCAGCAGCAGTGGAGTATACTGTACTCTCCATCTACTGACCTCCCCCAGCAGCAGTGGAGTATACTGTACTCTCCATACACTGACCTCCCCCAGCAGCAGTGGAGTATACTGTACTCTCCATCTACTGACCTCCCCCAGCAGCAGCGGAGTATACTGTACTCTCCATCTACTGACCTCCCCCAGCAGCAGTGGAGTATACTGTACTCTCCGTCTACTGACCTCCCCCAGCAGCAGTGGAGTATACTGTACGCTCCGTCTACTGACCTCCCCCAGCAGCAGTGGAGTAAACTGTACTCTGTATTTCATGTTATTGTTGTTTGCAAATGGTTTCTGGTGTCATAAAACATTGTATTAATTGTAATGAACATGGAACTTGTCAGCAACAAAATGGCCCCTAAACTGTCCCCTTTAACACTCTCCTGACATCCATACATGTACAGTGGATATCAGGTCTCTAAAGATGGTGTCTGCTCCGTGACAAGTGCCTTAGCCGCCGGGTGCTTGCAGTTCCATACAGCAGACAAACGGGGCTAATGTCTGTGATCAGTGATAATGCCGTTCACAGACTTTAATCTCCTCAGATGCTGTGTTCAAATGTGACCGCGGCATCTGAGAGGTAAAAAACACAGAAGCACGCGCTTTCTGGGCAGGAACACTTTTACATGGCTGAAATCAGGGAAGGCGTCCCATAGTAGTAATAGGCCAGAAGCTGTAGAAGGCTTTTAGGACTATTACATGTATAATCCAATGCAGGTGGCAGCATCTATTGTAATATACTGATCTTTGTGTTCTGTAATGGCTAAAATTCCAATACTTAATATAAAAGGGAGTCTAATGATTGCATGTTGGGAGCCAAAAATAAAGTAAAAAAAAGGTTTTTTAGATTACAAAAATTCGAATTGCCCCCCTTTACCCCAAATTAAAATAAAAGTAAATAATCAAAAATATAGACATCATTGCATCCGATAACACCTCTACTATTTAAAGCGAAAAATATTGATCCCTTACAGCGAATGGTGTAATGGAAAAAAATATATACCACAAAATGGTCTCAATAAAAACTGGAGATCGTCCCGCAAAATATTAGCTCTTACACAGCACTGTAGACATAACTGAAAATGTTATGGGGGTCAGAATATGGAGATGAAAAGAAAGTCATTTTTTAACTTAACTTTTTTTTTCAGTATAAAAAATTTGAAAAACTGTGTACAGTATTATTCCACCTATAAGACGCACCTAGGTTGTAGAGGAGGAAAACAAGAGTAATAATATTTTTTATCAGACCCCCAATGTTTATAAGACCCCCAATCAGGCATCAGATCAGACACCATGTTACTAACACACCCATTCAAACCTGAAATAAGACCCCCACGTTAATAAAACCTCCAAGTTAATCAGTCCTCAGATCAGACCCCAAAAAATAAAAAATTAACTAACCTCCCCTGTTCCGGACGCCCCTCCTGAGATTCAGTGCTCTTCCTGCTGTGCTGTGACCCGACGTCACACAGTGCGAGGTCACAAAGTACGCCGACATCCTCACACTGCGCGCAGGTCACAGCACAGGGCGCAGAGCCTGCAGGAGAAGACCAAGAAGCGGGGAGCACAGAGCTAGCACGGGGAGAGCTGTATTCACCACCCCCTGTCCTCCTGTACTAATTAGTGCTTCCATAATTTATTTTTCTAGCTTCCCATTACATAATATGCAATATAAAATAGTGCCACTAGAAAGTACAACTTTCTCCCCAAAAAACAAGCCCTCATATGGCGATGTGAGCAAAACATAAAGAAGTTATGGCTCCAGGAAGACAAGGAGTGAAAAATTGAAAATCTCTGTGTCAGAAAAGGGTTAAGCCGTTCAGCACATTTACCAGTGTGTTCATAGCAGGGCACGTTTATATGCACCTCTGTTACTTGCCAAATAGTTTCAGTTTACCTACTGATTGTAATTCTGCATTTTAGCTTATTTAAGTGCCTCAGTATAAAGGTTTAATATAATGTATAGCATCATTATACCGTACAGTTTAATATAATGCATTCTACTACTGCGTCAATATACCAGTTATATTTATCGTGTTGTACTGCATCAATCTACACGTTTATTCTACGCGTTTTACTGCATTGATATGACATTGTATATTGTCAATACCAGTGTGTGGTGTTTTTGTAGAAGGGGAGGGATGTTTAATTGCAGCTTTGTCAGTTATTACCAAAATTTATGAGAGTGTATATATAAAGCGACATTTTTTTTTCTACTAGCAGAACTATAAGGTGGCAATTAGTACTACAGCAGACTAGAGTTTGATACCAAGTAAAAGTATTGCAATACTCTATACCAGGCATGCTCATCCTGTGGCCCACCAGCTGTTGCAAAACGACAACTCCCATCATTCCCTGATAGCCTACAGCTATCATCCTACAGAAGGGCATCGTGGGAGTTTTACAACAGCTGGAGGGCCGCAGGTTGAGCATCCCTGCTCTATACCATTCGATGCAACACAAAAAATACACAACATGAGGTTAATGTGTATTTTTTGTGGGGGTTTTATGTGCAAAATATCGATTACCCATTATGTGAGGAACATGATTGGCACATGGAAGTTTAAGTTCATAAACCCTATGCCTCACATTAGTAGTAACCTCATAAACTTACTCTTCACATACTGGGCAACATGGTGGGGTACATGTGAGGTACATGAAGGGGTTAATTACTATTAATGTGAAGCACACAGGGGTTCATTTACTAACAGATATACGCCACTTTTTGGCCCGTCTCATGTGTCATTTTCTATGCCTGTTTTAGGTGTAGAAAATTGTCTAAATCTACATCAGCAAGGGAGCTGGTAGACAGGCAGTGGATCCTCTGAAGTTATGTAGAGTCCGGCTGATGATTCAATGCCTGCCATCTGCTGAGGGTGTGTGATAGTTGGGCAGAGGAAATCAGGCTCCACAGTTGGCCCTACTTCAAAACAGGGGGAGGGATGGCGTGTCTGACTAAGGGGTTAAAATGCCCATGCAGGGCACAGGCCTTGGTCCTTTTCTGAAGGGGGTCACGTGGTGTAATGTGTTTGGGGGAACATTGGAAAAACTTGATTTTTGTATTCACCGTAAAATCAGTTTCTCTTCCGTTAATTGGGGGTCACGGGTTTGATCATGGGTATAGCTGTTGGTACTAGGAGGTGGACACTAAGCAAAAAAAGTGTGAGCTCCTCCCCTACAGCTACTGTATATCCTTCCTAAAGGGACTAATCCAAATCAGTGCAAAAGCAGTAGGAGAAGCAAGACAATGAAAAAAAAAACACATTATGTACAAACCCAAAACCACACAGGCAGAATGGCCCAAAAAACAAAAGACTGGGTGGGAGCTGTCGCCCCCCCCCCCCCTTCCCCTAATGAACGGAAACAGATTTTACGGTTAGTACAAAAATCTAGTTTTCTCATCCGTATCATTGGAGGACACAAGCTTGACCATGGGACGTCACAGAGCAGTCCCCAAGGGTGGGCATAACTAGAACCCCCCTATCAATCAGAGAACCGCCGTCTGCAAAACTGTATTCCCCAAAGAAGTGTCAGACGACGCAAAGGTGTGTACCTTGTAAAACTTAGAAAAGGTGTGTAAAGACGACCAAGTCGCCGCCTTACACACCTGAAGGGCCGAAGCCCAGTGATGCACTGCCTGAGCAGAATGAGCAGTCACCTGAAAGGGTAAGGCCCGGTCCTTAGAACGGTACGCTTTCCCAATGGCCAACCGAATCCACCGGGAAATGGAAGTCTTCGATGCAGCCAGCCCTCGCCTCGGTCCTTCTGGAATCACAAACAGACAATCTGTCCTTCGGAAAGATGACATCTGGGACAGATGGATGCGAACGGCTTAAACCAAATCTAGAGTGTGGATCGACTGCTCCTGAGGATGAGACGGGTCCGGACAAAATGAAGGGAGAATAATCTCATTCAGATGGAATGTCAACACCACCTTCGGTTGGAAGGACTTAACAGGACGAAGAACTACTTTTATCCTGAAGGAGGATCAGGAAAGGCGACCGACATGACAGAGCTGCGAGTTCCAAAACTCTCCGGATAGACGTGATTGCAACCAAAAATGACACTTTGCAAGACAGGAAGCATAGAGATACTTGCTGCAAAGGCTCAAACGTTGAAGCCTGAAGAGCACTGAGCACTAGATTAAGATCCCATGGCTCCAATGGAGGACGGAAAGGGGGTGCCACATGTGCCACCCCCTGCAAAAGCTCTCTGCTGCCCGGAAATAGATGTTTTTTAACGCCATTCATCACAAATAAATTTGATTCGATCTGCTTATGAGACCATGGTGTGCACTGAGCTTTGCGCGCGGCATGTTCACCGATAGTGACTGATACTAAGCTGCACAATAGCGAAATGACAATCCTGGTATCGAATCAGGTACCAAACTATCGAAAAAGTATAGAGACTTTGTTACCTGGTGCAATCCTACTGGGTACACTATAAGAGGGTATTTTTTCTTCTGGCACACATTATGGGGGCTTTATTACAACTGGGGCACTATAGGCAGACATTATTATTTCTGTGGCATACTGTCGTGGCTGTCATTACTGCTGGGGGCATTAGCTCTACTGGGGGCATATTTACTACTGGGGCACACTGGGGGCTTTAATACTACTGGGGCTTTATGGTGGACTTTAGAACTACTGAAGGGCAGTATGGAGGGCTTTATTACTACTGGAGCACAATAGTACTAGTGATGAGCGGCATAGGCAATATTCAAATCTGTGATATTTTGCAAATGTTTAACTGAATATTCGCCATAAATTCAAAAATTTGCGATTGCACAAATCGGCAATGTAATATGCATGTATTGCGCATGCAATTTCATTACCTATAACATATAATCACACAAACGCTATATGCCAATAGCCAGGTATGTGCAAGCCAACAACCTATCGATAAGACAGGTACAGTCTGCATACCTTACAAAGGCAGCCTTGTGCACTATTAGACATTCAAGACCATCTCTCTATCCACACAGACTTAAGAGCCAGTGAGCCTCAAAGTTGCTTAACTTTTGTTGAATGGCTTGGGGGACCTGTGCATCTAGATCATTATCATTAGGGTGACAAAAATTGTAAAAAAAAAATTTGGGATGCCAGCTAACTCTTCTCTCACTGTTTAGGAGGGCTGCATGAAAATTTTCAGTTTTCTTAATGTCCTAACATTTAAATTCAATAAGTCTACTTTCACACTAGCGGCAAGGAACTCCAACAGGAATTTCCGGTGGGTGAACAGCCTGTCGGATCCGTGCTGCCGCTAGTGCACGCCTGCCCCCTGACTACCGCTCTGGCCCCATTGACTATATTCTAAAAAAGGCAACACTGTAGAGCCTCCGATAATAAAATAATCGCAATATGACAGATAGTGTGATAATGAAATAGTCGACCAGATGCAATATTCGATAATAAATATTCAATGGTAAAATTAGCTGGTAAAATTCGAAAGTAAAAAAATCACAAGAGGATGAGACATCAAGTTCTTCCGAATATTCGGACTATGTGCCAGCTACTGACCGATTTTTAGCACACATAAAGTTAATGGCCAAGATTCGGAACACGTATGGAAGTCAATAGTGTATGGAGCGGCGTCCCACTCGCTACATGCAAACAGCGGCATCCCGCTGTATTTTAGACTGAAAAGCGATCGCTTATTTCTGAACGGAAGGTCTTTTAAATGGACTTCAGGCCCTCGACACGGTCTACCTTCTTCGAAGATTAGGAATTCGGGTCTCAAGGGCTGTTTGGTTGGGTTTGAATTCCGCGCCAAAACCTCTAAACACACGTGGTCTTGTATTAGAGCCAGATATCTTTCGTGCAATAGTGTTTTTAGTTCCTTGGCGGTTCGATATTTCAAACGATGATGTCCATGCCTCCTCAGTCTGGCAATAGTGCTTTTCCAAATGGGGGTGATACCAGACGCGTTTCAGGGTTTTAGAGCAGTGACCCCTTCATCAGTACTTTCGAATTTTACCAGCTAATTTTACCATCGAATATTTATTATCGAATATTGCTTCTGGTCGACTATTTCATTATCACACTATCTGTCATATTGCGATTATTTTATTATCGGAGGCTCTACAATTTTGCCTTTTTAGAATATATTGATTATTGGGATCTGTATATTTATGTATAAGTTTTTATTGTTTTTATCTTAGAGTTTAATGGTTATATCTAGCTGATTATTATTGTCATTCATTATCGATATTTATTACCTTATCCCTGACCTATGGAATATTAATTATTGTGCAACATTTTATCTGATTATCAATAAAAATCCCTCTACTATAGAGAGTGCCCCACTATTTTCATGTCTTTCCCATATGCCCATGTTTCTGCAAATGTGTTTACATGACAAAACAGTATGGAAAGGTTATTGAATATAAATGTTAGGACAATTAGAAAACGGAAAGTTTTTATGCAGCCCTCCTAAGCAGTGAGAGAAGAGTTAGCTGGCATCCAATTTTTTTTTTACAATTTTTGGCACCCTAATGATAATGATCTAGGTGCACAGGTGCCCAAAATCAAACAACTTTGAGGCTAACTGGCTCTCAGTCAGATGAGAGCTGGTCTTAAATGTCTCATTGCACACAAGGCTGCCATTGTAAGGTATGCTGACTGTTATCTGTCTCATGGATAGGTTGTTGGCTTGCACATACCTGGCTTTTGGCATACAGCCTTTGTGTGATTGTCTGTTATAGGTAGGAAAATACTAATAGTAAAAGTGTATTAATGATAGATAAAATAACTATTAAAACAAAAACAAAAAATGTATGGAATATGGATGATAGATAGCATAATAGGGATAAGGCCCCTTTTCACACGAGTTTTCCGCGCGGGTGCAATGCGTGAGGTGAACGCATTGCACCTGCACTGAATACGGACCCGTTCATTTCTATGGGGCTGTGCACATGAGTGGTGATTTTCACTCATCACTTGTGCGTTGCGTGAAAATCGCAGCATGCTCTATATTGTGCGTTTTTCACGCAACGCAGGCCCCATAGAAGTGTGATGCAGTGCGATTTTCACGCATGGTTGCTAGGATGAAAGTCTATTCACTGTATTATTTTCCTTTATTACATGGTTATAAAGCAAAATAATAGCATTCTTTAATACAGAATGCTTAGTAGAAAGTCAATTGAGGGTTAAAAAAAAAATATATATATATTAACTCACCTCCTCTAATTGATCGCGTAGCTGCCGGTCTCCTGTTCTTTCTTCAGGACCTGTCAAAGGAACTGTGGTGACATCACTGTGCTCATCACATGATACATCACATGATCCATCACCATGGTGATGGACCATGTGATGAGCTCAGTGACATCACCACAGGTCCTTTGACAGGTACTGAAGAAAGAACAGGAGACCAGCAGCTACGCGATCAATTGGAGGAGGTGAGTTAAAAAAAAATTTTTAACCCTCAATTGACCTTCTACCACGGCCTCATGCACACGACTGTTGTGTGCATCCGTGGCCGTTGTGCCGTTTTCCGTTTTTTTTTTCGCGGACCCATTGACTCTGAAAAATTCTGAAAATGCACCGTTTTGCAGCCGAGGCCGTGATCCGTGTATCCTGTCCGTCAAAAAAATATGACCTGTCCTATTTTTTTGACAGACAACGGTTCACGGACCCATTCAAGTCAATGGGCCCGTGAAAGAACACGGATGCACACAAGATTGGCATCCGTGTCCGTGATCCGTGGCCGTAGGTTACTTTCATACAGACGGATCCGAAGATCCGTCTGCATAAAAGCTTTTTCAGAGTGGTGATGGGGCTTTTTCATGGTGATGGGGACGCTTCTAGTTAGAATATACAACGAACTGTGTACATGACTGCCCCCTGCTGCCTGGCAGCACCCGATCTCTTACAGGGGGCTGTGATCCGTACAATTAACCCCTCAGGTGCTGCACCTGAAGGGGTTAATTGTGCGTATCATAGCCCCCTGTAAGAGATCAGGGGCTGCCAGGCAGCAGGGGGCAGACCCCCCTCCCCAGTTTGAATATCATTGGTGGCCAGTGTGCGGCCTCCCCCGGCCCCCCTCCCTCCCTCTATTGCATTATTAACATTGGTGGCAGTGTGCGGCCTCCCCCGGCCCCCCCTCCCTCTATTGCATTATTAACATTGATGGCAGTGTGCGGCCTCCCCCGGCCCCCCTCCCTCCCTCTATTGCATTATTAACATTGGTGGCAGTGTGCGGCCTCCCCCGGCCCCCCTCCCTCCCTCTATTGCATTATTAACATTGATGGCAGTGTGCGGCCTCCCCCAGCCCCCCTCCCTCCCTCTATTGCATTATTAACATTGATGGCAGTGTGCGGCCTCCCCCGGCCCCCCTCCCTCCCTCTATTGCATTATTAACATTGGTGGCATCGGTCGTGTGCATGAGGCCTAAGCCATGTTATAAGGGAAAATAATAAAATTTACTGAATACTGAACCCAAACCCGAACTTCTGTGAAGAAGGCTGGGTTCGCGTCTGGGTACCTAAACATGCCGATTTTTCTCACGCGCGTGCAAACGCATTAAAACACTTTGCACTCGCGGGGAAAAAATCTTGCATGTTCCCGCAACGCATCCGCATCTTTTCCCGCAACGCCCGTGTGAAACCAGCCTAAGGGTCCATTCACACGTCAGTATCCATTCCGCAATTTTGCGGAACGGGTGCGGACCCATTCATTTTCAGTGGGGCCAGAACGGATGCGGACAGCACATAGTGTCCGCATCCGCACTTCCGGATCCGCAATTCCATTCCCTTAAAAAATAGAACAGGCATTTTCTATTATAGTGTCAGCGATGTGCGGTCCGCGAAATGCGGAATGCACATTGCCGATGTCCGTGTTTTTGAGGATCCGCAAAACACTTACGGACGCGTGAATGGACCCTAAAGAGAAGCTATATAAAATAAGTGATAAACGATTATAGGTTTAGGTTCTATTATAGGTTCTACTGATAAAAAAAAATCTAGAATATTAGCGATTACGAAGATATAGCACTATATTCTAGAACTTTGGGAATTCTCGAAGTGCTGATATTTTCTATAAAAATTTGCGATTAGAATATTGACGCTCAACACTAGTTAGTACTACTGGGGGCATTATAGGCGGGCATTTTGGTGTGCTTTATTACTACTGGGGGACCATGGGGAACATGATTACTAGTGTGGGCACTATGGGGGCATTATTACTTCTGGAGCACAATGGTGGACATTTACCTTTGGGAGCACTATTACTATGGGGCGCACCCTGGCACATTATTTTTTGCAGCACCGGAATCCCAAATGTGTCACTTCTTTTATTATTTTATGACATGCTAATCAATTAAAAAATATATATATATTTTACATGATTGGGCAACCCCAAAACTAATACATACTTCCAGACAGATCCTAAAAAAAAAAAAATACCAGGACCAGGGTGCGGTATGTAATACTTAGCACTGTACTTCCCACTCCCTGGGCCTTCTGTACTAATGAGCACTTCCACTACCCGTGCCTCATCATCTATGATTTAGAATGTGGGTGGCTGTAGTAGTGCAAACAGTATTAGCAGCACCAGCCGCCCGGCTAGTAGTAGCAGCAGCAGCAGACCACAGTTCTCCCTAGCTTCTAGTAGGCGCCAGAATATTATAGAGGACAAAGAGGATGAGATTGTGGATTGGATGGCTCACTCCTCCTCTCAGCCACAGCGGGCTGATGGCAATTTTCACCTCTGAGTCTGACAATGGGCCACTGAGCCAAGAGTCACAGCATTCCTCCTGCTCTCCTCCTTGCGGATCCAGAGAAGCTTTTCACTTGCATCATCTCTGTCTCCTAATTCTGCTCTTCTAATGAGGGACCTTCTTGTTTCCTAAGAAGAAGCAACAAAACCCCATGTGCTGTGGAAGATAATCCAAATAGTCTTCCTGTTAATGACTTGTGTGAGAAGTGTCAGAGTTGGGACTGACATAAGGAGGAGGTTCAGGCAGAGGCGGAGGACCCAATGCATAGCTGTTTTGGTGGTAGTAGTAGTAGTGACAGTAACAGCAATAGTATCTGTGGCGACAGTGTGACTTGGGTCAAAAAAACTCATGTATGGCTGTTTTTCTCCACAAGGTCAACACACAAAACTGATCTGCAGGATTAAAATATGTCATTGACATTCATTGAGTGATTCAACTTGTTTTTCATTACACATGTAGAAATACAGGGTAACGAGATACAGTTTGCATAGTGCAAAGATCAGCAAGTGCAATAAAGACAGGTTATTATATACAGATAGGGTAGTGTAGAAGGTAGGAATAGTTATGTACAGATTATGTACAAATAAGTTAGGTATACAGGTGTTTATGTTGCTATACAGAACGCAAATATACAGATGTACTATGGACAAGTATACAGATGTAGTGATGTATACATATATACAGATATGCAGATGTGCTAATATATACGTATATAACAGAGACTTATGCTATGACAGTCTCCCAAACTATAGCAGTACCAGTGTGAACATACAGTGAATATTGAGAACGAATGACGGTCATGGTCATGGGAGGGGAGGAGGAGTGTAGAGGGGTAAATGAGTGTGGATGGGAAGGTTCAGCGGGGGACTGAGTTCAGTAGGGGGACAGCTGTGGGGAAGAAGCTGTTCCTAAACCTGCTGGTTTTAGTCTGAAGGGTCCTGTAGCGCCTTCTAGGGAAGGAGCTGAAAACGTTTTTTTGGCAGGATGAGTGGAGTCCCTAAAAATGGTGCATTCCCGGCGTAGACATCTCTTCTTGTGAACATCCTCAATGGCAGGAAGTGGAGTCTCTGTGATGCGTTGGCCGGTTTTCACCACCCGCTGCAGTGCCTTGCAGTCAGCAACAGAGCAATTCCCATACCAGACTGTGACACAGTTGGTCAGAATGCTCTCTATCGTACATCGGTAGAAGTTATCCAGTATGTCAGCAGAGAGGTGATTTTTCTTCAGTGTCCTAAAAAAAAAGAGGCTCTGATTCGCCTTCTTGACCAGGCTAGAGATGTTGGTTGACCAGGACAGATTCTCAGAGATGTGGCTCCCCAGGAGCTTGAAACTGGAAACCCGTTCAAAAAAAAGCACACGGCATCTTTCAAAATCTCAGATAACCCCTGACAAAACTGACTACGTAACACGGGGTCATTCCACCCTGACTCGGTAGCCCATCTCCTAAACTCGACGCAGTAAGTCTCTGCAGTATGTTCACCCTGTGATAAATTACGCAATTTAGATTCCGCCATCAAGACCCGATCTAGGTCATCATAAATTAATCCCAAGGCTTTAAAAAATTCCTCCACCGACTGGAGGGCCAGAGAACCGGGCGGCAGAGAAAAGGCCCAGGATTGCGCGTCCCCTTTAAGCAGAAAAATGATTATACCAACCCTCTGACTTTCATCACCTGATGAAGATGGACGCAACCGAAAATATAACTTGCATGACTCTTTAAAGCGGATAAAGTCATCCACACCCCCTGAAAACCGATCAGGAAGAGCAACCTTAGGTTCAAGGTTGGACTGACTCCCACCAGCGGAGCCATGAAGCAGAAAATTCTGACAAAGTGCAACAGCATTGCGGAGGTCAGCTACCTCCCAAGTTAATTGCTGCATACGATCAACTAACGAATTAATTGACTCCATCTCAAGGCTGCTGCAAAATGGCAGTCTAGGTTTTGGCGGGTTATAATGTCACGGCGGAGAGGATATCGGATACACAGAGAAATATACACAAACAAGTATCTAGGCAAGAAGCTGGGGATCAGGGTCACCTCCTGACACATCCCTACCAGCTCTCCCTATACTGCTATGCCCACGTTCAGACCCTTAAGGTGGGAATAACGTGTCCTCGTGCCTGGGCTGAAAATACCCTAAGATGGTGAAGGGGAATAGAGCCAGCCTGCTCCCTCAGAACCTGGAGGGGACAGGCATCTCTCTAACAGCCTAGACAGCAAACAACAAGAAAACAACAACCAACTGATCTTTTCTGAGCAGGAAAAGCCATTCCTTCCTTCCTTGCTTTCACAGAGCCAGACAGAAGCTATAACATGCACATAACACTGGGAGTGGGTGTAATTTAAACCAACGACCACACCCAGTGCACCTGAAGGGAGGCGGATCTAGCTCAACTCCAAAGCAAAACAAAAGACTAGACACGTGCTGCTAATCTGGCAGACCTCCGCACGTAGCCCGAGCAGGGCATGACACTTCTAGAGTGTGTACGAACTTTGTGTCTTCTTGGGATACACTCTTACCTTTAGAACTTATGTCTGCAAAGTCGGATTTAAGGATCTTGATTACTTTCGCTGGACTTACAGTTGGTAATTCTTGGACGGATATTTGATGACACAATCCTGTCACCTGTCTTGAGTTTGCAATCTGCTGTTTTCCTCCAATAACACCCCATCTTAGATCAGTTTGAACAGCGTAGGGTTCACCTTTTCCTCCTCTGATTACCTTTCATGGTACCAAGGCTTCGGGACAATCGTAACCTAACAACAGTCCAACACCAAACTCCTTCAGCGGGGACATTTCATGAGATATGACAGGTGCTCCCATTTATTGGCTGTTTCAGAGGTAGGTATGCGATCTCGATCTAGAGGTATGTCGTCTTTTGTATAAGCTGGAGGTAGATCTAATGTGCAGTTTGAATGAAGTCCTCTAACTCTCAGTCCTTTGACCCTTTGACTGTTCACTAATGTGTCTCTCCCAGTCATTGTGGTGAGTTTGAGCTTCACTGGTTCTGTAGCCAGATTTCTTGATCAATGAAGGTGACGTCACTCTGGGCATCCAGTAGCGCTTAGGGGCATACCTTCTTGTTCCTTCTTTTACGATTTGTAATGCACACTGGTACAACCATTGATGTGCCATTGCTTTCTCCTTCCCTCACTCTGCAAGAGAATACCGATACTTTCTTTTCTTCCTCTGTATCTTTAGGTATTGAGGATTTATCTTTCTTTGGACGTTCTTCATGTAGTGGTGTTGGATGGCGTCCTTTACAAATGCTTCATGTGGCCTTTTTCTTACACTCCTTAGTAACATGGCCTTTTCTTTGACAACCGAAACAGTTGGTTCTCAAGTACAAACCTTTTCTTTTCATCTGGGGACTTCTCCTTCAATTGTTGGCACTTGTGTATGGAGTGGTTTTCTCCACAGAACATACATTTGAAGGTAGTCTGAAGATTTCTGTCTCTCTACTGATTCCAGTAGTGACTTTAAACTTGCTCTCGTAGGTTTATGGACCTTTAGCTGCTGCGTTGGTTGCAAAGCTAGTTGCTCTTGCGCGTCTTATCTCTCTTGCAGGCCTTTCTTCTAAGGATTTAAAGACGTACGATGCTGTTACTGTATTACATGCTATCCGTGCTTCCTTATTGACGAACTCGGAGAACTCTTTAAAACTTGGTAAGTTCTTGCCTAGATCTAGCTGTTCAGTCACATAGCGATTCCATCTAGAAGCCACTTCCTCAGGTAGCTTAGATAGTCGTTCAGTACTTCCAGTCCTTGAACATATGGGATGGCATTGCTGCATGCTTGCAGAGAGTCGCAATACTTTTGGAGTCTGAAGTGTTCTTTACGACCTATTTTTTGCCAGTTATTCAGTTTCTCTCTAAAGGCTCTATGTACTAAGAACGAATGACCATATCTTGCATTCACCTTTTCCCAGGTTTATTCGTCTTTTCTAGAGAAGTTACCTTCAAGAACTTCCTTTGCTTCCCCTCCAACATATCTTTGGAGGTAGAATAACTTGTCGTCTGGACTGAAGCAATGATGCTCAATGATCATTTCAAAACTTGCCTTCCACTCTATAAACTGCAGTACGTCTCCTGAAAATACAGTAGGTTCCGGAACGGGACGTCTAGCGAGGACTGTTCTCTATTGTCTTGCTGGAACAATGGTTGTAACACTCTCCTGAGCATTGCCGTGACATCTAGGAAAAGAATCATTGGGTAAATTCACACACCCTTTTTCTAACACTGGACTAGGCCTCTCTTTGTCTTTCTGAGCAGGGATGGAAGGATAATGACTTATTTCTTAACTACAAGCTGGAGATTTCCTTCCATTCTCCTGGGCGTATGAAAGTAGGAGTCTGCTTCTTCACTTGGTATAGATTTGAACCTATGACTACTCTGATTCATATCCTCTTTGTGTACTCTGAGTCTGGCTTCTATGATCTTAACTTCTTTCTGCCTTTCCAGACTTTTCATCTGTTGGCGCTGCACCTCGAAGGCAGCTTCCATCTCAATTTAAGTACTTGAGGACTCTGATATGTGGCTGGCACTTCTGCTAGTGAAGGAAGTCCCACTTGAGATTGTGGTTCCACCTAAGGATTTAGCATAGTCTCTCATAAAAAGCTTGTTCATTCTACTTCTTGCTTTAACTTCATCATAGTTAGTTACAGATGATAGTTCTCTCATGAGCTTTACTAAATCTTTAGTGAGGCAGTACATGTGTCCATGTTCCTTACAATATCCTGGGAAGGTGTCGTAGATCACCGCAGGTTGACATATGCTGCCATAAGCTCTGATTCAGATTCTTCTACCGTCTCACTCAAGTTCCTTTTTATACTTTCTTGCTTTAGCTTTCTACGAATGTCTTTAATGTATAATTTCCACCTCTCATACATTCGGACGAACCTTTTCTCTTTTAATGCTGCTTCTTGCTCCAAATTTTCCAGCATCTTTGAGGTCGGTTTTCTGGCACGTGATAAACATCTTAGTTCATCTGTTTGGGCTATATTTGTTTGAGGCAAGACTAGTGCTGCATTAGACTCTTCTAACTCAGAAAGGTTCTTTTGCTTTTCTCCTTCTATCCTATCTATCTTTGTACCCTCTAAGAGTGGCATGGTAATACTAGGCTCAGACATTTTACTTTAAATACTATAACAATTAACATGAATAATAAGATGCCTTTCACTTTAAATGCAATATTGACAAATGCAGAAATAAATGACTTTCACTTTAAATGTAACAACTATAAATGCCTTTCACTTTAAATACTTTAGAGTCCATATACTACAAACTGTTTTACTTTTAAAGTTTTTATTCCTGAACACGAAAATGTCTCTTTATGCCAAAACCTATGTGCAATGATAAGTAATATAAGGAAAGCTCTGACCTTATTCTGAAGAGCAGGAACAAATGTCAGTCTTAAAGGAGACGTGTCTTTTCTTGATGTGTTGCGATGCTTGTGCTGACTTGCAATGCTCTGTGCTGACTTGCGATGCTCTGTGCTGACTTGCGATACTCTGTGATGGTGATAATTGTGATGCGCTGGCTTGAATACGTTTCTTGCAGGCTTTGGATTTAGTGGCGGGAAACTAGCTGACTGCAGTATGTGGCCTCTTCGTGGGTAGCGGTACGGGCACTCTAGCTCTGGACTCTAGCCTCCCACCATGCGTCTCTTTCTCTCTCTAGGGATCGCAGGAGGGTTGGCGCTTTTTCTCTGACTATCTCACCTTTGCCGTTTGGCCACTTTAAGAGTAGGCTGCAGTTTGACTAATGCACACGTTCTATGGCCTCACTCAGGGAACAGTTGCTGCGTGGCGGTATATGCTGGCGCTCCGCTGCTCTAATGCGCTCTTTACTATGCAAGTTGAGGAGCGCTATCGCCTTGCCCTCTGAGGGTAATAGTTCCACTGTGGCAGGCACAGCGCTATGAAGTGCCTTTTGTGCTGTGGCATTAGAATTTTTATATCTCTAACTTTTTAGTCCAACCAGACTGTCTGTTACTCTGTAATTCTTCTAGCGCCGTTCTATGGAAACAGTAGGTTTAAAGAGCACACCAAATGCTTGAAATAACTTCTTTATTAACTTCAACTTTTCTTCATATATAACACTGCCGCCTCCGCAGCAGATAGTCCATGTACAAAACATGTGTTGAAAAAGTATAACAAAATGGCGGTATGCATAAGATGGTGGTTCAACTGTTCAATCTTGTCATTCAACATAAAATGGTGGATATATTTCTCTCTTCAGTATCTGTACTCTCACTTTAAGTTATTTAAAGGGACTCTGTCACCACTTTCTAACCCCCACTTTTAAAACTATAGTTCTGTCCATGGAGCCCCTGTGATTACAATGGTGTTGTTATATGCGAAATCCGCCGTCTCGTTTTGATAAAAAAAACTTTTATCTAACCTGTCAATCATGAGGATAAGGTGCCCAGGGCGTTTCTCCTGGTCTGAACATGCCGCCCGCCGCCGCCGTTGGTGCCCAGCTCCTCCTCTGCCTTGAATTAGCGCCGCCTGAATGTGAAGAAATACGCCTCCGGCTCTCCCTCAGTCCCCCCTCCTTCTTTTCTAAGATCCCGCGCGTGCTGCAGTGTTCGCGTTATCGGGAGGTTGAGCGAAGTGCGCATGCGCACTTCGCTCAATGAGGCTGAATCGAAAAGTCCGCACGGGCGCATCAGGCACAGGCCTGTGCGCACGCGCAAAATTTTAGAAAAGGAGGGGGGACTGAGGGAGAGCCGGAGGCGTATTTCTTCACATTCAGGCGGCGCTGAAAGGATCAGAGGAGGAGCTGGGCACCAACGGCGGCGGGCGGCATGTTCAGACCAGGAGAAACGCCCTGGGCACCTTATCCTCATGATTGACAGGTTAGATAAAAGTTTTTTTTATCAAAACGAGACGGCGGATTTCGCATATAACAACACCATTGTAATCACAGGGGCTCCATGGACAGAACTATAGTTTTAAAAGTGGGGGTTAGAAAGTGGTGACAGAGTCCCTTTAAGCACTTTATGATGTCTCTGAGAGGTATATCTGAGGTTTAACCAATAGTTCTACTTGATCTACTTGGTTTGCAGTTTGGTCTATACAGTTGTTTTGAGCATTTTGGTGGAACTGTAACTAAACACATATAACTAGTTCAGTATGCAGTTCTAATCACTACATTAACAATAGGAACATTATATAACTGTTCTAAATACCTATTTTGGCCTCTTTGCTTCCATAAAACTCAGCTCTGAACTGGAACTGGAACTCTGTGTCTGTTCAGCTCCTCTCTCTGGTGAATAATGATTTTAGCAGAGAATTTCCCACACAGGCTGAGTGTGAGGCTGGCTATGATTGGTCAAAACTCCTGCTCAGTGTGAGGCTGGCTGTGATTAGTCAAGACTCCTGTTCAGTACCAACAGTTTAACTCTATGCTTTCTGTTGTGTCTGCTGTGTCATTGAGCTTACCTTACATTCATATAATGAATCTTGAAGGCATAGTATCTTTTCTGCTTCTGTGAACACAATATATAACTGTTACATGACATCCAAAAACATGAAGTCACAGTAAATAACTCTGCTTTTGTCTTTAACATATAAACATAGGAACTGTATTAAGGTTATTGGTAGGTCTAGCTGTATACACATACAAGCCGTATTAGCAACCTAGGA
This sequence comes from Bufo gargarizans, assembly GCF_014858855.1. Lineage (NCBI taxonomy): Eukaryota > Metazoa > Chordata > Amphibia > Anura > Bufonidae > Bufo > Bufo gargarizans. Next base: position 529,508,823 of record NC_058083.1, on the reverse strand, counting down.
CAGGTCTTAGTTGCTTTGTAGGCTACAATAATGTTTGTATAGACATGGTCCAAGGTTTTATCCCCTCTGGTATGGCAGGGGACATGTTAATTAAATTTTGGTAGCACTGACCTTAAGTTGGAGTGGTTAAAGTCACCCACTACAATAAATGCAGCCTCAGGGTGAGCAGATTGTTGTTTGCTGATGACCGCATGGCGTTCGTTCATAGCAAGCTTGGAATTAGCATCCGGTAGGATATATGCAGCTGTTATTATAGTGGAGGTGAACTCCCTCGGCAGATAGAACGGTCTACACTTAACCATGAGATACTCTAGGTCAGCTGAGCAGTGTTTTCCAACAATGACAGAGTTTGTACACCAAGCCTTATTAACATAAATGCACAGTCCTCCGCCTCTTGTCTTACTGGAATCGTCTGCTATTCTGTCTGCCTGGAGAGTGTGGCGTTCGACTAGCTCGATAGCATTGTCAGATATTCCGCTGTGTGGCCATGTTTCCGTGAGTATCATGACATTACAATCCATATGTATCCTGTAGTCAGTGATCGAAAGTCGTAACTCATCCATTTTCTTCACCAGGGACGGCACATTAGCAAGGAAGCTAAAGGGTAAAGAAAACCAGTGTGGTGTTAGCCTTAGCTTAGCTGTTAGCCTGCTGCGTTTCTCCCGCTTTTGTTTGCGGTCCCTGTGCCGTCTTCAAGCACTTCCGGTTGGCCAAGTAGCCTGCGAAGTGTCGGGTCCTATATCTAAAAGCTCTTGTTGGGTGTAAAATATAAAAGCGAAGCTGTTCTGAATGAACAGACCCGAAATGAGCAGAAATAACACTGCTAACATGAAAAATCTGAGCAGACACTGGGCCTTGCGTGGTGCACGCGCCGCCGTCTTAATCGATCAATTAGACAATGAATCAATCAATACAGTGACCTTATCATCATCATCAGTTTCTACTTCTCCTGCTCATATTCCTCCTCCTCCTTGTCTTCTATTCCATCATGAGATATCGATAACTGAATGTGCAGGCATGTGAAATCTATTCGCAACCAGCAATTAGCTTGTGTGCAAAGTGAACTCCCACGTGGCCAAGTTGCTGGCAGTGCAGTTGCTGCCGTACCACTTAGTTGTGGTAATTGCAGTGCAGTTCCATTCCTTAACAAAAATTTAAGTCACTACTCTTCCGCTGTCTCTGCTACAACAAGTAGCAGAAGCTGCTGCCCCATCCTGGTGCAGTAAACGGACATGCACTGTCTAAACAGCTAGGCTCAGTTGTACTTGGACTATGCCCTTTCTCCTGCCCACACCCTGTTCCCTGACCCTATGGATTTCTGGGAATGCAGATTGGAACAGTGGCTGGAAATAGCCAAGTTTTATATCACAGTACTGTTTTATAGCCTCTTGTGTCATCTTAGGAAGGGTTTTCCTCATGGCAGGTGGCATTTTTCCAACCAAGCAGGCAAAATTGTCCTACGTGTTTGCAAAACATTAGCTTTGTCAAAATAATTCAGGCACATGGATCCTTGAGGATTTTCACACATTTCCAGCAGATGACAATGAATAGATCTGGCATTGCTGGCTATTTATGATCAGCCCAGTGATGCGACTGCCTGCCTGTTCATGGTGTTCCATACTGTACTGCAGCTGCTGCTCCGCCTGGTGCCATTACTACTACCCCTAAATGGCTGCACATTGCCTGCCTTTTTTTGTGAGGTTTCTCATTGCACTGCTGCTCCCAAAAAGCATCTGCCTCCAATACGGGACAATTATTGTAATGTTTTTAAATTTTAAACGGCACAGTGTCATTTTAAACAGGCTGCTTCTTAACACTATCAGTAATGCGTTTCCCCAGAGCTATACATATCCGTGTCATTCTGACATTATTTATTGTTAAAGGACTTTAAAAGGGGAGAGGAGAGAAGAAAATAAAAAAGAAACACAAGAGAAATCTTAGGCCTAATGCACACGACAGTGAATAATGTCCATGTGACGGCCGTCTAAGTAACGGCCATCACACGGCCATTTTTAGCACCAATAAAAGTCTATTGGGTTATTCACATGGCCAGTAAATAGCGTCCGTCCAAAAATAGGACATGTCCTGTTTTTGTCCGTTTTCATGGTCAGATGGACCCATTGAAATCAATGAGACCGTTTTTAACGGCTGATTGACAGGAGTGCACCTGTCTAACGGCCGTTAAAAACAGGTACACTTTACCCAGGCCATTTAAGGGTTAAAAAAAACTCACCTTATCCACTTGCTCGTGGTGCTGCAGTCTCTTCTCTCTTCATTGAGCAGGACCTGCCGAAGGACCTGCAATATACATGGTGACGTCATCGCGCACCTTTGGCAGGTCCCGTTCTTTGAAGAGAGAAGAGACTGCTGCAGCGCGAGCAAGTGGATAAGGTGAGGGGTTTAAAAAAAAAATAAACAGTGGTGGTTCACTATGGGGGCATTATTTAAACGATGGGGGACATTATTTAAGATGGGGCCCTACATTGGGGGCATTATTAAAGCTGGGGACATAAAAAAAAAAATCCTACACTATGGGGGACATGTTTTTAGCTGTGGTCCTACCATCCTGTGGGTGTTCTCAGAAGGGTGGGTCTAGAAATAACTGCCAATCAAAGTCATCCATTTTTCATGTCAGTTTTTAACAGACATGAAAAACTGATGCAAAAAAAGACATAAAAAACGGACACACAGCCAGAAAATGGATGCACACACTGGTGCAAAATGGCCATGAAAAACTGACAGTTTGTCCGTTTTTAACAAGCGGGTTTTTTTCACTGTCGTGTGCATGTAGCCTTGGAGTGGGATATACCAGTTCTCAGGTCAATTGAAGCACTTGTATTTGAGGTAGAATTGATTCAAACCAAAATCTAATTCTAGGAGTGATTCGTTCAAATTGGACCCAAAATAAATTTCAAGAAATTCGCTCATTTCAATGGTTACTTTCACTTCTGCGCTTTCCCTTTCCGCTATTGAGATCCGTCATAGGATCTCAATAGTGGGGGAAACGCTTCTGTTTTGTCCCTATTCATTGTCAATAGGGACAAAACTGAACGAAACGGAATGCACCAGAATGCAAGCAGCGTTTTTCTGTCCGCAATGTGGTGCGGAGCAAGACGGATCCGTCATGGCTCACACAGTCAATAGGGACGGATCAGTTTTCTTGGACACAATAGAAAACGGATCCGTCCCCCATTAACTTTCAGTAGTGTTCATGATAGATTCGTCATGGCTATTTTAAAGATGATATAACCGGATCCAGATGCAGACAGACATTATCATGACTATGACGGATCCAGCAAAAACGCTGGTGTGAAAGTAGCCTAATTCATGTCTTGTAGAAGTGTTTCATTTTCGAGTGGACATAAGAAAAACTAGCAGTGGGGTATATTTTTCTCATGTCTTTCATCTTGCAGGAAAGTTCTGGCGAAACGACGAGTGGACTTGAAAAACCCATCTCAGTGTCTGTGAAAGGTAAGAGCCTTTCATAAATCTTTTTTGATTGTAAATGTCTTTATGAATAGAACAATTGATAGGAAGTTCAGAGAAACATCCTCTTCATCATCATTCATGATACAATTAATATTAATAATTAATTTAATGCCATACTATCCCATGATCTTCATTGGCACTGGTAAAATGTGACACAATGTGAATAGATTCAATCATAAACACAAAAATTGTTGGAGGGTAAATGACGATTCAGAATAAAGGTCACATGATACGATAAGCCAAAGAAACTGTAGTATGTGGACCTATGGGGTCCTTCTCGAGTCAGAGTGCTCCGGTTGTCCATATGCCCTCTCAGACAGGTTCCCACCTTGCAGGGGAGATCAGTAGTACAGGATGTAAGCATTCAGTCAGATTAGGGCCTGGTCCTAAAGATGAAGGGTAAATAGCCGTTGAAATAATAACTGTAAAAGTGAAGGCATCTAATGATGATAAGAGAAATAAGGGGAGGAGGACACTTGCAAATTAGCTGGTAAAAACTGATAAAACCAAACCTACTGAGATGAGAGCACTTGTAATTTAAAAAAAACTGGTTTCCATATCACAAGACCATCAATGATAAGGACAAGGTAACAGTTATCTAAAGACCGATCAAAGGCAATTTAAAATAGGTGAACCTTTTAGACAAGAGGGAGGCTCTGCAAAAAAAAAAAAAAAAGAAGTAAATGTGTAAAGTACTTTTACTAAACTAGTCTTCAGTCAGTACAGGCCAGCATCACAGGAGATGTTGCAGGAAGCCCAGCAGGGTAGCAGGGGAAGGTGGGGGGAGGGCAGTTTTGCAGATCCGAGGAGACCAAAGGATTTCTAGACTGATGTGATCCAGCTAAGAAGGAATTTGCCAAGGAGGGCCAGGCAGCCATGATCACAGGAGGTAGATCTTGATCCTGAAGGAATCCTGGGTCTGAGAATAGATGAACCTCACCTATTTCTGACAAAAAGGGCAAAGGGAACTGCCAGTGATAGGAGATCCCTCAATCCTGAAACAAGTCAACCAGTGGTTTTACACCAATATGTGATGGGGAAAAGTTTATATCAGCATGTTTATGCAGGGAATTCTACAAGTTATTGAAGATGGTAGTGATCACATTCCCTGGCTTGCATTTCTCTCAATAAAGCTGCGAAAATAATATAATTTTGTTTAATTTTCCAGTGGAAGACTGGATGAACGACTCTTATGGACATCTCCATTTATCTTCCTATCATGAAGCAGAAGATAACAATACCACACAAGATGATTCAATAACTCCTAATGTAACCTCAGTCCTTCACAGCAGAGATCTATCCACTAATACTGCTGGTCACAAGAAACCTTCATCTAAGCAATTACTGATTGGCAAATCAAGAACTAAACAGAAATGTGGCAATATTTTTTCTAGAGAGAGCAACTGCAGAGATAATGGTTCATTTTCATGCTTGACATGTGGAAAATCTTTTAGCATGAAATCCATTCTAGTTAGACATCAGAGAACTCACATAGGGGAGAAACCGTATTCATGTCCTGAATGTGGAAAATGCCTTAACAATCAATCAAGTTTTATTCGGCATCAGAGAACTCATACAGGGGAGAAGCCATTTTCATGTCTTGAATGTGGAAAGTGCTTTAGTCAGAAATCCATTTTAGTTACACATCAGAGAACTCACACAGGGGAGAATCCATATTCATGTCCTGAATGTGGGAAAGGCTTTAACGATCAATCAAATTTTATTCGGCATCAGAGAACTCATACAGGGGAGAAGTCATTTTCATGTCTTGAATGTGGAAAATCTTTTAGCATGAAAGCCATTCTAATTAGACATCAGAGAACTCACACAGGGGAGAAGCCATATTCATGCCCAGAATGTGGGAAATCTTTTAGTGTGAAAATGTGTCTTATTAGACATCAGAGAACTCACACAGGGGAGAAGCCATATTCATGCACAGAATGTGGGAAATCTTTTAGTCTGAAAACGGGTCTTGTTAGACATCAGAGAACTCACACGGGGGAGAATTCGTATTTGTGTCCTGAATGTGGGAAAGGCTTTAGCAATCAATCAAGTTGTAATCGGCATCAAAGAACTCATACAGGGGAGAAACCATTTTCATGTCTTGAATGTGGAAAGTGCTTTAGTCAGAAATCCATTCTAGTTACACATCAGAGAACTCACACAGGGGAGAATCCATATTCATGTCCTGAATGTGGGAAAGGCTTTAACAATCAATCAAGTTGTATTCGGCATCAGAGAACTCATACAGGGGAGAAGCCATTTTCATGTCTTGAATGTGGAAAGTGCTTTAGTCAGAAATCTATTCTAGTTTCACATCGGAGAACTCACACAGGGGAGAATCCATATTCATGTCCTGAATGTGGGAAAGGCTTTAATAAACAATCAAATTTTGTTCGGCATCAGAGAACTCACACAGGGGAGAAGCCATGTATGTGTCGTGAATGTGGTAAGTATTTTGGTGCGAAATCAATGCTTATAAAACATGTAATAAGTCACATAGGAGAGAAGCCATTTTCATCTTTAGAATGTGTGAAACCTTTTAGCCAGAAATCACATGTTGAAGAACATGAAAAACTCAACTTAGAGGAGAACCCTCTCCTTTCATGTTCACAATGTGGGAAATGCTTTAAGACTCAAACAAATTTTATTCGGCATCAGAGAACTCACACAGGAGAGAAGCCATTTGTGTGTCCTGAATGTGGGAAGTGTTTTGATGTGAAGTCATTTCTTATAAGACATCAAAGAATTCACATAGGAGAGAAGCCATTTTCATGTTCAGAATGTGGGAAATGTTTTAGTAAGAAATCAAATCTTGTTAGACATCAGAGAACTCACACAGGGGTGAAGCCGTTTTCATGTTCAGAATGAGGGAAATGTTTTAATAGTCAATCAAATTTTTCTAAGCCATTTGTGTGTCCTGAATGTGGGAAGTGTTTTGATGTGAAGTCATTTCTTATACGACATCTAAGAATTCACATAGGAGAGAAGCCATTTTCATGTTCAGAATGTGGGAAATGTTTTAGTAAGAAATCAAATCTTGATAGACATTAGAGATCTCATACAGGAGAGAAGCCATTTTCATGTCTTCAATGTGGAAAATGTTTTAGTTCAAAATTAAATCTTGTTACACATCAGAGAACTCACACAGGAGAAAAGCCATTTGTGTGTCCTGAATGTGGGAAGTGTTTTGATGTGAAGTCATTTCTTATACGACATAAAAAAATTCACACAGGGGAGAAGCCATTTTCTTGTTCAGAATGTGGGAAATATTTTATTCAGAAATCAAATCTTTTTCGACATGAGAGAACTCACACAGGGGAGAAGCCATTCATGTGTCTTAATTGTGGTAAGTATTATGGTGTGAAACCTTTTAGCCAGAAATCACATATTGTGGAACATGAAAGACTCCACTTAGAGGAGAAGCCATTTTTTATGTTCACAATGTGGGAAATGCTTTAAGACTCAAACAAGTTTTTTTCAGCATCAGAGAACTCACACGGGAGAAGCCATTTTCATGTCTTGAATGTGGAAAGTGCTTTAGTCAGAAATCACATCTTGTTACATATCAGACAACTGAAATAGAAGAGAAGCCATTTATGTGTCCTGAATCTGGGAAGTATTTTCCAGTGAGATCAAGGCTTAACTATCAACTAATAAGTCACACAGGGGAAAAGCCATTTCCACGTCTTAAATGCAGGAAATGTTTTGGTCAGAAATTACAGACATCAGAGAAGTCACACAGGGGAGAAGCCATTTATGTGTTCTGAATGTGGGAAGTGTTTTGGTGTGAAATCAGTGCTTATAAAACATCTAAGAAGTCGCACAAGAGGGAATCTATTTTAATGCTCAGAATGTGTGAAACGTTTTAGCCAGAAATCAAATCTTGTGAAACATCTAATAACCCACTTAGGAGAGAAGCCATTTTCATGTTCACAATGTGGAAAATGCTTTAAGACTCAAACAAGTTTTTTTTTTTTGGCATAAGAGAACTCACACGGGAGAAGCCATTTTGATGTCTTGAATGTGGAAAGTACTTAAGTCAGAAATCACATCTTGTTACATATCAGAGAACTGAAATAGAAGAGAAGCCATTTATGTGTCCTGAATGTGGGAAGTATTTTACAGTGAGATTAAGGCTTAACGATCATCTAAGAAGTCACACAGAGGAAAAGCCATTTCCACGTCTTGAATGCAGGAAATGTTTTGGTCAGAAATTACATCTTGTTAGACATCAGAGAAGTCGCACAGGGGAGAAGCCATTTATGTGTCCTGAATGTGGGAAATGCACCTGTCAAGCAAACGTTGTTCGACATTACAGAACTCACACATATGAGAAGCCATATTTATGTGGAAAATATGGGAAGTCTTTTATTCAGAAATGAAGTATTGCTAAACATGAGAGAATTCACTTAGAAGAGAAGCCATTGTAATGTTCAGATTGCAAGACATGTGAGAGATATGGAGCTTCATTGTGGGACCTGCTGCCTAATCATGTCTTATGTATAACTTAAAACGGTTGTCCAGTTTCTTATATTAATGACCTATCCTCAGGAAAGTGAGTCGACCAGTATGCACCGATATTGAGAACGTGTAGAAGAGATCTGGGAACAGATTTCAGTCGAGACATGCTTGAATTTTATCGATATGGTGCCCAGTAGTTCTGCAACTAAGCATCCGTCAAGTCTACAGCCCTGTCATGTACAGCAGTAACCATGGCAGATCTCTCAGCGACGAAGTTTCAGCACATGCGCAATAGTAGATCATACTAGCCTGCTCTATCACTCTGAGCAGGCGCAGTAAACCATGACATGAAGAAGAAAATAACACTAAGTATTCAGACATGCGCGCTGATGAGAGGTACTCAGCTGGCGCACAAGCATAAGAAGTAGTACGCGCTGTGGATAGAAAGAGTCAATTCATTCTAAGACCAGACGCATGCGCATCTAGATTGGGAGAGAGTGAAATCAGCAAACAAGTGCCCAGACATGCGCAATAACAGACGACACTTGCGATCAGCACTATGTCTGAGCGCAAGTATGTACGGCGCAGCCGAAAGCCTATTGGTTAAGAGATAAGTGGGAGGACCCACCTATCAAGCGCTCCTTGAGAAGCGAATAGGGATTGGCTGAGTGCCGTGCCTAATAGCAAAAGAGATACACATTAGCCAGTATAACTGTGACACGTGCAGGGAGGTTTTAAAAGCCTGGTCCCGCCCCCAACACATTCACTGCCCATACCCCTGAAGACGCCAAGTGTTTGGCGAAACATGTCGGGGGGCAGAGAGTGATATATTTGTGTTTTAGCCAGCAAGTGCCATGCCAAGAAAGGAGTTCTGATATATTTATAAGTAGTAAAGTGAACACTAGGAGGGCACTCGCTGCCAGCAGGTAGCGCACTGTGGAACCAACAGTGTGCACTAAATGGAGCACGGAAGATGCCATGTGGAAGGAGTGGAGATAGCTAGGCAGTCATAAGTGAAGATTGCCCTCTAGTGGATTCACCATAATATTCAGACTATATTCAGATTACTACCAATGACAGGGCAGGCACAGCTGATAATTTTAATCACGTCAGTTCTAGATAATTTTAAGGACAAGTAATAAATGTTAAATTTTTGTACTTCAATAACTTGTGTCAATCCAGAGACAACTAATGGTCCCAGTGACCAATTGTAAATAAATAGATCTCAACACGCGTTAGGGGGTCAAATGTAAATAAACGTAGTGTTGATCGAGCACCAAAGTGCTCGGGTGCTCAGGCCGAACACATCGGGATGCTCGGGTGCTCTACAGAGCACCCGAGTATAATGGAAGTCAATGGGAGAACCCGAGCATTAAACCAGGTACCCCCTGCTCTGAAGAGGGGAGGTTGTCTGGTTCATAGGAAAAGTTCAGAAATTGAAGGGAATGGTACTGGAACACCATGGGGAGGATGTTTGGATGCATCTTGGACTCCCAGGTCGCTGCTAGGAACGATGTTGTCCGAGTAGTACGCCACTTTTACAGACTGACAAAAATAAGCGCAAAACCAAGATAAAATCAATATTTAGAGGAAAAATTGTTAAGAAACATTCTTTCCTGTATATTTACATGTATATAAAGTGCAAGTGCTGCCAAAAATTACAAGAAAGAGGCACTCTACCACTTTGGTGACTCTATGTAACCTTGGGGCGATCGCACGTCCCCGTGACAACGATGATTCATTCGGATGTCTGCCCTATCAACTTTCGATAGTACTTTCTGCGCCTACCATGGTGGCCATGGGGAATCAGGGTTCGATTCCGGAGAGGGAGCCTGAAAAACGGCTACCACATCCAAGGAAGGCAGCAGGCGTGCAAACTACCCACTCCTGACTCGGGGAGGTAGTGACGAAAAATAACAATACAGGACTGTTTCTAGGCCCTGTAATTGGAATGAGTACACTTTAAATCCTTTAACAAGGATCTATTGGGGGCAAGTCTGGTGCCAGCAGCCGACTCGCTCCCGGCCTCCACAACGTTTACCCAGTGTGCAGTCAGGGTGAAGATTGTGTTGACCAGACTCTTGGCTAGTGAGACTGGACTTGTAGGTGAGGGCCTGCTGGTGAGCTGACCCTGTAAAAAATTATATGCGAGGGCCTGCAGGTGAGCTGACCCTGTAAAAGAGTATATGTGAGGGCCTGCAGGTGAGATGACCCTCTAAAAGATTGTAGGTGATGTCCTGCTGGTGAGCTGACCCTCTAAAACATTATATGCAAGGGCCTGCAGGTGAGCTGACCCTGTAAAAGATTGTAGGTGAGGGCCTGCAGGTGAGCTGACCCTGTAAAAAATTATATGCAAAGGCCTGCAGGTGTGCTGACCCTCTAACACATTATATGCGAGGGCCTACAGGTGATCTGACCCTGTAAAAGAGTATATGTGAGGGCCTGCAGGTAAAATGAGCCTCTAAAAGATTGTAGGTGATGTCCTGCTGGTGAGCTGACCCTCTAAAACATTATATGCAAGGGCCTGCAGGTGAGCTGACCCTGTAAAAGATTGTAGGTGAGGGCTTGCAGGTGAGCTGACCCTGTAAAAGATTGTAGGTGAGGGCCTGCTAGTGAGCTGACCCCCCAAAAAATAATATGCGAGGGCCTGCAGGTGAGCTGACCCTGTAAAACATCATATGCGAGGGCATTATATGCAACGAATAAACATGTTGATATGATGGAAGAAGAGGAGGAGCAGGATGAGAAAAGAAAGATTCAACCATATACCCTTTTTTGTGGTGGAAGGGGTGCATGGGAACACCATGTATTGAGTAAATTATAACAACACATTTAAATTGCCTTTATGTTCAGCCGCTTTCCTCTGGTGGAGTCGAGAAGTCGGGGCAATCTGTCAGCATTTTCAGTTGATAGGTCGGATACGCTTATCTGTTATAATGCCACCAGCAGCACTTAATATCCGCTCTGACAAAATGCTGGTGGCAGGCCAGCACCTCCAAGGCATAGAGCACTAGTTCGTGCCACGTGTCCAGCTTGGACACCCAGTAGTTGTAAGGCACTGAGGGATCATTGAGGATGCTGACACAGTCTGCTATTTACTCCTTCACTATCTTCCAAAATGTTTCCCTCCTTGTGACACTAGGCTGTGCATCAGGGTGAGGGTGCTGGCGGGGTGTCATGAAACTGTCCCAGGCTTTGGAGAGTGTTGCCCTGCCTCTGTTGGAACTGCTGTGTGTTCCCCTTGTCTCCCCTCCTCGGTTGCCCAAGAAATTACAGACTTTGCCGCCAGAATTGTCAAATGGAAATTTTTGGAGCAATTTTTCAACAAGGATCTTCTGGTATTGCACCGTTTTGCTCGTCCTCTCCACCAGAGGAATGAGAGATGAGAAGTTCTCTTTGTAGCGGGAGTCGAGAAGAGTGATCAAACAGTAATCCGTGTTGTCTAAAATGCGTATAACGCGCGGGTCGCTGTTAAGGCAGCCTAACATGAAGTCAGACATGTGTGCCAGAGTACCAACAGGCAAAACTTTGCTGTCGTCATCAGGAGGATCACTCTCAATCTCCTCATCCTCTTCCTCCTCTTCTGCCCACCCACGCTGAACAGATGGAAATAAACTTCCATGGGAACTACCCTCTGTAGCGGAGGCAACCGTCTCCTGCTCCTCCTCCTCTTCATCGTCCATTTCGCGCTGAGAAGACGAACTGAGGGTGGTCTGGCTATCACCCTGTGTAATGTCTTCCCCCATTTTCCACATGCAAGGTGTCGTCCTTAATTGTGAGCAGCGAGCGTTTGAGTAGACACAGAAGTGGGATAGTTACGCTGATAATAGCATTATCGCCGCTCACCATCTGTGTTGATTCTTAAAACCTCACAGAGGTCAGACATCCATGCCCACTCCTTGCTTGTGAATAGCAAAAGCTGACGACCATATTGCAGCTGGTATTCCACTACTGCCCTCTGCTGCTCACAAAGCCTGGCCAACATGTGGAATGTCGAGTTCCAGCGCGTGCTCACGTCGCACAGCAGCCGGTGAGCTGGCAATTTCAAGCGCTGCTGCAGCGTTGACAGACCAGATGAAGCTGTCGATGACTTGCGGAAATGTGCACACACGCGGCGCACCTTCACCAGTAGCTCAGGCAAATTGGGGTAGGTTTTGAGAAACCGCTGAACCATTAGGTTTAGGACGTGGGCTAGGCATGGGATGTGTGTGAGCTTGCCGAGCTCCAAATCCGCCACCAAGTTACGGCCATTATCAGTCTGGTTCTAGGTTGAGTGGCGAGAGCCAAAGCCTAGTCTGGTCTCTTATCCCATGCCACAGCTCTGCGGCGGTGTGCGGTTTGTCCCCTAAGCAAATCAGCTTCAGCATGGCCTGTTGCCTCTTCCCCACTGGTGGATACCCTGATCGACGTGCCATGATTGCGCTCGAGCACATGCGATATTTGGCCGCATACCACCATGTGCCGAGCATCGAGATGCTTGAGTTGAACTGGTGTTTGGCCGAGCATGCTCTATCAACACTAGTGCCCAGTACTAACAGACTGCAGATGGAGATACATTGCTACTCTATCTCTCTGTTAACTGTGCATGGCTTCAGAGGGAGGGTATCATGGACATCTTTGCATATGATCAAACCCCCTTGCACCATCAGTCAGGCAGCATACTTGCAAAACAGTAAAAAGGAACTTTATGGGCAATATTCAACCTATGAGGTCTGGACTAAAGGAAATGCAGCCAGTGGGGATGCTGTATGTGGTCCAGAAGTGAACTGAGCCAGGCTCGGACTGACCTACAGGGGTACAGGTGAATCCACCGGTGGGCCCCTGAACAAGGGGGGCCCCTAGTCTCCCACCCCTTGCACAAATGGCACATAACACAGTAGACTTGCTGCACTACATACATACAGTCCTGATCAAAAGTTTAAGACCACTTGAAAAATGGAAAAAAATCATATTTAGCATAGCTGGATCTTAACAAGGTTCCAAGTAGAGCTTCAACATGCAACAAGAAGAAATGGGAGTGAGACAAAACATTTTTTGAGCATTCAATTTAATGAAAACAACTAATAAACTGAAACAGGCTGTTTTTCAGCTGATCAAAAGTTTAGGACCACACCTTAAAAAAAAACCCAAAGGTTCTCAATTGGATTTAGATCAGGGGAACATGCAGGATGGGCCAAAAGAGTGATGTTATTCTCCTGGAAGAAGTCCCTTGTCCTGGGGGCATTGTGTACTGTAGCGTTGTCCTGTTGAAAAACCCAGTCGTTACCACACAGACAAGGGCCCTCAGTCATGAGGAATGCTCTCTGCAACATCTGGACATAGCCAGTGGCCGTTTGACGCCCCTGCACTTCCTGAAGCTCCATTGTTCCACTGAAGGAAAAGCACCCCAGACCATTATGGCGCCCCCTCCACTGTGGCGCGTAGAAAACATCTCAGGCGGGATCTGCTTGTCATGCCAGTAACGTTGGAAACCATCAGGACCATCAAGGTTAAAATTTTTCTCATCAGAGAATAAAACTTTCTTCCACCTTTAAATGTCCCATGTTTGGTGCTCTCTTGGAAAGTCCAAACAAGCAGTTCTGTGGAGTTCAAGGAGACAAGGTCTTTGAAGAAGTTTTTTGTTTTTGAAGCCCTTCAGTCTTAGATGCCGTCTGATGGTTATGGGGCTGCAGTCAGCACCAGTAAGGGCCTTAATTTGGGTCGAGGATCGTCCGGTGTCTTGATGGACAGCTAATTGGATCCTCCTGCTCAGTGCTGATGAAATTTTTTTGGGTCTTCCACTTGACTTTTTTGTTCCATAACCCTTTAGGATCATTTAAGAAATTCCAAATCACTGTCTTACTGCGTCCCACCTCAGCAGCGATGGCGTGCTGTGAGAGACCCTGCTTATGCAGTTCAACAACCCAACCACGTTCAAAAAGGGAGGGGTTTTCTGCCTTTGCCATCACAACGTGTGTCTACCTGACAGAAAATGACAATGAATCCACATCTTTGCACAGATTTGGCCTTTTAAACGCATGTGGTCATAAAATTTGGATCAGCTGAAAAACAGCCTGTTTCAGTTTAATTGTTATTTTCAATTAATTGAATGCTCAAAAAATGTTTTGTTTGTCTCACTCTCATTTCTTCTTGTTGCAGGTTGAAGCTCTACTTGGAACCTTAGATCCAGCCATGCTAAATATGATTTTTTGCCCACTTTTAAGTGGTCTTAAACTATTAATCAGGACTGTATATTCAATGCACAGCACTTCAACCAGCCTACAGTCGTGGCCAAAAGTTTTGAGAATGACACAAATATTAGTTTTTACAAAGTTTGCTGCTAAACTGCTTTTAGATCTTTGTTTCAGTTGTTTCTGTGATGTAGTGAAATATAATTACACGCACTTCATACGTTTCAAAAGCTTTTATCGACAATTACATGACATTTATGCAAAGAGTCAGTACTTGCAGTGTTGGCCCTTCTTTTTCAGGACCTCTGCAATTCGACTGGGCATGCTCTCAATCAACTTCTGGGCCAATTCCTGACGGATAGCAACCCATTCTTTCATAATCACTTCTTGGAGTTTGTCAGAATTAGTGGGTTTTTGTTTGTCCACCCGCCTCTTGAGGATTGACCACAAGTTCTCAATGGGATTAAGATCTGGGGAGTTTCCAGGCCATGGACCCAAAATGTCAACGTTTTAGTCCCTGAGCCACTTAGTTATCACTTTTGCCTTATGGCACAGTGCTCCATTGTGCTGGAAAATGCATTGTTCTTCACCAAACTGTTGTTGGATTGTTGGAAGAAGTTGTTGTTGGTGGGTGTTTTGGTACCATTCTTTATTCATGGCTGTGTTTTTGGGCAAAATTGTGAGTGAGCCCACTCCCTTGGATGAGAAGCAACCCCACACATGAATGGTCTCAGGATGCTTTACTGTTTGCATGACACAGGACTGATGGTAGCGCTCACCTTTTTGTTACCGCCAGATCTCTGAAAAGTTCTGATAGACGTTCTTCAGTACCTCCTGCATTATGTTCTCTTGTTTTCCTTTCACTTTGACATCTCTCCTCCCTCTCCCAGCTGTCATCTATTAGCAATGATTGCCTCCCTATATATCTCCTCCCATACTGCCTCACTTTGCAGTTTATACAACTTCCTGGATTGTGCTCATGCTGGATGTTGCAACTGCTGTGTCTACAGATAAGTCTGTTCCTTTATTTGTGTTTTCCTGTTGGCTTGATTCTAGGTGACCCTGACTCCCTCCGTATTAAGTGTAGGGAGCCGGTGGTCGTGTCCCCTCACTATTATAGGGTGTTCAGGTGTCATACAGACAAGGCACGAGGGCATGCAATTATCTATCATAGAGATCTTTGCATGGGCTGAGAAGTCAGGGAGAGCTCTAGGGCTTTTACAGGGCTCACCCTTTATGTTCCTTAGTTTTGGATCAAGCCAGTCGGATCCTTATTTGTAACTTCTTGTTTTCTGCTACACCATCCGTGACATTTTTCTTCTCCGGACAAGCCTTTTTCCTGATGTCCCAAACAATCGGAAAGAGGCTTCATCGGAGAATATGACTTTGCCCCAGTCCTCAGCAGTCCATTCACCATATTTTCTGCAGAAGATCAATCTGTCCCTGATGGTTTTTTTTGGACAGAAGTGGCTTCTTTGCTGCCCTTCTTGACACCAGGCCATCTTCCAAAAGTCTTCGCCTCACTGTGCGTGCATATGCGCTCACACCTGCCTGTTGCCATTCCTGAGCAAGCTCTGCACTGGTGGCACTCCGATTCCGCAGCTGAATCCTCTTTAGGTGACGATCCTGGCGCTTGCTGGACTTTTTTGGACGCCCTGAAGCCTTCTTAACGAGAATTGAACCTCTTTCCTTGAAGTTCTTGATGATCCTATAAATTGTTGATTGAGGTGCAATCTTAGTAGCCACAACATCCTTGCCTGTGAAGCCATTTTTATGCAACACAATGATGGCTGCACGCGTTTCTTTGCAGGTCACCATGGTTAACAATGGAAGAACAATGATTTCAAGCATCACCCTCCATTTAACAGGTCAAGTCTGCCAATCAGCCTGACATAATGATCTCCAGCCTTGTGCTCGTCAACATTCTCACCTGAGTTAACAAGACGATTACTGAAATGATCTCAGCAGGTCCTTTAATGGCAGCAATGAAATGCAGTGGAAAGGTTTTTTTGGGATTAAGTTAATTTTCATGGCAAAGAAGGACTATGCAATTCATCTGATCACTCTTCATAACATTCTGGAGTATATGCAAATTGCTATTATTAAAACTTAAGCAGCAACTTTTCCAATTTCCAATATTTCTGTAATTCTCAAAACTTTTGGCCACGACTGTATGTTCATATAACAAACTTCATATAAACTCCCCAGTTTATTATTATAGAAAGGATCAGATAGCTGAGATGTCTTCTAGGTACAGAGGAAAGCTAGCCAGTATCATCTTTTCCCCAGGATCTACCTTCTCAAAGTTGCAGCAGGGACCCCCATATTCAAGCATCTGGTAGCATCTTGCTGCTGTGTGAGCAGGTAATATTTGAATGTATCCGTACGGTGGACCCCAGGCACCCCAGTCCGACATTGAACTGTGCGTACACTATAAACCCTCCCAATGTGTTGATTGCTGCTAAATGCGGTGTCATCATGGCCATAACAGATGACAGTCACAAATACTTGTGCTGAATGTGATTTATCAGTTGCTACTTGAAATGTGGATATGATCATTAGAGCTGAAAATGAGGAGAAGATAGACCAAGAGTGTTGTCTCTGAATAAATCCTCTACTAAAGGGGGATATTACTGGTGTAATATGGGTCACTTTTCACTTTTAATCTTTTATAAAATATACTTCCATTTTCAACCTAACATGGAAATTCATTTGCTGAGTTGCAAACTATTACCATGGAATGGACAAACTCTGGGATTCAGTTTGCCTATTAATGTGCCTTAGGCCTCTTTCACACTACCGTTTTTTTTTTCCGTTTTGCGGGCCATTTTTGACAGTCCGTATACGGAATCATTAATTTCAATGGTTCCGCAAAAAAAACAGAATGTACTCTGTATGCATTCCGTTTCCGTTTTTCCGTTCCGTTGAAAGATGTCATGTCCTATTATTGCCCGCAAATCACGTTCCGTGGCTCCATTCAAGTCAATGGGTCAGCCAAAAAAACGGAACACATACGGAAATGCATCCGTATGTCTTCCGTATCCATTCCGTTTTTGCGGAACCATCTATTGAAAATGTTATGCCCAGCCCAATTTTTTCTATGTAATTACTGTATACTGTATATTCCATACGGAAAAACGGAACGGAAACGGAAACACAATGGAAACAAAAAAACGGAACAACGGATCCGTGAAAAACGGACCGCAAAACACTGAAATAGCCATACGGTAGTGTGAAAGAGGCCTTAGGCTCCATTCACACATCCGCAAATGGGTCCGCATCCGTTCCGCAATTTTGGAATATAATAGCGCTATATAAGTGCATAAAATAAATAAATAATTATGTATACATAATGTATATCTTATAGTCAGGTTTCTTAAAGAAAATATAAAAAAAAAAAGTCCTTGAAACTTCAAAAATAATATAGAACTGACCAGCCAGATCTGTCCATAGCAGTGCAGCAATAAGTGGGTGCGGAACTAGTGTGTCCACCAAACGAACCCATTGAAATGAATGGTTCTGTATATACGCACCGTATACGGAATCAAAACGGAATGCAAAATACTGTTGTGTGCATGAGCCCATACTCATGACTAACATGCATGGGAAACAGCCCGGTCTATGTAGGGGTTGTACCCCCCCCCCCCCCCCCTTCATCATCAGGTGCAGATTAATTAATTCATAGATGCAAGTGGTAACATTGTATTCCACAATGGGACATGATGTCGATAGTATGAGATACAAAATTATAACCAATTCCAGTGGAAGGGTATTTAGTTTGCATAGAATGTCACCATATTTGATGCAACCCAGATTCAATAATAATAATAATGTAAAATCAGTAATGTAGCATCATTTCTTGTTTTAAATTGAAACCATGGGGTACGCGGGAGCGGCAGTGGAAGATCCAGGTCGCCTCACGGTTCTGCAGCAGCTGCTGTCTGTCACCACCTCGGGGGGTTTGAAGACCCTCTCTATGCCCATAACTCTGAACACTTTAGTTGATCTGCCATGTGCCTGAACAAAACAGCGTGATATATTAGATATATTCCTATTTGGGTTATTCTGATTAGAAATGTCATTTAAATGTTCCAGGATACGGGTTTTTCATTTTCTGGAGGTGAACCCTGTGTAGCATTTCTGACAGTCCACACACATAATCATATATATCACATATTCAGAACTGCAACTGATATATGACTTTATAGGAAAAGTACATTTTCCTTCTGAATCATAAAAAAAGCGACGGATGTGTGTGAACGGGAAGACTCTGAACGGGTGTGAACCGCACCTAAAAAACACCTTTCTGCTTCAACCACATGGCAGATCTATTGCGACTTTTATTAGGGGGGGAGGGTTATTGTCACTACATGATAAATTATTTGTGCCGCAATCTGTGACTTTTTCCCTCTAATGTCAGGTCTAAAAAAGTGAGCGGGTAAGTGGATGGGCCGCAGCCGATAGCATAGAAAATGATCTAAATGTAAGCCTGTGGTAGAGAAGATAAAAAAGGAAGGGGGGTTAATCTCTATTCTTCCACGGAAGAAGTGTGAGAATATCCAGCAGGGCGCCAATGGAAGGACCTGTGAGAGTATCAATGGAGGTAAAAAATGGTGTATATTTTGTGTAAGAGGGATATTAGGCTGCCAGGGGAAAAACAACCATCAGGGAGATCCCCTAATGGGTGAGGTATAGACAGAGGGGATAGAACAAAATATATTTTTTACCCCTTTGGGGGGCGCCACCACACTCGAATGAAAAAAAAATATATATATATATAAATAAATATATATATATATATATCAAAACAAAACAAAGTGGCAGCACCGTCAATAGTATAAAAACGGGTGCAGCTGGCCCAATGTGGATATAAGCCAATCCAAATAGATAAAAATTGCAAAAAAAGGGCAGCACTCCAGAAAGTAAAAATGCAAAAAATGCTTTAATTACCCATATGGGACATGCAACGTTTCGGCTCTATGCAGGAGCCTTTCTCAAGAAAGGCTCCAGCATAGAGCCGAAACGTTGCATGTCCCATATAAGTAAATAAAGCATTTTTTGCATTTCTGGAGTGCTGCTCTTTTTTTGCAATTTTTTTATATATATATATATATATATATATATATACAGTACAGACCAAAAGTTTGGACACACCTTCTCATTCAAAGAGTTTTCTTTATTTTCATGACTATGAAAATTGTAGATTCACACTGAAGGCATCAAAACTATGAATTAACACATGTGGAATTATATACATAACAAAAAAGTGTGAAACAACTGAAAATATGTCATATTCTAGGTTCTTCAAAGTAGCCACCTTTTGCTTTGATTACTGCTTTGCACACTCTTGGCATTCTCTTGATGAGCTTCAAGAGGTAGTCACCTGAAATGGTCTTCCAACAGTCTTGAAGGAGTTCCCAGAGATGCTTAGCACTTGTTGGCCCTTTTGCCTTCACTCTGCGGTCCAGCTCACCCCAAACCATCTCGATTGGGTTCAGGTCCGGTGACTGTGGAGGCCAGGTCATCTGGCGCAGCACCCCATCACTCTCCTTCATGGTCAAATAGCCCTTACACAGCCTGGAGGTGTGTTTGGGGTCATTGTCCTGTTGAAAAATAAATGATGGTCCAACTAAACGCAAACCGGATGGAATAGCATGCCGCTGCAAGATGCTGTGGTAGCCATGCTGGTTCAGTATGCCTTCAATTTTGAATAAATCCCCAACAGTGTCACCAGCAAAGCACCCCCACACCATCACACCTCCTCCTCCATGCTTCACGGTGGGAACCAGGCATGTAGAGTCCATCCGTTCACCTTTTCTGCGTCGCACAAAGACACGGTGGTTGGAACCAAAGATCTCAAATTTGGACTCATCAGACCAAAGCACAGATTTCCACTGGTCTAATGTCCATTCCTTGTGTTCTTTAGCCCAAACAAGTCTCTTCTGCTTGTTGCCTGTCCTTAGCAGTGGTTTCCTAGCAGATATTCTACCATGAAGGCCTGATTCACACAGTCTCCTCTTAACAGTTGTTCTAGAGATGTGTCTGCTGCTAGAACTCTGTGTGGCATTGACCTGGTCTCTAATCTGAGCTGCTGTTAACCTGCGATTTCTGAGGCTGGTGACTCGGATGAACTTATCCTCCGCAGCAGAGGTGACTCTTGGTCTTCCTTTCCTGGGGCGGTCCGCATGTGAGCCAGTTTCTTTGTAGCGCTTGATGGTTTTTGTGACTGCACTTGGGGACACTTTCAAAGTTTTCCCAATTTTTCAGGACTGACTGACCTTCATTTCTTAAAGTAATGATGGCCACTCGTTTTCTTTACTTAGCTGCTTTTTTCTTGCCATAATACAAATTCTAACAGTCTATTCAGTAGGACTATCAGCTGTGTATCCACCTGACTTCTCCACAACGCAACTGATGGTCCCAACCCCATTTATAAGGCAAGAAATCCCACTTATTAAACCTGACAGGGCACACCTGTGAAGTGAAAACCATTTCAGGTGACTACCTCTTGAAGCTCATCAAGAGAATGCCAAGAGTGTGCAAAGCAGTAATCAAAGCAAAAGGTGGCTACTTTGAAGAACCTCGAATATGACATATTTTCAGTTGTTTCACACTTTTTTGTTATGTATATAATTCCACATGTGTTAATTCATAGTTTTGATGCCTTCAGTGTGAATCTACAATTTTCATAGTTATGAAAATAAAGAAAACTCTTTGAATGAGAAGGTGTGTCCAAACTTTTGGTCTGTACTGTATATATAAAATATATATAAAATATGACCCTCAGTGGATTAGAGTCTTCAAGAAAATTTTTCCTTCAATAATTTTTTTTTCTCTTTTTATATATGTATATAAATTAATAGCACATACATTAAAAGACTCATTTAGAGCTCAATCGGATAATGTCATAACATAAATTCAAAATAAAAGCAATTTTGACTCACTTCACCCAGAATTACCTCCTGCGCCTGGGTAGCCTGTAAGATCTCACGGAATGACAGCAGTCCAGTCGAGCTTCTTGTCAATCATCTTTATTGAACCACAGGGTAAGAGTGAAGGTATCTTGCTCAACGCATGAGGGGTATAAATACATAAAATGTTTGAAAAAAGGCGCCAAAAACGGAGGGCGGAACGTCGCTTCCGGTTTGCGCTCCAACGTGGAACGCACCGGAAGTAATGTCCCCCTCACTCCAAATAGAGATAATATTCCATGAGGATCACAGAATAAAAGTTAATGGTTAAAAGATACACAATTGGGGTTACAGTAAAATATTCACATGCCTTGTGGTTTGGCAAAAAGATTGGTTTATTCAAGGTAGAGAGCGGAGTCCGAGCATCACTTCCGGTTTGCGCTCCAACCTGGAACGCACCGGAAGTTATGCCCCTTCGAAAATGCAAGTTTTTGGGGCTGAAATAATACAGGGCCAAGTGGCTCTTACTTGCAGTATTTGCTGAAGTGGTAATCCATTCATGTAAGGTCACTGGGAGCTGGCGCCGTGAGGGATGCCGGAACGTCACTTCCGGTTTGCGCTTCGGCATGGAACGCACCGGAAGTGACGTCCTCCCCACTCAATACCAGGATATCAGGGCTAGAAGAGAACAAGAGTGTTCAGATTGTCTTTATGTATTTATGTAGGGTATGTTACTTATATTAAAACAGTTCAGTATCTTGCGACTAGAAATATCTCTATATTTAATACGTTCTACATTTAAAAGCCGGGGTAACGAACGCCACTTCCGGTTTGCGTTCCACCATGGAGCACACCGGAAGTGACGCTTCGCTCCCAACGATATACAGTGCACTACGGCTAGAAATTTGATTATTCGCAATAATAAAATGGTGTATTCATCTAAAAATGAATATTAGAAGGTATATATAGGGAACAATGGAAGTTAGGAGTGGTAATTATGTATCAAAGAAAATATATTAAAATATATTAAAAAGTGTTTGGACCATTCATATAAAAATATTCACAAAAGGTACTAGAAGACTCAAAGTTTATTAATAGATATAATGTGTGTTAAATATCAAAATTCTTTGGTAATGATATAGATATTTGGGTCTAAAAGTCAACATGCTAATGCATATGGGTATAAAAAGCGTAAAAATAAGCATGTATACATAAAACGTTCGAAAGCGTGGTTTTGGTGCACTGGATAAGTTCTTTTATAACATATTGGTTATTTGGAATTTGGATTTTAAAAAAACAAAAACAAAAAAAAAACATTTTTTTATATTTCTGAAGGAAATGAAAATGGACAAGTGGAAGAGATTTTAGTAGTTTGAGTATTCCAGGGTCTCATTAAGTCCAAACGGAGAAAGGGTGTTAAGTTTATATATCCAGTGCATTTCTTTGCGACAGAGTTGCTGATAGGTAGATGTCTGTTCTAGTGGTGAAACTCTCAAACTAGATGGATCGCTAGTATGTATCTCTGTGTAGTGTCGCGAGACACTATGGGTGAGGATGCTACGTCTAATGTTTGAGCGGTGCTCATTCATCCTCTCTCTGACTGTCTGGGTGGTTCTTCCGATTGACTTTAAACCACATGGACAGTAGAGGAGGTAAATTACATTTTTAGACCCGCAGTTTAATTCATGTTTGATAGTCCAGAGGGACTCCCCTTGGGTTATCTTAGGGTTAGGGATGTTTATTGTTTTAACTCCATGAGAAATCATTGGGCAACAGAGACATTTCTTTGAGGCAAATTTTTGTATCCCTACCTTATCTGAAAAATCGGTGGGGGTAACCTCGGAATTCATGGTTAAATTTAGACAAGAGGGGGCAATAAGATTTTTTAAGGTTTTCGCTCTCATAAATGTAATTGAGGGATGTTTCGGTAGAATTTTTTTAAGAATGGGGTCCTTGAGAAGGATACCCCAATGTTTAGTAAGTAGTGTTTGTCTGATGTTGGTATGATGGATGTTGTACCGGGTAATGAATTATACTGATACCTATCGTCTCTGGTGATTTTGACTGGGGCAGGTTGTAAGGCGATATCTTGGCTTATAGAGGTTGCTCGTCTAGCAGAGGTGTTAATCAATCCTTTTGGATATCCCTTCTCTTTGAACCTGTCTTTCAGGACTTTTATTTGTTTTTCCATAACTTTTGTATCTGAACAGTTCCTCCTGACTTGTTTCATCTGTCCATAGGGTATATTGTTTCTCCACTTTGAATAATGACAGCTTGAGTAATCTAAATTACTGTTGGAGTCTACTTTTTTTAAATGGGTTCTGGTAGTGATTTTATTTGCTACTATTTTGATATTAATGTCTAGGAAAGTTGCCTCTTTTGGGTGGTATTCAGAGGTGAATTTTAGTCCCCAGTCATTCTAGTTAATTTCTTCAATAAATTTCACTAGTTCTTCTCTGGTATTGTCCCATATAAATATTAATCTTTTGAATATTACGATATTGTTGTGTGACATCAGTCCCATGTCTTGTTCAAAATGTCCCACAAACAAATTGGCGTATGATGGGGCAAATTTTGTCCCATAGCTGTTCCTTTTTTCTGTATATAAAATTTTTCATTAAAAATAAAATAATTGTGTTGTAGGTTGAAAGAGATTAAGTCTAGAATGAACTCTTTTTGTGTTGAGGACATTTCTATATCGTTGTTCAAGAAGTGTCGTGCTGCCTCTAGGGCACGTATGTATTGATTGAGGTCAACAAACAGTTCAAAAGAATCAGGATATTGGGTAGGGCAAAAGGACAGGCCCTTACTTAAAAGAAGTATTTCATCAGATGTTAAATTATGTTTAGAAAGGTTGAAAATACCTTTCTTTTGGGCTATTAGTTTGGGTTCCTCAGTGGACGTTAATGCCTATGAGGATGGAAGGGTTAATCTTGTGGATTTGGTGGGGTCTGAAAGGGAGGAGTAAGGTTGAGTTTTTTCTATTTTGGTGTTCTTAGACTTTCCTCCTCTACACCCTCGTGTTCTTTTATGGGTCTTTTTCTTGTTAGTGGTATTGGACTGAAGAATTGTGTGAATTTTTGGTTCTGAGGGCAGTGTTTTAGAACTGGTGTCGGACCTGTCGGGGTGAAGAATGGACTGAGAATCTGGATGCTGGATAGATTGTTTCTCAATGGGGAGTTCGATGGTGTTGTGGGCGGTGCAGGTGAAAGCTTCCCTAAAAAAGAGTTCTCAGATAGATTGGAAGGTAGTGCTAAAAACATGTCAGATTGATCACTAGAATGGGAATGTGTAGATGCATTGAGGATTCATTCTGTGATGCTAACCTTCTCGTTCTGAGCGATGTCTTCTGGGGGACAGGGTGTGACCAAGTAGTCTGAGTCAGGAGGGATTCTGGCGGAGAGCAGTTCTGTATTACAGTTTCCTGTGGGGCAGTATTATATATGGGCAATATATAATACTGCCCCACAGGAAACTGTAATACCCTGTCCCCCAGTAAATAACAGATAGCATATGTCCCACTTTTTCGCCTTCAGCAAACAAGCGTTGCTGATTATAAAAGCTTCATTTGCTGTCTGCAACCTGTAATAGATGACATCTCAGTTGTTCCTGTGCCACTCTCAATGCCTCAGTATAGGCCTAGGAGGGTGTAACCCCAAATGCCTCCTCCGCCACCGTTTTATGCGCCCTATCATCCGCTTCCCTAGATCTGGTGTTATGTGCGCTAATAGACTTGATCAATAGCCCCCTTAGATATGCTTTCATAGCATCCCATATAGCATTGCGGCGATCTGACTTCGTGAGCAAAGAGGAGATTGCTGGTTACAGCCGGTGCTGGGCTCCAGAACGGTTAGTACGGCCCCTTGGGCTCATTACCAGGCTGATATACATATATATAAAATCATTTTTCCCCTAAATAAAACCTCTCAGAGATATGGGACAGGTATATTCGGACATGCTAGCGGCGATCTAGCCGTGCATGTCCGCATCTCTATAGGCTAAAAAGAGGTGACAGAATCACTTTAATAGGACTAGCTTGACCCCAAGAAAGACTAGGAGACCGCCTGCATATACCATGAGTGTTATTCCAGATATTCTCAACATAGAGATTATAACCTTCATTACATGTGTGAAAGTGTAAGGGAACCGGAGACGCCAACACCGCACCATTCCAATAAAAATCTCTCCTCTGCATTTGGACTGCAGCAAACATTTGTGTTCTAAGCCTTGTATATAACCTACCAAGACATCCAGACCTTAATACCGGCTGACCGATCCATTCGGTTTAGGACTAAAACATTTAGACTTGTCTATCCTTACTTGTTTAGTCTGGTTTTGGATAAATTGACCTGAATATAGACATAGGGGGTCATTTATGATCTTAAATACGCCTATATTAGGTGTATTTCTGGCGCAGATTGCAGCGCAAAGGTTAGATACACCACAATCTGCAACTTTTCTCCGCTCACGCCAGGTCTAAAAAAGTGGGCATGGTGTGGGAAGGGGACAGGTCGGCAGGCCCATCTCATTCATCATTTTCTATGCCTGTTTTAGGTGTTTGGGATCATGACCTCATCTGAAGGTCCTTATAGCTCACAGAGTTTAGATACTATCGATATTATATCCTAGTGACTTCAGGACCTTTGATGATGTCATGGTCATGTGATCAGTCACATGAGAGGTGGAGTAAAGCAGTGGAGGTTTTTCACTGTTCTGCACTTCCTGTCATGTGACCAGTGATGACGTCATCACAGGTCCTGCAGCCCCAGGAGGTGAGATCTGCAGGTCAGTTATTGGTCGGGGGATGTGTGACTTGGTTCTGGGTTTATTAGAATGGAGCGGTTCTATAGGTGATATATAGCAGGTCCAGCCAGCAGGGGGCAGCACCGGCCATAGAGAGTCTCTGCTCACAGCAGGGGAGTTCTCCTCAGACATGTCTGCTCTCCCCCTGGAATATTAGGAGACCCCCAGACCCCTGTAAGAGGGGCTGTTCTCCTGGATTAGAGGGGTCTTCCATCACACAATGTTCTGTGATATCCCTAGGATATAGAGTCAGTGTGTGATCGGTGGGGACAACCTCTTCTAGATGAAGGGGCTGCAGCGCTGTGTCCTCTCCTCACTGTCCCTGCACAGCGGAGGCCGGAGCTCTAATGAGCAGGGACTGTGGAGGAGATTCAGCAGTAAAGCAGCTCTGCAGCCCCTTCATTCTCAGGATTAATGGGGTCCTAATAGAGGCGAGCCCCCACCTACCGCACACTGATGACCAGTAGGGTTGCCACCCGGCCGGTATCTCATCGGCCAAGCCGGTAATTTAGTGCCTCTGCCGGTGCCGGTAATTTTTTCTACCAGCAATAATAATTACCGGTATTTTTCTATATGGGCTGTTACTAATGAGCGCTGCCATTGTGGGGGCTCAATAGAACAGCCCTTAACCCCCCACACACTTGTGTTAAGAAAATAATTCCCCTCCCACTTCATGGACCAGTACATAGCATTCGACCAGTCACTCTGCGAGAATTCCTTCCCCATTTCAGCCTCCCATTTAACCATAAAAGGTTGTTTGCACTTTTTGCCTGAGGACTGCAAAAACGCGTACCAGAATGAGAGGTAGCTCCCCCCCTCAACAATTTAGCTAGTGACCAGGATTCATCTCCCTCCCCACCATTTGTGAGAGAGGAGAGAAAATGTTGTAATTGTAAATATTGGTAAAAGAGGGAGTTAGGGATCGAATATGTGGAGTGTAGTGTCTCAAATGTTCTCAGAGTGGAGTGGTCAAACAGGTTCCCCAATGAATCAATTCCACAATTAAGCCAGCTAGTGACTTGAAGTGTAGGGATATGATATTCAATAGCCAAGATGGGAAGATGCTTTTTCTCCAAGGGAAAGGATGTTTTAGATTTGAAAACATGGGTCCATGTGAATATGGTCGCTTGCATCATACTTAAGGGCATAGAAAAAACGAAGGGTTTTAACAAGTAAGCCGCCAATATTGACTTTAGGGATCTCCTTCTAACATAGTTCTCCTCAATGCTAAGCCATCCGTGAGATGCTTTAGGGGCCCACCATTCCATAGCCTGATCTAATAGATTAGCCAAATAGTAGCTGTATAGGTCCGGGACTCCCAAGCCACCGGTGCGGAGAGCGGGGTAAAGCACTTTTTTGTTAATCCTTGGGTGAGTACCTCCCCAAATAAAGTGGAGCATATCAGATTGTAATTCCTTAATACAGGTTTTAGGGATTTTCAGGGGAAAACATCTAAAGACATATAATATCTTTGGTAGCACCATCATCTTAACTGTATTAATTTTTGCCATCCATGAGAGAGTAGTTTTGCTATAATTGGAGTAATCGTTCTGTATATCGGATCTCAAGGACCTAAGGTTGAGGGATAACAATTCTGTCAATGAGCCTGTCAGTTTAATCCCCAGATATCGTATTGACTCAGCGTCCCAGTTGTAGGGGTACTTCCCACATAATTCCTGCTGTAAGTCTACCGGCACATTGATGGGCAAAACATTAGTTTTGCTAATGTTCAGTTTGTAGTACGATATCGAGGAGTACTGATCCAAAATCTCATTAACCGCCTGAAGCGATGTTAAGGGATCAGAGAGCGTCAAGATGGCAAAAATTAATACAGTTAAGATGATGGTGCTACCAAAGATATTATATGTCTTTAGATGTATTCCCCTGAAAATCCCTAAAACCTGTATACAGGTTCCCCAATGAATTAATTCCACAATTAAGCCAGCTAGTGACTTGAAGTGTAGGGATATGATATTCAATAGCCGAGATGGGAAGATGCTTTTTCTCCAAGGGAAAGGATGTTTTAGATTTGAAAACATGGGTCCATGCGAATATGGTCGCTTGCATCGTACTTAAGGGCATAGAACTTGAGATCCGATGTACAGAAGGATTACTCCAATTATAGCAAAACTACTCTCTCATGGATGGCAAAAATTAATACAGTTAAGATGATGGTGCTACCAAAGATATTATATGTCTTTAGATGTATTCCCCTGAAAATCCCTAAAACCTGTATTAAGGAATTACAATCTGATATGCTCCACTTTATTTGGGGAGGTACTCACCCAAGGATTAACAAAAAAGTGCTTTACCCCGCTCTCCGCACCGGTGGCTTGGGAGTCCCGGACCTATACAGCTACTATTTGGCTTACTTGTTAAAACCCTTCGTTTTTTCTATGCCCTTAAGTACGATGCAAGCGACCATATTCGCATGGACCCATGTTTTCAAATCTAAAACATCCTTTCCCTTGGAGAAAAAGCATCTTCCCATCTCGGCTATTGAATATCATATCCCTACACTTCAAGTCACTAGCTGGCTTAATTGTGGAATTGATTCATTGGGGAACCTGTATACAGGTTTTAGGGATTTTCAGGGGAATACATCTAAAGACATATAATATCTTTGGTAGCACCATCATATTTTGGGGCTCAGTCTCTAAGGTTCTGGCAGAGGCATCCGGGATTAAAGAAATGTTGACCCCGGAGTTGGCAGTTCTGGGTATAGGGCTAGGGGGCATACCTATTGAAAGTAGAGGAGTAGTAGGACATATTTTATTTGCTGCAAAGAAAGTAATTGCTCGCCAGTGGAAAGATGCTCGGTCTCCATTAATTAATGATGTTATTAAAGGGGTGAACTTCCATATGCTTTGTGAGTTCACATTTGCCTCGTCGGTGAAAGAAAGAATAGCGTTACACAACAGATGGCTATGTTGGTTGTCCAGCCCATTTGCAGACACTCTGCCTCACTACCTTCTTTAACCACATTCTTTGTATGTATTAATGCTCATGCTCCCTGAGGTGTGGCTACTCGGGTTCTGTCCCTTCCACTTAATGCCCAAATTTAACTATCTGCTAATGTAAGGTATTACAGTGTACTTTGAACAGAATGTCATTTAATGTACCACTAATGTGCGGGGCGGTTATTGCTTCTGCTATTGTTATTGAACATGGCTAGTATAGTTTCACACTGTCTGATTGTCATATTTTCAGTGCTCACGTGCGGAACCCTTTTTGTCTATTATTTGTCCTTGTTATTGTTTTAGATATTATTTCTGTACATTTTTCATTTCTGTAATTGGTCATTGTGAGTAATGGAAAAATTACCTTCAATAAAAATTTTATTGATAAAAAAAATAAAAATAAATTCCCCTCCTCCATTTGATGGCGCTGCTGGGAACACTCGCTGCTCACTGGTAGCTCAGGACAGGACCGGCCGGACGTCATCATGCTGGAACGCAGCGGAGCCATCACCTGGAGGAGCTGACTTCTTTTTTTTTGCACATAGAAGAGAAGGGAGCATTATTAATTTTGGGGGGCGCTAATTGGGGCATCGATAATTCTGGTGGGGCATTACTGTTACTGGGGGGGCTCTTATGGGGACATTATTAATTCTGGTGGACAATAATGGATTAATATTATTGGGGGCACTTTTATTAATGGGGCATTACTGTTACTGGAGGCACTAATAAGGACACTTAATTTGGACGGGCACTAATGGGGGCACTATTAATACTGGGAGCCAAATTATGACATAGCGACGTAACACCTTGTGGGATGTGGCTTAACTTGGCCGGTATGTTTTGTTGGGAAAGATGGCAACAGTAATGTCACAGTGCGACACCATAGACTAGAAGTACAAACTATGTTCCGCTACATAAATCGTTGTGTAAATGGAATGGGGCTTTTAGTTTTTTTCAACATTCATGTTGATTAATGATTGATAAAAACTATTGTGCCCCCTCACAATAGTGCTGCCCCTTTAGTGCCGCCTCACAATAGTGCTGTCCCCTTAGTAGTGCCCCCGCACAATAGTGCTGTCCCCTTAGTGCCCCCTCACAATAGTGCTGTCCCCTTAGTGCCCCCTCACAATAGTGCTGTCCCCTTAGTGCCCCCTCACGATAGTGCTGTCCCCTTAGTGCCCCCTCACAATAGTGCTGTCCCCTTAGTGCCCCCTCACAATAATGCTGTCCCCTTAGTGCCCCTCACAATAGTGCTGTCCCCTTAGTGTCCCCTCACAATAGTGCTGTCCCCTTAGTGCCCCCTCACGATAGTGCTGTCCCCTTAGTGCCCCCTCACAATAGTGCTGTCGCCTTTGTAGTGCCCACTCACAATAGTACTGCCCCTTTATGTTCCCTGTCATGATAGTGCTGTCCCCTTAAAATAATGTCTCTTTTTGGGAGGATTAATGGATTACTTCATGAGAGGGAGAATAAAGTATATAAATTGCGGCTATTAAATAAGACATATATGACAAATATGACATTTCCATCTTCGGGTACTTTCACACTAGTGGCAGTATGGATCCGACAGGCTGTTCACCCTGTCGGATCCGTCCTGCCACTATTTCACCGTGCTGACGGACTGCCGCTCCGTCTCCATTGACTATAATGGGAAGGGGGGAGAAGCTCTGGCGCAGCAAGGCAGTGCATGGCGAAAGGCCGCCGGACTAAAAGTACTGCATGTCCAACTTTTTTGTCCGGCGGCCTCTCGCCATACACTGCCGTGCTGCACCGGAGCTCCGCCCCCCGTCCCCATTATAGTCAATGGGGACGGAGCAGCAGTCCGGCGGTACGGAGAAATATCGGCAGGACGAATCCGACAGGGTGAACAGCCTGTCGGATTCGTCCTGCCACTAGTGTGAAAGTAGCCTTAAAGGGGTTGTGCAGGGGTTTTATATTGATGACCTTTCCTCAGGATAGGTCATCAGTATCAGATCTGTGAAGGTCTGACACCCGGAGCCCCACCGATCAGATATTGCTGCTAATAAAAAATATATATAAAAGAAACTAGGAGTTTAAACTCGGAGAATGGGCGGAAGGGCGCCAACAAGATAGAATAAGCAAAAAATATAAAATTTGTAGTAAGACGGCTCACTCTCTATATTTCACTAGACACTAGACACCGGAGAAAAGGGGGAGCGATACGAGAGGAAAAGGTTGGAACAGGCGGAAGAGCGGTGAACCGCCGTTCTGGACTCGTACTCACGAAGGCAGGCAACCGGGCACAAGGCTGGTCTTGCCGGAAACGCCGGTTAAGAAACCACGCGTGATGACGTCTTAGTGCGTCTAGAGATGCGAAAAGTCACCCCATCGGGAGTAATCGACCTAGCGGCAAAATCCAAGGCTTGAACGTCGGAAACCCATTTGCAGGATACCAAACATAAGAGGGAAACCAACTTGGCCAAGAGCTGGCGAAGGGAGAGATCCGTGTTGGAAGGCCACGAAGCAAACAGTGACAGAACACAGGAGACATCCCAAGTGGACGCATACCGAGGTCTGGGAGGGCGAGATAGGCGAGCCCCCTTAAGCAGGCGGCATACTAACGGGTGTTGCCCAGCTGGGCAACCGTTAAAACCCTGGTGCGCTGAGGAAATGGCAGATCTGTTAATGGTACGACAAGCCCGACCGTCCTCGAACAATGACGTCAAGAATTGAAGGCCGTCTGAAACAGGGGCTGATACGGGATCCAGGTCCCGTCCCATGCACCAGTTAGCCCAAGCCTTCCAGGCGGATCGATATGATCGTCTAGTGCCGGGGGCCCAGGAGTTGGCCAACAAGCGTCTAGTCGAGATTGGAAGTCCCTGGAAGTCCCCGAGGAACCCGAAATCCTCCAAGCCAGGAGGGGTAAGGAGCCCTCCATCAGAAGGGGGTGAGACTGACTGTGGGGCCCCAACACCAGATCCGGAAGCGCTGGCAACAGCCTGGGGATGTCCACCGCCAATTCCAGGAGCTGAGGAAACCATGCCTGAGACCTCCAAAACGGGGCTAATAGAACCAACTCGGCTGATTGGCGTCTGACTTGAAGGAGCACCCTGGGGATCAGGGAAAATGGAGGGAAGGCGTAGAGAAGCGAGTTGGACCAGTCCTGGAGAAATGCGTCCACTGCTTCCGCCGCCGGATCCGGCCGCCAGCTGTAAAACCGCGGGAGTTGGGCGTTGAGCCGGGATGCAAAAAGGTCGACGGA
This sequence comes from Bufo gargarizans, assembly GCF_014858855.1. NCBI lineage: Eukaryota > Metazoa > Chordata > Amphibia > Anura > Bufonidae > Bufo > Bufo gargarizans. The sequence continues at coordinate 529,476,803 of NC_058083.1, read as the reverse complement.
CAACGGGCCCCATAGAGAACAGATAGCAGAGAAGACCTCTACCTTGAGCTTCCAATCGCTGCTGTCCGACCAGTGGCGAGAGCTCCAATCTGCCTCGATATTGTGGAGGTCCGGAAGATAGTCTGCTCGTACGAGCAGATTTTTGGAAAAACAATAGTTCCAAAAGTATTTAGCCAAACGAGCCAGCAAAGCGGAGCGAGTGCCACCCATGTGGTTGACATACCTCACAGCGGACATATTGTCCATGCGAAGGCGTATGCACATATTCACGGTATCGTTGGTAAAACTCTTGATTGCGAAGGATCCGGCAAGCAACTCGAGGGCATTGATATGGAGGTTGGACTCCTCCGGTGACCATAGGCCCCCAGTGGATACCCCGTTGCAGTGGGCTCCCCATCGGAGGAGGCTGGCGTCGGAGTCCACCGTGAAGATGGCTCTGCCGTTACAGGCCGACAAGTTGTGGATCCACCAAGACAGCTCGTCTCTCGTCTCCACATCAAGGGGAGACTACGTCTGCATAGGAGGATCCCCTGCGAAGATGGGCAATCTTCAGGCGTTGGAGAGCTCGATAGTGGAGGGGTGCTGGGAAGACCGCCTGAATGGATGACGAAAGGAGGCCAATTATGCGGGCCAGATGGCGAAGCGAAAGATGGCGACGACGTAAAGTGCGTCGCAACTCTTTGCGAATCGCACGCACTTTTGTCAGGGGAAGGCTGAGGGATTCCGCCTCCGAATCCATAAGGAAACCCAGGAATTCCATGCGCCTGGATGGGGACAGGCAGGACTTCTCCCGGTTAAGAAGGAAACCAAGTCGCGAGAGGAGGTCTGTTGTCCATTGAAGATGGGACAGCAGCGTCTCTCGGCTCTGGGCCATGAGAAGGATGTTGTCTAGATAGATGATAAGACGGACACCCCTGCCCCGAAGCCAGGACACCACTGGGCGCATGAGCTTGGTGAAACACCAAGGGGACGAAGAAAGGCCAAAGGGTAGACAGGTAAAACGCCAGATCTCCTTGTTCCAGAGAAACCTGAGAAGGTTTCTCTGCGGAAAAGTCCACAACCGGGACAGTAAGATAAGCGTCTTGGAGGTCCAACTTGACCATCCAATCCCCGGAAAGAAGCAGGTCCCGCAGGAGATGAATGCCCTCCATTTTGAAGTGCCGGTAGAGCACTAGCACGTTCAGAGCACGGAGGTTGATGACAGGACGCATCTGACCTCCTTTTTCCTGTACCAGAAAAATGTTGCTTAATACCCCCCGAGATGTGGAGGGAGCCCTCTCGATGGCCCCTTTGCGGAACAGGGCAGTAAGCTCCTCCTGGACTAAAGCGCGGTCTGCAGAGGACAGAACTATCGGGTGGGGGTGCGGAATGCGGTCTGGGGAATCTATCAGATCTATCTGAAAACCCCTGACCGTGGAGAGGACCCAACTGTCCGAGGTGATGATCTGCCAGGCAGGGAAAAAATGCCGGAGTCTGCCCCCTACAGGTGGATTGAAAGAAACATGAGGAAGCAGTGATCTTACCATATGGGCGTCTAGATCCGGGAGTGCCTCTGAAACCTCGGGAACGCCATGGTCTTCCACAGGAAGGGAAGAACGAATTCTGCTGGCGTGACTCCTGGAAGGAGGATCCCTGGAAGCCAGATGACTGAGAAAAGGAGCCTCGGCCCCTGGTACGGGCCTGGTTGGATGACCGGCCGGACAGACGGCCCCTGACACTGCCGGCCCTGTTAGAGACCCGGCCCTGAAAAACTCTTCTCATTAAAGACTGTGCCTTGTCCAGGGCCGTGAAGGCCCCTATGTAGCGACCTAGGTCTTTAATAAAAGAGTCTCCAAACAAGAGACCCTGAGCGTCCTTGCCCAGCTCAGTTAGGGCGAGATTTGCCAGTTTGGGCTCTATTTTAAATAGAATTACGCCTTTTAATTGACAGTGAAGTGTTGACACTTCCGGCCATACAAATTGCTCGCTGTACCCAACCTCGGAGCTCCTCCGGGTCTACCTGTTTATTTTCCGCTCTGGCGGATTTGGCTAGATCAAACAATTTCGCCAGTGGGTCGAAAATGTCTAGCAGCTTGTCCTGGCAAGCTTTCAACGCGGAATACAGTCCCTTATGGGGGTTCCAACCTAGTTTGGCTAAGAATTGCATCATCTTAGGGTCCACCGTGGGGGTATTGCACACCTTGTTGGGGACAATAGGTCTAGGGCATTCCGCTTTAAGTTTATTACGGGCCACCTTACTAAGCGGACGGCGGACCCAGGATTCTAGGTAACTGGACACATGGTCTGCAGGGAGCCATTCAGCGGACCTAGGATGGTGTAAGGCATCCGTGTCAAATAAAGGATCCCCAAAAGGGTCCGTGAGCACCCCCTCCGCATCCGCGGAGCATACAGTGGGTGAGCTAGTAGGGAGAACCTTATGTGGTGGTGGATTAGAAGGACCCGGGTCCTCCATCTCCATGGCGTCCTCAGAATCAAGCATGTACTCATCTTCAGCCTCCTCATTAGACCCGATTTCTGAGTCGGAGTCGCTCTCATGCTGTGCTCTAGCACATTTCCACTGCCGCGCCCGTTCTGCCTGACGTGGTAAGGCTCTTTTGCGTGGACGAGGCACGCTATCCTTTGGGTGAGACACGTCACCAATCATAATAGTTCTGGAGGCCTGAGTGTCATGATGGGAGCCATCTATTGCAGGGGGCTCTGCATGCCCCGAGCCTGAACTCTGTGCAGTGCACTGAGCACCAGAGGAGTGTGATAGGAGTGCCTGTGACAAAGTGTGGGAAATGGTGGCCGAGACTGAACCCACGGCAGAGGCGATGGCGTCCGCCACTGCCTTCTGGAAAGCAGATGGGTCCCCAGGAGTGGTGAAGCTGGGCGTGGATGGGGTACAGGTTGTCCCAGGCAAAGGGACAGCAGGGGCTTGGGGGGAAACGCATTCCCCAGGAAGAGGAGTGGACGGATCAGACATGATACCGCCACAAGATAGGAAAAATCGGATCTAACCTGAATAAAAAAGACTAAGAGCACAGAAGCGAAATCGCAATGCAGGGAACGATGTCCGCAGGGCACGGCAGGCAGAGCAACTGGCAAGATGGATGCCGAAGTCACGCGAGACTTCCGGCCTCCGGGACGCGCGCGCTGCCGCGATCTCACGAGACTTCCGGCGGTACAGCCGGAGCCATGGCGAGAGAGGCAGAGGGAAGCGCGGGCAAGCGGGGAGAGAGGCGCAGGGAAAACCCAGACTGGCGAAAAACGCACAGCGGGCCAGGGATGGACGCGGTAGGAGAAACCAAATATAAAAAACACATTACAAGGGGTAATACAATAAATCGATTAACCGAAAAATACTAGATAAAAGACAAACACTAGGGGGATACTCATCTTCCTGTGAGCAGCAAAGAAAGAGGAGGACTGTTAGGTGGAGCTGGTTCTTATACTGGCTGGGTCAGGGGGAGTCGCCTGTTGTCTTAGTCACTGATGTTTTTTCTCTTCCTGTGTCTGTTTGCTGCTATAACTTAAGTAAAGAAAGGGAAAGCAATATGAATCCTCCGTGTCTGTAATAAAATCCAATCTCAATTCCATCCGATATTTCATCTGAGAATTAATCTGGAATTTAAAAGTATACAGCTTGTTTAATATTGTGCACTCAGCAACTTATTTTATATATCTTATTTACATATTTTATTAGTTTTTATGTGTATTACATACAATTGTATTTTATCATACATTTATATGACTGTACTTTTTAATTTATAAGTGGGAAAATGATTTGAAAACATAGGCTGTTATTGCCATTATATTTAGCAACCATTTACCAAAAAATGCATGTGTATCCGAAAAAACGCAGCAAAGACCCATCATCACTGCAATACCGCACCATAGAGAAAAGGGCTATTGTAGGATCTACCATTCCACCTCTTACCCATGTTTTACGCCCTTCCTTAATTTGATGGGGCCCGTCTTAGTAATCAACAGACAGGTATATAAGGACTTGAACTCTTTAATATGAATAAACCCACTGAGGAAGAAATAGGGATCTATTTCGAAACGCGTCTGGGATCTATGGCTTATTCATAAAGAGTCCGAAACTTCAAGCATGGCCATGCATTATTGAAAGATATCGATGAAAATTTTTTCTTGAGAGCACGAATGAAAACTCACTGGTGATTAATCAACGGCAAACTATAGCAACATTCGAAAGTAAGGCAAACTTCGATTTTAGCGGAAAAAATATATATCGAAGATTCATTGCGACTTTCGGTGTGCGAGTTTGAGTCTGTATTACACATTATATGAAAGAAAGGTAACAACTCATCTCGCGAGAATAGGAGCGATCCATCGGAGCTCCGATCTATGCTATCAGTAAGAAACCATTTCTGCCGTGTGTACCTGACTTAATCCACAACGAGGTAAGCGCCTTGACACGTGGGACGCCACAAGTATGCGCACTACCAAACAGTGAGTACTCAACAAGTTATACTATGAGATTGATTGCTACGAACTACACTAAATAGGATTTACCAGTACAATAGGACCTACCTATATAGCGGGACGCTATCCATATATCAACTAGCTGCTACGTACTTATCAACCTGTGTTTTTGCGGACCCTATCTACAAGATAGCATATCCATGACCCCACATAGGATTTTGCATATCCCTTTTTATGTCAATGTATGTTTTTATGTTAGAGTTGTAATAAATTGCACCATTTTTATTCAACATTCACCTGCCTAGTCTCCTACATGAACCCATATGTTTGAGTGGCGGTCTATTTCAATATACAAGATAGAAAAAGGTACCTGGAGGAGGATGGATGTGGAAAACTTTAAGCAATCTCTTATAGATGTAAAATTATTACAAAACATATAATAATAATAATAAATTTCTAAAAAAAAGAGAGGAGGCAACGCCAGCGCTCACCCGAAAACTCTGGTGGTAAAAAAATAAATAAATAAAGGAGGTCAACAGTTGGGATCAAGAAAAAAAATAAGTAATAGAACAATAATTTGGGGAAGGCGCTAGAACACTCCCTAATCATACACAGGGAATGTACATTGAATGGATATACCAAGACATTTTGCACAGGTTCTTGATGGGGACCCAACACATCTTTGTCTGGCTCCAATTGAGTGGGTGCCACAGTCAGCAAAGGAGGCAATATGTATAATAACAATACATTAGTAAGTGGCTTGTATTAATTTTGTCTACATGATAAATGCCACTTGCTGAAGTGAGACAACCTGTAACAGCGACCGCTGTGCGCCGCTGTTCCCCTGCTTACCACCACGGTCCCGGGCGCCGTGCTCAGCAGTGCTAGCTGGCCAGTGCTTCCCAGTCACAGCTGTAGTCCTGGGCTCTATCTGTGTAGGTGCTGTTTTTCTGGGATCCGCTCCACAGCTTCCTCTCAGCCCTGGCCACATGCTTGCTGTTTGTTCTTACTACACTCCCCTAGGGGCGGTGCGTGTCACTTCCTGGGCTGTATGGGTTGGGTCATGTGACCTCACTAACCAACCCTAGCCCTCCTGCACACATTTAAGTGTCTCAGCCCTCTTCCCAGATGCCTCAGTGTCAAGGTCCTTGTGTTTGCTAAGTTCCTGACTTCTACTTCATTCCTGGACTCCACTAACCGTCTGATCCCTGCCTGCTTGCCTTGACTCTCCTGTTGATGACCGCGATTGCCTGACCTGTACCTGTGCTGCCTGCCCTGACCTTTTGCCTGTCTGACTACGCCTCTGCCTCATCCTTCAGTACTGCGCCGTTGCTCCTGTTAACGACTACGCCTGCCTGACTAAGCTTGTACTAATAGTCTGCCTGGACCAGCTGCCTCGTCTGCCTGCCATCCTCAAGAGGTAGCGACCTGGTGTTCTCTTCGGGAAAGTCTATCCCCATAATCAGGGGTACTGTGAAGAATGAGTGGTTCACTTAGACAACGCCCTAAAGGACACATGGCACAGTGGGTTCACACCTGCTGGTTCATGACACAACTCCTTTAATCCAATTACTTCACATTAAATACCAGTGACCGAAATACAATCAAAGAAATTAGGAGTCATTATACAGAAACATTACCCAGACACAGAAGACGGATGAGAGGAAGTGGGGGGTGTCAGAGCTGGCTGAGATCCTGACCCTGATAAAATAACTGCTTCTACAAAGCTTCTGAAGATCACAGGAGCCTCCTGCCTTTCTGTAAGTGTTATTTATTCCCTCTTTATCAGCTTTCTGAGCTCCTTAGAAAAAAATATAGTGGAAAGTAAGGGAAGTAAGGTTACTGCGTACAGTACCTATAGAAGGGAGACACCCCCTGCTTCTGAGTGAAATGCATCTAGCTGTGCAGATAAAATGAGATAATATGACTGAAATAAACGTAAGGTAATCCCAAACATAACAGTTCCTTCACAGACTGTACAAAGAAGCACTGCCATTATGCAAACCTTTTTTGAAAACTAAGGTACACTTAAAACACAATCCTGAGACCAAATGTGAGTTATTACATTGGAAAACGTTCAATCAAAGGCTGCAGAACTTCCTATCAGTCATCCCATTAATAAAGACATTTATAGTAAAAAAATAAGATGAGCTCTGTCTGCTGTATGTGGTAGACTGCGATGTGTATCCTGTATAGCAGGAGGCTGGCTGACTGATTTATTATGGTCACCAGTCTGGTATGTATAAGACACCTCAATAGCTAAGTCACCTCCGTTGTACAATGTTGGTAGACTTTTGTTATTCTTAATTTTTGAGACACTTTAGTTCATGTAAGATGTGATTTTGCTCACAATCCTCCTTCTTTCCCTCAGGTTCCTTAGGTGCAGGACTCTCTTCTTTTTAGAGCCAATGGTCCTTTCTATCAAGGACCCACCAAGGATGGAGAAGGACAGAGACCACATGGCTGCAAGGATATTAGACCTCACCCTGGAGATCATCTCCTTGATAACTGGAGAGGTGAGAGTCTCACGTGACATCGCTCTTATCTCTAGTAATAAAACAAGGAAATGTCTGGAAAGGTGAAGGACTCTTAGAATCTCTGTAGTGATCGGCGTCTCCCCATACATAGGATTACACAGTAGTGAAGAAGTCGTCTGGTGAGTGTGTGACACCTCGTGTGTCAGGAGGATGGAGCAGGACCCAGAGCCCCATCACTGAGCATCCACCTCATTCCCTGATACATGAGCAGAAGATCCTAGAACTTACCACCAGGATCATTGAGCTGCTGAGCGGAGAGGTGAGCGCTGCTGGGACATTATACAATAACGCCAAGGTAGGGGTCTGTTAATGACTATCCTTGTGTTGTCAGGTTCCTATAAGGTGTCAGGATGTCGCTGTCTATTTCTCCATGGAGGAGTGGGAGTATTTAGAAGGACAAAAGGATCTTTACAAGGAATTCTTGGTGGAGAATCACCAGTCCCTCACATCACTGGGTAAGAGGAGCCTTTCCATGACTGTAGAGGAGAGAATAGTTTTGAATTAGAGGGCGGATCTAGATGGGCTGTGCCACCGATTTGGCTGGGGCTACTTTTAAAGGAGCAGCTAGATTAGCACGCTGTGGACAGAACAATGAAATGTCAACAAGTATGGACCACCGGAGCAGGGAATTGGGTAAGCGCTCCAACGGCCTTCAAGGAACAAGGAGATGTCAGCAGCTACGGACGGGCCGGCATCACAGATTCACTCATCATCGGATATAGACAATGTATTCAGTCACTGTGTGTTTTCCTACAGATTGATCCAGTCAGAGAAATCCACCAGAGAGATATCCCAGTCCTCTACATTCCCAGGACTCTCCAGAGGAGAAACCAAATATCCCACTGGATCATCAGGTAGGTAAAGCTGAGGTTTCTACAAATCCTCTATAGACTGATGTAATGGAGCTTTCTACCGGCCTCCCCCAGCAGCAGTGCAGTATAATGTACTCTCCGTCTACTGACCTCCCCCAGCAGCAGTGGAGTATACTGTACTCTCCATCTACTGACCTCCCCCAGCAGCAGTGCAGTATACTGTACGCTCCATCTACTGACCTCCCCCAGCAGTGGAGTATACTGTACTCTCCGTCTACTGACCTCCCCCAGCAGCAGTGGAGTATACTGTACTCTCCATCTACTGACCTCCCCCAGCAGCAGTGGAGTATACTGTACTCTCCTTCTACTGACCTCCCCCAGCAGCAGTGGAGTATACTGTACTCTCCATCTACTGACCTCCCCCAGCAGCAGTGGAGTATACTGTACTCTCCGTCTACTGACCTCCCCCAGCAGCAGTGGAGTATACTGTACTCTCCATCTACTGACCTCCCCCAGCAGCAGTGGAGTATACTGTACTCTCCGTCTACTGACCTCCCCCAGCAGCAGTGGAGTATACTGTACACTGTATTTCATGTTATTGTTGTTTGCAAATTGTTTCTGGTGTCATAAAAGATTCTATTGATTGTAATTAAATGAAACTTGTCAGCAGCAAAATGGCCCCTAAACTGTCCCCTTTAACACTTTCCACTTTCATACATGTACGGCGGATGTTGGGTCTCTAAAGATGGTGTCTGCTACGGAACAAGTGCCTGAGCCGTCGGTTGCTTGCAGTTCCATACAGCAGACATACGGGGCTAATGTCTGTGATCAGTGATAATGCCGTTCACAGACATTAATCCCCTAAAATGCTGTGTTCAAATTTGACCGCGGCATCTGAGAGGTAAAAAAAAAACAGAAGCACGTGCTTTCTGGGTAGGAACACTTTTCCCTGGCTGAAATCAGGGAAGGCGTCCCATAGTAGTAATAGGCCAGAAGCTGTAGAAGGCTTTTAGGACTATTACATGTATAATCCAATGCAGGTGGCAGCATGCATTGAAATATACTGATCTTTATATTCTGTAATGGCTACAATTCCAATACTTAATATAAAAGGCAATCTAGCAATTGCATGTTGGGAGCCCAAAAAAAGTTTTTTTAAATTACAAAAATTGGGGCCATTTACCCCAAATTAAAATAAAAGTAAATAATCCTGTATTGCGGAGAGTACATCCGGTTACAGAGGAACACGCCGAGGACGCCGAGGAGGCAGAGGAACACGTGCGCACCAAAGACACACAGGACCGGAGCGCTCCCAGAGAAAGACATCCCCCTACAATAGCCTCCTGGAATTCGGCTATACGGGGTAAGACTATTTGATTTCTCCACCTCCTCTTAAAGTCACCGATCCTTGGGATAAATAACCAACTGCACATCAGTGCAAACTTTATCTTTTTAATTCAAGTTCACCCAGTGTACACTTATGCAGCACCTACATGCAGACTGATCACCTGCAATAGTAGGTTCTTATTTCATTTTATTTGATTTTATAATCTCTGTGCAAGTTTGTATTTCCTCCCAACTATAGGAGGACATATATAATTGTGACCAATTAGCACGTTTGAGTCATTCAGTGATTTGCTGAAGGCTGTGTATTGTGTAATAAATTTTATGGTTATATACCACACCTGACTCCTTATATATATATATATACCCATCCATCTGAGTGCCCTCCATTGTTTGACCATATATAATATACCCAATTTTTGGCAATTGGTACTGCCATATTGGAGAGAGCACCTATCCGTGATTTGCTGTCAGTAGAGCCTCTGAAATTTGCCCCTCAAATAATCAAAAATATAGACATCATTGCATCCGATAACACCTATACTATTTAAAGCTAAAAATATTGATCCCTTACTGCAAATGTTGTAATGGAAAAAAAACATACCGCAAAAAATTAGCTCTTACACAGTTTCGTAGACATAACGGAAAATGTTATGGGGGTCAGAATATGGAGATGAAAAGAAAGTTACTTTTTAACTTTTACATTTTTTTTTCATTATTAAAAAAAATAGAAAAATGTAATACAGTATTATTCGACCTATAAGACGCACCTGCCCATGAGACGCACCTAGGTTGTAGAGGAGGAAAACAAGAGTAATAATATTTTTTATCAGACTTCAGCTCAGACCCCCAATGTTTATAAGACCCCCCCCCAATCAGGCATCAGATCAGACACCATGTTACTAACACACCCATTCAGACCTCAAATCAGACCCCCATGTTAATAAAACCTCCAAGTTAATCCGTCCTCAGCTCAGACAAAAAGAAATAAAAAATCAACTCGCCTCTCCTGTTATGGACCCCTCCTGAGATTCAGTGCTCTTCCTGCTGTGCTGTGAGCCGACGTTGCACCGTGTGAGATCACAAAATACGCCGACATCCTCACGCTGTGCGCAGGTCACAGCACAGCGCGCAGAGCCTGCAGAAGAAGACCAAGCAGCGGGGAGTACAGAGCTAGCACGGGGAGAGCTGTATTCACCGCTCCCTGGTCCTCCTGTACTAATTAGTGCTTCCATAATTATTATTTTCTAGCTTCTCACTACATCATATACAATATTAAATAGTGCAACTAGAAGGTACAACTTGTTCCACAAAAAACAAGCCCTCATATGGCGATGTGAGCAAAAAATAATAATAATAAGTTATGGCTCCAGGAAGGCAGGGAGTAAAAATGGAAAATCTCTGTGTCAGAAAGGGGTTAAGCCGTTCAGCACATTTTACCAGTGTGTTCATAGCAGGGCACGTTTATATGTACCTCTGTTAATTGCCAAATAGTTTCAGTTTAACTAACGATTGTAATACGCATTTTAGCATATTTGAATGCCTCAGTATAAAAGTTTAATATAATATATTATATAGCATCATTATACCGTGCAGTTTAATAAAATGCATTGTACTACTGGGTCAATATACCAGTTATTTAACGTGTTGTACTGCATCAACCTACGCATTTATTCAACGCGTTTTACTGCATTGATATGTACAGTATATTGTCAATACCAGTGTGTGGTGTTTTTGTAGAAGAGGAGGGATGTTTATTTGCAGCTTTGTCAGTTAATTACCAAAATATATATAAGGGGACACTTTTTTCTACTGGCACAAATAAGGCAACATTATTTTTTTCTACTAGCAGAACTATAAGGGGGCAATTAGTACTACTGCAGACTACAGTTTGATACCAAGTAAAAGTATTGCAATACTCTACCATTCAATGCAAAACAAAACACAAAAAATACACAACATGAGGTTAATGTGTATTTTTTGTGGGTGTTTTTTTTTTTTTGTGTGTGTGTGCAAAATATCGATTGCCTATTAATAATCGGCACATGGAAGTTTAAGTTCATAAACCATATGCCTCACATTTGTAGTAACCTCATCAACTTACTCTTCACATACTGGGCAACATGGTGGGGTACATGTGAGGTACATGAGGGGGTTAATTACTATTAATATGAAGCACACAGGGGTTAATTTACTAACAGATATACGCCACTTTTTGGCTCGTCTCATGTGTAATTTTATATGCCTGTTTTAGGTGTAGAAAATGTTCTAAGTCTATACCAGCAAGGGAGCTGGCATAGATTTAGACAGGTGGTGAATCCGCCAAAGTTATGTAGAGACCGACTGTGAGGAATATGTGGAGTGATGATTTAATGCCTGCCATCTGCTGAGGGTGAGGGGTAGTTGGGCAGAGGAAATCAGGCTCCACAGGTGGCCTTGCTTCAGGGAGGGCATGACTGACTAAGGGTTAAAATGCCCGCACATGGCACAGAAATCTATTTACAACCAGCAATTAGCTTGTGTGCAAACTGAACTCACACGTGGCCAAGTTGCTGTCAGTGCAGTTGCTGCTGTACCTCTTAGTTGTGGTAATTGCAGTGCAGTTCCATTCCTTCACCAAAATTTAAGTCACAACTCTCCCGGTGTCTCTGCTACAACAAGTAGCAGAAGCTGCTGCCCCAAACCTGATGCAGTAAACGGACATGCACTGTCCGAACAGCTAGGTTCAGTTGTACCTGGACTATGACAAAAACTAGAGGGCCGAGCGTGCAAATAAAAGGGCTCGGCCAATTACTCCCAAAATGCAAATAAGGTGGGTAAAACTTAACATTTAATAATAAAGATAATAAAATGTTCGCGCTGAATCACGGGTAGAACCTACAAAATCAATTAATAGAACAGCCCAAGGTGGGCCTATACAAACATACACTGAATGGTGCCAGTATGTGAAAAAAGGAACGCTCTCATCCATCAATGGCTGTACGGGTTGGTGATCAGATCTCTTCTTATGTGATGGGCTTCAAGGAGATGGATATCCTGAATTTGATGGAGATAAAAAAAATCACATAGATGGTAGTACCATTCAGGAAAAATGCCAATGATGAACTTCAGCGTAGATAGGAAACGTCCCTGATACACCCTGTCCAGAAGGAAGGGGCTACCATCACCCTGCCTATCTATACGAAGTACTTGCCCCGCAAGGAGCGACCCCATCCTGATACCTTTCCCTATTCTCGGGCAATATCCCTAGTACACCCTACTGGAGGTGAACTCCTGACGTATCACATTTCGTTCCACATGAACTCTTCAGGGGAGATGTTCAACAATAGTAGCAAACACAAACAGAGCATGCAACAAAAAAAAGGGGTAAACATAGATAATAGATTGGCAGTGGTTGGAGCTTACACCAAAAAGCGGGAAACTAAAAAACTCCTAAGGAAGACCCAGGCCCGTGGGACCCAGGCTACCCAAAATACCACTAATCGCCAGTATGCCGGTACACCAGTGGGTGATGACGGCTTAGGCAATTATAAGTTGCGGCCCAAAGTACAAAGTCAGCATGGTAAGGCTGTCAGCACGAGGCATCTACCCACCAGCGCTTTTAAAGGCATTCAAAATTGCACCGCTAGTCCAGGACCGCCCTATCCCGGTCACGTGATGCAAATCATGTGACAGGTGGAACGCAGGCGGCGGACGCAACGCGCGTCGCCGCAGTGCTCCACAGGCCCGAACAAGGGGGGGACATGGAGGAGCCACGGACCACGTGACAAGGCCATGGAGGCGCAGCACCGAATGACGCCGCACCCGAACGGCCCACAAAGAGGGCGGGCAGGTATACAATCTGGAGGCAGGCGAGGTGCCTAGCAACCAGGACGCCTTAGGAGACTATCTGGGCATCCTGGATAATAAGAAGACTCACAGTGATGTGATCCTCTAGTAACCAATACAATACTATTTATACAGAGCTATAAGTACAGGCCAGAAACGGCCCCATACGCACAAAAACTGACTAATAATTAGGTCAGAAGAACAGGGGCTGAATAAGGTTAAAAGGATGTTTTTCAAACAATGCAGCTACTACTAGACCAAGGGAAGGGTTTTCAAATGAAGCAGCTAAAATTAAGCTGCTCATTCAAACCTAATGGGGCCATGGTTTTGAGATAATAAATCCAGCGGGTCTCACGCTGGAGAATGGCCCGATCCCAATTCCCCCCACGCCGTGGGGGAAGGACTCTGTCTATGCCCATAACAGAAACACAAGCTCTGCCATTATGGTGACTATGAATATGGTTGGCCACTGGTGTATCTTTGGCCTTGGAAATGTCATTTACATGTTCACCAATTCTTCTGCGGAACTCGCGGATGGTCTTACCCTCATATTTCTTGCCACATTCGCAAGTCAAGAGATAGATCACCCCACACGTACGGCAGTTGATATAATGATGAATGGCATATTTTTTACCAGTGATGTTACTTCGGAACATTTTACCAATTTGCAAGTGGGTGCAAGCAATGCAACCACTGCACCTGTAACAACCCTTGACATTTGTTTTTAGCCAAGAGCAGCCAGGATGGAAAGGGGGTATGTACTAGTTGGAAACTAGTTTGTCACAGAGACTACGTCCACGGCGATAGGTGACGTGTGGGTATTCACCCACAACTTCCTTCAGATTGGGGTCCATCAAAAGAGTACCCCAGTTCCTGCGAATAACCTCACGGATCTCAGGCGTTGCCCTATCAAATGTGGTGATAAGTCAGATTAGCTTCTGGGTCGGTGTGTGAGGGAATCTTGGAGTAAGGAGATTAATTCTGTTTTCGTGTAAGGCTGACCTAAAAACTCTGCAGGACCTTGTCTGGGTATCCTTGCTGCCGAAACCTAATACGTAGGTCATCAGCTTGCCTTCTAAATTCACGTTGAGTCGAGTAATTCCTCCTTAAACGGAGGTATTGCCCCTTGGGAATACCTCTCTTGAGTGGGAGAGGATGACTTCTCTCCCACCTAAGTAGGGTGTTGGTGGATGTGGGCTTTCTGTATACAGACGTGATAAGCTCACCTCCTTGAGTTTTTGAGATAAGGACATCGTGGAAAGGCAGACGTTCACTATCAGACTCACACGTGAATCTTACCCCAATTGTATTATCATTAAGAGTCTCCACCAAGGACCGAAATGAAGCATCACTACCATTCCAAATAATGAAAATGTCATCAATGTAACGCGCCTACAGTCCCACATGGTCCTCTAGCACAGATTGTTCCTCTGTGAAAACAAGCGTCGCCTCCCACCAGCCCAGGAACAAGTTGGCATATGATGGGGCACAGGAACTCCCCATCGCAGTGCCCCTGAGCTGGTGGTAGACCCTACCACTAAAGGAGAACACGTTTCGGGTCAACGTGAATTCTAATAAACGGAGGACGAAGAGACTGTGGGCGTGGTACTGACAACCACGAATACTCAGAAAATACTCGACCGCCTTGATGCCCAGGGAATGAGTAATGCCGGCCCATATACACAGAGCAAAGAAAGAAGAAAATAAAAAAGAAACGCAAGAGAAATAATGTGTCCTAGGAGAAATTAGAGTGTGATATACCAGTTCTCAGGCCAATTGGAGCACTTGTAATTGAGATAGAATTGATTCAGACCCAAATCGAATTCTTGGAGTGATTCGTTCGAATTGGACCCCAAATTTTTTAAAAGAAATTCGCTCATCTCTAAGGCTACTTTCACTTCTGCCCTTTCCGCTATTGAGATCCGTCATAGGATCTCAATAGCGGGGGTAAAACGCTTCCGTTTTGTCCCCATTCATTGTCAATGGGGAAGAAACTGAACGAAACGGAGAGCACCAGAATTCATTCCGTTCCGTTTGGTTGCATCCCCATCGTGGACAGAATAACACTGCAAGCAGCGTTTTTCTGTCCGCGATGTGGTGCGGAGCAAGACAGATCCGTCATAGACACAATAGACAAGGGATCCATCCCCTATTGACTTTCAATGAAGTTTATGACGGATCCGTCATGGCTATTTTAAAAATAATACAACCGGATCCAGATGCAGACGGTTGTATTATCATGACGGAAGTGTTTTTGCTGATCCATGACGGATGCAGCAAAACCGCTGGTGTGAAAGTAGCCAAATTCATGTCTTGTAGAAGTGTTTCATTTTCGCCTGGACATAAGAAAAACTAGAAGCGGGGTATTTTTTTCTCATGTCTTTCATCTTGCAGGAAAGTTCTGGTGAAACGAGTGGACAGGAAAAAACCATCTCGGTGTCTGTGAAAGGTAAGAGCCTTTTATAAATATTTTTTGATTTGTAAATGTCTTTATTAATGGGACAATTGATAGGAAGTTCAGAGAAACCTCCTCTTTATAATCATTAATAATACAGTTCATATTACTAATTGATTTAATGCCATAATATTCCTTGATCTTCATTGGCACTGGTAAAATGTGACACAATGTGAATAGAAAATAAATAAGTTGTAGTGGGGCACTCTCTATAGTAGGATTTAATGGTAATATCTAAAAAGTTGGTAAAATCCAAAAAGTTTATACTACAAATGGTTTAGCAGCAGTAATAATACGTGGAATATTGCATCACAGTGTTCCCAAAAAAATTCCTTTATCAATAATCCATCAATAGAACCCAATGGCTGGATGAGATAATGGTCATCCAGACCTACAGGGGTATAGAATTGTCCACAATGTGAAAAATATATTAGATACGATAAATAACATCCAAATGTCTTCTAAAAATCTAATCAGTATGCCAAGTAATCTCCAGTCTAAAGCGCAATCAAGCGCTGATAGTATACAGAGCGGCGTCCCGCTCACTTGTCTGAGACAGCAGCGTCCCGCTGTATTATTCAGATGATGCGATCGCTTGCTTAACAAACTGACACGATCTTACCGGTAGGACTTCAGTGGATTTCTCTTGCCCTCGACATGGTGTGCCTCCTATGTGGTGGGGCGCTCCGGTCTCAAGGGCTGTTACTTGACAGAAAATATCGCGCCAACGGTGGTTGTACACTGGAATAACCATCGTTGGCGCAATATTTTCTGTCAAGTCACATAGGAGGGCAAGAGAAATCCACTGAAGTCCTCCCGGTAAGATCGTGTCAGTTTGTTAAGCAAGCGATCGCATCATCTGAATAATACCACGGGACGCCGCTCTGTATACTATCAGCACTTGATTGCGCTTTAGACTGGAGATTACTTGGCATACTGATTCGATTTTTAGAAGACATTTGGATGTTATTTATCGTATCTGATATATTTTTCACATTGTGGACAATTCTATACCCCTGTAGGTCTGGATGACCATTATCTCATCCAGCCATTGGGTTCTATTGATGGATTATTGATAAAGGAATTTTATAGGAACTTATTCCACGTATTTATTACCAATGAATCCTACTGTTTTCAATACTATAGAGAGTGCCCCACTACAACTTATTTATTATTATTTATTTCTGTCAGATTGGGTGTTATCTGTCAGTGGGAGCAATTCCAAGTGATTCCTCACCACCCTTGTGCGACATATCTCTAATTTTATTACAATGTGAACAGATTCAATCACAAACACTAAAATTATTGGAGGGTAAATGCCGATTCAGAATAAAGGTCACATGATACGATAGGCCAAAGAACCTGTAGTATGTGGACCCATGGGGTCCTTCTCGAGTCAGAGTGGTCCGTTTGTCCATATGCCCTCTCAAATAGGTTCCCATCTTGCAGGAGAGATCAGTAGTACAGGATGTAAGCATTCAGTCAGATTGGTAAATGTGTAAAGTACTTTTACTAAACTAGTCTTCGTTCAGTACAGCCCAGCATCACAGGAGATGTTGCAGGAAGCCCAGCAGGGTAGCATGGGAAGGTGGTGGGAGAGGGCAGTTTTGCAGATCTGAGGAGACCAAAGGATTTCTAGACTGATAGGATCCAGCTAAGAAGAAAATTGCCAAGGAGGGCCAGGCAGCCAAGATCTTGATCCTGAAGGAATCCTGGGTCTGAGAATAGATAAGCCTCACCTGTTTCTGACAAAAAGGGCAAAGGGAATTGCCAGTGATAGGAGATCCCTCAATCCTGAAACAAGTCAACCAGTGGTTTTAGAATGACACGTTGCACCAATATGTGGTGGGGAAAAGTTTATATCAGTGTGTTTATGCAGGGGATGCTACAGGTTATTGAAGATGGTAGTGATCACATTTCATGGCTTGCAATTCTCTCAATAAGGCTGCGAAAATAATTAATTTTGTTTTATTTTCCAGTGGAAGACGGGATAAGCGACTCCTATGGACATCTCCACTTATCTTCCCATCATGAAGCAGAAGATAACAATACCACACAAGATGATTCAATAACTCCTAATGTACCCGTAGTCCTTCACAGCAGAGATATATCCACTGATACCGCTGGTCACAAGAAATCTTCATCCAAGCAATTACTGATTGGTAAAACAAGAACTAAACATAAATGTGGGAACATTTTTTCTAGTGAGAAAAGTTTTAAAAATAAATCTAATCTTTTTTTGTATGAGAGAAATTGCAAAGATAACGGGTCATTTTCATGCTTGACATGTGCAAAATCTTTTAGCATGAAATCCATGCTAGTTAGACATCAGAGAACTCACACAGGGGAGAAGCCATTTTCTTGTCTTGAATGTGGAAGGTTATTTAGTCAGAAATCAAATCTTGTTTCACATCAGAGAACTCACACAGGGGAGAAGTCATTTTCATGTCTTGAATGTGGAAAGTGCTTTAGTCGGAAATCAAGTCTTGTTGCCCATCAGAGAAGTCACACAGGAGAGAAGAAGCCATTTTCATGTTCAGAATGTGGGAAGTGTTTTGAAGTGAAATCATTGCTTATACAACATCTAAGACATCATACAAGAGGTAATCTATTTTAATGCACAGACTGTGGGAAACGTTTTAGCCAGAAATCAAATCTTGTGAAACATCTAAGAACCTACTTAGGAAAGAAGACATTATTATGTCTTGAAAGCGGTAAATCTTTTGGTATAAAGCAAATATTGTTAGACATCAGAGAACTCACACAAGGGAGAAGCCATTTTCATGTTCAGAATGTGCGAAATGTTTCACATCTCAAGCAAGTGTTGATCGACATCACAGAACTTACACAGATGAGAAAGCCATATTTATGTGGAAAATGTGGGAAGTCTTTTATTCAGAAATCAAGTCTTGCTAAACATGAGAGAATTCACTTAGAAGAGAAGCCATTGTAATGTTCAGATTGTAAGACATGTGAGAGATATGGAGCTTCATTGTGGGACCTGCTGCCTAATCATGTATTTTGTGTAACTTAAAACGGTTGTCCAGTTTCCCATATTAATGACCTATCCTCAAGAAAGTGAGTCGATCAGTATGCACCGACATTGAGAACGTGTAGAAGAGATCTGGGAACAGATTTCAGTCAAGACATGCTTGAATTTGATCAATAACGTGCCCAGTACTGACAGACTGCAGAAGGAGAGACATTGCTTCTCTCTCCCTGTTAACTGTACATGGCTCCAGAGGGAAGGTATCAGGGACATCTTTGCATGTGTTCAAACCCCCTTCCACCATCAATCGGGCAGCATACTGTCATTATCAGTGTGGGGGGAAAATTCCTCACTGAACACAGGAGGGAAGTGGAACAATAACTGGGTCTGGAAACTAGGCAAGGAACAGGTCACCTTGTAAACAACCCTAATCCGGCCCCTAACTACCTATCAATATGAATAGACCTTAAAGGTAGGAATATTCATAAACTGTATACGTAGGCCCTTATATCCCTATAAGGCCCTGGAATGAGGTTAGGATCAGAAACAACCCATTCCTCCCCAGATGGACGAATGGAAGTCTCTGTCTCAGGCCCAGATACAGACAACAGGGAATATAACAAACACAATACAATAAGAAAAGACAAGACTTATCTGAAAGTAGAAAACTGGCAACTCCAGCAACACCACAGAGTACAACCGACCAGCTAGTTAGAAGACAGTGATAAGCGGCTACTTACGTAAATTACCAACAAGCAGCACCTAAAGCAAGGGGTGTGGCATTCACCAAAACACAGACACAATAAGATCCACAGGGAACTTGTCAATTTAACCCGCGAGTTGCCAGTCTCTGAATTTTTCTGGTACCTGCCACTGGAACGTCTGTGACACATACTTGCAAAACGGTAAAAAGGAACTCTGGTGGCAATATTGAATCTATGAGGTCTGGACTAAAGGAAATGCAGCCAGTGGGGATGCTGTATGTGGTCCTGAAGTGATCTGAGCCAGGCTAGAACTGGCCCACAGGTGTATAGGTGAATCCACCTGTGGGCCCCTCAGCAAGGTGGACCCCTAGTCTCCCACCCCTTGCATAAGTGGCACATAACACAGTAGACTTGCTGCATTACATATATATATACATATACAGTTAGGTCCATATATATTTGGACAGAGACAACATTTTTCAAATTTTTGTTCTGTACATTACCACAATGAATTTTGAACAAAACAATGCAGATGCAGTTGAAGTTGAGACTAACAGCTTTAATTCAGTGAGTTAGATTGCATAAAAATGTGAGAATCTAAAGCATTTTTTTAAACTCAATCCCTGCATTGCCGGGGCTCAAAATTAATTGGACAAATTAAATAATTGTTAATAAAATGTTCATTTCTAATACTGAGGGTAGAAATGGTTGAAAACCCTTTGTTGGCAATGACTGCCTGAAGTCTCGAACTCATGGATATCACCAAACGCTGTGCTTTTCCTTTTTAATGCTCGGCCCGGCCTTTAGTGAAGCGGTTTTCAGTTGCTGTTTGTTTGTGGCCTTTCTGTCTGAAGTTTAGTCTTTAACAAGTGAAATGCTCTATTGGGTTTAGATTCGGTGACTGACTCAGCCATTCAAGAATATATTCAACTTCTTTGCTTTAATAAACTCCTGGGTTGCTTTGGCTTTATGTTTTGGGTCATTGTCCATCTGTATTATGAAACGCCGACCAATCAGTTTGGCTGGATTTGAGCACACAGTGTATCTCTGAAAACCCCAGAATTCATCTGGCTGTTTCTGTTCTGTGTCACATCATCAATAAACATTAGGGACCCAGTGCCACTGGCAGCCATGCATGCCCAAACCATCACACTGCCTCTGCCGTGTTTTACAGATGATGTGGTATGCTTTGGATCATGAGTTGTACCTTGCCTTCGCCATATTTTCTTCTTTCCATCATTCTGGTAGAGGTTGAATCTGTCCAAAGATTGTTCTTCCAGAAGTGTGCTGTCTTTTTAAGATGCATTTTTTTTTTTTTTTAGCAAAGTAGCCTTCTTTGTCTTGAGGCTGTTACTGAGACGTGGTTCAAGGGGAGTAATGACTGGGATATAACAATACCAGGGTTCTCTCTATACAGGAAAAACAGAGAAGGCAATAAGGGGGAGGGGTGGCCCTGTATGTGAAAGATAGCATAAAATCTAATTTGATACAAGTTAGTGAGGACAATTTAGAGTCAGTTTGGGTTACCTTGCAGCTTGATAATCATAAGGTAACTTGTGTAGGTGTGATATATAGACCACCTAGCCAAGTCAAAGAATTAGATTATCTACTAGTTGAGGAAATAGCTAAAATGACATTAAAGGGAGAAGTTATCATTATGGGAGACTTAAATCTTCCTGATATAAACTGGAAAACCAAAATAGCTAGTTCTGCCAGGAGTACAGATATTCTAAATTCCCTACTGGGATTATCTCTACAGCAAGTAGTTGAGGAGCCAACCCGGAAGAAGGCCATTTTAGATTTAGTATTCACAAATTGGAATTTGGTATCTGATATTACTGTAGGGGAAAGCTTGGGATCTAGTGATCACCAGTCAGTGTGGTTTACTATAAGTACTGAGTCACACCACACAAAAACAAGTTTTAGATTTTAGAAAAACGTACTTTTCTAAAATTAGATTAGTGGTATACGAGTCCCTATCAGATTGGAACAGTTTCATTGGGGTCCAGGAGAAATGAGACTACTTAAAAGTGGCACTATTGAAGGCAACAGAAAATTGCATTAGGCTTGTCAGTAAAAGCAAAAAAAGGAAGAGACCACTGTGGTACTCAGCAGAAGTGGCATAAATCATTAAAAACAAAAAGATAGCATTTAGGAATTCTAAAAAAATAAAAAACGAGGATGACAGGCAAATTTATAAGATTAGGCAGAGAGAGGCCAAACAAGTTATAAGAGCTTCTAAAGCACAGGCAGAAGAGAAATTAGCTCAGTCAGGGAAAAAAGGCGATAAGGCATTCTTCAGATACATAAATGAAAAAAGGAAACTAAAACAAGGAATTACCAAATTAAAAACAAAAGAAGGAAGGTATATGGAAGAAGATAAAGAACTAGCTGACTGCCTCAATGAATACTTCTGTTCAGTTTTTACAAAGGAAAATGAAGGAAAAGGACCTCAGTTAGGAAAGAAGACTAATGAATCTTTTGATGCATGTGTCTTTACAGAGGAAGAGGTTCTAAGTCAGCTGTCTAAAATTAATACAAATAAGTCACAGGGGCCTGATGGGATACACCCAAAGCTATTAAAAGAGCTCAGCGGTGAACTAGCAAAACCATTAACAGATTTATTTAACCAATCACTGGCAACAGGAGTCGTCCCAGAAGGTTGGAAATTAGCAAATGTTGTGCCCATTCACAAGAAAGGTAGTAGGGAGGAATCTGGCAACTATAGGCCAGTAAGCCTGACATCAATAGTTGGGAAATTAATGGAAACCATACTTAAAGGGATTCTGTCATGAGAAATCAGGCCTATAACCAAAACATATGGCGAGGTCTGTACTAATACACAGAATCCTAAATTGACCTTATCAAATGCGCCTGTGGCTCTATAATCATATAAAACAGGTAACCTGTTTATATAACCTGTCACTCACGTCACAATTTTGTCCAAGGGGACGTCTCACGATGCAATGTGCCCGGCTGCAGCCATCTCCTTTCGGTGCCCAGCGCCGCCTTCTGAATCGAAATCGCCGCCCTCCTTTTCATTAGATCCGCCTACCTCAGTTCATCGCCGCCTCTCTAACGTCCGCTCTCCTCTGCCAGTACCCGCGCATGCGCACTAGGTATCACCCGGCTGTAGGAGGTTGAATGGCTGTAGGCTGTAATCGGGCGGCCAAAGCATAAAGAGGCTGCTGCCAGGAGTCCGCACGGGCGCATCAGGTGATACCTAGTGCGCATGTGCGGGTACTGGCTGAGGAGAGTGGACGTTAGAGAGGCGGCAGGAAATGCTAGCAGAATGCTTGGCTGTATAGGGAGAGGCATTACCAGTAGAAAAAGGGAGGCGCTCATGCCGCTCTACAAAGCACTAGTGAGACCTCATTTGGAGTATTGTGCTCAGTACTGGAGACCATATCTCCAGAAGGATATTGATACTTTGGAGAGAGTTCAGAGAGGAGCTACTAAACTGGTACATGGATTGCAGGATAAAACTTACCAGGAAAGATTAAAGGACCTTAACATGTATAGCTTGGAAGAAAGACGAGACAGAGGGGATATGATAGAAACTGCTAAATACATAAAGGGAATCAACAAGGTAAAAGAGGAGAGAAGATTTAAAAGAAGAAAAACTGCTACAAGAGGACATAGTTTTAAATTAGAATTTAAATTAAAAGTAATATCAGGAAGTATTACTTTACTGAGAGAGTAGTGGATGCATGGAATAGCCTTCCTGCAGAAGTGGTAGCTGCAAATACAGTGAAGGAGTATGCATGGGATAGGCATAAGGCCATCCTTCATATAAGATAGCAAATAATGGCCAATGGGATAGAGAAGGCGCTCATAGGGTAAGTAAATTCAACGAAACAAATTTCTAATAAAATAAATGGTTTGCTCACCTATTGCGGTTGCATCAATTGGATGCAACTGCAATGGAGATCGAGTGTAGAAAAGAGATGGTTGGTGCAGCCAAGATTCGTCCTAACGCCTTGGGCAGGAGCCACCCTGCCACTAGGGTAATGGAAATGAAGAAGAGTACGCTGAACCTTAAGTGGAGCGTATGGACTGCTGGGGCAGCAGTCCATACGCTCCACTTAAGGTTCAGCGTACTCTTCTTCATTTTCATATAAGATAGGGCCAGGGGCTATCCATAGTATTCAGTATATTGGGCAGACTAGGTGGGCCAAATGGTTCTTATCTGCCGACACATTCTATGTTTCTATGAGGCTTATTAGTGGCTTGCATCCTGCAGTGAACTCTCTGTATTTACTTTCATGCAGGCTTCTCTTTATGGTAGATTTGGATATTGATACACCTATATCCTGGAGAGTGTTGTTCAGTTGGTTGGATGTTGTGAAGGGGTTTCTCTTCACCATGGTAATTATTCTGCGATCATTCACCACTGTTGTCTTCCGTAGGCGTCCAGGTCTTTTTGCATTGTTGAGGTCACCAGTGCTTTCTTTATTTCTCAGGATGTACCAAACTGTAGATTTTCTCACTCCTAATAGTGTAGCAATTTTTCGGATGTTTTTTTTCTGTTTTCGCAGATGAAGGATGGCTTGTTTCCCCTGCATGGAGAGCTCCTATGACTGCATGTTTACTTTTATGCAAAATCTTTAAAATGCAAGCACCACACCTTAAATCAACTCCAGGCCTTTTATGTGCTTAATTGAGAATAAAATAATGAAGGAATTGCCTACACCTGCCCACAAAACAGCCTTTTGAGTCAATTGTCCAATTACTTTTGGTCCCTTTAAAAACAGGATGCCACATGTAAAGCAGCTGAAACTCCTAAACCCTTCATCCAATAATTTTTTTAATCAAATCTTTTTTTATTAGTATTAACAAAGATATTTTACCTGTATACAAAATGTACAATATAACATATCAAGAAAAATAAAGCCCTTGTTACAGTCTTTTTGCATTGTCAGCTACTTTTTTTCACTAGGATATTTGAAATATAATTATCTCTAACAGCCCTTCCGCCCCATCTAACACCTCCCCCATCCCCACTCACTCCGGCATGTATCTCCACTCCTACTCTGTAATATGCCTCCAAATATAAAATATTTATGTATGAAAAATGTATCAACCTGATTTTGTAATCCTCTCCAAATCTAGTGTATGCTTATTTGAAGTAAAGAACACCTGGCTCGGAGTCCAGTAGCTTCAGGTGACCAGGAGAAGAGTTTGCCTTTCTTTGTCAACTGAGTGATTGGTGCAATGACTTTAGAGAAATCTCTAATAAATCTCCTGTAGAAGTTTGCAAATCCCACAAATCTTTGAACCTCTTTAATATTAGTTGGCGTGGGCCACTCTACTACTGCTTTAATCTTTGCAGGGTCCATACTCAGCCCTTCTGGAGAAATTATGTAGCCAAAAAACAGAATTTGGATTTGTTCAAACTCACACTTCTCCAATTTGATGTACAGTTTGTTGTCTCTTAGTCGTTCAAACACTGTACAAACATGTTTGCGGTGTTCTTCTACATCATCTGAAAAGATCAGGATATCGTCCAAATAAGCAACAACAAAAACGTCCAATAGATCTCTAAAGACATCATTTATGAAATGCTGTAAGGTAGCAGGAGCATTGCACAAGCCAAATGGCATAACCAGGTATTCATAATGTCCATATCTGGTTCTGAATGCGGTTTTCCATTCATCACCCTCACGGACACGGATGAGGTTGTAAGCTCCTCTTAGATCTAATTTAGTAAATATTTTAGCTGATCAAAGTCTTTCAAGCAGCTCAGGGATTAAGGGAAGTGGATAACGATTCTTAACTGTAATCTTGTTCAGTTCCCTATAGTCGATGCATGGTCGCAGGCTATGGTCTTTATTTTCAACGAAGAACAGAGCTGCCCCTGCAGGAGATGTTGAGGGCCTGATGAACCCTTTTTGTAGGTTTTCATTGATGTACTCCTTAAGAACCCGCAATTCCGGTTCGGAGAGAGAATAAATACGACCAAAAGGTATTTCTGCCCCAGGTAGCAACTCTATGGGACAGTCATAAGGGCGATGAGGAGGCAATTGATCAGCATTCTTTTTATCGCAGACATCTTGAAATTGCCTGTATTGTGTAGGCAAATTGGCAAATTGCATAGGAGCCGCTTCCTCAACTTGAGCTTCCTGGGTGACGGACTGACTCCGTAGACAATGTTTGTTGCAAAAGTCTGAAATGAATGTTATAGTGAGTGACCCCCAGTTGATAGAAGGATTGTGGGCAGCAAACCAAGGAATGCCCAGAATGACAGGAAACTTTGGTGACGCTATTAGCTGAAAACTGATGGTCTCCTGTTGATTGGATTCAATGTGAAGTTCAAGAGGAACAGTCTCATGTGTCACCGGCCCAGATGATAAAGGTGAGCCATCGACAGTCTCCATCTCAACAGGTGCCATCTTGTTAATCAGTTTTATATTGTGATTATGAGCAAATTCAATGTCCATAAAGTTTCCACCAGCTCCAGAGTCTAACATGGCAGAACAAGTAATGTCACGTCCTTGCAGCAGAATACGGATAGGAATGACAAAATGAGAGGATTAAGAGCAAACTTTATTTCCATCGGGAATTACTGGTGAGACAGTCTGAGCGACGGAGTTTATTTGTTCGGACACTTTTAGATCAGTGGCAGCAATAGTTATCTTTAATTTATTGGGGCAGTTGACTGCGTAATGTCCAGAATCCCCGCAATGAAGGCAAAGGTTCTCAGCACGCCGTCTCTCTTTCTCTTGAATAGAGATAGATTTCCTGATTGTGTCTATCTGCATGGGTTCAGGTGTGTCAGAAAAACTCCTCTGTACAGGTGGACTAACAGAGAAACGCCCCCCACCATTATTACCAAGCTGTCCAAGTCTCTCTTTCCTTCTTTCGGTGAGTCTTTGATCAATACAGATACATAGCTGGATGAAGGCCTCCAGATCATTAGGGGTGTCTACTCTGGCAAGCTCATCTTTCACCTGTTCAGACAGACCACGACGAAATTGGCTCTTTTGCGCTGCTGGGTTCCATGTAGTGTCAGCCACCCAACAGCAAAACTCAGCAGTATATTCAGCCACTGAGCGTTTCCCCTGACGCAAGTTGTGTAGCTTAGCTTCAGCGGTTAGGATCATCAAACACTTGCTTCATAGCAGTTATAAACTCATCAAAATCTCGTGTACAAGATTTATCACCTTTTGCTATTTGTGGTAACACAGCTTTCCTGGACACAGATTTTAACTTGCATACCAGGAATTCCTAGGTCTTCAGAAGCATATGTGAACAGCTGTGACTTCTTTGTCATTCCCCTTTCTTTCTTACCAGGTTTAACATGGTAGAACATTATAAGGAATTTAGAGTAACTGTCCATTCAGCCTCATATGAAGAATTTCACGCTCTCAGCATGATTGTTGACAATCAAGTAAAATGAATGTAGTCCTTTAACAAAGCATTTAGCTTTAGTATCATAAGTAGCAGATTCCTGAACTTCGCAGAGGTGTTTATGGAAATCCAATGGAACAGCTTTTTCAGAAAAAAAACTAACAACCTAAGCCGTACATAGGCGCTAAATACACTTCTGAAAACCCTAGCTAAACTAACTCTAAATCACTTACTGAAGCTCTTCAGCACTCGGTCTTCTTGAGCTCAATTCTCCATTTTGGATGCTGTCCTTCTGTCACAGACCTCCTTTCTGCGTGGAACTTTACCTCTGAAGTTGTCTATGGACAGGTGTTCTTCAGGTCTTGGGTCACTCTCCAGTGCCCTCTATCTTCACACCTTTATTCCTGAATATAACACAGATTTGTTTCCTGTTGACTTTAGTCTTGATTGAAGATATTTTCTTCTTTTCTATTACTACACCAAAGTTGGTGATTTTAGCTCACCTATATTATCACAGTGTACCAAACCATTCATGTATTACCATATTATATTTCAACATAATATAGATGTTTATATATTATTGAAAATATTATCCTAATACAAAATCCTTTATGTAAGTGTAGCCTTTTTATCTTTATTCAGATTTTATATTTTTGTGGACTTTTTCATAAATAAAAATTATATTGATTAATTTAATTGACCACACAAAATGTCTTTCTACAGTAAAACGAAATCTTTACCTTTTTAATAAAGTAATATTCTGCATGATATTTGATATATTACTTATTATTAAATATCATTGTATTCTTCTTCTTCTTTAAAATATAACTGTAATTATAAACCTTTGTTTAGAAAAGCAACAAATCTGTATTAACATAATCCCTGTATCTGAAATGCTTTCCAATATACAGTAGTTGACCTTTCTTTTTAAATGACCATTTATGAGTTTCAACTCCTATCACTGATCCAGGAATAACTCCTTTTATATTTGGAACCTCTCTAGAATACAATATCCCAAATAGCAATTACAGTAACTCCATGATCACCATGTAGTTCATTTATGTCATACTCACATATCCTGATTAGATGATTCATACAATTGTGTAATAGATATCTACATAATATTTCAGTATACCTTTGTATTTGCATATTTTCTTCCATATACCAATACTTATTGACTCAAATTAACTAAATTTGACTATTATCCTTAGACTTTAACTCTTAAGAGACATGAGTCTGCCTTGACCATCTGTTACCATCACTCCTGTATAAACAAAACATGAGTGCTTTACCATGAAGTAGGAATCTTGAAAACCTTACAAATGTTCAGTTTGAGGATATATATATATATACATACATCATTCATATTAAAACCAATAGATTACTATCATGTATAAAATATATAACATTTTCCTGTATATGAGGATATAGTTCTGTATATGAAGATATAGTTGTGTATGTGTGTGTGGAGTATCCATAATAAATCATCAGTATACATAAATAAAACCACTTTTGAAAACCAAAATAAACAAACAATCTTATAGAAAGTAAATCCCATAAAAATATTACTATAAAACATTTGTAAATTGAATTGAAAAATGTACCTATGAATCTTTATCATTCTATATACTGGATCATCAAATCTTTAACTTAATATAACTTAGTGTTATAGAACATTTAACACTAAGATCAAGTGTCTTCTTGGACATATGTGTCACATTACTATTATAATGCCTCAAAATTATCCTTATTCTTAACACAATTTAGACAGATTTCCTTTATCTCATTTCCTGTATAAATGTAAGATATATAATTGTCAACACAAATAATGGCATATTAATGATCTCCTAAAGTCAACCTATACACTCCACTTCCAATAATGATTGAAGAAGTGGAGTGTATAGGTTGACTTTGGGAGATCATTCCTAGTACAGTTATACTATACAGGACCACTGTACCATCACCGCATTGACACTTTCATCGTCCTGTACTATTTATATATATTTTTATCAGCTATATTAACCATTGTTGAACATATGATATGGTTTTATGATTTTACTAATTATCAATTCAATACCTGTATAATAAATACTCATTTTATATCCATTCTATATGATCCCTATATATTGAGTGTGCCTGGTTATACTTT
Organism: Bufo gargarizans; assembly: GCF_014858855.1. Taxonomy (NCBI): domain Eukaryota; kingdom Metazoa; phylum Chordata; class Amphibia; order Anura; family Bufonidae; genus Bufo; species Bufo gargarizans. Next base: position 529,448,207 of record NC_058083.1, on the reverse strand, counting down.
TCCATTAGCCATTTACTCTGGGAGGAAGGGTGATTCCTCTTAAACCGTGTGCACCTCTATTTGGTTTGTGGGTCACTCCTGTGCGCCACATTATTCCTATTCTAAATAATGGAATATGTTGTATAATCCTACAATATATCTGACAAGTCATTATAAATAATAAAATAATATGACCATCTTTTAACTAATAATTGTTTATTTATTTTCTAACTCATATTTTATGCTCACATACATACTCACATGGCACATACTCACATAACATAGCAGCTGCTCACATCACTCTTACATCATCACATGCTCATATAGAAAATTAACTTCAATTAATAAAATAATGTAATAGAACCCATACCTATGTATATTTTGCAATGTGCATTTTAAAATAAATTTTAGTTATAAACCTGAAATACTTCATTTGTGGACCACAAATAAACAGTCCTTTGGTATTTTGCATAAACTTAATATTTTTGAATTTCTAGAATTTGGGGTTTTCCATACCATTAACCTATTCTTAGACAACACAAATGTCGTCATATGTTCCTGTCAATCAACTGACCTCACGTTTTAATCACCATGGCTGCAAACAAGACCAACCATGCTTCATGCTTTTCCAAAAGTAAGTTACATCTTTTAAATATCTTACATTTAGTATTATTCTGTTAGTCAAACATTGTTACATAGATTAATAGTTTTATTACTAGACATTCTATGCAATTATGAAACTTATTTAGTAATGTGGAGAAAATTGCTATGGAAGGAAGATTTTGCTCATTTCGGTCAAATGCTGCTTCTTAAGAAAATTTCTACTGGAGAGAGAAAATATAAAAATAGAAATATATTGAATACGACAGATTTCATCATATTTCCCAGCAATATTCTCTGTATAAAGAATATACAAAAATCTTATTCTTCTATTCTCTGACCTCCTATGGTTTAGAGAGAAATGTCTCTAGACTCAAGACATATGAGAATAGGATCCTGTTACTTTTACAATTATAGCTTCTGTCTCCTATACCAGGCATGCTCAAACTCTACATGTCCTTGTACAAAAATAGAAAAGAGAGGATGGAACCATCATCTAAATGCATGGTTTATCCTACAATGTGCTGATCTTACAATAAGTATCACATTCCTCTGTATATACTTATGTATACCATATAACAAATATGTCATACATTGTCTCATAATTAATCAGAACTTTTACATAGCTAACTTTAATGGAAAAAAACTAACTCCTATCCTTATCCAGGCCAAAACCATTACCAATATATCTGTCCTCAATAAACTTATTTCTAGCCTATACTTAAACCTATTCTCATAACTTCTCTGCTGATGAGATCCTAGAATATCCTGCTTAATGTGACTGGTTTAATCTCTTAATTCATTTAAGAAATCCATTGACTGCTTTTTCATAAGTTTTTCATTAATGACAGGATAGTCACATTTAAAACCCATCTGGTTCTGAATGTATATAACGTGGAGTCCTAGTTAACTCCGAAACGCGTATGGTGAAGGATAATCCCATGAAATCAAATATAGGATTGGGACATTGAAGCGCTTCAAGTTGAACATAAGGAGAGGGATCGGTATCGATACTTTTAAAAGGAAAAAACGAAAATTGACAGCCACAGTGAAACTTGACCTGCCGCTTGATTAAAGCATCTGTGCAGGAATTACCTCAGGAAAACCACTAACACGGCACTCCTACAAGTGATTACCGAGGATCCCTAAACCTACAGAGAAACCTCTTTGGAAGCCACACCACTGTCTGCAGTAATCGTACTACACGTGGGACGCCACGGTAGTTGCAATATAACCGGCAAAGATTCAACAAACTGTGAGTAAACTCAAATGCAGAGTCAGTGTATGTGTGGACAGGCGTATCTGATACACTAACTATTCAACCAAAGAAATACAAGTGATTATACAACAATAGATTCCATCTGACTATATTGAAGTTTGCTCATGACTTTTTCTCCTTAACCCCAGCATCGCTGACTGCGATTTTATATCTGGGCCACCTGCTGGATGAATAATATAATATATCTATACAGTTAAAGAAAGTAACAATTAAATTGAGGAATTCAACAGGACTTACTCTTCTATGATCTTATCTTTATTTATTGATTTTATTGATCTTATATGTATTATTGGATTATTTTATAAATACTATATAGCATGCTAAGTATATATGTTTAATAACGATTTTATGTAACACTATACACAATTTAGTTAGAATAAAATACACTGTTTACATAAAAACTCCCCATGTGCAGCTGATTGTAGGTGTGCCCTACTATTTCTTAAATTGCTATACCTTCCTCTGAAGATTTGGTGAAATCTTCTTTGTAGGTGCACCCATTCCATTTTTGCTTAAGAGGTGAGCCTTCTCTAAAACACATTTTTCGTCATGTATTTGTTAGTATTTTGAACTGAATTTGCTGGGCAATGGGGAGCCAGTGAAGGGATTGGCAGAGGGGAGAGGCTGAGGAGTAACGGGTGAGAGTTGGATTAGTCGGGCAGCAGAGTTGAGGAGTGCCAGAGTGCTAGAAGTAAGGCCACAGAAGAAAATGTTGCAGTAGTCTAGGTGGGAGATGATGAGGGCATGTACAAGCATTTTCACAGATTCAAAGTTAAGGAAAGTGCGGATGTGGGAGGGCAGGATGTGCAGTCGGAAGGAGAGGGCAGAATCCAAGGTCACTCCAAGGCAGCGGACTTGGTTGACCGGGGAGAGTGTGCAGCCATTGATCACGATAGATAGGTCTGTTGGGGGGGTTGAGCAAGATGGGGGAAAGATGATGTATTCTGTTTTATCCATGTTAAGTTTTAGAAAGCGAGAGGAGAAGAAGGATGATATAGAACATAGACATTGTGGGATTCTGGATAATAAGGTGGTGATGTCTGGACCAGAGAGGTAGAGTTGTGTGTCGTCAGCATAAGAGTGATACTGAAAGCCATAGGACTCTATGAGATGTCCCAGGCCAAAAGTGTAAATAGAGAAGAGCAGGGGTCCTAGGACAGAGCCTTGCGGGACACCGACAGAGAGGAAATGAGACGAGGAGATGGTGTGAGAGTGGGAGGCGCTAAACGTCCGGTCTGTGAGGTATGATGTGATCCAGAAGAGGGCCAGGTCAGTGATGCCAAAATATGAGAGAGTTTGCAACAGAAGGGAGGGGTCGACAGTGTCAAAGGCAGAGGACAGGTCAAGGAGAAGGAGGACAGAGCAATGTTTTTTGGTTTTGGCTGTTAGGAGGTAATTGGTGACTTTGGTAAGGGCAGGCTTAGTCGAGTGGTGGGGTCAAAAGCCAAATTGTAGCCGGTCAAAGAGGGAGCAGGAGAAGAGGTGAGAGGACAGTTCCGAATGGACATGTTCAAGTAGCTTTGAGGCATATGGAAGAAGTGATATGGGGCGATAACTGGACAAAGAAGATGGGTCAAGTGAAGGCTTTTTGAGGATGGGTGTAATGGTAGCATGTTTAAAAGCAGAGGGGAAGACACCAGAGGTTAGTGATAGGTTGAAGAGATGAGTTAGGGCTGGGATAAACACTGCGGTGAGGTTAGGGATGAGGTGGGATGGGATTGGGTCAAGTGCACAGGTGGTGAGATTTGATCTTGAGAGTAGAGTGGAGAGTTTTTCTTCTGTAATGGTGGAAAAGTGGGTTTTGGGAGAAGAGGACTGAGCAGTTGTATAGAGGGTCTGTGGGGACTGTGTACTAAAGCTTTCTCTGATGTTGACTATCTTTTGTTTGAAGTATGTGGCAAAGTCCTCAGCTGAGATGAGAGGATGGGGAGGCTGGGGGACGGAGAAGGGAGTTAAAAGTGTTAAAAAGTTGTTTAGGGCCGTGGGCCAGGGAAGATATGAGAGATGAGAAGTAGGCCTGTTTTGCATCAGCGAGTGAGGATTTGAATATGAGGAGGGATTGCTTGTATGCGGTGAAGTGATCCTTAGAATGTGATTTCTTCCATTGCCGCTCAGCAGCCCTGGAAGCTTGTCTGAGTTTTTTGGTCAGGTTGGTGTACCAGGGTTGTCTGTTGATTTTTTGTGTTTTGTTGTGTGTGAGGCGGGCAACAGTGTCCAGAGCTGTACTTGTTGTGGTGTTATATAGGGTGGTGGCAGCATCTAAGTCTTGGAGGGTACAGATGGTAGAGAGTGGCAGAAGAGAGTCAGAAAGCAAGCGAAAGTCGAGATGTGGTTCCTGCGGGGGTGTGCTAGTGTGTGGGCCGGGGGAGCAGCAGAAGAGACCAATGAAGGTGAGTAGGTTGTGGTCGGATAGGGGGAGAGGCGAATTAGAAAGGTTAGATAGGGAGCAGAGGCGGGTAAAGATCCAGCGTGTGACCATCTCTGTGGGTAGGAGCGGAAGACCACTGTGAGAGGCCGAAGGAGGAAGAGAGTGATAGGAGTTTAGAGGCAGCTGAGTGGCAGGTGTCAATAGGAATGTTGAAGTCACCCAATGATGATAGTGGGGATGTTGGCAGAAAGAAAGTGTAGTAGCCAGGTTAAAGTGGTCAAGAAAGATGGTGGCTGGGCCTGGGGGACGATAAATGAAAGCTACTTGAAGGTCGGAGGGAGAGTAGATGCAAACAGAGAGTACTTCAAATTAGGTGAGCGTAATGGAAAGTGGCAATGGAGTTGGGCTGTAGGAGCAGGTCTCTGATAGGAGAACATCAACTTCTCCACCATATTTGCAGCCAGGGCAGGCATGTGAGTGAAATGAAATCCACTATATGAAAGTGCAGCAGGTGAGGAGATGTCAGAGGGTGTCAGCCATGTTTTTGTGAGACCCAGAAAGGAAAGTTTTTGAGAGTTAAAAAGATCATGAATGTAGGACAGTTTGTTACAGACAGAGCGTTCATTCTATGATGCTCCCGCAAGGTTATGTAAAATTGGGAAGAGTAAGATGAAAAAGTGAAACATTGTTTGCATTAACTATTTCTGTAATTACCTGTGGTCCCTTTCTGGTCCAATTCTGGTATAATTCGGTATGTGCACTTAAAGAGTTGAACTTGAAAGATGTTGCATTTGGAAAGACCAAGGTCTGAAAGACCTAAAGCCTTAGATTTATACCACTTAGTGTTCAATCAGGTGTGACCAAGAGGGGAGGGGACTACATATGGCCTAATCAAGGGAGGACTAGATACAGGGTGAAATAGTCAATATAAACAAATACTTAATAAATCCAGCAGGGAAAGAAAAATTAAAGTTCAGTGGAGACATACTAGGGATAAGAAGGAAAGATGAGAGGTGTGGAGAATATCAGACAGTGGAAAAGCTGGGTGTAGCATTTAGCTTCAATGTAGACATACCAGGGGTTAGAAGGAAAGATGAGAGGTGTGGAGAATATCAGACTGTGGAAAAGCTGGGTGTGTGGCTGGCCAGCTAAGACCTGTCCTAGGTTGCTAGCATAGCCTTATATGTGTATACAGCTAAGGCTACTTTCACACTAGCGTTGTTTAAATTCGGCGTTCAATTCCAACACCGGAACTGCCTGCCGGATCTGGAAAAACGTGTGAAAACGGATTACATTTGAATCCTGATCAGGATTTTGATCACAATGATAAAATGCATTGGAAAAAAACAGATCCGCCATTTATGGACTTTAACTTTTTTTTCACATTTTTCGGGTTTAACTTGCAAAAGCCAGATCCGGTTTGACTGAACACACAGCGCCGGATCCGGCGTTAATGCAAGTCAATGGGAAAAAGGCCTGATCAGGCTTTCAGTCAAAGTGTTCAGGATTTTTGGCCGGAGGTAAAATTACAACATGCTACGGTTTTCTGAAAAGTCTGATCAGTCAAAAAGACTGCACTGAAGACATCCTGATGCATCCTGAATGGATTACTCTCCATTCAGAATGCATTAGGATAAAACTGATCAGTTCTTTTCCGGATATGAGCCCCTAGGACGGAACTCAGCGCCGGAAAAGAAAAACGCTAGTGTGAAAGTACCCTAAACCTGCCAATAGCCTTAATACAGTTCCTATGTTTATGTATTAAAGACAAAAGCAGAGTTATTTACTGTTATATTTTGTGTTCACAGAAGCAGAAAAAGATAATATGCCTTCAAGATTCATTTGGTAATGTAAGGTAAGCTCAGTGACACAGCAGAAACAGATCTTGCTGTCTTTATATGATTTTATGTTTTTATAACTACATGAAGGTGATCCAAATATTTGAATGATTGATGCACCTGTCCAGCAGTGACATGAAGGGAGGAGACAGGTATATTGGGCACTCCCCTTTCACGTCACAGTAGGCTCGACAAAGTGCTGTTGGAGCGCTAAACGGCTGTTGCCTTTCTTTCTGCTATGTGACCCGCACCCGCTATGTTTTAGACCGAATAAAACTACAATCTTATGAAGATTCAGTGAGTGCCGCCTTGTTTTTCCTTTTTCCTCTACTGTTGATGACATTCAGCTATTCATTCATGCAGAGCACCACTCAAATTTTTGCATGGACGCTGAGAGATAACTCATACTTTACCGCAGAGTAGTGCCGACTGTGTTTCCTCTTTTTCCTTCATTTAATTGTGGACTATGTCTTTAAGCAGTCAGAGCACACAGATTGCGGAGAAGATTGATACGAATAAAGATTTGAATATTGATGCAGCTATCGATTCATGCAATGTAGCGGTCGAACAATGATAAAGACAGCTTACAAGTCATGAGCACCAAGGCATTGGAATTTAAAATCAGTACACTGACTGAAAGAGAAGTCCGATTATTTTGGACGATTAAGTCTCTTCAATCATACACAGCACATAATCGAGTACCTCGAGGTCTCAGAATCTATAAAGAGATCTCTCAGTTTCATGATGATCCTGCTTTTCTCGAACAGTGGAGAGAAGTGCAACTCGAATGTTCACAGAAACTGATGAATTTAGTGCTAATGCGCAATATGAAAGCATACGATGAAGTGCTCATAGAAATCGACAAAGCCAAGCGTGAACTCAAGACAAGAAAAATGGACAATCAATTCCAGATTTTTCTAAATAAATTAGAGAAGCAGTTGATTGCAGTTCAAGTGGACATTGAAGAGATCAAAAGAGATAAGTTCTTACGGGACAAAAATGATTACGAAAGCGGTAAAATCTTTGATTGGAAGACACCGAGGCAATCATTTAGAAAAAAACGAATATACAACAAGAAGAGTCAAGAAGGCTGGACAACAGACTCTGATTCAAGCACTGTCGAGGATTCTACTAATAAATGTCATAATGGCAATAATTTTTCATCGATGGAACGTAATCCTGATCTCAGCACCTCCCCTTTAGGAGGCGGATTAGAAGAGGCCGGACAGCCAAGATTGCCTATAAGAAGCAGTTACAGGAAGAAACAAGTGGGATGGCGACGTTGAAGCCAGAGGGCGGACCGATCCCAGGCCTCCCCTTAGGCTTCAACGTTGTGAATCTCAGCGATCAAAATTTGGACAGCGATTGTTTATCAGTCTTGTCGAAGGGTCTTAATTATAGTTTAGTTAATGATTTTGATGCATCACAGTTTGAAGTTGATTTATTTAAAGGAGTTAGGAAGTTAAATCTCTATAGGTACTTTAAGAACATACCAGCTTTTTCCAAGCAAACTAGGGAAATAGTGAACCCTAATAGAATAGGCAACAGTTTTAACAGTCTTAAAGCGTTCCCAACGACAGTGATTTAACTAATAGAATAGGCCCCTTGGGTTTTCATTTCAACAAAGATATTGACCCTCTTGATGAGGATATAGTGAGGACACTCCTCGAGTTGCAGGGTTGCGATTTAGATACAGTACCAGATAATACCCCCGAACAAGGTGCCTTTACTCAAGGCATTAAATCTACATATACTCCACCCTTGTCAGCTGGAAGTATCCTTGACCTTTTTCAAAGACATGTCATTAAAGACATCAAAGCTTTGCAATATCCCAAAATGCCACAAAATATAACCAAGGGCGAGAAACAGTCCCCTTCAGCGCTTATCGAAGATGTCTGATGTTATAGTGAAACCAGCTGACAAGGGTGGAAAAATTGTAGTATTAAATAAAGATCAATACATGAATGAAGCTTACAGACAGCTCAGTGACATAACTACTTATTTGCCCCTTAAGGCAGATCCGACATTTAAATTACAACAATCTCTGCGTTCTCTGCTATGGAAATATGTCTCATGCCAAGTGCTATCTGAAAAAACGGCAGAAAAATTGTTTCCTTTATATCCAGTAAAACCAGTTTGGTATTACAGGCCGAAAATCCACAAATCATTGGTAAAACCACCCAGGCGACCGATAGTTGCAGGTATCGGGTCTCTTACCAAAGCTCTATCCCAGTACTTGGACTGGTCACTCCGCCCTCTATTGTCAGTTGTTCCTTCCTTTTTGCAGGATACCAATGATTTTTTAGAGGCACTTGGTGAGACTACATGGCAAAAAAGGTTATTTACTTGCAACAATTGATGTTGAAAGTTTATACACAAAAACTCCTCAAGATCTAGGTGTGACAATTGTTGGAGATTTACTAACTAAGATAGGAAGAGACAAACTTTACACTGAATTTGTCACTGAGGCGCTGTCTTTTGTGCTTAAAAATAACACGTTCATGTTCAATAAGCAATGGTATAGTAAAACATCTGGTACCGCAATGGGGACGCCAGTTTCCTGCACCTTTGCAAATTTATGCCTAGCTCAATTCGAGGAGAGATATATATTCACTATTAATAACCCCTCGCAGATGACACTAAACTGTGTAAAGTAATTTACACTGATGAGGACAGTATACTACTACAGAGGGATCTGGATAGACTGGAGGCTTGGGCAGATAAGTGGCAGATGGGGTTTAACACTGATAAATGTAAAGTTATGCACATGGGAAGGAAAAATGCAAGTCAACCGTACATACTAAATGGTAAAACACTCGGTAACACTGACATGGAAAAGGATCTAGGAATTTTAATAAACAGCAAACTAAGCTGCAAAAACCAGTGTCAGGCAGCTGCTGCCAAGGCCAACAAGATAATGGGTTGCATCAGAAGGGGCATAGATTCCCGTGATAAGAACATAGTCCTACCACTTTACAAATCGCTAGTCAGACCGCACATGGAGTACTGTGTACAGTTCTGGGCTCCTGTAAACAAGGCAGACATAGCAGAGCTGGAGAAGGTCCAGAGGAGGGCATCTAAAGTAATAACTGGAATGGGGCAACTACAGTACCCTGAAAGATTATCAAAATTAGGGTTATTCACTTTAGAAAAAAGACGACTAAGGGGAGATCTAATTAATATGTATAAATATATCAGGGGTCAGTACAGAGATCTCTCCCATCAGCTATTTATCCCCAGGACTGTGACTGTGACGAGGGGACATCCTCTGCGTCTGGAGGAAAGAAGGTTTGTACACAAACATAGAAAAGGATTCTTTACGGTAAGAGCAGTGAGACTATGGAACTCTCTGCCTGAGGAGGTGGTGATGGTGAGTACAATAAAGGAATTCAAGAGGGGCCTGGATGTATTTCTGGAGTGTAATAATATTACAGGCTATAGCTACTAGAGAGGAGTCTTCCTCTGGATCAACTTGCGGGATAACAGGCCGAACTGGATGGACAAATGTCTTTTTTCGGCCTTATGTACTATGTTACTATGTTACTATGTTATGTACAATACATCAAAAGCTTTTTTAGATACATCGACAATGTATTTATTATTTGGGGGGGGGGGGTGATCGAGATCAATTTAGCTCTTTTGTACAATATCTAAATGATAACAACATGAATATGAGCTTCACAAGCAAATTAGAGGAACAAGCCATTGAGTTCCTAGATGTCCAAGTTAGGATCATTAACTAGGAAATAGATACTACTATATATAGAAAACCCAGTTCGACGAATTCTCCCCTACATTATGACAGCTTTCACCCGCCACATGTCGCAGCATGTACGAGGACTAGAAGTACTGAACGATTATCTAGAAAACCACAGGATGCTAACTAAGCTACCTGAAGAAGTGGCTTCTAGATGGAATCGCTATGTGACTGAAAAGTTAGATCTCGGTAAGGACTTCCGAAGTTTTAAAGAGTTCTCTGAGTTCATCAATAAGGAACCACGGATAGCATGTAATCCAGTAACAGCATCCTACATCTTAAAATCCTTAAAAGAAAGGCCTGTGAGAGATATAAGACATGCAAGAGCAACTAGCTTTGCAACCAACACTGCAGCTAAAGGTCCACATACCTGCGAGAGCAAGTTCAAAGTCACTACTGGGATCAGTAGAGAGATAGAACCGACAAATCTTCAGACTACCTTCAAATGTATATTCTGTGGAGAGAACCACTCCATACACAAGTGCCAACAATTGAAAGAGAAGTCCCCAGATAAAAAGAAAGAATTTGTACCATTGTGCATATTAAATCCTAAAAGGAGGGACAAGAAGGTATACGCCTATGCGCTACTGGATGCCCAGAGTGATGTCACCTTCATTGATCAAGAAATCTGCAAGAAATTACAAGTGGCTACAGAACCAATGAAGCTCAAACTCGCCACAATGACGGGGAGAGACACATTAATGAACAGTCAAAGGGTCAAAGGACTGAGAGTTAATTGACTTCATTCAAACTGCACATGAGATCTACCTCCAGTTTATACAAAAGAAGATATACCTCTAGATCGAGATCGCATACCTACCTGTGAAACAGCCAATGAATGGGAGCACCTATCTGTCATATCTCATGAAATGTCCCCGCTGAAGAAGTTTGTTGTTGGACTGTTGATAGGCTACGATTGTCCCGAAGCTTTGGTACCACGAAAGGTAATCACAGGAGGAGAGGGTGAACCTTACACTGTTCAAACTGATCTAGGATGGTGTGTTGGAGGAAAACAGCAGATCGCAAACTCAAGACAGGTGACAGGATTGTGTCATCGAATATCTGTCCAAGAGATACCAACCCTAAGTCCAGCAAAAGTAATCAAGATCCTTGAATCTGACTTTGCAGACATAAGTTCTAAAGAAAAGAGTGTATCCCAAGAAGGCATAAAGTTTGTACACACTTTAAAAGAAAGTATTCATCAGAATCAACAAGGTCATCTTGAAATGCCCTTACCTTTTAGAGAATTACCTTATCTGCCAAATAACAGAAATATTGCCGTAGCAAGATTGAAATGTTTGAATAAAAAGATGGGAAGAGATCCCAAATTCAAGCAGGATTATTTGAAATTCATGGAAGGCATCTTCGAAGAAGGACATGCAGAGAAAGTTAATAACCAACCTAAAGAAGACGTGTGGTACATCCCACATCAAAAAGACAATGTATATAGCAATGAATGATAAATACTGGCGATCCCACTGGCAGTTTTGAAAATAACAGAAGTAATGAGGGAGCTTAAAATATAACTTTTATTAATATAGTTAAAACATAGCGCCACACACAAATAAATGGTGATAATGATAAATATGGCTTAAGAGATAAGGAATAGTGATGAGCGGCAGGGGCAATATTCGAATTCGCGATATTTCGCGAATATTTGGGCGAATATTCGCCATATATTCGAGAATTCGCGAATTCATGATCTCCAGGCATTATTTTCTTGATTGCGAAAATTCGCATAAAAATTCGCATGAACTGGTATTTTCCCAAAAATCGAATATTCGCAATTACGAATATATTTTGCGATTTGCAATTCGAATATTCGTGATCAACACTAATAAGGAACAGTTTTACCGTTCCGACGCAACCCTGGTTAGGATCAACCGAGCGTGGTAAAGAGGATGCACCATGTCCAGGCTGGTATTTAGGTATGGTCGTTGGTAATTGTTAGGTGTAGACAGTGCAGGGAACCGATGTCCCTAGAAATCCCTGGTTGGGGATGAGGCCCTTGCTAATGCGGCCCTGCCTGTCTATACAGAGTTCCTACCCCACAAGGGGCGGCCCTGTCTGGATACCTTACCCTAAGTTAGGGAGGTGTCCCTAGTAAGCCCTATTGGATAGTTCCCAGGGATTCAGAAAGTATCCTGTAGCGGTCATGTGTGACGTTAAAAAGATGTTCCACCAGTTTCATGTGAAGAATGAAGATAGAGACTTCCTTAAGGCTTCTATGGTGGGAGGATGGAGATACAGATACAGAGCCAGAGGAAATAAAGAATGAAAGTGCACTTGTTTAGAGCAGCATCATCTCCAGGTTGCGGCAATTATGGTATGAAGTACCTGGCTAATCAGAATGAAAAGGAGCATCAGCAGCACATTTTTTGAAGAAAAACTTTTATGTAGATGAAGGTCTCATAAGTCTAGAGTCTACAGCATCTGCAATCAAACTAGTGAAAGAAAGCCAAGATTTATGCGCAAGAGGAAATCTGCGCCTTTACTAATTCATCTCAAACAACAGCGAGGTACTGGAATCCATCAGTGACTCGGAACGTGCAGCAACAATGAAGAATGTAGATCTTAATTATGATCATCTTCCAGTTCAGAACGTACTTGGATTTGGATGGAATGTAGAGAATGACAAGTTCTTCTTTGAAGTATCTATTGAAGAGAAAGTTGCAACTAGACAAACCATTCTTTCCACAGTGGCTTCTATAATTGATCCATTGGGATTCTTGGCCCCAGTAATCCTCAGAGCAAAAGAAATACTTAAAGAATTATGCAGACAGTAGTTGGGATGGGATGAGCCCATACCTGAAAATTCAAGGCCAAGGTGGGAGAGTTGGATAAGAGACTTTTAAGCAAGTTTCTGAGAAAAGAATTGGAATTGAAAATAGATGAAGAATATTTTTGGACAGACTCACAAGTTGTCCTAGGATACATAAACAACGAAGCTCGAAGATTCCATATCTTTGTCGCCAACAGAGTTGAGAAAATTTGGGAAATAACAAATCCAGAACATTGGCATCACATTGACACAAAGCATAACACAGCAGATCATGTTTCAAGAGGCCTGAATGTAAAAGAATTGAAAAATTCTAACTGTTTCACAGATCCAGAGTTGCTTTGGGAAAAATAAATCACGCCCAGTAAAGGTTACACAGAATTGTCTATGGGTGATCCAGAAGTAAAAGTTGTACAAACATTGAGCACTGCTGCCAAGTGTCAAGATGACATACTTGAAAGACTAGCCAGATGTTTAAAATGGAATACAGTCATAAACGTAGTAGCTCAAATTCATCGTTTGGAAAGGGGAATCAGAAAGAAGGAATTGTTGAATGTAGAAGAAAAAATGAAAGCTGAAGAAACAGTCATAAGACTCGTTGAACATAGATTCTACAGTGAAGAGTTGAAGAGACTTAGTCCAGAACCTAAAAGGCTTCCAAACAACCACCCATTGTACAAGCCTAATCTTGTTCTGCAGGATAGTATACTGAAGGTGGGAGGGAGACTGGAAAATGCATCGTTACCTAGCAGAGTGAAGCATCCAGAAATTCTACACAAAAACTCTACCTTTACAAGATTGATTATTGATCACAACCACACCATATACTTGCATCAAGGAAGAAGCTTTACCCAAAGCTGTTTGAGAGAAGGTGGTTACTGGATTGTGAAAGGAAACAAAGTTATAGCAAAGTATATAAGTAAATGTGTAGTCTGCAGAATGGCACTTAGACCTACAGAAGAACAAAGAATGGCAGATTTACCGGCAGATCGTGTAAACCCATCACCACCATTTCTTTAAAACGTAATGGATTGTTTTGGCCCATTCATCACCAAATAGAACCGCAAGGAGTACAATAGATATGCAATAATATTAACATATCTGAGCTCCAGAGCAATTCACCTGGAAATGTTAGAGAATATGTCAACTGACGCATTCATCAACGCCTTGAGATGTTTTATAGCCATTAGAGGTACCGTCAGAGAGCTTAGATCTGACCAAGGATCTAATTTTGTCGGAGCAAATAAATAATTTAAGAAAGCTCTAAAGGAGATTGAGAAAGAAAAAGTAACTGCATATTTGTCAGAGAAACAGTGTAATTTTCACATGAATGCTCCACATGCAAGCCATACAGGAGGAGTTTGGGAAAGACAAATCAGAACTGTGAGAAATGTGCTAAGTTCAGTGTTGAAAAAGAACGCCGGAAGAATAGATGATGCTTCACTTAGGACCCTATTCTATGAAGTAATGTCTATTGTTAACAGTCATCCACTTGCAGTTGATAACATCAACGATCCAACAAGTTTGGACCCTTTAACTCCCAACCATCTACTTCACCTTAAGTCGGATTACATACAGCCACCGCCTGGCAAGTTCACCAAAGAGGATTTATATGCTAAAAGGAGATGGCAAAGAGTTCAATATCTATCAGAACAGTTTTGGAATAGATGGAGGAACGAGTACTTAGCCAATCTGATGCTAATAGGTAAATGGCAAACACCCAGAAGAAATGTCCGAGTTGGTGACATAGTGTTAGTAAAATAAGAAGATTTACCTAGAAGTCAATAGAAATTGGCCAAAGTTCTAGACATTCAAAAGGATGAAGACAAACTAGTAAGAAGAGTGTTGTTACAAATAGGAGACTCAAACCTTGACAAAAAAGGAAAACGTCTGACTACTCCACTCAAGTTAGAATGTCCTATACAGAAGTTAGTTGTTCAACTTGGGAAAAATTCCTCAAATTCATGTTCAAGTCCTACCACTAAGAACATAGAATTATAGGTAATTTTGGTGGGAGTGTAGCTGGCCAGCTAAGACCTGTCCTAGGTTGCTAATATAGCCTTATATGTGTATACAGCTAAACCTGCTAATAGCCTTAATACAGTTCCTATGTTTATGTGTTAAAGACAAAAGCAGAGTTATTTACTGTGACATCATGTTTTGGATGTCATATAACTGATATATTTTGTGTTCACAGAAGCAGAAAAAGATAATATGCCTTTAAGATTCATTTGGTAATGTAAGGTAAGCTCAGTGACACAGCAGAAACAACAGAAAGTATGGTGTTAATCTGTTGTTACTGGGCAGAAGTCTAGACCAATCGCAGCCAGCTTCTCACACAGCAAGAGTTTTCATCAATCACAGCCAGCCTCACACACAGCCTGTCTGGGAATTCCCCCAGCTCCTGCTACTAGAATCATTACTTACCAGAGAGAAGAGCTGAAGAAACATTCACTCCACTGAGAGCTGAGTTTTATGGGAACAAGAGGCCAATATAGGTATTTAAAACAGTTATATAATGTTCATCGTGTTAGTATTGTGTTTAGAACTGTATACTGCACTAGATATATATATATGTGTTTACTTACAGTTCTACCAAATACAAATTGCAAGCATTGAATTGCAAGCATTCAGATTTCATATTGCAATCCAAATTGCATACAACCATACCAGATCATACTCAACCAATCTGCAAATAGTCACTGCTAACTGCAAGTAGAACTATTAGTTTGACCTCAGATATACCTCTCAGAGAGATCATAAAGTGCTTAAATAACTTAAAGTGAGAGTACAGATACTCAAGAGAGAAATATATCCACCATTTTATGTTGAATGACAAGATTGAACAGTTGAACCACCATCTTAATCATACCGCCATTTTATGATACTTTATTCAACACGTGTTTTGTATATACTTCATATATATGAAGAAAAGTTGAAGTTAATAAAGAAGTTATTTTCAAGCATTTAGTGTGCTCTTTAAAACTTCTGTTTCCATAGAATGGCGCTAGAAGAATTACAGAGTAATAGACAGTCTGGTTAGACTAAGTCAAGTCAAGGATATCAAAATTCTTCTAATGCTTCAAGCGCAAAAGACACTTCCTAGTGCTGCGCCTGCCGCAGGGTGCAGCAGTTAGCTTTAATGTAGGCATTCCAGGGATGAGAAGGAAACATGAGAGGTGTGGACAATATCAGACTGTGGAAAAGCTGGGTGCAGCAGTTAGCTTCAGTGCACACATACCAGGGGTTAGAAGGAAAGATGAGAGGTGTGGACAATATCAGACTGTGGAAAAGCTGGGTGCAGCAGTTAGCTTCAATGTAGACATACTGTACCTGGAGAGGAGAGAATTGGGTGATGGTCAGTAAGCAGTGATGACAAAGTGGATTCAATATCCATAATATTACATTCTGGTATAATTCGGTATGTGCTCTTAAAGAGTTGCACTTGAAAGATGTTGCATTTGGAAAGATATCTCAGTTGTTCCTGTGCCACTCTCAAAGCCTTACTATAGGCCTGGGAGGGTGTAACCCCAAATGCCTCCTCCGCCACCGTTTTACGCGCCCTATCATCCGCTTCCCTAAATCTGGTTTTATGTGCGCGAATAGACTTGATCAATAGCCCCCTTAGATATGCTTTTATAGCATCCCATACAGCATGCGGGGACGCCGTACCCACATTAAACTTAAGGTATTCTTTAATGGAGTCAGCCATACCTGAAAGGTCACCTAAGATTTGTAGCCAAAATGCATTACACTTCCATAATGTCACCTCCGGTCTGGTCCCTCCAAGCTTCAGCTCCACTTTTCCTTCATCCAATTTTAATGTGGATACCCTCAAATGAAAGCTAAAAGTCTGGACTTTATGTCCATGTCCATTATATAACTATAACTTGAATATGTTTTAGTAAACAAATAATAAAAACAAAATGAGTGTCCAAATATATATGGAACTAACTGTATATTAGGAGGGTATGAAAAAGATAAAGAAGCCGTAGAAGTTCCACAGTTTTAACTAAATTGGCCACTACTAAGTATGATAGAGTCAAATCTTTCCACTTACCTAATGTGGATTCCAGGTTATTAATATAGAGATTGATGTTGAACTTAACATTTATTCCTATGTTTAAAAAAGTGAAGCACTAACATAAAGCATCGGCCTGGAGGGCCTCTAAACAGACTAACATGAAGACAACCCAATAAGGCCAGGACATACGAACACAAATGGGTAACACTGATGGAAAGCAGGCAAAAAAGAAACATTCTCACCCATCAGGTGCTGTAGATGTTGATGGTCGAGTCACTTGAATGCATGCGGCCACCCATACGATGGATTTGCATAGATGTGTTACCAATAGAGATGATTCCAACATAGAGACCTCAGCAAGGCAGGAAACGGAAGCAAAAATTCCCTAGTCAACCCTGGTGATGGGGTTAGGGCTAATTCACCCTGCCTACCTATATGAGGTACTTGCCCCGCAAGGAGCGTCCCCGTCCGGATACCTTTCCTTAAAAACGGGCGGAATCCCTAGTACACCCTATAACGGTAGACTCCCGACGTGTATCCGGACGGGGACGCTCCTTGCGGGGCAAGTACCTCGTATAGGTAGGCAGGGTAAATTAGCCCCCACCCCATCACCAGGGTTGACTAGGGACTTCTTGCTCCCGTTTCCTGCCTTGCTGAGGTCTCTATGTTGGAATCATCTCCGTTGGTAACACATCTATGCAAATCCATCGCATGGGAGGCCGCATGCATTCAAGTGACTCCACCATCGTCTACAGCACCTGATGGGTGAGAACGTTCCTTTTTTTTTTTTTGCTTGTCAGTAAAAGCAAAAAAAGGAAGAGACCACTGTGGTACTCGGCAGAAGTGGCCCAAATCATTAAAAATAAAAAGCTAGCATTTTGTAATTATAAAAAAACCCAGAGCAATGAAGATAAGGAAATCTACAAGATTAGGCAGAAAGAGGCCAAGCAATTTATAAGAACTTCTAAAGCGCAGGCAGAAGAAAAACTAGCTCAGTCTATGAAAAAAGGGGATAAGACATTCTTCAGATATATAAATGAAAAAAGGAAATTAAAACAAGGAATAACTAAATTAAAAATAAAGGACGGAAGGTATGTAGAAGAGAATAAAGGGCTAGCCGACTGCCTTAATGAATACTTCTGTTCAGTTTTTACAAAAGAAAAAGAAGGAGAAGGACCTCCACTAGAAAGGATGACTATTAAATCGTTTGATGCATGTGTCTTTACAGAGGAAGATGTTCTAAGTTTGCTGTCTAAAGTGAAGACAAATAAGTCACAGGGGCCTGATGAGATACACCCAAAATTATTAAAAGAGCTTAGTGGGGAGCTGGCAAAACCGTTAACAGATTTATTTAACCAATCATTAGTAACAGGAGTCGTCCCGGAAGATTGGAAATTGGCAAATGTCGTGCCCATTCACAAGAAAGGTAGTAGGGAGGAATCGAGCAACTATAGACCAGTGAGTCTGACATCAATAGTAGGCAAATTAATGGAAACCCTATTAAAGGATAGGATTGTGGATCATCTAAAATCCCATGGATTGCAAGATGAAAAACAGCATGGGTTTACTTCAGGGAGATCATGTCAAACAAACCTTATAGATTTTTTTGACTGGGTGACTAAAATAATAGACGGTGGAGGTGCAGTAGACATCGCATATCTAGATTTTAGTAAGGCTTTTGACACTGTCCCACATAGAAGACTTATCAATAAACTGCAGTCATTGAGCATGGGCTCCCATATTGTTGAGTGGATTAGGCATTGGCTGAGTGACAGACAACAGAGGGTTGTAGTCAATGGAGAACATTCAAAACAAGGTCATGTTACCAGTGGGATTCCACAGGGATCTGTACTGGGACCAATTTTGTTTAATATCTTCATAAGTGACATTGCAAAAGGCCTCGATGGTAAGGTTTGTCTTTTTGCTGATGACACAAAGATATGTAACAGGGTTGATGTTCCTGGAGGGAAACGCCAAATGGAAAAGGACTTAGGAAAACTAGAAGAATGGTCAGAACTCTGGCAACTGAAATTTAATGTGGATAAGTGCAAGATAATGCACCTGGGGCGTAAAAACCCAAGGGCAGAATATAGAATATTCGACACAGTCCTGACCTCAGTATCTGAGGAAAGGGATTTAGGAGTAATTATTTCAGAAGACTTAAAGGTGGGAAGACAATGTAATAAAGCAGCACGAAATGCAAGCAGAATGCTTGGATGTATAGGGAGAGGTATAAGCAGTAGAAAGAGTGAAGTGCTTATGCCGCTGTACAGATCACTAGTGAGACCTCACTTGGAGTATTGTGCGCAGTACTGGAGGCCATATCTCCAGAAGGATATAGATACTCTAGAGAGAGTTCAGGGAAGAGCTACTAAACTAGTACATGGATTGCAGGATAAAACTTACCAGGAAAGGTTAAAAGACCTTAATATGTATAGCTTGGAAGAAAGAAGAGACCGAGGGGATATGATAGAAACTTTTAAATACATAAAGGGAATCAACTCGGTAAAGGAGGAGAGCATATTTAAAAGAAGAAAAACTACCACAAGAGGACACAGTTTTAAATTAGAGGGGCAAAGGTTTAAAAGTAATATAAGGAAGTATTACTTTACTGAGAGGGTAGTGGATGCATGGAATAGCCTTCCTGCAGAAGTGGTAGCTGCAAATACAGTGAAGGAGTTTAAGCATGCATGGGATAGGCATAAGGCCATCCTTCATATAAGATAGGGCCGGGGCTATTCATAGGATTCAGATATATTGGGCAGACTAGATGGGCCAAATGGTTCTTATCTGCCGACACATTCTATGTTTCTATGTTTCTATGTTTTGCCTTCTTTGCATCAGTGTTACCCATTTGTGTTCATATGTCCTGGCCTTATTGGGCTGTCTTCATGTTAGTCTATTTAGAGGCCCTCCAGGCCGATGCTTTATGTTAGTGCTTCACTTTTTTAGACATAGGAATAAATGTTAAGTTTTACCCCTTTGTCCCCTAGGGGATCAGTACATTTTGTCACTTATTATTGGGAGTAACCTGTCAAGTGTATTTACTTGACGTTATAGATTCATTGTATAGAGATTGATGTTGAATCTATATCATTTAGCCGGATGTGTCGTTATGAATATTCCTAGGTACTTTAAAGAGTCAGTTTTCCATTCACTAGGAAAGGCTAAGGACCATAGTGATTTGAAAGTGCCGCGGAGTAGCAGTACCTCTATCTTGCCCCAATTAATAATGGAGTTATTCATTGGAGGATATTCATGGAGTTTGTCCTGAGCCTAAGATCTCGCTTCCGGATACCTTCTCTGGGGGTAGCGAGAATTTTCGCCTACTTCCCCATTCCTCTGGTGATGAGGAGCAGAGGGTGGGGATCATCATCTCACTGCTCAGGGATAACGCTCAGTCTTGGGCCTTTTCGCTGCCGGTGGGGGCACGGCCCTTCCGATCAGTGGATACATTTTTTGTAGCCATGGGTCAGATATATGATGATCCAGATCGTATTGCTCTGGCTGAATCTAATCTGCTTCTTTTATGCCAGGGTAAACAGTCCGCAGAGATATACTGTTCAGAATTTCGGAGATGGGCAGCTGATACTGGTTGGAATGATGCTGCACTTCGAAGTCAATTTTGCCATGGTCTTTCAGAGGGATTGAAAGATGCATTTGCCTTTCATGAGAGACCTACCTCCTTGGAGTCCGCCATGTCTCGGGCCGTTTGTATTGACAGGCGTCTTAGAGAGAGAGGAGAGATCACTCCTTCCTGTCATACTCAGTCCAAGGACAGTGCGGCGGTCTCATTCAGTGCGCAGGGGTCTCGGTCTCTCTCAATCCCCTCTGAGAAGGAGCCGATGCAGCTGGGTTTGCTTGCCTCTGACAATAGAAGATTCAGCTCTCAGAGGAGGGTTTGTTTCTGTTGTGGAGGTATAAATCATTTGGCAAATGTTTGTCCCTCTAGGAGATTCAGGCAGTTTTTTGAGAGTAATAAAGAAACAAAAAGAAAAAAATCCTCTAAAAATGTTCCATCTGTTACTATGGGCAAGGTTGATGCGGAAATTGAAGGTTTTCCGTTTGCTTGTAGTTCCAATTTTGTCCTTCCTGCCAGGGTGGCGCTAGAGAGCAAGAAATTTTTTTGTGAGATTTTTGTAGATAGTGGAGCAGCTGTCAATCTCATTGATAATCAATTTGCTATAACACATGGTTTCCAAGTATGCACTTTGGGAAAGGATATACCTGTTTTTGCTATTGATTCCGCTCCACTTTCTCAGAAATCGTTAAAGGGCATAGTTCACAATATCCGTTTGATTGTGAGTGATACTCATGTTGAGGATGTGTCATGTTTCGTCCTAAGCGGGTTGCCTACTCCTCTAGTGTTGGGGCTACCCTGGCTTACTAAACATAACCCCACCATTGATTGGCAAGCGAGGCAAATAAATTGTTGGAGTGACTTTTGCAGAGAGAGTTGCCTCACAACATCTGTTTCGGAGGTTTCTACTAAGACTGTACCATCTTTTCTCTCAGAATTTTCAGATGTGTTTTCTGAGAGTGGTGTTCAGGAGCTGCCCCCTCACAGGGAGTACGATTGCCCTATTAATCTCATCCCAGGCGCCAAGCTGCCTAAATCTCGTTTATACAATCTTTCCCAACCTGAGAGGATCACTATGCGTGCTTATATCTCTGAGAGTCTGAGAAAGGGACACATACGACCCTCGAAGTCACCTGTTGCCGCTGTTTTTTTCTTTGTTAAGAAAAAAGATGGTTCTTTAGGACCATGTCTGGATTTCAGGGAGCTGAACAGTATTACAATTCGTGACCCTTATCCGCTTCCTCTGATCCCAGACCTATTTAACCAGATTGTTGGGGCTAAAGTTTTTTCCAAGTTTGATTCAAGAGGGGCATACAACCTGGTCAGGGTCAGAGAAGGAGACGAATGGAAGACGTCCTTCAATACCCCTAAAGGCCATTTTGAGAATTTGGTTATGCCTTTTGGTTTGATGAATGCTCCAGCCGTCTTTCAGCATTTTGTGAACAGCATTTTTTATCATTTAATGGGGAAATTTGTACTAGTGTATCTAGATGACATTTAGATTTTTTCTCCTGATTTCAAAACTCATAAGAACCACCTACGTCAGGTCTTGCTCATTCTGAGGCAGAATAAATTGTACACTAAACTGGAAAAATGTGTGTTTGCGGTTCCAGAAATTCAATTTCTGGGGTTTCTTCTCTCCGCTTCTGGTTTTTGCATGGACCCCGAGAAGGTCCGCGCTGTGCTTGAGTGGGAGCTTCCTGAGAATCAGAAGGCGCTGATGCGTTTTTTGGGTTTTGCCAATTATTACAGGAAGTTTATTTTGAATTATTCCTCTGTTGTCAAACCACTCACTCATATGACTAGAAAGGTGGTAGATTTTTCCTCCTGGTCGGTAGAGGCGCGTAAGGCCTTTTTTAGTATCAAGGAGAGTTTTGCTTCCGCTCCCATCTTGGTACAACCTGATATCTCTCTGCCCTTCATAGTTAAAGTGAACACTTCTGAGGTGGGTGTGGGTGCGGTCTTGTCTCAGGGTCCCTCTCCTGCCAAATGGCGACCGTGTGCCTTTTTCTCGAAGAAACTCTCCTCCGCAGAGAGAAATTACGATGTGGGAGATAGGGAGTTGTTGGCCATCAAGTTAGCTTTTGAGGAATGGCGCCATTGGCTAGAGGGAGCCAGACACCCTATTACCGTGTTTACCGACCATAAGAATCTGGCCTACTTGGAGTCAGCCAAGCGTCTGAACCTGAGACAGGCCAGATGGTCTTTGTTCTTTTCAAGGTTTAATTTTGTTGTCACGTTCCTCCCTGGGGTTAAGAATGTGAAGGCGGATGCCCTGTCAAGTTGTTTTCCGGGAGGGGGGAACTTTGAAGACCCGGGTCCCATTTTGGCTGAAGGGGTGGTTGTGTCTGCTCTTTATCTTGAATTGGAGGCAGAGGTTCAGGCAGCCCAGGCAGAGGCTCCTGATCTTTGTGCTCCTGGGAGGTTGTTTGTGCCTCTCGCTTTACTACACAAGGTTTTTAAGGAGCACCACAATACTGTCCTTGCTGGGCACCCGGGGGGTAGAGCCACAGTGGATCTCATTGCTCATAGATTCTGGTGGCCGGCTTTCGTAAGTCGGTTGAGGGTTTTGTGGCAGCCTGCGAGACCTGCGCTCGTGCCAAAGTCCCTTATTCACGGCCATCGGGTCCTCTCCTTCCGTTACCCATTCCTTCCCGTCCTTGGACACATCTGTCCATGGATTTCATTACGGACCTGCCTCGTTCCTCGGGGAAGACTGTGATTCTGGTGGTGGTGGACCGTTTTAGCAAAATGGCACATTTTGTTCCTTTTCCTGGCTTGTCCAATGCTAAGACGCTGGCGCAGGCATTTATTGATCACATTGTCAAATTGCATGGTATCCCTTCAGACATAGTCTCTGATAGGGGCACGCAGTTTGTTTCCAGATTCTGGAAGGCCTTCTGTTCTCGCTTGGGGGTTCGGTTGTCATTCTCTTCTGCTTTCCACCTGCAGTCGAATGGCCAGACAGAGCGCGTCAATAAGAATCTGGAGACATATCTACGTTGTTTTGTGGCAGAGAATCAGGAGGATTGGTGTTCTTTTCTCTCCCTTGCTGAGTTTGCTTTAACTAACCGTCGTCAGGAGTCCTCTGATAGGTCACCATTTTTTGGTGCATATGGGTTTCATCTGCAGTTTGGAACATTCTCTGGAGAGGGGGCTTCTGGTTTACCTGATGAGGAGAGATTCTCCCTGTCTTTGTCATCTATTTGGCAAAAGATTCAGGATAATCTAAAGAGCATGAGTGAGAGATATAAGCGTGTGGCGGATAAGAGACGTGTGCCTGGTCCGAACCTGAATGTTGGTGATCTGGTATGGTTGTCTACTAAGAATATCAAATTGAAGGTTCCCTCCTGGAAGTTGGGTCCTAAGTTTATTGGGCCTTACAAAATCTTGTCCGTCATCAATCCCGTTGCCTACCGTCTTGATCTTCCTCAGACTTGGAAGATCCATAATGTTTTTCACAAGTCCCTATTAAAACCTTATGTCCAACCCACTGTACCCTCCTCTTTGCCTCCTCCTCCGATTGTGGTTGATGGTAATCTTGAATTTCAGGTCTCTAGGATTGTGGACTCTCGTATTGTCCGCGGTTCTCTTCAGTACCTCGTTCATTGGGAGGGTTATGGTCCTGAGGAGAGGATGTGGGTTCCAGTGGCGGACATTAAGGCCACTCGTCTTCTCAGTGCATTCCATAGGTCCCATCCTGAGAAGGTGGGCTCTGAGTGTCCGGAGTCCACTCGTAGAGGGAGAGGTACTGTCACCACCAGATCTTTGAGAAGTTCTGATAGACGTTCTTCAGTACCTCCTGCATGATCTTCTTTTGTTTTGCTTTCGTTTTGACATCTCTCCTCCCTCTCCCAGCTGTCATCTATTAGCAGTGATTGCCTCCTTATATATCTCCTCCCCATACTGCCTCACCTTGCGGTTTATATTACATCCTGGATTCTGTTCTCTGCTAGAAGTTGCTACAGCTGGGTTTTCAGATAAGTCTATTTCTGTATTTGTTGTTTTCCTGTTGGATTTGTTCTAGGTGACCCTGACTCCCTCCGTATTAATTGCAGGGAGCTGGTGGTCGTGTCCCCTCACTATTATAGGGTTTGCAGGTGTCATTCAGTCTAGGTACGTGGACATGCAACCTTCTATCACTGAGATCTTTGCATGGGCTGAGAAGACAGGGAGAGCTTCAGGGCTTTAATAGGGGTCACCCTTTTGTTCCTTAGTTTTGGATCAAGCCAGTCAGATCCTTATTTGTAACTTCTTGTTTTCTGTTACACCATCCGTGACAGTGTTCTGCAGATGTCATTACTTTGAACCATTTTACTGTGATGACCCTAAAGGTGGATTTTGTTCTATCCAAAGGGAACCTTAGAAATGTTCGGCCCTTTGTAGGGACAAGTATAAATTGTGTTCTGGTTATAACATTTCTGCTTCTGCAAAGATTAAAATTTGATTTTGATTTAGGGCTGATACACACGAAAGTGTGCCTGCTGTGCCCATATTGTGGACTGCAAATAGCAGGTCAGCGATGTACGGACACCGGCTGTGTGTGCAACATATCACGGATGCGGATCCATTAACTGGAATGGGTCTGCAATCTGGAAATATCGAGCGGAGGTATGGAGCAGGTGGCCACGGAAGCACTACGGAGCGCTTCCGTGGCATTTTGGTACGTGACTTTGCACCTAAAAAAAATAGAACATGCTCTATTTTTTTCCGGTGCGGGTGGATCACGACCTGTTCAAGTTGGATGGGTCTGCATCTGACAGCGCCAGCCACGAGGATGGTGCCCATGCATTGGGGATCGCAATTTGCGGTTCCCAGTGCACAGCACGGGCGGCACACATTCATGTGTATGAGCCCTTAATAGGACTAGCATAACCCCAAGAAAGACTAGGAGACCGCCTGCATATACCATGAGTGTTATTCCAGATATTCTCAACATAGAGATTATAACCTTCATTACATGTGTGAAAGTGTAAGGGAACCGGAGACGCCAACACCGCGCCATTCCAATAAAAATCTCTCCTCTGCATTTGGACTGCAGCAAACATTTGTGTTCTAAGCCTTGTATATAACCTACCAAGACAGCCAGACCTTAATACCGGCTGACCGATCCATTCGGTTTAGGACTAAAACATTTAGACTTGTCTATCCTTACTTGTTTAGTCTGGTTTTGGATAAATTGACCTGAATATAGACATAGGGGGTCATTTATCATCTTAATTACGCCTATATTAGGCTTATTTCTGGCTCAGATTGCAGCGCAAAGGTTAGATGCACCACAATCTGCCACTTTTCCCCGTTCACACCAGGTCTAAAAAAGTGGGCATGGTGTGGGAAGGGGACAGGTCGGCAGGCCCATCTCATTCATCATGTTCTATGCCTGCTTTAGGCGTTTGGGATCATGACCTCGTCTGAAGGTCCTTACAGCTCACAGAGTGTAGATACTACCGATATTATATCCTAGTGACTTCAGGACCTTTGATGATGTCATGGTCATGTGATCAGTTACATGAGGGGAGGAGCAAAGCAGTGGAGGTTTTTCACTGTGTGGTCCTTTCCTGTCATGTGACCAGTGTGACGTCATCACAGGTCCTGCAGCCCCAGGAGGTGAGATCTGCAGGTCAGTTATTGGTCTTGGTTCTGGGTTTATTAGAATGGAGCGGTTCTATAGGTGATATGTAGCAGGTCCAGCCAGCAGGGGGCAGCACCGGCCATAGAGAGTCTCTGCTCACAGGAGGGGAGTTCTCCTCAGACATGTCTGCTCTCCCCCTGGAATATTAGGAGACCCCCAGACCCCTGTAAGAGGGGCTGTTCTCCTGGATTAGAGGGGTCTTCCATCACACAATGTTCTGTGATATCACTAGGATATGGAGTCAGTGTGTGATCGGTGGGGACAACCTCTTCTAGATGAAGGGGCTGCAGCGCTGTGTCCTCTCCTCACTGTCCCTGCACAGCGGAGGCCGGAGCTCTAATGAGCAGGGACTGTGGAGGAGATTAATATTTTTTCTACCAGCAATAATAATTTCCTGTATTTTTCTATATGGGCTGTTACTAATAAGCGCTGTCATTGTGGCGGGCTCAATAGTACAGCCTTTAACCCCTGCACACACTTGTCTTAAGAAAAAAAAAAACACGCCCCTCCTCCATTTGCTGCCTCTGCTGGGAACACTCGCTGCTCACTGGTAGCTCAGCACAGGACCGGCCGGACGTCATCATGCTGGAACGCAGCGGAGCCATCAACTGGATTATTTATTTTGCATATAGAAGAGAAGGGAGCATTAGTAATTCTGGTGGGCACAAATGGTGGCATTAATATTACTGGAGGCTATTTTGGGGACATTATTCTGGTGGGCAATAATGCAGGTAATACTGTTTCTGGTGGCACTAATGGATTAATATTATTGGGGGCACTTTTATTAATGGGGCATTACTGTTACTGGAGGCACTAATGAGGACACTTAATTTGGATGGGCACTAATGGGGGCACTATTAATACTGGGAGCCACATTATGACATAGCGACTTAACACCTTGTGGGATGTGGCTCTACTTGGCCGGTATGTTTTGTTTGAAAAGGTGGCAACCGTAAGGTCACAGTGCGACACCATAGACTAGAAGTACAAATATGTTTCGCCACATAGGTCACCGTGTAGACGGAATGGGGCTTTTTGTTTTTTCTCAACATTCATGTTGATTAATGATGGATACAAACATGTGCACCCCCTCACAATAGTGCTGTCCCCTTATTGCCCCCTCACAATAGTGCTGTCCCCTTAGTGCCCCCTCACAATAGTGCTGTCCCCTTAGTAGTTGTCATGGACGGTGTACAGGAAATAAGGCAAAGCAACATGTATAAACGACTCGCTGGATCCAAAAACTAAGGAACCAAGGGAGACCCCTGCAGAAGACCTGGCACTTTCCCTGGCTGCTCAGCCTATGCAAAGATCCGAATGGTGGAGGTTTGCATATCCACGAACCTTGACTATAAAGCCCTGAGCACCCTACAATAGTGAGGGGACACGACCACCGGCTCCCTACACAAGATACGGAGGGAGTCAGGGTCACCTGGGATCCAGCAAACAGATATTAACAGATAAAGGTACACTTAGCTTTGAAGCAAACAGGAGGACAGATCAGCGTGCACACACACTCCAGGAAGTAATATAAGCCGCTCAGAAAAGCCTTCTGGGGAAGAATTTAAAGGGAAGCAATTAACACATGACAGCTGAGAGAGGCTGACGAGAGGAGGAGCTGAATACCACAACACAGAAATTCAAGGAGGAGGTTCTGAAAGGCCTCTGTCAGAGCTTCTCAGCTGTCTGGTTGTGACAGTACCCCTCCCTCTACGAGTGGACTCCGGACACTCAGAACCCACCTTCTCAGGATGGGACCTATGGAAAGCCCTGATGAGACGAGAGGCCTTAATGTCCGTCACTGGGACCCACATCCTCTCCTCAGGACCATACCCCTCCCACTGAACAAGGTACTGAAGAGAACCGCGGACAAGACGAGAATCCACAATCCTAGATACCTGAAATTCAAGATTCCCATCAACCATAATCGGAGTAGGAGGCAAAGGCGAGGGTACAATGGGTTGAACATAAGGTTTTAATAAGGACTTATGAAAAACATTATGGATCTTCCAAGTCTGAGGAAGATCAAGACGGTATGCAACAGGATTGATGACAGACAGGATTTTGTAAGGCCCAATAAACCTAGGACCCAACTTCCAGGAGGGAACCTTCAATTTGATATTCTTGGTAGACAACCACACCAGATCACCAACATTCAGGTCCGGACCAAGCACACGTCTCTTATCAGCCACACGCTTATATCTCTCACTCATGCTCTTTAGATTATCTTGAATCTTTTGCCAAATAGATGACAAAGACGAGGAGAATCTGTCCTCATCAGGTAAACCAGAAGACCCCTCTCCCGAGAAAGTCCCAAACTGTGGATGAAACCCATATGCACCAAAAAATGGTGACTTATCAGAGGACTCCTGACGACGGTTATTTAAAGCAAACTCAGCAAGGGACAAAAAAGAACACCAATCCTCTTGATTCTCCGCCACAAAACAACGCAGATATGTCTCCAGATTCTGATTGACGCGCTCTGTCTGGCCATTCGACTGCGGGTGGAAAGCAGAAGAGAATGACAACCGAACGCCCAAGCGAGAACAGAAAGCCTTCCAGAATCTGGAAACAAACTGCGTGCCCCTATCCGAGACTATGTCTGAAGGAATACCGTGCAGTTTGACAATGTGATCAACAAATGCCTGCGCCAGCGTCTTAGCATTGGGCAAACCAGGAAAAGGGATGAAATGCACCATTTTGCTAAAACGGTCCACCACCACCAGAATCACAGTCTTCCCCGAGGAACGAGGCAGGTCCGTGATAAAGTCCATGGACAGATGTGTCCAAGGACGGGAAGGAATGGGTAAGGGAAGGAGAGGACCTGATGGCCGTGAATGAGGGACTTTGGCACGAGCGCAAGTCTCGCAGGCTGCCACAAAACCCTCAACCGACTTACGAAGCGCAGGCCACCAGAATCTCCGAGCGATGAGATCCAGTGTGGCTCTTACCCCCGGGTGCCCAGCAAGGACCGTATCGTGGTGTTCTTTAAAAATCTTGTGTCTTAAAGCGAGAGGCACAAACAACCTCCCAGGAGGACAAAGATCAGGAGCCTCTGACTGGGCTGCCTGCACCTCTGCCTCCAATTCAGAAAAAAGAGCAGAGACCACCACACCTTCAGCCAAAATGGGACCCGGGTCTTCAAAATTCCCGCCTCCCGGAAAACAACGTGACAGGGCATCTGCCTTCACATTCTTAACTCCAGGGCGGAACGTGACAACAAAATTAAACCTAGAAAAGAACAACGACCATCTGGCCTGTCTCGGGTTCAGACGCTTGGCTGACTCCAAGTAGGCCAGATTTTTATGGTCAGTAAATACGGTAATAGGGTGTCTGGCTCCCTCTAGCCAATGGCGCCATTCCTCAAAAGCCAACTTGATGGCCAACAATTCCCTATCTCCCACATCGTAATTTCTCTCTGCGGAGGAGAGTTTTCTTGAGAAAAAGGCACACGGTCGCCAATTGGCAGGAGAGGAACCCTGAGACAAGACCGCCCCCACACCCACCTCAGAAGCATCAACCTCAACTATGAAGGGTAACGAAACATCAGGTTGCACCAAGATGGGAGCGGAAGCAAAACTCTCCTTGATATCAGAAAAAGCCTTACGCGCCTCTACTGACCAAGAAGAAAAATCTACCCCCTTTCTGGTCATATCAGTGAGTGGTTTAACAATAGAAGAATAATTCAAAATGAACTTCCTGTAATAATTGGCAAAGCCCAAAAAACGCATCAGCGCCTTTTGATTCTCAGGAAGCTCCCACTCAAGCACAGCGCGGACCTTCTCGGGGTCCATGCGAAAACCAGAAGCGGAGAGAAGAAACCCCAGAAATTGAATTTCTGGAACCGCAAATACACATTTTTCCAGTTTCGCATATAATTTATTCTCCCGCAGGATGAGCAAGACCTGACGTAAATGTTCCTTATGAGTTTTGAAATCGGGAGAAAAAATCAAAATGTCATCCAAATACACCAATACAAATTTTCCCATCAAATGATAAAAAATGCTGTTCACGAAATGCTGAAAAACGGCTGGGGCATTCATCAAACCAAAAGGCATAACCAAATTCTCAAAATGGCCCTCAGGGGTATTGAAGGCCGTCTTCCATTCGTCCCCTTCTCTGACCCTGACCAGGTTGTATGCCCCTCTTAAATCTAATTTGGAAAAGACTTTAGCCCCAACAACCTGGTTAAATAGGTCCGGGATCAGAGGAAGCGGATAAGGGTCACGAATTGTGATATTGTTCAGCTCCCTGAAATCCAGACAAGGTCTTAAAGAACCATCTTTTTTCTTAACAAAGAAAAAACCAGCGGCAACAGGTGACTTTGAGGGTCGTATGTGTCCCTTTCTCAGACTCTCAGAGATATAAGCACGCATAGCGATCCTCTCAGGTTGGGAAAGATTGTATAAACGAGATTTAGGCAGCTTGGCGTCTGGGATGAGATTAATAGGGCAATCGTACTCCCTGTGCGGGGGCAAATCCTGAACTCCACTCTCAGAGAAGACATCCGAAAATTCAGAGAGAAAAGATGGTACAGTCTTAGTAGCAACCTCAGAAACAGATGTCGTGAGGCAATTCTCTCTGCAAAAGTCACTCCAACCATTTATTTGCCTCGCTTGCCAATCAATGGTGGGGTTATGTTTAGTGAGCCAGGGTAGCCCCAACACCAGAGGGGTGGGTAAACCGCTAAGGACGAAACATGACACATCCTCAACATGAGCATCACTCACAATTAAACGGATATTGTGAACTATGCCCTTTAATGACTTCTGAGAAAGTGGAGCGGAATCGATAGCAAACACAGGAATATCCTTTCTCAAAGCGCACACCTGGAAACCATGAGTTATCGCAAAGTGATTATCAATGAGATTGACCGCTGCTCCACTATCCACAAAAATCTCACAAAAAATGTTCTTGCTCTCTAGCGCCACCCTAGCCGGCAGGACAAAACGGGAACTACAAGCAAACGGAAAACCTTCAATCTCCGCCTCAACCCTGCCAATAGTAACAGACGGAACATTTTTCAAAGATTTTTTCCTCTTTGTTTCTTTATTATACCCAGAGAACTGTCTGAATCTCCTAGAGGGACAAATATTTGCCAAATGATTAATACCTCCACAACAAAAGCAAACCCTCCCATGCGGGCTGAATCTTCTATTGTCAGAAGCAATCAACCCCAGCTGCATGGGCTCGTGCTCAGAAGGGGCTGACAGCGACTGAGACCCCTGCGCAGAGAAAGAGACCGCTGCACCGTCCTGGGACTGAGTATGACAGGAAGGAGAGATCTCTCCTCTCTCTCTAAGACACCTGTCAATACGAACGGCCTGAGACATAGCAGAGTCCAAAGAAATAGGCCTTTCATGAAAGGCGAATGCATCTTTCAATCCCTCTGAAAGACCATGGCAAAATTGACTTCGGAGTGCAGCATCATTCCAACCAGTATCCGCTGCCCATCTCCGAAATTCTGAGCAGTATATTTCTGCGGATTGTTTACCCTGGCATAGGAGACGTAATCTAGACTCCGCCAGAGCAATACGATCCGGATCATCATATATTTGACCCAGGGCTAAAAAGAATTCATCCACTGAACGGAGGGGCCGTTCCCCCTCCGGCAGCGAAAAGGCCCAGGACTGAGCGTTACCCCTGAGCAGCGATATAATGATCCCCACCCTCCGTTCCTCATCACCAGAAGAATGGGGAAGAAGGCGAAAATGGAGTTTGCAAGCCTCTCTAAAACGCACAAAATTCTCACTACCCCCGGAGAACGTATCCGGGAGCGAGATCTTAGGCTCAGAGCAAACTCCATGAACGCCAGCTGAACCGGTCACTTGAAGCTGAGAAAAAGTCCTGCGGAGATCAGCTACCTCCAATGAAAGACCCTGAAGGTGTTCAGCCAAAAGTGAAACCGGATCCATGCTTGAGACGGTTATGGCGGCTTATAATGTCATGGACGGTGTACAGGAAATAAGGCAAAGCAACATGTATAAACGACTCGCTGGATCCAAAAACTAAGGAACCAAGGGAGACCCCTGCAGAAGACCTGGCACTTTCCCTGGCTGAAAATTATATAATGTTGTCTGGTGCGAAAGTAATGGACCTCAGCAGCGGTCCCCTTAAGGGAGTAGGTTCGATCTCCTAAGCAAGTTATAAACAGAAGGTACGGGAACCGCGCTCTATCAAACAGTTAATGTCAGTTTTTGAACCTTGCAACCATAGAGGACCGAACATCCACTCCAGCTCGCAGAGGCGTTATTCGCAGAAAATTAATGTTCATACGAAAAGGATGTATAAACCGCCTCCTACTGGTCCACAGATCTCATTGAAGGATTCACCAACCATGGAATCCAAAACACCGGACACGAATACCTTCAAGAAGGAATAGAACAGATGGTGCAATACCCTCAGGATCTTTAAAGGTAAGAGGTTTATTGTACTTACAATTATCACATTACAAACTTGCACATAGAAATGCCCGACCCGGGTTTCGCTATTCGCTTCTTCAGGGGCTGCGGTGCACTCACCGCTGCAAACACGAGTAAAATGTCTTCTACCCCGGAACTGGAACGGACTTCCGTTCTCAGATTACTTATCACCTACAGGTGTCCGATATCAAAACGTATATCAAGTGTGCAATATAAATAAACATATAAAATCACATAAAATAGTCAATACATACAGTGTAAATACATATATAAGCATAAAATTTTGCATATAAAATTATTATATAAAATATAATAAAAAATGATGTAATAGTATCAAACAGATCAAGCCATACAAACTGCTTTTATATCCCACTCTATGTTTAATCCCTGTGGGTGCAGGGTGTCCATCTCATATATCCATTGCGCCTCTTTTTTATTAATTTGCGTGGCGGGATTACCTCCACGCCAATGGCGTTTTACTAGTTCAATACCGCAAAATTTTAAACCAATAGGATCTTTCTGGTGGACCCTTTTAAAATGGGCTGAAACACTATGCGTTTCCAGCCCCTTTCTGATATTTCTAATGTGTTCTGCCACCCGAACTTTAAGCTTCCTTAATGTTCTACCTATATATTGGAGCCCACAAGGGCACTCCAACATATAGATAACTCCCATAGTTTCACATGAGATATTTCCCTTTATCCTTGAAGTAGTAGTTTTGGAGGTGGATACAATTTCTTTTATTTTAGATTTTTTCTTTTCTTCCCTAGAGCGGTTTTTGCAACAAGGGCAAAAACCACACCAGGTGAAGGTATTGGAGGAATTCGTTGTGGTGAGATCATTTTTCACAAAGCTGTGTACAATACGATTCCTAACAGTAGGGGCTCTTTTAAAAATAAACGGGGGTATTTTTGGGATAAGAGTCTCCAATAATCCGATCATTTTTTAGAACATTCCAGTTCTGATGGATAATTTTTCTGATCTGGGGGCACATAGTGGAATAGGACGTGGAGAAGGCAAATTGATACTTATCCCTTATCTGGGTTGGATCCATATTTTTATTCCTTATTTTAGGGTTATCTAATTTTACTTCTTCTCTCTGTTTATATAATGTTTCCCTTTCATATCCCTTTTCTATGAACCGATCTATAATGATGTTACTTTGATTCTCATAATCTTCTATGTTGGTACAATTCCTTCTGATACGTTGTAGCTGTCCTTTCGGTACATTGCACAACCAGGGCTTATGATGACAGCTACTCCTTTCTATGTATCCATTCCGATCTGTGGGCTTAAAGTAAGTTTTGGTTATGATTCTTCCTTGTTCTAACATAATTTCTAGATCAAGAAAGTGGATGGTGGTTTTACTAATCTCCTCAGTGAATTTTATGTTCCATTCATTGGAGTTGATATAAGAGATAAAATCCAACAAACCCTTTTCAGTGCCCTGCCAAATACCGATGCAGTCATCGATATATCTTTTCCAAAAACTTAGACTGCCATCCACGGTATCTCTCTTTAGTGCAGGGGAGATGGTGAAATGCTCCCAGTATGCCATAAAGAGGTTGGCAAAACTTGGTGCGAATTTCGCACCCATCGCCACACCAGAAATTTGCAGGAAATAATAATCATTGTACCAAAAATAATTGTGTCTTAAACAATACTCTATACAGTCCAGGATGAATATTTTTTGGTTTTCACTCATCTGCTCATCCCCATCAAAATAAAATTTAACCGCTTTCATGCCAATTTCATTAGGTATTATAGTATATAATGATGTAACATCCAGGGTCATTAGATGGGTGTTATCTGAGATGTTATCAATATCTTTCAATAACTCCAATATATGCCCTGTATCTCTTAAATAAGAGGGAGTAGTAGTCACAAAACGCTGTAAAAAAATATCTATGTACTCTGATACTCGACTGGTGATTGAGTCGATACCAGAGACTATCGGTCTCCCAGGGGGGCGCTCCACATTTTTATGCACCTTTGGTAAATAATATATGGTGGGAGTTTTTGGATGTAAATTATTTAAATACTGATATTCTTTCTGGTTAAGGACCCCTTGAGCGAGACCTCTTTCAAGAAGGGTTTTTAATTGCTTCTTATATTCGATGACCGGATCACTTTTTAGTTTCTTATATGTCTTTTCATCACTCAAGATTCTCACCATTTCAGCATCATAGTCTGCCTTATCTAACACTACTATCCCCCCCCCCTTTATCGGCTGGTTTAATTATTATTTTGTCATGTTGTTCAAGATTTTTTAAAGCCTCTTTTTCTTTTTTACTTAAATTATTCTGCTTCATGCCCCTTGTATCTACTTGATCAAGTCCCTTCAATACACCACGTTTAAATGCTTCAATGCATTCATTTTCTTTATTGTCTGGATAAAATGTAGATTTATTCCTTAAATCTGTATATATCCCCGTCCCATCTGTTTGGGGAGCCCTAATAGGATTTTTTATAAGGTATTTACGAATATTCAGTTTTCTGATGAAGCGGTGTAGGTCCAAGTAGGTCTCAAATTTGTTACCCTGAAAGGTGGGTGCAAACTTGAGACCCTTACCCAGGACCGACAGCTCCTCCGATGACAGAATATGTGAACTTAAATTGTATATACCTATAGAGTTCCCCTGCCTTTCTTTGCCTCGGGGCTTGTTGTGTCTCCTTCCTCCCCTACTGCCTCTACCTCTCTTTTTTTCTTTCTGGGAGTTTCTTCTTTCTTTTGCGGTATTTTTCCTTTTACTAGTTTGTGAGGAAAATAGAAGATTATGAGAATCAAAGTAACATCATTATAGATCGGTTCATAGAAAAGGGATATGAAAGGGAAACATTATATAAACAGAGAGAAGAAGTAAAATTAGATAACCCTAAAATAAGGAATAAAAATATGGATCCAACCCAGATAAGGGATAAGTATCAATTTGCCTTCTCCACGTCCTATTCCACTATGTGCCCCCAGATCAGAAAAATTATCCATCAGAACTGGAATGTTCTAAAAAATGATCGGATTATTGGAGATCTTATCCCAAAAATACCCCCGTTTATTTTTAAAAGAGCCCCTACTGTTAGGAATCGTATTGTACACAGCTTTGTGAAAAATGATCTCACCACAACGAATTCCTCCAATACCTTCACCTGGTGTGGTTTTTGCCCTTGTTGCAAAAACCGCTCTAGGGAAGAAAAGAAAAAATCTAAAATAAAAGAAATTGTATCCACCTCCAAAACTACTACTTCAAGGATAAAGGGAAATATCTCATGTGAAACTATGGGAGTTATCTATATGTTGGAGTGCCCTTGTGGGCTCCAATATATAGGTAGAACATTAAGGAAGCTTAAAGTTCGGGTGGCAGAACACATTAGAAATATCAGAAAGGGGCTGGAAACGCATAGTGTTTCAGCCCATTTTAAAAGGGTCCACCAGAAAGATCCTATTGGTTTAAAATTTTGCGGTATTGAACTAGTAAAACGCCATTGGCGTGGAGGTAATCCCGCCACGCAAATTAATAAAAAAGAGGCGCAATGGATATATGAGATGGACACCCTGCACCCACAGGGATTAAACATAGAGTGGGATATAAAAGCAGTTTGTATGGCTTGATCTGTTTGATACTATTACATCATTTTTTAATTTATATATTTTATATAATAATTTTATATGCAAAATTTTATGCTTATATATGTATTTACACTGTATGTATTGACTATTTTATGTGATTTTATATGTTTATTTATATTGCACACTTGATATACGTTTTGATATCGGACACCTGTAGGTG
Organism: Bufo gargarizans; assembly: GCF_014858855.1. Taxonomy (NCBI): domain Eukaryota; kingdom Metazoa; phylum Chordata; class Amphibia; order Anura; family Bufonidae; genus Bufo; species Bufo gargarizans. The sequence goes on along the minus strand of NC_058083.1, from coordinate 529,412,164 downwards.
ATTAGTAATCTGAGAACGGAAGTCCGTTCCAGTTCCGGGGTAGAAGACATTTTACTCGTGTTTGCAGCGGTGAGTGCACCGCAGCCCCTGAAGAAGCGAATAGCGAAACCCGGGTCGGGCATTTTTATGTGCAAGTTTGTAATGTGATAATTGTAAGTACAATAAATCTCTTACCTTTAAAGATCCCGAGGGTATTGCACCATCTGTTCTATTCCTTCTTGAAGGTATTCGTGTCCGGTGTTTTGGATTCCATGGTTGGTGAATCTTCAAGAGATCTGTGGACCAGTAGGAGGCGGTTTATACATCTTTTCGTATGAACATTAATTTTCTGCGAATAACGCCTCTGCGAGCTGGAGTGGATGTTCGGTCCTCTATGGTTGCAAGGTTCAAAAACTGACATTAACTGTTTGATAGAGCGCGGTTCCCGTACCTTCTGTTTATACTTTCCCTGGCTGCTCAGCCTATGCAAAGATCCGAATGGTAGAGGTTTGCATATCCACGAACCTTGACTATAAAGCCCTGAGCACCCTACAATAGTGAGGGGACACGACCACCGGCTCCCTACACAAGATACGGAGGGAGTCAGGGTCACCTGGGATCCAGCAAACAGATATTAACAGATAAAGGTACACTTAGCTTTGAAGCAAACAGGAGGACAGATCAGCGTGCACACACACTCCAGGAAGTAATATAAGCCGCCCAGAAAAGCCTTCTGGGGAAGAATTTAAAGGGAAGCAATTAACACATGACAGCTGAGAGAGGCTGACGAGAGGAGGAGCTGAATACCACAACACAGAAATTCAAGGAGGAGGTTCTGAAAGGCCTCTGTCAGAGCTTCTCAGCTGTCTGGTTGTGACAGTAGTGCCCCCTCACAATAGTGCTGTCCCCTTAGTAGTGCCCCCTCACAATAGTGCTGTCCCCTTAGTAGTGCCCCCTCACAATAGTGCTGTCCCCTTAGTGCCCCCTCACAATAGTGCTGTCCCCTTAGTAGTGCCACCTCACAATAGTGCTGTCCCCTTAGTGCCCCCTCACAATAGTGCTGTCCCCTCACAATAGTGCTGTCCCCTTAGTGCCCCCTCACAATAGTGCTGTCCCCTTAGTGCCCCCTCACAATAGTGCTGTCCCCTTAGTGCCCCCTCACAATAGTGCTGTCCCCTTAGTGCCCCCTCACAATAGTGCTGTCCCCTTAGTGCCCCCTCACAATAGTGCTGTCCCCTTAGTGCCCCCTCACAATAGTGCTGTCCCCTTTAAGTTCCCCGGCGTGATAGTGCTGTCCCATTAAAATAATGTTGCCTTTTTTTGGGAGGGCGCCAGCAAGATAGAATAAGGTACCTGGAGGAGGATGGATGTGGAAAACTTTAAGCAATCGCTTATAGATGTAAAATAATTACAAAAGATTTAATAATAATTTAAATATCAAAAAAAATTGAAAAAGAGAGGAGGCAACGGCAGCACTCAGCTGTTTTCCTGCTTACCACCACGGTCCCGGGCGCCGTGCTCAGCGTTAATCGCTGGCCAGTGCTTTCCACTTACCGCTGCAGTCCTGGGCTCTGTCTGTAGAGGTGCTGTTGCTCTGGGATCCGCTCTACAGCTTCCTCTCAGCCCTGGCCACATGCTTGCTGTTTGTTCTTGCTACACTCCCCTAGGGGCGTGTCACTTCCTGGGCTGTATGGGTTGGGTCATGTGACCTCGCTAACCAACTCTGGCCCTCCTGCACATATTTAAGTGGGTCAGCCCTCTTCTCAGATACCTCAGTGTCAAGGTCCTTGTGTTTGCTAAGTTCCTGATACTCACGTGTGTTCCTGACTTATACCTCGTTCCAGGATTCTTCTAACCATCTGATGCCTGCCTGCTTGCCTTGACTCTCCTGTTGCCGACTCTCATTGCCTGACCTGTGCACCTGTGCCTGACCTTTTGCCTGTCCAACTACGCCTCTGCCTCATCCTTCGGTCCTACACTGTTGCTCCTGGTAACGACTCTGTCTGCCTGACTATGCTTGTACTTCTAGTCCGCCTGGACCAGCTGGCTCGTGTGCCTGCCCTCCTCAAGAGGTAGTGACCTGGTGTTCCCCTCGGGAAAGTCTATCCCCACCATCAGGGTACTGTGAAGAATGAGGGGTTCACTTAGACAACGCCCTTAGAGGAGGTAAGACATGTGGCACAGTGGGTTCACACCCGCTGATTTGTGACAGTACACTGAGGCCATGGACCCCGCTGGTCATCCCAAGCCTGTCGTTCATGAACTGTTACATGAAGGAAAGCACCAGAGCGAACGTCAGGATGTCTTGATGTAGTTCATGCAAAATGTTGCTGCTCGTCTGGATGCCATCTCTTCTCCAGCTACTGCAGGGTTGTCAGTCACTGCTAGGATCAATTGGAGAGGTGGTCCTACACAAGGATAAGTCCTCTCATAAACTTTCAGTTCCGGTGACTCTCTCACAAGAGTCACACTGTCTGTGCCTGCATTCTTGGACTCTGGGTCAGTCAGTAACTTAATTCAGCAAGCTCTGGTCCATCAGTATTGGCTTGCCACCATCCATCTAGAAAAGCCTTTGTCAGTGGCTTCCGTAAATAGACTACCACTCCCTGAACCAGTACTCTCTGTTACTATGCCCCTTAAGTTACAAATTGGGGTTCTACATTCAGAGTTGATCTCCTTCTATGTGCTGCCAGCCTCCATGAATACGGTGATCCTTGATCTACCTTGGCTGCGTCAGCACACTCCAGTTGTGGACTGGCACTCTGGTTAGATTCTGCGTGGGGGATCATCTTGTCACTCCACCTGCTTAGCGGCGGTCCAACATGCTTCCTCGCCTACTGTTCCTTTAGACCTGCCTGGACTTCCACAGCAGTATGCCAGTTTTGTGGACGTCTTTAGTAAGAAAGAGGCCGAGACCCTGCCTCCTCATCGTCCATATGATTGTCCAATTTACCTTTTGCCTGGTGCCACTCCTCATGGTTGAGTCTACCCACTCTCACTTACAGAGACTCAAGAGATGTCTGACTACATCAAGGAGAATCTCGAGAGGGGGTTTATCCGGAAATCCACTTCACCTGCCGGTGCCGGGTTCTTCTTTGTGCAGAAAAAAAAAGGATCCTTACGGCCCTGTATTGAATATCGAGGTCTGAATAAGGCACAGTCAAAAATCAATACTCTCTTCCGCTGATCTCCGAACTATTTGACAGGATCCGGGGAGTTAAGGTCTTCACCAAATTCGACCTGCTCGGCGCATGTAACCTTATCTGCATTTGAAAGGGCGATGAGTGGAAGACCGCTTTCAACTCTCGTTATGGACACTACCAGGATCTTGTCATGCCCTTCGGTCTGTGCAATGCTCCTATGGTATTCCAGGAGTTGGTTGACAATATCTTCCGGGACATGCTCTATGTCTGCGTAATAGTGTACCTGGATGATATACTGATCTATTCTCCAGATTTGACTACTCACCGGAAGCATGTATGTTTAGTGTTACAGCGGTTGAGAGAAAATCGATTTTATGCCAAACTCGAGAAATGCACCTTTAAAAAATCTACCGTACCATCTCTCGGATACATCATCTCGGATGCCGGGTTGCAGATGGATCCTGAAAAATTGAATGCAGTAATGGACTGGTCTCGCCCACAGGGTCTTCTTGATATACAGTGCATTCTTGGATTCGCCAGTTTCTATCGTCAGTTCATCCTGAATTTTTTTATCCCTTACGTCTCCAATTATCGCTCCTACTAAGAAAGGGGTGAATGGCAAAGACTGGACTCCTGAGGCAGAGCCCGCTTTCATCCAATTACAGAGGTCCATTGCTTCTGCACCTGTTCTGCATCATTCCGATGTCTCCCGCCAGTTTGTTTTGGAAGTGGACACCTCCTCCGTAGGAGTCGGTGCTGTTTTACTACAGAAAGGGTTCAAGGACAAGATGTTTACTTGTGGATTCTTCTTCAAACTGTTCTCTTCTGCTGAGAGGATTACTGTATTGGAGATCAGGAGCTTCTGGCCATAAAACTTGCCTTGGAAGAGTGGCATTATCTATTGGGGGAGGCTCAGCATCCAGTGATAATATTCACTGATCACAAGAACCTCATATATATATGCAGACCGCCCAGTGTCTGAACCCTCGCCATGCCAGGTGGGCTCTCTTCTTCTCCCGTTTTTAATTTGAGCTGAACTTTTGCCGGCTGAGAAGAACATCAAGGCGAATGCTCTGTCTAGATCATTTCACTTCTCCGACCAGCCGGCTGAGCCCCAGTACATTGTAGATCCTGCTCGCTTGATCACAGTGGCTCCTGTCCTAGTAAAACACATTCCTACCGGGAGGACATTCAGGCCATCTGCCAAAAGGGAGAAGTATTTTAGTTTGGGGGCACAACTCCAAACTGGCTGGTCACCCAGGGATCCACAAGATCGCAGAACTTTTGTCTCGCCACTACTAGTGGCTCACGCTGTCCAAGGATGTGCGTGCCTGCACTGTCTGTGCTCAAAATAAAGTCTCCAGGACCAAACCACCTGGGCTTTTTTTACCCCTTCCTGTTCCTGATGCCCAATAGCAACACATTGCTATGGACTTTGTTACTGATCTGCCCTCTTCTGCCAGATGTACAGCTATATTGGTGGTCAAGGACCGCTTCTCCAAGATGCCGCACTTCGTTCCTTTGGCTGGTCTGCCCTCGGCTGCTGAACTTGCTAAACTGTTCGTAAAACACATATTCTGCTTGCATGGTCTACCTGGGCATATTGTTTCTGATTGTGGAATCCAGTTTACCTCTAAGCTCTGGAGAGCTCTTTGCCGACTTTGCCAACTTCTCTTCCGGTTACCATCCCCAGACCAGCAGGCAAATAGAGCGGGTCAATAAAATATTAGAGAACTATCTCTGGCCTTTTGTTTCTGCCCAACACGACAACTGGGTACAATTGCTACCTTGGGCTGAATTCTCCTATAACAACCACTCTAGTGAGTCTACTGGATCCTCTCCTTTCTTTGTCGTTTATGGACAACACCCTCGAAATCCTCTTCCTGTACCTACATCTACTGTGGTACCAGCTGCGCATTCTTCTTTTAGGGATTTTTTTAAAGATTTGGTTTGACACTAAGGACTGCAGATAAGATATGGCTCTCCTCTAGAAACATTTGCTCAAAGGTTCCCAGTTTCAAGTTTGCTCCTCGGTTCCCTGGACCATTTGGTGTTTTGAGAAGGATCAACGAGGTGACATATAATTTACGTCTGCCTCCCTCTCTGCGTATTCCCAATGCCTTCCACGTGTCCTTACTAAAACCAGTGGTCCTTAATCGCTTCTCGACGGCTCCTTCTACTCCAACACCGGTATCAGAGAATCCGGACTAGGTATTTGAGGTCAAGGACATCTTGGATATCAAGAAACGTGGCAAGGAAAGCCTACTATCTTGTAGACTGGAAGGGTTTTGGTTCTGAGGAGAGGTCTTGGGAGCCGCAATATAACATTCATGCTCCGGATCTGATAAAAAGCTTTCTGTCTTATCGTGGACTTAAGAAGAGGGGGTGTAAGGGGTGGGGGGTACTGTAACAGCGACCGCTGTGCATAGTTGTTTCCCTGCTTACCACCACGGTCCCGGGTGGTGATCGCTGGCCAGTGCTTCCCAGTCACCGCTGCAGTCCTGGGCTCTGTCTGTGTAGGTGCTGTTGCTCTGGGATCTGCTCCACAGCTTGCTTGCTGTTTGTTCTTGCTACACTCTTTTGGGGTGGCGCGTGTCCCTTCCTGGTCTGTATGGGTTAGGTCATGTGACCTCACTGACCAACCCTGGCCCTCCTGCACATATTTAAGTGGCTCTGTGCTCTTTTCAGATGCCTCAGTGTCAAGGTCCTTGTGTTTGCTAGTTCCTGATACTCATGTGTATTCCTGACTTTTGCTTCAATCCTGGACTCTGCTAACCGTCTGATCCCTGCCTGCTTGCCTTGACTCTCCTGTTGCTGACCTAGATTGCCTGACCTGTACCTGTGCCGCCTGCCTTGACCTTTTGCCTGTCTGACTATGCCTCTGCCTCAACCTTCGGTCCTGCACTGTTGCTCCTGGTAACTGTCACGCTTTGCCCTGTGAATGTGCGGAGGTTTGTCAGATTGGCTGCACATGTCTGACTTCTCTGTAGTTCTTTCCTGTGAACTCTGGATGTGTGGTGGATCATCTGCTCCAGCTCTGCTCTAGATAAGTCCTCTCTGTTATTTCCCATTGTGTCCTTTATCTATCATATCCACCATTAGGGTATGCACATGGGAACAGCAGTTTTAGGATAACTGTTAGGGATCGCTAGGAGGTGACCCTTTTCTCCCTAGATTTTGGGCCTAGTCATTTGTTCTGTTTGTTTTCCTGTGATTGGTTATTTCCCCGCTTACCTACCTATCGGGACAGTAACGACTCCGCCTGCCTGACTAAGCTTGTACTTTTCGTCTGCCTGCCATCCTCAAGAGGTAGCGACCTGGTGTTCCCCTCTGGGAAAGTCTACCTCCACCATCAAGGGTACTGTGAAGAATGAGGGGTTTACTTAGACAACGCCCTAAAGAGGAGATAGGACATGTGGCACAATGGGTTCACACCTGCTGGTTCGTGACACAACCCCTTTAATCCAATTACTTCACAGTAGTAATGACAGGAGTCATTATACAGAAACATTACCCAGAAGACGGATGAGAGGAAGTGGGGGGTGTCAGAGCTAGCTGAGATCCTGACCCTGATAAAAATAACTGCTTCTACAAAGTTTCTGAAGATCACAGGAGCCTCCTGTCTTTCTATAAGGGTCCATTCACACGTCCGTTGTTTCTTTCCTGATCTGTTCTGTTTTTTGCGGAACAGATCTGGACCAGTTCTGTACCCATTCATTTTCAATGGGTCCTGAAAAAAATCGGACAGCTCAATGTCTGATTTTTTTTCAGGACCCATTGAAAATGAATGGGTACAGAACTGGTCCAGATCTGTTCCGTAAAAAACGGAACAGATCAGGAAAGAAACAACGGACGTGTGAATGGACCCTAAGTGTGATTTATCCCTCTGTATCGGCTTTCTGAGTGCCTTAGAAAAAAACATAGTGGAAAGTAAGGGAAGTGAGGTCACTGCTTACAGTACATGTAGAAGAGAGAAGCCCCCTGCTTCTGAGTGAACTGCATCTAGCTGTGCAGCTGAAATGAGATAAAATGACTGAAATAAATGTAAGGTAAGCCCAAACATAAAAGTTCCTTCACAGACTGTACAAAGAAGCACTGCCATTATCCAAACTTAAGAAAAAATAAATAAGGTACACTTTAAACACAGTACTGAGACCAAATGTGAATGATTACATTGGAAAACGTTTAAATTTTCAAAGGCTGCAGAAAGCATGTCAGATCAAGTGTCTGTGACCTTCCTATCAGTCATCCCATTAATAAAGACATTTACAGTAAAAATAAGATGAGCTCTGTCTGCTGTATGCGGTAGACTGCGATGTGTATCCTGTGTAACACTGTATTCACTGTACAGCAGGAGGCCGGCTGACTGATTTATTATGGTCACCAGTCTGGTATGTATAAGACACCTCAATAGCTAAGTCACCTCCGTTGTACAATATTGGTAGAGTTTTGTTATTCTTAGTTTGTGAGACACTTTAGTTCATGTAAGATGTGATTTTGCTCTCAATCCTCCTTCTTTCCCTCAGGTTTCTTAGGTGCAGGACTCTCTTGTTTTTAGAGCCAATGGTCCTTTCCATCAAGGACCCACCAAGGATGGAGAAGGACAGAGACCACATGGCTGAAAGGATACTAGACCTCACCCTGGAGATCATCTCCTTGATAACTAGAGAGGTGAGAGTCTCACATGACATCACTCTTATCTCTAGTAATAAACCAGGGAAATGACTGGAAAGGTGAAGGACTCTTAGAATCTCTGTAGTGATCGGCGTCTCCCCATACACAGGATTACACAGTAGTGAGGAAGTTGTCTGGTGAGTGTGTGACACCCCGTGTGTCAGGAGGATGGAGTAGGACCCAGAGCCCCATCACCGAGCCTCCACCTCATTCCCTGATACATGAGCAGAAGATCCTAGAACTTACCACCAGGATCATTGAGCTGCTGAGCGGAGAGGTGAGCGCTGCTGGGAATGCTGGGACATTATACAATAACGCCAAGGGAGGCGTCTGGTAATGACTGTGTCCTTCTGTTGTCAGGTTACTATAAGGTGTCAGAATGTTGCTGTCTATTTCTCCATGGAGGAGTGGGAGTATTTAGAAGAACACAAGGATCTGTACAAGGACATCATGATGGAGAATCACCAGCCCCTCACGTCACCGGGTAAGAGGTGACCTTCCATGATTGTAGAGGAGAGAACAGTTTTGAATTAGAGTGCGGATGTAGATGTGGCTGTGCACACACACAGTCCTTACTCTTTAATCCATAAGGACATCACTGCAGGGGAACCACCAGGCCACTACCTTTGGCAGCAGTCTCTGTTCAGTGGCTGCTGACCCACTGGGATCAAGAGGTACCAATGAAAAGCCCCAAGGGATCAGTCAGAACTGTAGCCACAAGACAAGCAAAGACAGGGAGCGTTTGTGTAATGCAGTAAACAGTGCAAAGATCAGAGTAGGCAGCACAGGGTCAGTACTGGAAACAGGCAGAGGTCACGTCAGGCAGCAATAAGTGAAATCCAGTTAACAGGCAGAGGTGAATAAGGCCGCTTTCAGACAAGCAAGTGTCACACTCCGGACTCACAGCGCAGCACCCGTCCTGAACTTCCAGCACTGCCGGGGTCGCATTATACTGATTTATGATGCTATGTAACGCTTACAGTTCTGGAACTTATTGGATAACACTGACAGCATTATGTCAGTGTTATTCAATACATTCCAGACCTCTAAGGGTTACATAGCATCATAAATCAATATAATATTATACGACCCTGGCAGTGCTGGAAGTTCAGGTCGGGTGCTGCGCTGTGAGTCCGGGGCGTCACTCTCGCTTGTCTGAAAGCAGCCTAAATGTGCAACTGAACTCAAGAGTGGAGCTCCGTGGTAGGAAACTAGCAACTAGAACCTCTTACTCAGAAACCATTCCACAGGGGAGGGTGCCTTAAATATCCCAGGGAGGCTAGCCATAGAGTGGACAGATTAGGGCCACACATGCTGGCCCTTTAAGAACCAGAAGAAGCACATGCCCTACAGGCGGACAAGGCCACTGCAGGCCAAGAGCTGGCCACAGATCAGCACGCTGTGGACAGAACAATGAAATGTCAACAGGTATGGACCACCGGAGCAAGAAATTGGGTAAGAGCTCCAACGGCCTTCAAGGAACAAGGAGATGTCAGCAGCCACGGACCGGCCGGCATCACAGATTCACTCATCATCGAATATAGACAATGTATTCAGTCACTTTGTATTTTCCTACAGATGGATCCAGTCAGAGAAATCCACCAGAGAGATGTCCCAGTCCTCAGTATTCCCAGGACTGTCCAGGGGAGAAACCAAATATCCCACTGGATCATCAGGTAGGTGAAGCTGAGGTTTCTACAAATCCTCTATAGACTGATGTAATGGAGCTTTCTACTGACCTCCCCTAGCAGCAGTGGAGTATACTGTACGCTCCATCTACTGACCTCCCCCAGCAGCAGTGGAGTATACTGTACTCTGTATTTCATGTTATTGTTGTTTGCAAATGGTTTCTGGTGTCATAAAACATTGTATTAATTGTAATTAAATGGAACTTGTCAGCAACAAAATGGCCCCTAAACTGTCCCATTTAACCCTTTCCTGACATCCGCCGTACATGTACTCTAAAGATGGTGTCTGCTCCGAGACAAGTGTCTTAGCCGCCGGGTGCTTTAAGTTTCATACAGCAGACATACGGGGCTAATGTCTGTGATCAGTGATAATGCCGTCCACAGACATTAATCCCCTCAAATGCTGTGTTCAAATGTGACCGCGGCGTCTGAGAGGTAAGAAACCCCAGAAGCACGCGCTTTCTGGGCAGGAACACTATTCCCTGGCTGAAATCAGGGAAGGCGTCCCATAGTAGTAATAGGCCAGAGGCTGTAGAAGGCTTTTAGGACTATTACATGTATAATCCAATGCAGGTGGCCGCATGTATTGAAATGTACTGATCTTTATATTCTGTACTGGCTAAAATTCCAATACTTAATCTAAAAGGCAATCTAATGATTGCATGTTAGGAGCCAAAAAAAAGTTTTTTTAAATTACAAAATTTCAAATGCCCCCCATTTACCCCAAATTAAAATAAAAGTAAATAATTAAAAATATAGACATCATTGCATCCGATAACACCTCTACTATTTAAAGCTAAAAATATTGATCCCTTACGGCGAATGGTGTAATGGAAAAAAAAACATACCACAAAATGGTCTCAATAAAAACTACAGATCGTCCTGCAAAACATTAGCTCTTACACAGCTCCGTAGACATAACTGAAAATGTTTAGGGGGTCAGAATATGGAGATGAAAAGAAAGTTACTTTTTAACTTAAAAAAATAATAATTCTGTAGTAGTTTATCTATTTGATAAACTGTATGCAGTATTATTCTACCTATAAGACGCACCTAGGTTGTAGAGGAGGAAAACAAGAGTATTAATATTTTTTATCAGACCTTTTATCAGGCCCCCAATGTTTATAAGACCCCCAATCAGGCATCAGATCAGACACCATGTTACTAACACACCCATTCAGACCTCAAATCAGACCCCCACGTTAATAAAACCTCCAAGTTAATCAGTCCTCAGATCAGACAAAAAAAAATAAAAAATCAACTCGCCTCTCCTGTTCCGGACCCCCTCCTGAGAATCAGTGCTCTTCCTGCTTTGCTGTGACCCGACTTTGCACAGCGCGAGGTCACAAAGTACGCCGACATCCTCACGCTGTGCGCAGGTCACAGCACAGCGCGCAGAGCCTGCAGAAGAAGACCAAGAAGCGGGGAGTACAGAGCTAGCACGGGGAGAGCTGTATTCACCGCTCCCTGCTCCTCCTGTACTAATTAGTGTTTCCATTTTTATTTTATTTTTCTAGCTAAAATAAATAAGTTATGGCTCCAGGAAGGCAGGAACTGAAAAATGAAAAATCTCTGTGTCAGAAAGGGGTTAAGCCGTTCAGCGCATTTTACCAGTGTGTTCATAGCAGGGCACGTTTATATGTACCTCTGTTAATTGCCAAATAGTTTCAGTTTAACTACTGATTGTAATTCCGCATTTTAGCATATTTGAGGGCCTCAGTATAAGTTTAATATAATGTATTGTATAGCATCATTATACCGTGCAGTTTAATATAATGCATTATATTACTGCATCAGTATACCAGTTATATTTAACGTGTTGTACTGCATCAATCTACGCATTTGTTTAAACCCTTTTTCCTGCATTGATATGCCATTGTATATTGTCAATACCAGTGTGCAGTGTTTTTGTAGAAGGGGAGGGATGTTTAATTGCAGTTTTGTCAGTTAATTACCAAAATATATGTGAGTATATATAAGAGGACACTTTTTCTACTGGCACAAATAAGGCAATATTTTCTTTCTCTACTAGCAGAACTATAAGGGGGCAATTATTACTACTGCAGACTAGAGTTTGATACCAAGTAAAAGTATTGCAATACTCTATACCATTCGATGCAACACAAAACACAAAAAATACACAATATCAAGTTACATTTTTTGTGTTGTGTTTTTTTTGTGTGTGCAAAATATCGATTGCCCATTATGTGAGGAACATGATTGGCACATGGAAGTTTAGGTTCATAAACCATATGCCTCACATTAGTAGTAACCTCATCAACTTACTCTTCACATACTGGGCAACATGGTGGGGTACGTGAGAGGTACATGAAGGGGTTAATTACTATTAATGTGAAGCACACAGGGGTTCATTTACTAACAGATATACGCCACTTTTTGGTGCGTGTCATGTATCATTTTCTATGCCTATTTTAGGTGTAGAAAATGGCCTAAGTCTATATCAGCAAAGGAGGTGACATAGATTTAGACAGGCGGTGGATCCGCCGAAGTTATGTAGAGACCGGCTGTGAGGAATATGCAGAGTCATGATTTAATGCCTGCCATCGGCTCAGAGTGAGGGGTAGTTGGGCAGAGGAAATCAGGCTTCACAGGTGGCCCTGCTTCAAAACAGGAGGAGGGAGGGCGTCACTGACTAAGGGTTAAAATGCCCGTGCAGGGCACCGGCCTTTGTCCTTCTCTGAAGGATGTCACGTCGTGTAACGTGTTTGAAGGAACCTTGGAAAACCACCCTGCTTATGTCACTGCCTCCCGTGTGGCTACAGCACTCACCATCATAGCTAAAGTATTACGCCTTTATCCGGTAACTGACTTTCATTTGCTAATAGATAGTACCATCTGTATTTGTACATCTGACCATTGTATATATCTGTGTGTATATAGTGTTGTGTCTAGTGCGCCCTTAAGGCAATAAAATATATAAATTAATCTTGCTCTGTTCTGTATCTCGATCCACAAATCCCCATGTTTGTTTTTCCGCATTATGTCATACGCTACCCGGGTTGGTTCCTGACCCAATACCTTAGGTCTCTGTGCTGCCTCTCTGATTAATGCCCTCCTTGCCCGGTCCGTGAGTTTTGGTGGGCAGCCGTCTCTTGGCAGGTTTGCTGTCGTGCCATGTTCTTTCCATTTGGTTATGATAGATTTGATGGCGCTCCTGGGGATCATCAAAGATTTGGATATTTTTTTATAACCTAACCCTGACTTGTACTTTTCAACAACATTGTCCCTTACTTGTTTGGAGAGTTCCTTGGTCTTCATGGCAGTGTTTGGTTAGTGATGCCTCTTGCTTAGGTGTTGCAGCCTCTGGGGCCTTTCAAAATAGGTGTGTATATGTAATGACAGACCATGTGACACTTCAATTGCACACAGGTGGACATCCTTTCACTAATTATGTGACTTGTGAAGGTAATTGGTTGTACCAGAGCTTTTTATGGGCTTTCTAGCAAAGGGGGTGAATACATACGCACATGCCTATTTTCTGGTTTCTATTTCTAAACAAAAGGTTTATTTATATATTTTTCTCATTTCACTTCACCAACTTAGACTATTGTATTCTGATCCATCACATAAAATTCAGATTAACAAAACATTGAACTTAAGGCTGCAATGTAACAAAATATTTTAAAAAATGAAGGTGGGTGAATACTTTTGCAAGGGACTGTATGTGTACGGAGTTGTTTGAGGGCTAATTTTTGGCGGGGCAATCTGTGCTTTTCATTGATGCCATTCTGGGATGTGTAAGGCTTTTTTTATCAATTTATATTTAATTTTTTTTTGTGGGAGGTGTCAATTGTCTATTTTGACTTTTTTTTTCATTTTGCCGTTTTCCGTATGGGAAAATTATTTTTATATTTTAATGGTACAGGCGAATTCGCATGTGGCGATACCCATGATGTGTATTATTTTTTTTTATTGTTTACATTTTTATTTAAAGTACCTAGGGAAAGGGGGGGGATTTGAATTTTTATATTAAAAAAATATATATTTTAAAATTTTTCTTACACTATTTTATAGTTCCCATAACGGGAAGAACATCGTGTCAGCACTCTGTCAAGGAGGGCTAAGCCATGTGCCCTGCTTGGCACACGTGTTTAATCTGGTTATAAAGCAGTTCCTGAAGTCCTCCACCCATCTTTAAGACATCCTGAAAATGGCCAGGAAACTGTGCATGCACTTCAGACACTCTTAACCTGCACAGAATGGCGTTCTTCAACATCGGCTGATATGTGATGTTTCCACCCGTTGGAACTCCACCCTCCACATGTTGCACCGACTATATGAGCAGAGGAAGGCCGAAAATGATTTCTTGAAGATGCAGGTGGATAGGAGTGCTCCACTATGTAACTTCAACATTAGCCAGTGGCAGCTTATGCTTGACACCTGCTGTTTGCTTAGGCCCTTTGAGAAGGCCAGTTTATTTGTCAGTCGCGAGGACTATGGGATGAACAACGTCATTCCACTGCTTCATGTCCTGGAGATGATGCTGATAAATCGACGTTGCGCCTACATCTCACGGCCACATGAGCCCTGTGGGGGCTGAACTGGTGGAGGACATTAATGCACAAGCAATGTATACAGAAATGGGTGTTTTTTCTGCACAGGTGACAGGAGACCAGGCAGATGACCCCGAGACACCATGGCAGTATGCAGTGGAGATGGAGGCAGGGAGTTCCTCTGAGTCCCTTGCACAAATGGCCCGATACATGCTCAGTTGCTTGTGTAGTGATAGCCGAAATGTCACAATTCGGCAGAGGGATAACTACTGGCTCTCCACCATGTTAGACCCTCGCTAACTTTCCACCACTGAGAGGGAGGATAAACTAAACTACTATCGAGACATCCTATGTAGTAAGTTGGCCGCTGCCTATGTACGCCATCGCCCATCATCACGAAGTTCTGACTGGGGGGCCCTCTGGTAATGGCTGCTAAAGGGGGTGGGCAGGAACAGTACCAGCTCCATCAGCAGCAACTTAAGTCAAGAATCTCTGATGAGCAGTGTTCTTCACCCGCCTATTGAAGAAACCACCCACCCACCAGCAGCAGCAAGACATGGAGTAGAACCTGAACCAACGGGTAGTGGCTTACTTGGACTGCACCTTGCCACCCCACATTGACATTTCCTGCCTGGCCAGTAGTGTAGCATCAGAGTGGCAGTTTAGTGTGGCTGAGGCCATAGTTACCCCATGGAGAACTTGCCTTTTCACCCAAAATGTGGAGAGACTGACCTTTGTGAACATAAATCAGGCATGGATCAGCCAGGATTTCCACACACCAGTGCCTGATGCATCAGGCTAAATTATTCTCGGTGCCACACCCAAACATTGTCACCTGCTTCACCTCTCCTCCTCCACTACCTGCTTCAGTCACTATTCTGATGCTGCCACCCGCCTGCTGCCATGCGCTCCTACTGCCACCCACCATCTTGTGCTGTTACCACCACTGCTTTTGCCCTCACCCTCCCTACTCTGTGACTGGGCCACTGTGTGGACCCCTCATTCTGTTGCCACCTCACCACTCTATGACTGGGCCTCTATTTTCCCTGTTTGGCCTTATTGACATCACCATTTATTTTACCCTTTTGATCTGTCAGAATGACGGAAAAATGAGACACACAACGGATCCCGTCTTTGGAGCAGCTGTAAAGCTTGTATCACATGGTCCCTATTTTGCATCAGGATTGGTTCATGATTTCATATCACAAGACCATCAATAAGGACAAGGTAGCAGTTATCTAAAGACCGATCAAAGGCCATTTAAAATAGGTGAACCTTTTAGACAAGAGGGAGGCTCTGCAAAAAAAAAAAAGTAAATGTGTAAAGTACTTTTACCAAACTAGTCTTCGGTCAGTACAGGCCAGCATCACAGGAGATGTTGCAGGAAGCCCAGCAGGGTAGCAGGGGAAGGTGGGGGAGAGGGCAGTTTTGCAGATCCGAGGAAACCAAAGGAGCAATACTGATGGATTACTGACCAAATGCTGACCGTGTGAAAGAGGATGCTTCACAGACAGGATCTGTGTTTTTGGGGTTGCTCTTATGACAGATCAGAAGTTAGGGCAAAATAACTAGGGACGTCAACACAAACTTACAGCTGACACCAGCTCGACTCTGTTGGGGGGGGGGGGGGCTCTACTTGTATCGGTGTGTAACAGAACAGGTTCTGTAGAAATCTGCGGAATCAGCTGATGACCGTGTAAAAGGAGTGCGCACTTTCACTCTTCATACCTGGCGCTAACATTTACCTGTAAGGCTGAGTTCACACTTGAATTATTTGGTCAGTTTTGGCCCCGTAACTGACCAAATAAGTGAAATGTGAAGTGAGGCCTGTCATCTGCGTGTCATCCTGACTCACAGTACTGTTTCACTACCACAGCGGACTCCCTATGCATCTTTCTGCAATGCACAGTGTCCTACACCAATATACAGGCTCTCTGCTGCCGGGAAATAGCAGTTTTTTAACGCAATTCATCATGAATAAATTTGAATCTAATCATTTTTGGAAATTCGGCACCAAGTCCGAATCAATTTTTTTTTAAATTTGCTTATCTCTACTTATCAACATTGAGGACCAAGGTGAGTTTATCTCTCTCCTGCCCTCCTATTCGTCCCTCTCTCCCTCGCACTCCCCCATCGGGCCTCCCAGTTACTTTATTGGTGGCTGTGGCTGACCGCGGCATAGTGAGGAGGGGGGGACGTTCTCCCTTCTTCTCCACTGTGCAGCTGCTTATGAGAACATGGTGTGCACTGAGCTTTGCACGCACCATGTTCACTGATAGTGACCGATACTAAGCTGCACAATAGCAAAAAAATGACAATCCTGGTATCGAATCAGGTACCAAACTATTGAAAAAGTATAAAGACTTCGGTACCTGGTGCAACCCTACTGGGTACACTATAAGAGGGCATTCTAATGTGGGTGGCTGTAGTAGTGCAAACAGTATTGGCAGCACCAGCCGCCCGGCTAGTAGTAGTAGCAGCAGCAGACCACAGTTCTCCCTTTGCTTCTAGTAGGCGCCAGAATATTATAGAGGACAAAGAGGATGAGATTGTGGATTGGATGGCTCACTCCTCAGGCTGATGTCAATTTTAACTTCTGAGTCTGACAATGTGCCATTGAGCCAAGAGTCACAGCATTCCTCCTGCTCTCCTCCTTGCGGCTCCAGAGAAGCTTTTCATTTGCATCATCTCTGTCTCTTAATTCCGCTCTTCTAATGAGAGACCTTCTTGTTTCCTAAGAAGAGGCAACAAAACCCCATGTGCTGTGGAAGATAATCCAAATAGTCTTCCTGTTAATGACTTGTGTGAGAAGTGTCAGAGTTAGGACTGCCATAAGGAGGAAGTTCAGGCAGAGGCGGAGGACCCAATGCATAGCTATTTCGGTGGTGGTGATGGCAGTAGTAGTGACAGTAACAGCAATAGTAGCTATGGTGACAGTGTGACTTGGGTCAGATGGGCAAACCCAGAACAGGGAATCGGTTGGGGGGGGGAGGGGCAAGGATCCCACGATGACATCACTTTCTAATAAAAGTGACGGGAAGGGTTAGGACTATGATGATGATTTTGTGTTGGACAGGACATGGGAGCGGGATCTGTGTGCTGAGGAGGAGGTGGCATCAGAGGAGAAGGGTGATGACGTGGCTGCAATAAAGAGTGGAGGCAATGTATGTCCAGAGCCAGATCTACTTCTATTTTAATGAGCTCGGGAACTGGTGATGCCACTGAAAACAAGTTTGGCTGCCGCTATCTCTGTGCGAGCAACTCATGTTTGGCTGTTTTTCTCCACAAGGCCAACACACAAAACTGATCTGCAGGATTAATATATGTCATTGACATTTAAACTCAAGCATTGGCAACAGAGCTGTATTGCAGCACATGAGACGGCATCACCAAATCCAGTGGGAGAATAGAACTGGCCAGCATTCGATAAAGTCTGTCCACTTTCTCCCAGTCTCCTTTGTGACAGCCAGGTCACAGTCCCAAGCAGTACAGTGACCTTATCATCATCAGCTTCTTCTTCTCCTGCTCATCCTTGTCTTTTGTTCCATCATGAGACATCGATAACAGAATGTGCGGCCATGGGAAATCTATTTGCAACCAGCAATTAGCTTGTGTGCAGACTGAACTCCCACGTGGCCAAGTTGCTGGCAGTGCAGTTGCTGCTGTACCACTTAGCTGTGGTAATTGCAGTGCAGTTCCATTCCTTCACCAAAATGTAAGTCACCACTCTCCCGCTGTCTCTGCTACAAAACGTAGCAGAAGCTGCTTCCCCAACCTGATGCAGTAAACGGACATGCACTGTCTGAACAGCTAGGTTTAGTTGTACCTGGACGATGCCCTTTCTCTGGCACACACCCTGTTCCCTGACCCTATGGACGTCTGGGAAGGCAGATTGGAACAGTGGCTGGAAATGGCCAAGTTTGCTATCACCGTACTATGTTTTCCAGCTTCTTGTGTCATTTCAGGGAGGGTTTTCCTCATGGCGGGTGGCATTTTCCCACCCAAGCAGGAAAAATTGTCCTATGTGTTTGCAAAACATTAGCTTTGTCAAAATAATTCAGGCACATGGATCCTTGAGGATTTTCACTCATTTCCAGCAGATTACAATGAATAGATCTGCCATTCCTCTCTTTTTACGATCAGCCAGTGATGTGACTGCCTGCCTGTTCATGGTGCTCCATACTGTACTGCAGCTGCTGCTCCGCCTGGTGCCATTACTACTACCCCTAAATGGCTGCACATTGCCTGCCTTTTTTGTGAGGTTTCTCATTGCACTGCTGCTCCCAAAAAAGGGAGAATTTTTGGGAAGGCATCTGCCTCCAATACGGGACAACTTTTGGAATGTTTTTAATTTTAAAAAGCAGAACACATGAGACGGCACAGTGTTTTTTTAAACAGGCTGCTTCTTAACACTGTCAATAATGCGTCCAATTGTGTGAAAGAGTTAAAAAGACACTGTGCCGTCGCATGTATTCCAATAATTGTCCCATATACACAGAGCTAAGAAAGAAGAAATATAAAAAAGAAATGCAAGAGAAATAATGTGTCCTAGGAGATCTTAGAGTGTGATATACCAGATCTCAGGCCAATTGGAGCACTTGTAATTGAGGTAGAATCGATTCAGACCCAAATCAATTTCTTAGAGTGATTCGTTCGAATTTAAACAAAACAAATTTAAAGAAATTCGCTCATCTCTAAGGCGACTTTCACTTCTGCCCTTTCCGCCTATTGATCAATGGGGACAAAACTGAACGAAACGGAGAGCACCAGAATGCATTCCGTTCCGTTTGGTTGCATCCCCATCGCGAACAGAATAACGCTGCAAGCAGCACAATATAAGTCAATGGGGACGGATCCATTTTCTTGTACACAATAGAAAACGGTTCCGTCCCCCATTGACTTTCAATAGAGTTCATGACGGATCCGTCATGGCTATTTTAAAGATAATACAACCAGATCCAGATGCAGACGGTTGTATTATCATGACGGAAGTGTTTTTGCTGATCCATGACGGAAAGTAGCTGTGAAAGTAGCCGAATTCATGTCTTGTAGAAGTGTTTCATTTTCGCCTGGACATAAGAAAAACTAGCAGCGGGGTATATTTTTCTCATATCTTTCATCTTGCAGGAAAGTTCTGGTGAAACGATGAGTGGACTTGAAAAACCCATCTCAGTGTCTGTGAAAGGTAAATCATAAATCTTTCATAAATCTTTTTGATTGTAAATGTCTTTATTAATGGGACAATTAATAGGAAGTTCAGAGAAACCTCCTCTTCATCATCATTAATGATACAATTAATATTAAGAATTAATTTAATGCTATAATATCCCTTGATCTTCATTGGCATCGGTAAAATGTGACACAATGTGAATAGATTCAATCACAAACACAAAAATTATTGGAGGGTAAATGCCGATTCAGAATAAAGGTCACATGATACGATAGGCCAAAGAACCTGTAGTATGTGGACCCATGGGGTACATCTCCAGTCAGACAGGTTCCCACCTTGCAGGGGAGATCAGTAGTACAGGATGTAAGCATTCAGTCAGATTAATAAATGTGTAAAGTACTTTTACCAAACTAGTCTTCGTTCAGTACAGGCCAGCATCACAGGAGATGTTGCAGGAAGCCCAGCAAGGTAGCAGGGGAAGGTGCGGGGAGAGAGCAGTTTTGCAGATCCGAGGAGACCAAAGGATTTCTATACTGATGGGATCCAGTTAAGAAGGAAATTGCCAAGGAGGGCCAGACAGCCAATATCAGAGGAGGTAGATCTTGATCCTGATGGAATCCTGAGTCTGAGAAAAGATGAACTTCACCTATTTCTGACAAAAAGGGCAAAGGGAATCGCCAGTGATAGGAGATCCCTCAATCCTGAAACAAGTCAACCAGTGGTGGCTGACACGTTGCACCAATATGTAGTGGGGAAAAGTTTATATCAGTGTGTTTATGCAGGGGATGCTCCAGGTTATTGAAGATGGTAGTGATCACATTTCCTGGCTTGCAATTGTCTTAATAAAGCTGCGAAAATAATATAATTTTGTTTCATTTTCCAGTGGAAGACGGGATGAGCGACTCCTATGGACATCTCCATTTATCTTCCCATCATGAAGCAGAAGATACCAATACCACACAGGATGATTCAATAACTCCTAATGTACCCTCAGTCCTTCACAGCAGAGATATGTCCACTGATACCGCTGGTCACAAGAAACCTTCATCCAAGCAATTACTGATTGGTAAAACAAGAACTAAACAGAAATGTGGGAATTTTTTTTCTAGTGAGAAACGTTTTAAAAAGAAATCTAATCTTTTTTGGGATGAGAGAAATTGCAGAGATAACAGGTCATTTTCATGCTTGACATGTGGAAAATCTTTTAGCATGAAATACATTCTAGTTAGACATCAGAGAACTCATACAGGGGAGAAGCCATATTCATGTCCTGAATGTGGGAAAGGCTTTCACAAGCAATCAAATTTTATTCAGCATCAGAGAACTCACACAGGGGAGATGCCATATTCATGCCCAGAATGTGGGAAAGGCTTTAACAATCAATCAAATTTTATTCGTCATCAAAGAACTCATACAGGGGAAAAGTCATTTTCATGTCTTGAATGTGGAAAGTACTTTAGTCAGAAATCCATTCTAGTTACACATCAGAGAACTCACACAGGGGAGAAGCCATTTTTATGTCTTGAATGTGGAAAGTGCTTTAGTCAGAAATCAAATCTTGTTGCACATCAGAGAACTCATACAGGGGAGAAGTCATTTTCATGTCTTGAATGTGGAAAGTACTTTAGTCACAAATCCGTTCTAGTTACACATCAGAGAACTCACACAGGAGAGAAGTCATTTTCATGTCTTGAATGTGGAAAGTGCTTTAGTCGGAAATCAAGTCTTGTTGCCCATCAGAGAACTCACACAGGGGAGAAGCCATTTTCATGTTCAGAATGTGGGAAGTGTTTTAGAGTGAAACCATTGCTTATACAACATCTAAGAAGTCACACAAGAGGGAATCCATTTTAATGCGCAGAATGTGGGAAACGTTTTAGCCAGAAATCAAATCTTGTAAAACATCTAAGAACCTACTTAGGAAAGAAGCCATTTTCATGTCTTGAATGCGGTAAATCTTTTGGTATAAAGCAAATATTGTTAGACGTCAGAGAATTCACACAAGAGAGAAGCCATTTTCATGTTCAGAATGTGTGAAATGTTTCACCTGTCAAGCAAGTGTTGCTCGATACTGCAGAACTCGCTCAAATGAGAAGCCATATTTATGTGGAAATGTGGGAAGTCTTTTTTTCAGAAATCAAGTCTTGCTAAACATGAGAAAATTCACTTAGAAGAGAAGCCATTGTAATGTTGAGATTGTAAGACATGTGAGAGATATGGAGCTTCATTGTGGAATCTGCTGCCTAATCATGTCTTCTTTATAACTTAAAACGGTTGTGCAGTTTCCCATATTAATGACCTATCCTCAAGAAAGTGAGTCGACCAGTATGCACCAACATTGAGAACGTGTAGAAGAGATCTGGGAACAGATTTCATTTGAGACATGCTTGAATTTGATCAATAGCGTGCCCAGTACTGACAGACTGCAGAAGGAGAGACATTGCTACTCTCTCCCTGTAAACTGTACATGGCTATCACGGGTAAGGAAGGTAGAGAGGAAGTGCACCCCCTTGACTTCCACCCTCAACCCTGTCCCTGCCTACTTGCACCACCCGCCCTAGGTGACGGGGCGCAACTGGGCGACGGTCCCTCCCCTACGTAAGTGCAAAGTAGAGAGAGGAACCGGACAGCAAGGCAGAGAGCGGTATACGAGACTTAGGTGAACGGATAGACAGGGAAGGGGACAAGAGAAAGGTACCCAGTAATGGGAGAGGCAATGGCGGGTCAACTAGCCGATATCAGGTCCAGGAGGTCACGTCAATACAAGATTCTGAGGGGTTAGGTCATGTGGTATTTTTATAGAGCAGGTTTTTTATGGACGCGGTGATACCTAATATGTATACTTTATTTATATTTTTTTGACATTTAACACAATAAAAGCATTTTTGAAACAAAAAAAATCATGTTTTAGTGTCTCCATAGTCTGAGAGCCATTTATTTTTATTTTTTGGGCGATTGTCCTATGGAGGGGCTCATTATTTGCGGGATGAGGTGACAGTTAGATTGGTACTATTTTTGGGGGAATACGCATTTTGATTGCTTGGTGTTGCATTTTAAGTGATGTAAAGTGACAAAAATGGCTTTTTTTTACACAGTTTTAATTTTTTATGGTGTCTATCGGACGGGGTGGATCATGTGGTATATTTATAGAGCCAGTCGTTATGGACGCGGGGATACCTAATATGTGCGGTTTCTTTTTTTTTCTTCTTTTTTTTTTTATTCGAAAATCAGGGGAAAGGGGCGTGTTTTATATATTTTTTTTACTTGAAACTATCATTTTTATTCAAAACACTTTTTTTTACTTTTGTTTTAAAACTTTTATTTCTACTTCAACTTTTAGGGTCTGATCCCCTCTGCAATGCATTACAATACATCTGTATTGTAATGCATTGCCTGTTCGCATACTACAGTGAGTCATACACTAACAGGTTGCCTAGGAGACGGGCCTGAGGCTGGATCTCCTCGGCACCCGTAGAAGGCAGGTCCTGATACCGTGCAAGGCATTGGGCAGCCTCTGCACGGCATCTGGCTACCTTGTCACGCATCGGGTCCCCACCACAGCAGTGCGGGGACTCTATGCGCTGATTCACCCACCGCAAACCACTTCTATGTCGCGGTTAGCGCGGACCGCGGCATAGAAGGGGTTAATCAGCCGGCATCGCTGTAAACAGTGATACCAGCGGATACAGCAGGGGCCCGGGATTGCTGGACCCCTGCAGTAAATCGGGCGCACACCGCTCCGGTGCCCGCCCGATCATCCAGCCGTGCATGTACGTCAGAATGCATTCTGACAATGCATTCCCCGCCGTACATGCACAGCGTTCTGCGTTAAGGGGTTAAGGAATACGGCTTTTTCACAGATCAACATATTATTAACTTTTACCCTGAATTCCTCCAATGTTGGAGGATTTCCTTGTATCCAGTGTAGGGCTATCAGTTTTCGGGCTACGTATAACAGTCTACCCACCGCAACCTTTCTCTAATCATCTGTCCCCACCTTAGAGACATATCCTAAAAGACATATTTTGGTACCCCTATCTACCCTCACTGACATTTTATCATGTATTATCTCCAATATACCTTTCCAATATCCGCCTAAGCTCTGACATTGCCACAGCATGTGGAATAAATCAGCTGGCTCATAAGAGCACCACCATAGGCATTTTGCATCTGTTCTGACGCCTATGTGCTTCAGAAATATTGGCGTCAGATTTATTAATGGTCCTTTAATACTGTGATAAATGTGGTTTGACGGTAGCAGTTTATCCTTCAGTAAGCGGCTTTACAAAAGTCGCGTGTCTTTACGAAAAAGTTGCATGTTCTAATAAAAAGTTGCATAAGATAAGCAATTTTTTCGCGACTTTTTAAATTGTCGCAATAGTAAATCTGTCTAGAGATTAATTTACATAAAAACTTTACATTAACTTTAAGAAAACTTTTCATTAATTTACATTAACTTTCAGAAAACTGGCGAGCATAGCGCAGAGCCAATAAAAGTCACAAATTTTTGCGCAGTTTTAGCGATTGAGCAAAAATTTGCGACTTTTTCACTCATTATTTTGACTTGAGCTAATGATAAATCTGGCCCTATGTACAGTATGATAAACAGTTGAGATAGTTTACCTTGTTCACTCAGTGAGGTCAGCGGGATCGCCTCTAAGATGTCTTCCCATTGATCTTGTCACAGCCCTCCCAGATCTCGGATGAGAATCCAGGAACTTATCCAGTAATAAAGTGTACAGCATAGATATCAGGCCTCTCCTTCCACCTCCTGTGATAATTCGTTTTTGGGCTTTTTCTAATTTGATGATGCTAGTACCTTTTTTTAAAGTAGTATAATACGCGTGTCGCAATTAAAGATATTGATAAAAGCTAGTGCGAGAAATCCGGAATCTCTCCTGTATATCCGTAAAGGACCTAAACACTCCATTGTCTAGAAGATCTCCTATTCTAAGGATCCCTTTGTTTTTCCATTCTTGAAGGCCAGACAGAGAGAGGAACTCTGGGAGTATGGGATTGTTCCATATGGGAAATATTTCACTAACGCCTTTGACCCCTCTCAGCTGCTTGACCTTATCTTAAACTTTTTTCATAATTTCAATTAAAGGCAACTTTTCCTCCAAGATATAAATTCCCATACCCTCCAAAATCCACACCAGGTCACTCTTACCTATTGTATGAAGTAAAATCTGACTAGTCATATCTTTAAGCGTACACTCCACCCACCCCTTAAGATCCTGACTCTGCGCTGCTAAATAATAAATCCACGGATTTGGTACCGCCAATCCCCCCGCCGCTTTAGCATATTGCAAAATCTCCAGTTTAATGCTGGGCTGACCTCCTCTCCATATTAAGTCCCTAAATATTGCATTGATTTTATGAAATCTATCCAGTGGAAACCAGACCGGGGCATTATGGAGTATATATAACAGTTGTGGCATCATTATCATCTTCAGAAGGTTTACTCTGCCCACAACTGAGAGAAATAGTTTGCACCATGCTTTAACCTTCAATCTAAATCTCACCAACAGCGGGGACAGATTTAGCTCTTCAAAGTCTCTAATCCTGGGCCGAAATGTGGATACGTAAGTATTTAATAGTTTCCACGCATGGAATATTATTAGCAATGGCCGTGGCAGATACATCCTGACCATCAATAGGCATCAGCGCTGATTTTTGCCAATTGATAGAAAGTCCTGACAGTCTACCAAACCACTCTATAAGGAACATGATGGCCGAAAGGGAGGTTGACGTGTCCCCCAAAAATAGGGGATTATCGACCGCATACAACACGATTTTATTGTGTATCTGTCCATATTGGAATTCCTTAATTTCTGTAGATTTCCTCACAGCTGCTGCTAATGGCTCAATGGCTATAGCAGAGTAGAGGCGATAATAGGCAGCCTTGTCTAGTTCCCCTAGCCAACTGAATATAGTTAGACACTCCCCCATTAGCCCGAATCCGCACCTTCGGTTTAGAGTATAGGACCTGTACCCATATAATAAATCGCTGTCCAAATCCCATACATTTCAATGTACCCCAAAGATATCCCCACTCCAAACTGTCAAAGGCCTTGGCAGCATCAAGTGACAGAATTGCCCTATCTCCATAGTTATCTGCCGCGATCTGTATACTGGTATATACTCTGCGAATATTAAATTAGCTTAGATTTCTGGGGCATAAACAATAGTCGTTAACATCTGCCGTTAGAAGAATTATCGGCCTGTGCGAGTCGGGATATCTCTGGTCCTTTCCTTACTTTGGAATCACTACTATTAGGGCCTCCTGCATAGAAGACAGGAGAGAGCCTACCTCCAACGAGTAATTGAAAACCCTTACCAGTTCTGGTAACATCACTCCCTGAAAGCTCTTGTATACTTCTACTGGGATGTATACTTCTACTGGGATACCATCAGAACCCAGGGCTTTGTCATTAGCCATATTTTTAAGGGCCTCCTTCAACTCCTCCAGAGCAATAGGCTCCTCTAACATTTCTTTCTTTTCTACTGTCAGATAAGATGGGTCTGCCTCCTCAAGAAATCTTAACTCTTCCTCCGATTCAGAGGCTCTTGAGGTATAGAGTGAGGAATAGAATCCCTCAAGCACTCCCAAGATATCTCCCGAATCTATGCATGAATTCCCCTGGGGATCTAACAATTCGGTTATACATGATGACCCTTGCTGAGCCCTAGAAATAACAGATAGCATATGTCCCACTTTTTCGCCTTCAGCAAACAAGCGTTGCTTATAAAAGCTTTGTTTGCTGTCTGCAACCTGTAATAGATGACATCTCAGTTGTTCCTGTGTCATTCTCAATGCCTCACTATAGGCCTGGGAGTTTTATGCGCCCTATCATCCGCTTCCGTAGATCTGGTTTTATGTGCGCTAATAGACTTGATCATTAGTAGTGATGAGCGGCAGGGGTCATATTCGAATTCGCGATATTTTGCGAATATTTTGTAGAATATTAGTCGAATATTCGCAAATTTGAATATTCGTTATATTCTACGATTTTTTTACTCGAAAAATCGGCAAGGTAACGATCGTGTAACATGCGAATTGCGAATTTTTTAACTTTTAGACAAAGAATATTATAGCACTATATTAGCTAAATTGCTCTATATTTGTTTTTTTTCGAATATTCGCTATATTGCTATATATTCTTGTTTTAGAATATTACGAATATTCGAAAAAAAAACGAAGTTATAGCAATATAGCGAATATTAGAAAAAAAACTAATATAGAGCAATTTAGCTAATATAGTGCTATAATCTTCTTTGTCTAATAGTTGTAAGTTGAAAAATTTGCAAAAAACATTCGCAAACAACACTACTCCTAAAGTCAAGTATATTGCAGCCTTCTTATTGGCCCACAAGCTAGAAGCAGGGAGGGATCATGTGTACTGATAAAAAAAATAAAAAAAATTGAATACAAAAATCGAATATTCGAAATTACGAATATATTACTATATTCAAAATATTCGCTAATTTTCGAAGTACCTATATTCGCGATAAAAATTCAAAATTCGAATATTCGTGATCAACACTAATCATTAGCCCCCTTAGATATGCTTTCATAGCATCACATACAGCATGCGGGGACGACGTACCCACATTCATCTTAAAGTATTCTTTAATGGAGTCAGCCATATCTGAAAGGTCACCTAAGATTTGTAGCCAAAATGCATTACACTTCTATAATTTCACCTCCGGTCTGGTCCCCCCAAGCTTTAGCTCCACTTTCCCTTCATCCAATCTTAATGTGGATACCCTCAAATGAAAGCTAAAAGACTTTATGTTCATGTCCATTATATAACTATAACTTGAATGTGTTTTAGTAAACAAATAATAAAAACAAAATTTGTGTCAGTGTCCAAATATATATGGACCTAACTGTATATTGGGAGAGTATGAAAAAGATAAAGAATTTTAACTGAATTGGCCACTACTAAGTATGATAGAGTCAAATCTTTCCATTTACCTAATGTGGATTCCAGGTTATTAATATAGAGATTGATGTTGAATCTAAATAATTTAGCCGGGTGTCTCGTTACGAATATTCCCAGGTACTTTAAAGAGTCAGTTTTCCATTGACATTCACGCTTACATGCAACTACTTTCTCTTTGATGGTGTCTTCTACCATGCTAACCTGTTCCTGGGCTGGTGGGAGGAGACAGATATGTTCGGTGAATCTCTGGCCCATGTCATCACACAAGTGGGGACATGGGTCAGGTTCATCGATGACATTTTTCTTTTGTGGAATGGAGAGGCTGGCCAACTACAACAATTTGTAGAAAGACTTAATATTAATGATGTGGGGCTACGGTTTACGTCAGAGGCCCAAAAAGCCTCCCTACCTTTTTTGGATGTAGTCATCATGGGAGGGAGACAGGGTGAACTTCAAACCAAAACATATAGAAAGTCCACATCCACCAATGCTCTTCTTAGTTGGAACAGCCACCATCCCCTTCCCCTTAAAAGGGGCATTCCTACTGGACAGTATTTGCGAATGAGGAGGAATTGTTCCCCATGAGAGAATTCAAACAACAGGCGGATGATTTACGGGAAAGGTTCAGGGAAAAGGGCTACCCCGAATCGACTCTCAGAGCAGCATACCAGAAGGCCTGCTCAAGGAGTCGAACAGAATTGTTACATCCTAACAAAATAGAGAAAAGGGATAAACAGATTCGCCCAATTGGCACCTTTGACGGGGCCGCAAGAGAGGTACGTGAAGTCCTATCCAAACATTGGAACATCCTATTGCTGGACCCACACATTAAAGATATTGTCGTGCCCACTGATAATATCACGTATCGCAGGGGTCGATCCATAGGAGACTGTTTAGTACGCAGCCACTTCAGCGAGACCAACGAGCAGTCAGGTAGGTGGCTAAAACCACCTGCAGGTTGCTTTTGCTGCAGTGGTTGCGTCGCTTGCCCCTTTATCAATAAAGGCTGTGACTTCCAAAGCAATGTAACCGGCAAGACCTATTCCATCAAGGGATTTCTAAATTGTAGATCCAAAGGAGTAATTTATAAGGCCACATGTCATTGTGGCATGGAATATGTGGGCAAAACCACACGGGAATTTCAAAGGAGGGTGGGGGAGCATCTTGGAGACATCAGGCACAAAAGAGACACCCCACTAGCCAAACACATAGAAATCAGCCACAATGGAAACTATAAGGGCATCACCTTTATGGGCATTGAATCAATCCCTCCCTTAAAGAGAGGGGGCAACTGGGACAGGAGGATATTGCAGAGGGAGACGTGGTGGATATTTGAGCTCAAAACTTCTAACCCTACTGGCCTCAATGAACAGCTTTCTTTCAGCTGCTTCACTGAGGAGACAAGATCTACCCATTGATTTTGAGGAGACATGATCCACCCACTGATTTTGGGGTAGATTCACCTTATCTAGTATACTTACCTGTATACCTACACACAACATGAGTCACCCATCCCGACAGGGTAAACATACCTGTCCTGCACCCATATTGTAGAAATATGTCCCATCGTGGTATGGCTAATACACCCCTTTTGGTATGTGTTTTTTTTGGAGAAGAGTGTCCCAACTGGACCAATTTGGAGTGGGGTACACATTTTTGGGTGCCCCATACTTTGGTCCTTTATTGTGGTTTGGATATTGTTCCACAATTAATTAATAACAACATACCCTGGCTGTATTAACCCCCCTATGTATCCATATAGGATTCATTTCCTTAATAGATACCCCCCCCTCCCCATGAGTCCACATTGGGCTAATTTTCCTTAAGATTAATATTGAAATTGTTCACTGGTAGATGATCTGTTTTCAGAGTGCCCTGACATATAATATCTATATATGGGGAGAATTTATTGATCTACCGACATCAGAGATTGAAGAGATTCGGCCGCAACATAATGGACGGCTCTGCTTTCAGTGCCGCTCCCGATCATGTGATTCCAGATGGTGGGCAGTCAATGGATAGGACTGAGGGCCACCTAGGGACAGTCAGAGAGGGATTCGATTTATAGTTAGGATACAGGGACATTTTCAGGGGAAGAGACCCAGCATCTGTCTCCCTCTTATAATCTATCCCTTTTTTTTCCTAACTCACCCTCCGAGTGAGCCAGTGAACACATCTCCTGGCTGCTTTATGTACTCCCTACCAGTTCACTTTGGTTGGCAGTTGAGTGTCACCTCCTAGGGAGGTATTTGTTATACATATAATTTTGCTGGGCCTATCATTTTAAACGGTACTAATAAAAGTATATTTTAAGGTTTTCCATTATTCAATTTATTAGAATCCATTGACAGGGAAAGGCTAAGGACCATAGTGATTTGGAAGGGCCGCGGAGTAGCAGTACTTCTGTCTTGTCCCGAATAATAGTGGAGCCTGACAGACTCCTTGTGGCTTCAAGTTCTCGTATGAGGCCATGCATGACTTGTTTGGGGTTGGTGACTACAAGCAAGATATCATCGGCAAACGCCGCTACCTTCGGTTCTCTAGCACCCACCCAGAGTCCCTGAAAAGCCGGAGTTCACAATAAGTGACGCAGAAGGGGGTCTATGGAGAGATTAAACAATAGGGGCGACAAAGACAACCCTGACTGGTGCCTCGAAATAGATCTATCATTGGTGATTTACACCCATTGACCACCACACAGGTCGTTGCATTCATATGAAGGTATTCAACATACCGTAAGTATTGATAGTTATGTCTGGCAGCACAATAAAGAAGCAGAGATTTATTAAACTGCAGTAAAGTAGAACCGGCTTAGTTCCCCCTAGCAACCAATACAATTCCACCTTTCAGTTTGCAAAGGAGCTGTGAAAAATGATTGGTTGCTATGGGGAACTAAGCCGGTTCTACTTTACTACAGTTTGATAAATCTCCCCCTTATTGTTCCACCTCTAGCCTCCCTATAAGGCTGTCTGTGGTCAGGTCAGGTCCTGAACTGAAATAGTATATAGCCGGTTCACAGTAAATTGGCTAAATACGATACAGGTCCTTACGGAGAATAGTATTTAGCCAAGTCACTGTGAACCGGCTATATACTATTTCAGTTCAGGACCTGACCACTAGGGGGCAAAAAGGTCCTTACCAGTGATAGGAAATAGCCAGCTCACATTGAGTCGGCTATATACTATCACTGGTAAGGACCAGGTCCTTACGGAGTATAGTATTTAGTGACAACCCACAGTGAGTTGGCTAAATACTATACTCCGTAAGGAGTCCTACATATATACAGGACACTTGTTAACAAACCCCCAAATATATAGTATCATGGTCTCTACCTGTATATGTGAATGATCATTAAGTAGTTTAGTCCTAATGTTCCAAGTAGCGCTAACAGTTCGTCCGAAGCGCTTCTGGCTCTACTCACACTTTGCGCGCAGCTCCGGCCAGCAGCTAGCGCACGTGTGGAGGAGCCTGCAGGGATGAGTCCAGGAGCGTCTGGAAACATCAGCTGCAGAGAGAACCGCACGGCAGCGCAAGTGTCACTTACCACATAAATTTAGCTTATACTCCGTAAGGACCTGGTCCCCACCAGTGATAGGAGATAGCGACTCTAGAGGAGCTGTCTATTTCCCATCATTTGTAGCGACCTCTTCTTCTGCCTCGTTGATCTGGTTACTGAACTGTGTTAGGATTTAGTTGCTTCTCAATGACTTGGCTAAATCCCCTTGTCTGTTAGGACCTGGTCAGTAACTATGTCCAGTAACATCTTCTACATGGATGCAGTGTTATAGTATACAATAAAGGTATATAGGTGACTAGTGTAGAATAAGCCTCTTTTATGTTTATTTCCGAAAAATTTACAATAAACAATAAAAAACTATCATGTGACTTCTGAGCACTTGTCTCTGCAGAATTGTCCGGTCCTGTGATATTCATGGTAAAGCGCTTTCCAGAAACATCTGGTCATGTGATCTCAGTACTTTCATAGAAGTTAAAGGGGTTATCCGACACTGAAAATATCCCCACCAATGCCCGGGCACCTTGTATGGATTATACTTACCTGCTCAGTGGCACCCGCATCGCTGCATCTCCCTGTCGCTCAGATCAAAACATCCAGTGCGGGGGGCATTTGGTGACAGGGGGAGCAGCCAATAGCAGGCCTCAGCGGTGACCAGACCCAAGGGGGCTCGTCCCAGTCCCAGCCCGCTATTGCCTGCTCTCCCTGTCACCAGCCATTTTGATCCGAGTGATGGGGAGATGCAGCAGTGGCCATGCAGGGACCCGGAGCGATGCCAGTGCCCTGAGCAGGTATAATCCATACAAGGGGCCCGGGCCTTGGCGGGGATACTTTCGATATCAGATAACCCCTTTAACATTATTGGTTTAAAAAACAAATTAGAAATTTCCTATATTCTCAAAAGGACCTTTTCCATCTATGTTGTACTAGGAAGGATTCATACTGCTGAGGTCCTTTTTAGGGATAGGATTTAGCCGACTCACACTGAAGTGACTATTTCCCGTACCCCAAAAGGACCGATTCCATCCATTATGTACTAGGTCCTTTTCCTGCTGAGGTCCTTTTCAGGGATTTAGCTTATAGTCAATGGGGACAGAGCGGCTGTCTGGGGGCACACGGTCACTAGCAGCAGGACGGATCCGACAGGCTGTTCACCCGACGGAAAAGCCTGCCGGAGGTCTGTGCCACTAGTGTGAAAGTAGCCTTACTTACATAGAAGTGAATAAGTCCCTTACCCCCAAAAGGACCTTTTCCATCTATTAACAAGGAAGTTGTTAAACAAACTTTATAAAAATACAGTGATCATGATCGTGGTTCAGAAATGAAGAAGCAGCTTTTTTTTTTTAAATGGCCTTTCAAAATGCATCCCTTTAGGAGGGGCAGATCCTGGACGGAGCTGACACATTACTAGTGCATGGGGGCAGTGAAATGAGATGTCAGTGAAGTCAGAATAGTAGGAAGAGGCAAAAAATGAGGGTGACGTCACTGTCAGAGGTAACATCATCCTGTTGTCAGATGATGTTGTTGATGGCTCAGTCGTTCGACATTTTCATCTCCTTTATCCATAATAACAGACGCCCAACAGTTAGTGGAGTCAACGGTTAAGGCCTCATGCACACGACCGTTTTGGCGGCTCAGATGCGGGCCCATTCACTTCAATGGGGCCACAAAAGATGCGGACAGCACTTCGTTCCGCGGCCCCGTTAAAAAAATATCACATGTCCTATTCTTGTCCGCGCTTTGCGGACAAGAATAGGCATTTATATTGCCGGCGCCCCTTCCGTTCCGCAAATTGCAGAAGGCAACACAGGCGGATTCTGTTTTTTGCGGATCCGCGGTTTGCGGACCGCAAAAACCTGCAAGGCATGAGGCCTAATACTGACTAGGAGGCTGGTACCGCCACTACTGGTGGATAATGTGGTTTTTCTTCTATTATCCTGTCCTCTTTCATTTTCTGTTGCCAATCATATCCTAATCAAATATGACTGTTTTCAACTACACACCAAATTGCAGTCTGTGATGCAAGAAATTATTTTCCTGTACTACATGCAATATTCCAGTGTACATTTTTTTATTTAAATACACACCTAAATGGCGATTGTACACAGAGTGAGGCAAGAAATTGAGTTGCCTTAGAGAATGCAATATTGAAATGTACGTTTTCTCAAATACAAGGCAAAATGCCGTGGGATGATTGTCTGCTGTATAAAATGCAGGTTTTGTTCAAATTAATGAAAAAGAAAAATCCAATTTTAGTTGGCACTGCACTAAATAAAGAATGTGCAGTCACTTAATTCTCAGTTTTCTTTTGCACAGATAGATTGTGTGTGTCACAGTGTAAATGACTCCCTCCCTGAACACACTATATTTTCATTGTGGTCGTGGCTCATCAGAAAACCGTGAATCCTACGGGTGACTACGTGACCTGCCTAACTAATAGGACTAAGCGGCTTGAGTTGTGCCATAACCGCTGCGTCGTAGGGGTACCTGAATAAGAGGGCATCCCTAGAGGAATGAAACTGAATGAGGGAGGGTGGGGGGGTATGCCGAATCCACACAGGACGAGGTGGAGTGGGTGCGCCTAGCTATATAAAGCCGTGGGGGGAGGGGCACCCCTCCCACAAATACAGGCCAATAAATCGGCCTTAATACTTGTGGTTGTGGCTCATCAGGAAACCGTGAATCCTACGGGTGACTACGTGACCTGCCTAACTAATAGGACTAAGCGGCTTGAGTTGTACCATAACTGCTGCGTCGTAGGGGTACCTGAATAAGAGGGCAAAACACCAGAAAAGCGACATTAGAAATGTATTACATACAATTCTTACATTACCAAGTGCTGAAATGCAAGCAACATTTCCTGCTTAGGTTGGGGAATGTATCTATTAAAGCAGGAGGATCGCCAGCGGCCTAATTTGCGAATAATATGAGCCGGGACCTTGTTTCTTGACGCAGCGCCAATCCGAAATAAGTGACCGGACAGGGTGGCAGGATTCAACCCTAGATTCGAAACTAAAACACAGACATGCTCAATGAATTGTGAGGTGGTTAATGGCCGCATGGGAAACGGCAATAGCGGCCCCTGAGGTTTATGACTAGCTAGGGTGGTTAAGCAAGTGTTGCAGGACCATGACAGGACACCAGGCATGTGCCGTCGGGAAAAAGGTCACATCTGTAGGGGGACCAGTCTGGGACGTCTTGGTGACCGGTAAAGATAAAACCAGACCATCGGGACTACGGATCAGCTAATTGATTCTGATGAACCTGCTGTTGGAGTTCTTGCAGGTGAACTCTCCTGGTCTTAGGAAGCTGTAGAAGGCGAGGTAGACAGCTGCTTTTAACACTAAACTGGGGAGAAGACCGAATGGAGCTCTGTCAACCATGTCCGATAGGTCTCGGAATAATTTGCCGGAAATGCCGGTACGGCATGACTGTTTTGCAGTACCGGATTTCTCTAATCCTCTCAAAGCGGCCTTGATAATGTGCGCAGAAAACAGGGAGCCCCTATCCGGATGACTAAGCGAGGTGAAATGCTGGACCCCTGCAAGGTAGGACTGGACGGTATTGTGTGATAGTTTACACTCCGAATGGCAGTAGCCAATGAAGACCAGGACATAGTTAATGAAATTGGTATCCAGCCCGTGGAGTAGCTCCTGGAGGTATTAGTCGATAGGGATCTGTCAACTAGTCGATGTGCTGTGAGCAGATGGCTGGTTAATCCAGAAACAGGGTTGAAAATGGTGGGACTGTGGTCCCTGTGGCATGTGCTTCTGGCACAACCTGGAAAAAGAGGGAAAAATTAGCCCGAGACAAGGCGTCGGCCGCCACATTCTGGGTACCACGGATATGTGAACAGCAATAACGGAAATGGTAAGTCAGGGAGAGCTGGACCAAGCGTCTAGTGAGAGACATGACGTGTGGGGACTTGGACCTACCCTTTAATAAAATGTTTACTGTGGCAGTGTTATCAGAAATGAAGAATGGGACCATAGGTGACCCCAGGAATGAGCAGCTGCTACAATAGGGTAAAGTTCGAAGAGCGCTGACGTCTGCATGAACCCAGGAATCTTACTTCGGGCCAAGTCCCGGCCAACCAGTGGGTGCCAACAATTGCGGAAAACCCTGTAGTGGCTGGTGCATCCGAAAAGACCATAGGGGAAGTATTACTGGCGGCCGGAATAAAGAGGGAGACTCCATTCCAATGACACAGGAAATGATCCCACATGACTAAGTCTGCCATGGCTTGCGCATCTAGTTGAACTGGACTGTCTTGGTTGGCTGCATCAGGGAGGAGGGCTAGTAACCGAGATATGACCTGCCCTGAAGAATGATTCGCATGGCAAAGTTCAGCAATCAGCATGCCAAAGAGTGACTGCAGATCCGCCTTGGTTGTGACTCTGCCTAGCGTGAACCTGTGGATGACATCTCTAATCCTGACTAATTTCTGGCAACCTAGCTACCATGTTGTCGGAGTCCAACACAATCCCTAAAAAGGTGATGACAGTGGAAGGGCCTTCGATTTTCTTAGGTGACACGGGAACCCCAAGCTTGGAAAAGACTGCCAACATGGTGTCAAGGGCCTGCTGAGGTCTGTCAGGGGATTCGAGGTAATAAATTAATGACATGATCGCAGCGAAATTCTGTTTCTAAGATCCGGGTAAGGCTCTGCACGAACTGGTCAAAAAGCCAGGGGCTACTCTTGGAATGCTATTGCCACAGCGAAGGCATGTGTCTCCGCCAGTTCTGTGAGAAGGTCTGGCAGACGTCCTTATCTACCCCTTGCATGACATCTCCTTTTCTTCTCCCAGGTGTCAACTATTTAGATTAATCATCTCCCTTTATATTCCCTCCCATACTGCCTCACTTTGCGGTTTATACTACTTCCTGGATGAAGTGTTCACTGCTGGAGGTTGCTGCTGTTTGCTCAGATAAGTCTTTTCATGTATTGTGTTTCCTTGCTGGCTTAATTCTAGGTGACCCTAACTCCGCCCATAATTAAGTGCAGGGAGTCACACATGGGTTTTCAGGTGTCACACAGTCTTAGGTAAGTGGGCATGCAATCGTCTACCATTGAGATCCTTGCATTGGCATAGCAGTCAGGGAGAGCTCTTAGGGTTTTATAGGGCTCACCTATATGCTCCTTAGTTTGGGATCAAGCCAGTCGGATGTTTATTCATAAGTTCCAGCTATCTGCAACATCATCCGTGACATTATAAACTGCCGTAACCGTCTTAAGCATGGATCCGGTTTCAGCCTTGATTGACCGCATTCAAGGTCTTTCGCTGGAGGTAGCAGATCTCTGTAAAACTGTGTCTCAGTTTCAGGTGACCGGTTCTGCTGGCGTTAATAGAGTTTGTTCCGAGACTAAGATCTCACTTCCGGATACGTTCTCCGGGGTAGTGAGAATTTTGTTCGCTTTAGAAAGGCTTGCAAACTCCATTTTCGCCTACTTCCCCATTCCTCTGGTGATGAGGAGCAGAGGGTGGGGATCATCATCTCGCTGCTCAGGGATAACGCTTAGTCTTGGGCCTTTTCGCTGCCGGTGGGGGCACGGCCCCTCTGATCGGTAGATGAATTTTTTGCAGCCCTGCGGCAGATATATGATGACCCGGATCGTATTGCTCTGGCTGAATCTAAACTGCGTCTTTTATGCCAGGGTAAACAGTCCGCAGAGATATATTGTTCTGAATTTCGGAGATGGGAAGCTGATACTGGTTGGAATGATGCTGCACTCCGAAGTCAATTTTGCCATGGTCTTTCGGAAAGATTGAAAGATGCATTTGCTTTTCATAAGAGACCAGCCTCGTTAGAATCTGCCATCTCACTAGCTGTTCGTATTGACAGGCGTCTTAGAGAGAGAGAGGAGACTACTCCTTCCTGTCATATTCAGCCCAAGGACTGTGGTGCTGTCTCATTCAGTGCGCAGGGGTCTCAGTCTCTCTCAATCCACTCTGAGGAGGAGGCCATGCAGCTGGGTTTGCTTGCCTCTGATAGTAGAGGATTCAGCTCTCAGAGGAGGGTTTGTTTCTGTTGTGGGGGTATAAATCGTTTGGCTAATGTTTGCCCCTCTAGGAGATTCATGGAGTTTTCTGAGGGTAATAAAAAAATAAAAGAAAAAAAAAAACTCCAAAAACTTTCCATTTGCTACTATTGGCAAGGTTGATGTGGAAATTGAAGGTTTGCCGTTTGCTTGTAGTTCCCGTTTTCTCCTACCTGCCAGGGTGGCGCTAGACAGCAAGAACATTGTTTGTGAGATTTTTGTAGATAGTGGAGCAGCTGTCAATCTCATTGATAATCAATTTGCAATAACGCATGGTTTCCAGGTATGCACTTTGGAAAAGGATATACCTGTTTTTGCTATCGATTCCGCTCCATTTTCTCAAAGATCGTTAAAGGGCATAGTTCACAATATCCGTTTGACTTTGGGTGACACTCATGTTGAGGATATGTCATGTTTCGTCCTAAGCGGATTCCCTACTCCTCTAGTGTTGGGGCTACCCTGGCTCACTAAACATAACCCCACCATTGATTGGCAAGCAAGGCAAATAAATGGTTGGAGTGAGTTTTGCAGAGAGAATTGCCTCACGGCGTCTCATTCAGAGGTTTCTGCCAAGACTGTGCCATCTTTTCTCTCTGAATTTTCGGATGTGTTTTCCGAGAGTGGTGTCCAGGAGTTGCCCCCTCACCGGGAGTACGACTGCCCTATTAATCTCATCCCAGGCGCCAAGCTGCCAAAATCACGTTTATAGAATCTCTCCCAACCTGAAAGAGTCGCTATGCGTACTTATATCTCTGAGAGCCTGAGAAAGGGACACATCGACCCTCGAAGTCACCTGTTGCCGCTGTTTTTTTTTTTTCTAAGAAAAAAGATGGTTCTTTAAGACCTTGTCTGGATTTCAGGAGCTGAACCGTATCACGATTCGTGACCCATATCTGCTTCCTGTGATCTCGGACCTGTTTAAGCAGATTATTGGGGCTAAAGTTTTTTCTAAGTTGGATTTAAGAGGAGCATACAACCTAGTCAGGGTCAGGGAAGGGGACGAATGGAAGACGGCCTTAAATACCCCCAGGGTCATTTCGAGAATTTGGTTATGCCCTTTGGTTTGATGAATGCTCAAGCCGTCTTCAAACATTTTGTGAACAGCATTTTTTATCATTTAATGGGGAAATTTGTTCTGGTGTATCTAGATGACATTTAGATTTTTTCTCTTGATTTCAAGACTCATCGGGACCACCTACATCAGGTCTTGCTGATTCTGTGGGAGAATAAGTACGCTAAACTGGAAAAATGTGTGTTTGCTGTTCCGGAGATTCAATTTCTTGTTTTCTTCTCTCCGCTTCTGGTTTTCGCATGGACCCTGAGAAGGTCCGCGCTGTGCTTGATTGGGAGCTTCCTGAGAATCCGAAGGCGCTGATGCGGTTTTGCCAATTATTACAGAAAGTTCATTTTGAATTATTCCTCTGTTATTAAGCCACTCACTCATATGACTAAAAAGGGGGTAGATTTTTCCTCATGGTCGGTAGATGCGCTTAAAGTCTTTTCTAGTATCAAGGAGAGTTTTGCTTCCACTCCCATTTTGGTACAACCTGATGTCTCTCTACTTTTTATTGTTGAGGTGGACGCTTCTGAGGTGGGTGTGGGTGCGGTCTTATCTCAGGGTCCCTCTCCTGCCAAATGGCGACCGTGTGCCTTTTTCTCAAGACAACTCTCCTCTGCAGAGAGAAATTACGATGTGGGAGATTGGGAGTTGTTGGCCATCAAATTAGCTTTTGAGGAATGGCGCCATTGGTTAGAGGGAGCCAGACACCCTATTATCGTGCTTACCGACCATAAGAATCTGGCCTACTTGGAATCGGCCAAGCGTCTGAACCCGAGACAGGCCAGATGGTCTTTGTTCTTTTCTAGGTTTAGTTTTGTTGTCACGTTCCGCCCTGGGGTTAAAAATGTGAAGGCGGATGCCCTGTCAAGTTGTTTTCCGGGAGGGTGGGAACTTTGAAGACCCGGGTCCCATTTTGGCTGAAGGGGTGGTCGTCTCTGCTCTTTATCCTGATTTGGAGGCAGAGGTTCAGGCAGCCCAGGCAGAGGCTACGACACAAGATTTTTAAGGAGCACCACGATACTGTCCTTGCTGGGCACCCGGGGAGTAGAGCCACAGTGGATCTCATTGCTCGGAGATTCTGGTGGCCGGCTCTTCGTAAGACGGTTGAGGCTTTTATGGCAGCCTGCGAGACCTGCGCTCGTGCCAAGGTCCCTCATTCACGGCCATCGGGTTCTCTCCTCCTGTTACCCATTCCTTCCCGTCCTTGGACTTCATTACGGTCCTCGGGGGAGACTGTGATTCTGGTGGTAGTGGACCGTTTTAGTAAAATGGCGCATTTCATTCCCTTTCCTGGGTTACCCAATGCTAAGACGTTGGCTCAAGCGTTTGTTGATCACATTGTTAAATTGCATGGCATTCCTTCAGACATTGTTTCTGATAGGGGCACGCAATTTGTTTCCAGATTCTGGAAGGTCTTCTGTTCTCGCTTGGGGATTTCGTTGTCGTTCTCTTCTGCCTTTCATCCGCAGTCGAATGGTCAGTCCGAATGCGTCAATCAGAATCTGGAGACATATCTGCGCTGTTTTGTGGCGGAGAATCAGGAGGATTGGTATTCTTTTTTGTCCCTTGCTGAGTTTGATTTAAATAACCGTCGCCAGGAGTCCTCTGATAAGTCACAATTTTTTGGTGCATATGGCTTTCATCCGCAGTTTGGGACATTCTCTGGAGAGGGGTCTTCTGGTTTACCTGATGAGAGATTTTCCTCGTCTTTGTCATTTATTTAGCAAAAGGTAATCTGAAGAGGATGAGGGAGAAATATAAGCGTGTGCCAGATAAGAGACGTGTGCCTGGTCCGGACCTGAATGTGGGTGATCTGGTGTGGTTGTCTACAAAGAATATCAAACTGAAGGTTCCCTCCTGGAAGTTGGGTCCTAAGTTTATTGGGCCTTACAAGATCTTGTCCATCATCAATCCCGTTGCCTTTCGTCTTGATCTTCCTCAGACTTGGAAGATCCATAATGTTTTTCACAGGTCCCTATTAAAACCTTATGTACAACCCACTGTACCCTCCTCTTTGCCTCCTCCACCGATTGTTGTTGATGGTAATCTTGAATTTCAGGTCTCTAGGATTGTGGATTCTCACATTATCCGCGGTTCTCTCCAGTACCTCGTTCATTGGGAGGGTTATGGTTCTGAAGAGAGGATGTGGGTCATCCTGAGAAGGTGGGCTCTGAGTTTCCGGAGTCCACCCGTAGAGGGAGGGGTACTGTCATCGCCAGTTCTGTGAGAAGGTCTGGCAGACGTCCTTATCTACCTCTTGCATGATGTTCTTTGTTTTGGTTTCACTTTGTCATCTCCTTTGCTTTTCCCAGGTGTCACCTATTTAGATTAATCGTCTCCCTTTATATTCCCTCCCATACTGCCTCACTTTGCGGTTTATACTACTTCCTGGATGAAGTGTTCACTGCTGGAGGCTGCTGCTGCTGTTTGCTCAGATAAGTTTTTTCATGTATTGTGTTTTCTTGCTGGCTTGATTTTAGGTGACCCTGACTCTGTCCCTATTAAGTGCAGGGAGCCAGTGGTCGTGTCCCCTCACTATTATAGGGTTTTCAGGTGTCACACAGTCTTAGGTAAGTGGGCATGCAATCGTCTACCATTGAGACCCTTACATGGGCATAGCAGTCAGTGAGAGCTCTTAGGGTTTTGAAGGGCTCACCTAGATGCTCCTTAGTTTGGGATGAAGCCAGTCGGACGTTTATTCATAAGTTCCAGCTACCTGCAACATCATCCGTGACAGCATGATACGGAGGAGTTTAAAAGCATCGGATATGTCAGCTTTAGACAAGTAGGTGCGGGGCCCACACTGCATTATGGTGGCTATAGCATGGTCAATGGTTAAGTATTTCATGCTCACTTCTTCAGAAGGGATTAGGGAATTGAGGCTGGGAATATGGGAACCG
This sequence comes from Bufo gargarizans, assembly GCF_014858855.1. NCBI lineage: Eukaryota > Metazoa > Chordata > Amphibia > Anura > Bufonidae > Bufo > Bufo gargarizans. The sequence goes on along the minus strand of NC_058083.1, from coordinate 529,371,533 downwards.
TGAGGGGCAGAGAGGTCGTAAATTAATCTTTCTTTATTGCTGAACTTGCCCGTCACTACCCCTACCGGACTGACCCTCCAGCGATCGAACGGTGAGGTTGCGAAAGGCCCTATAAGAAAACCTTTTCCGAGCTCGGTTTGAATCAATGTGTTTATAGCATTGGGTGCTTTATTGGCCGACTGTAGGTTGGTGCATTCGTATGTCACCTCAGGAAGTGCGATCAAACCTGTATGGAAGCCCTTCTTGAACCCCGAGATGAGAAAATTAACGAAATCAGGGTCGTGATGACCCTGCAGACAGTGCTGTAAATAATCAGTATCCACTACGCTCAGGTAGGATTTATCTGATTTCAATGTACACACCACATTGGGGTGAGCCCGGAAACAATTGGTGCACACTTGGAGAAGGCGACATTGACCATAGTTACAGGCTGAGAAATTGTAATTATTACATTTTTGGGCTCTACCTAGAAATTTGACAGTACGACCCAATTTGTCAACCGTGCCAAAGCCCTTGTTTGCCTCTGACGGGCCGGCAGCAGAGGTACTGGGTTTTATGTCCATACCTCCAGCTGCCAGGTGACACCAGTCAGTGGTGTGAAAAATAAATTGACACCGAGCACAAGATGGGGCTTTGAGGCCTTCAAAATGTCTACAGAAGAGCTCGGTTTCAATATTGGCCCAGTTAGTGGAGAACTGGAACTGACTAAGGCCTCTTTCACACTTGCGTTGTCTGGATCCGGCGTGTACTCCACTTGCCGGAATTACACGCCGTATCCGGAAAAACGCAAGTGTACTGAAAGCATTTGGATGACATGCCATGCGATCACGTGATCCATGCGCTTGGAGCGCCCTGACGTCACTCTGGAGCGCCCCGGGAGCCGCACGGATGGTAAGTATGCTGCTCCCCCGCTCCCCGCTACACTTTACCATGGGTGCCAGGACTTTAGCGTCCCGGCAGCCATAGTAACCATTGAGAAAAAGCTAAACGTCGGATCCGGCAATGCGCCGAAACGACGTTTAGCTTAAGGCCGGATCCGGATCAATGCCTTTCAATAGGCATTCATTCCGGATCCGGCCTTGCGGCATGTCTTCAGGATTTTTGGCCGGAGCAAAAAGCGCAGCATGCTGCGGTATTTTCTCCGGCCAAAAAACGTTCCGTTCCGGAACTGAAGACATCCTGATGCATCCTGAACGGATTTCACTCCATTCAGAATGCATTAGGATAAAACTGAGGGCTGCGGCGGCTTTTGCAGAAAAAGAGCAATGGTAATCATAAAATGCAGTACCGCCGTTCTTATGCCCCAAGTAAATCACTCTGTAAAGATACAGGGCCAGATTTATCATCACTCTGACAGCTCACTCCACGTTCACATATGGCTAAAGTCAGTTTTAGCCAAGTCAGATTTATGATCGGCCCTTTAAGACTGTAATAAATGTGGTTTGACGGTAGCAGTTTATCCGTCAGTAAGCAGCTTTACAAAAGTCGCACATCTTTACGAAAAAGTCGCACGTCTTTACAAAAAAGTCGCATGTTCTATTAAAAAGTCTCATAAGATAAGCATGGTCCTCACTGGAGTGAAATTGCGCAATTTTTTGCGACTTTTTTGCGACTTTTTAAATAGTCTCAATAGTAAATCTGTCTAGAGATTAATTTACATAAGAAAACACGCCCACTTTTAGAAAACTGGCGAGCATAGTGCAGAGCAGAAAAAAGTCGCAAATTTTTGCCCAGTTTTAGTGATTGCGCAAAAATTTGCGACTTTTTCACTCCATTATTCTGACTTGAGCTAATGATAAATCTGGCCCACAGATCTAGCTCTTCTCTTCTATCTGGGCGTACTGAGCAAATTAAATCTAGATACAGACTAAATGCCAGAACAAACTCAGGAATAGCAAGTTTCTTATTGAGCCTGTGGTCACAACTCCGAAGTACCACGGAAATGTCACCACAGGCGATGACCTTGTTGTCAGAAATATCCGTGGTGGCAATCAATAAAGATACGAGATTCACATCTCTGCCCTCTAGAATGTCTTTCTTGATGTTAGCTGGGATGAAATGAGCCGGCATGATGACGGGCACAGAGGGTATAGTACCTGAGGAACCTGAGGTGGAGGCAACTGGAAGATACTGAGAGGGATTACTGGCGGGGACCTGCCGGGCCTCTACAGTCTCTAACCGTGCTTGGATGTTATTGATCAAAGACGACAAGTTGTTGACCATTGCAATTGGGTAATAGAAGTCTGTAGATTCGACATAGACCCCTCCTCTAGCTGTGGACCTGTGGTACTGGCAACCAGTAAGCGGTACAGTTCCGCCTTCCTAGCCGAAGCCGAGAAGGGGATACCCCTTTTCAATAACTCAGAAGTAAGCCTAGGAACAGTCCAACTCCGGAGTGATGGAATACTGCCCGCTTCAGAGATCCTGGTGACATTCTCATCCACTGAACCCTCCACGATATCAGACGCATATGCGACATTGCTGACTGTGGCCAAACATCAGTATTTTAGAACGGTACTGCGTTAAGGTGCGCCGTCATCTGAGTGAACAACCATGCGCTGCCATCATGAGTGGGACGTGCATACGCCGGCACGGAAGCAATTTGTAGAACCGTGACGTGAACCACGCCCCTGACACAAGAACCACCTATATGACACTGAACTTGTGATGAGGCGAACACCGTGAAGCCGAGACAGAGGAAGCGTGGGAGAAGAAACTGACAGCAACCATGCCAACGTAGGTCATGGCGTGGACTTACCGAGACTTCAGAAAGAACCTGCATAAATAAAATAACAAAGAACTTATAACTAGGGATGAGCGAACTCGAACTGTATAGTTCGGGTTCGTACCGAATTTTGGGGTGTCCGTGACACGGACCCGAACCCGGACATTTTCGTAAAAGTCCGGGTTCGGGTTCGGTGTTCGTCGCTTTCTTGGCGCTTTTGTGACGCTTTCTTGGCCCTTTTTGAAAGGCTGCAAAGCAGCCAATCAACAAGCGTCATACTACTTGCCCCAAGAGGCCGTCACAGCCATGCCTACTATTGGCATGGCTGTGATTGGCCAGAGCACCATGTGACCCAGCCTCTATTTAAGCTGGAGTCACATAGCGCCGCCCGTCACTCTGCTCTGATTAGCGTAGGGAGAGGTTGCGTCTGCGACAGTAGGGCGAGATTAGGCAGATTAACTCCTCCAAAGGACTTGATTAATCGATCGATCTGCAGCTGTGCATCATTGAGCTGCTAAAATTCAAATGCTCACTGTTTTTAGGCTGCCCAGACCGTTTGTCAGTCACTTTTTTCTGGGGTGATCGGCGGCCATTTTGTGTCTTGTGCGGTGCTGCGACCAAGTGCATCCAAGCTGCGACCAAGTGCATTTAACCCTCAATGGTGTGGTTGTTTTTTGGCTAAAGCCTACATCAGGGTGAAGCTGTCACACCAAGTGCATTTAACCAGCAATAGTCTGTTAATTTTTTGGCCATATACTAAATCAGGGGCAAGCTGCGCCCGTCACCAAGTGCATTTAACCAGCAATAGTCTGTTCATTTTTTGGCCATATACTACATCAGGGGCAAGCTGCGCCCGTCACCAAGTGCATTTAACCCTCAGTAGTGTGGTTGGTCAAGCTGTCACACCAAGTGCATTTAACCAGCAATAGTCTGTTAATTTTTTGGCCATATACTACATCAGGGGCAAGCTGCGCCTGTCACCAAGTGCATTTAACCCTCAATGGTGTGGTTGTTTTTTGGCTAAAGCCTACATCAGGGGCAAGCTGCGCCCGTCACCAAGTGCATTTAACCCTCAGTAGTGTGGTTGGTCAAGCTGTCACACCAAGTGCATTTAACCAGCAATAGTGTGGTTATTTTTTGGCCATATCCCAGTCTAATTCTGTCACTAAATCCATACCGGTCACCCAGCGCCTAAATACTAGGCCTCAAATTTATATCCCGCTAAATCTCTCGTTACCGCTGTCCTGTTGTGGCTGGGCAAGTTATTTAGTGTCCGTCAAAGCACATTTTTTGTTCAGGGTTGAAATACAATTCCCAATTTAGCAATTTCATAATTTAGTGGTTTCTGCTATATCAGAGCTATTTGAAATCTATCCCTAAAAGGGTATATAATATTCAAGGTGCACATAGGGTCATTCAGAATAACTTCACACACACGCTACTGTGCATTTCCAAGTCTAATTCTGTCACTAAATCCATACCGGTCACCCAGCGCCTAAATACTAGGCCTCAAATTTATATCCCGCTGAATTTGAATACAATACATTGGGCCAAATAATATTTTTGTTGTTGTGGTGAACCATAACAATGAGGAAAACATCTAGTAAGGGACGCGGACGTGGACATGGTCGTGGTGGTGTTAGTGGACCCTCTGGTGCTGGGAGAGGACGTGGCCGTTCTGCCACATCCACACGTCCTAGTGTACCAACTACCTCAGGTCCCAGTAGCCGCCAGAATTTACAGCGATATATGGTGGGGCCCAATGCCGTTCTAAGGATGGTAAGGCCTGAGCAGGTACAGGCATTAGTCAATTGGGTGGCCGACAGTGGATCCAGCACGTTCACATTATTATCTCCCACCCAGTCTTCTGCAGAAAGCGCACAGATGGCGCCTGAAAACCAACCCCATCAGTCTGTCACATCACCCCCATGCATACCAGGGAAACTGTCTCAGCCTCAACTTATGCAGCAGTCTCTTATGCTGTTTTAAGACTCCGCTGGCAGGGTTTCCCAAGGGCATCCACCTAGCCCTTCCCCAGCGGTGAAAGACATAGAATGCACTGACGCACAACCACTTATGTTTCCTGATGATGAGGACATGGGAATACCACCTCAGCATGTCTCTGATGATGACGAAACACAGGTGCCAACTGCTGCGTCTTTCTGCAGTGTGCAGACTGAACAGGAGGTCAGGGAGGAAGACTGGGTGGAAGACGATGCAGGGGACGATGAGGTCCTAGACCCCACATGGAATGAAGGTCGTGCCACTGACTTTCACAGTTCGGAGGAAGAGGCAGTGGTGAGACCGAGCCAACAGCGTAGCAAAAGAGGGAGCAGTGGGCAAAAGCAGAACACCCGCCGCCAAGAGACTCCGCCTGCTACTGACCGCCGCCATCCGGAACCGAGCACCCCAAAGGCAGCTTCAAGGAGTTCCCTGGCATGGCACTTCTTCAAACAATGTGCTGACGACAAGACCCGAGTGGTTTGCACGCTGTGCCATCAGAGCCTGAAGCGAGGCATTAACGTTCTGAACCTGAGCACAACCTGCATGACCAGGCACCTGCATGCAAAGCATGAACTGCAGTGGAGTAAACACCTTAAAACCAAGGAAGTCACTCAGGCTCCCCCTGCTACCTCTTCTGCTGCTGCCGCCTCGGCCTCTTCCTCTGCCTCTGGAGGAACGTTGGCACCTGCCGCCCAGCAAACAGGGGATGTACCACCAACACCACCACCACCTCCGTCACCAAGCGTCTCAACCATGTCACACGCCAGCGTTCAGCTCTCCATCTCACAAACATTTGAGAGAAAGCGTAAATTCCCACCTAGCCACCCTCGATCCCTGGCCCTGAATGCCAGCATTTCTAAACTACTGGCCTATGAAATGCTGTCATTTAGGCTGGTGGACACAGACAGCTTCAAACAGCTCATGTCGCTTGCTGTCCCACAGTATGTTGTTCCCAGCCGGCACTACTTCTCCAAGAGAGCCGTGCCTTCCCTGCACAACCAAGTATCCGATAAAATCAAGTGTGCACTGCGCAACGCCATCTGTAGCAAGGTCCACCTAACCACAGATACGTGGACCAGTAAGCACGGCCAGGGACGCTATATCTCCCTAACTGCACACTGGGTAAATGTAGTGGCAGCTGGGCCCCAGGCGAAGAGCTGTTTAGCGCACGTCCTTCCGCCGCCAAGGATCGCAGGGCAACATTCTTTGCCTCCTGTTGCCACCTCCTCCTTCTCGGCTTCCTCCTCCTCTTCTTCCACCTGCTCATCCAGTCAGCCACACACCTTCACCACCAACTTCAGCACAGCCCGGGGTAAACGTCAGCAGGCCATTCTGAAACTCATATGTTTGGGGGACAGGCCCCACACCGCACAGGAGTTGTGGCGGGGTATAGAACAACAGACCGACGAGTGGTTGCTGCCGGTGAGCCTCAAGCCCGGCCTGGTGGTGTGTGATAATGGGCGAAATCTCGTTGCAGCTCTGGGACTAGCCAATTTGACGTACATCCCTTGCTTGGCGCATGTGCTGAATTTGGTGGTGCAGAAGTTCATTCACAACTACCCCGACATGTCAGAGCTGCTGCATAAAGTGCGGGCCGTCCTCTGCTGCTCGCCTGTCTGCACTACAGCGTAACTTCGGCCTTTCCGCTCACCGCCTCATATGCGACGTGCCCACCAGGTGGAACTCCACCTTGCACATGCTGGACAGACTGTGCGAGCAGCAGCAGGCCATAGTGGAGTTTCAGCTGCAGCACGCACGGGTCAGTCGCACTACAGAACAGCACCACTTCACCACCAATCACTGGGCCTCTATGCGAGACCTGTGTGCCCTGTTGCGCTGTTTCGAGTACTCCACCAACATGGCCAGTGGCGATGACGCCGTTATCAGCGTTACAATACCACTTCTATGTCTCCTTGAGAAAACACTTAGGGCGATGATGGAAGAGGAGGTGGCCCAGGAGGAGGAGGAGGAGGAAGAGGGGTCATTTTTAGTACTTTCAGGCCAGTCTCTTCGAAGTGACTCAGAGGGAGGTTTTTGGCAACAGCAGAGGCCAGGTACAAATGTGGCCAGACAGGGCCCACTACTGGAGGACGAGGAGGACGAGGATGAGGAGGAGGTGGAGGAGGATGAGGATGAAGCATGGTCACAGCGGGGTCGCACCCAACGCAGCTCGGGTCCATCACTGGTGCGTGGCTGGGGGGAAAGGCAGGACAATGACGATACGCCTCCCACAGAGGACAGCTTGTCCTTACCCCTGGGCAGCCTGGCACACATGAGCGACTACATGCTGCAGTGCCTGCGCAACGACAGCAGAGTTGCCCACATTTTAACCTGTGCGGACTACTGGGTTGCCACCCTGCTGGATCCACGCTACAAAGACAATGTGCCCACCTTACTTCCTGCACTGGAGCGTGATAGGAAGATGCGCGAGTACAAGCACACGTTGGTAGACGCGCTACTGAGAGCATTCCCAAATGTCACAGGGGAACAAGTGGAAGCCCAAGGCCAAGGCAGAGGAGGAGCAAGAGGTCGCCAAGGCAGCTGTGTCACGGCCAGCTCCTCTGAGGGCAGGGTTAGCATGGCAGAGATGTGGAAAACTTTTGTCAACACGCCACAGCTAACTGCACCACCACCTGATACGCAACGTGTTAGCAGGAGGCAACATTTCACTAACATGGTGGAACAGTACGTGTGCACACCCCTCCACGTACTGACTGATGGTTCGGCCCCATTCAACTTCTGGGTCTCTAAATTGTCCACGTGGCCAGAGCTAGCCTTTTATGCCTTGGAGGTGCTGGCCTGCCCGGCGGCCAGCGTTTTGTCTGAACGTGTATTCAGCACGGCAGGGGGCGTCATTACAGACAAACGCAGCCGCCTGTCTACAGCCAATGTGGACAAGCTGACGTTCATAAAAATGAACCAGGCATGGATCCCACAGGACCTGTCCGTCCCTTGTCCAGATTAGACATTAACTACCTCCCCTTAACCATATATTATTGGACTCCAGGGCACTTCCTCATTCAATCCTATTTTTATTTTCATTTTACCATTATATTGCGAGGCTACCCAAAGTTGAATGAACCTCTCCTCTGTCTGGGTGCCGGGGCCTAAATATATGCCAATGGACTGTTCCAATGTTGGGTGACGTGAAGCCTGATTCTCTGCTATGACATGCAGACTAATTCTCTGCTGACATGAAGACAGATTCTCTGTTACGGGACCTCTCTCCTTTGCCTGGGTGCTGGGCCTAAATATCTGACAATGGACTGTTGCAGTGGTGGCTGACGTGAAGCCTGATTTTCTGCTATGACATGCAGACTGATTCTCTGCTGACATGAAGCCAGATCCTCTGTTACGGGACCTCTCTCCTCTGCCTGTGTGCTGGGCCTAAATATATGCCAATGGACTGTTGCAGTGGTGGCTGACGTGAAGCCTCATTCTCTGCTATGACATGCAGACTAATTCTCTGCTGACGTGAAGCCAGATTGTCTGTTACGGGACCTCTCTCCTCTGCCTGGGTGCTGGGCCTAAATTTATGAAAATGGACTCTTACAGTGCTGGGTGACGTGAAGCCTGATTTTCTGCTATGACATGCAGACTAATTCTCTGCTGATGTGAAGCCAGATTGTCTGTTACGGGACCTCTCTCCTCTGCCTGGGTGCTGGGCCTAAATTTATGAAAATGGACTCTTACAGTGCTGGGTGACGTGAAGCCTGATTTTCTGCTATGACATGCAGACTGATTCTCTGCTGACATGAAGCCATATCCTCTGTTACGGGACCTCTCTCCTCTGCCTGGGTGCTGGGCCTAAATATATGCCAATGGACTGTTGCAGTGGTGGCTGACGTGAAGCCTCATTCTCTGCTATGACATGCAGACTAATTCTCTGCTGACATGAAGCCAGATTGTCTGTTACGGGACCTCTCTCCTCTGCCTGTGTGTGTGCTGGGCCTAAATATATGCCAATGGACTGTTGCAGTGGTGGCTGACGTGAAGCCTCATTCTCTGCTATGACATGCAGACTAATTCTCTGCTGACATGAAGCCAGATTGTCTGTTACGGGACCTCTCTCCTCTGCCTGGGTGCTGGGCCTAAATTTATGAAAATGGACTGTTGCAGTGGTGGCTGACGTGAAGCCTGATTTTCTGCTATGACATGCAGACTGATTCTCTGCTGACATGAAGCCAGATCCTCTGTTACGGGACCTCTCTCCTCTGCCTGTGTGTTGGGCCTAAATATATGCCAATGGACTGTTGCAGTGGTGGCTGACGTGAAGCCTGATTCTCTGCTATGACATGCAGACTAATTCTCTGCTGACATGAAGCCAGATTGTCTGTTACGGGACCTCTCTCCTCTGCCTGGGTGCTGGGCCTAAATTTATGAAAATGGACTGTTGCAGTGGTGGGTGACGTGAAGCCTGATTCTCTGCTATGATATGAAGACTGATTCTCTGCTGACATGAAGCCAGATCCTCTGTTACGGGACCTCTCTCCTCTGCCTGTGTGCTGGGCCTAAATATATGCCAATGGACTGTTGCAGTGGTGGCTGATGTGAAGCCTCATTCTCTGCTATGACATGCAGACTAATTCTCTGCTGACATGAAGCCAGATTGTCTGTTACGGGACCTCTCTCCTCTGCCTGGGTGCTGGGCCTAAATTTATGAAAATGGACTGTTGCAGTGGTGGGTGACGTGAAGCCTGATTCTCTGCTATGACATGCAGACTGATTCTCTGCTGACATGAAGCCAGATCCTCTGTTACGGGACCTCTCTCCTCTGCCTGGGTGCTGGGCCTAAATTTATGAAAATGGACTCTTACAGTGCTGGGTGACGTGAAGCCTGATTTTCTGCTATGACATGCAGACTGATTCTCTGCTGACATGAAGCCAGATCCTCTGTTACGGGACCTCTCTCCTCTGCCTGGGTGCTGGGCCTAAATATATGCCAATGGACTGTTGCAGTGGTGGCTGATGTGAAGCCTCATTCTCTGCTATGACATGCAGACTAATTCTCTGCTGACATGAAGCCAGATTGTCTGTTACGGGACCTCTCTCCTCTGCCTGGGTGCTGGGCCTAAATTTATGAAAATGGACTGTTGCAGTGGTGGGTGACGTGAAGCCTGATTCTCTGCTATGACATGAAGACTGATTCTCTGCTGACATGAAGCCAGATTGTCTGTTACGGGACCTCTCTCCTCTGCCTGGGTGCTGGGCCTAAATATATGCCAATGGACTGTTGCAGTGGTGGCTGACGTGAAGCCTCATTCTCTGCTATGACATGCAGACTAATTCTCTGCTGACATGAAGCCAGATTGTCTGTTACGGGACCTCTCTCCTCTGCCTGTGTGTGTGCTGGGCCTAAATATATGCCAATGGACTGTTGCAGTGGTGGCTGACGTGAAGCCTCATTCTCTGCTATGACATGCAGACTAATTCTCTGCTGACATGAAGCCAGATTGTCTGTTACGGGACCTCTCTCCTCTGCCTGGGTGCTGGGCCTAAATTTATGAAAATGGACTGTTGCAGTGGTGGCTGACGTGAAGCCTGATTTTCTGCTATGACATGCAGACTGATTCTCTGCTGACATGAAGCCAGATCCTCTGTTACGGGACCTCTCTCCTCTGCCTGTGTGTTGGGCCTAAATATATGCCAATGGACTGTTGCAGTGGTGGCTGACGTGAAGCCTGATTCTCTGCTATGACATGCAGACTAATTCTCTGCTGACATGAAGCCAGATTGTCTGTTACGGGACCTCTCTCCTCTGCCTGGGTGCTGGGCCTAAATTTATGAAAATGGACTGTTGCAGTGGTGGGTGACGTGAAGCCTGATTCTCTGCTATGATATGAAGACTGATTCTCTGCTGACATGAAGCCAGATCCTCTGTTACGGGACCTCTCTCCTCTGCCTGTGTGCTGGGCCTAAATATATGCCAATGGACTGTTGCAGTGGTGGCTGATGTGAAGCCTCATTCTCTGCTATGACATGCAGACTAATTCTCTGCTGACATGAAGCCAGATTGTCTGTTACGGGACCTCTCTCCTCTGCCTGGGTGCTGGGCCTAAATTTATGAAAATGGACTGTTGCAGTGGTGGGTGACGTGAAGCCTGATTCTCTGCTATGACATGCAGACTGATTCTCTGCTGACATGAAGCCAGATCCTCTGTTACGGGACCTCTCTCCTCTGCCTGGGTGCTGGGCCTAAATTTATGAAAATGGACTCTTACAGTGCTGGGTGACGTGAAGCCTGATTTTCTGCTATGACATGCAGACTGATTCTCTGCTGACATGAAGCCAGATCCTCTGTTACGGGACCTCTCTCCTCTGCCTGGGTGCTGGGCCTAAATATATGCCAATGGACTGTTGCAGTGGTGGCTGATGTGAAGCCTCATTCTCTGCTATGACATGCAGACTAATTCTCTGCTGACATGAAGCCAGATTGTCTGTTACGGGACCTCTCTCCTCTGCCTGGGTGCTGGGCCTAAATTTATGAAAATGGACTGTTGCAGTGGTGGGTGACGTGAAGCCTGATTCTCTGCTATGACATGAAGACTGATTCTCTGCTGACATGAAGCCAGATTGTCTGTTACGGGACCTCTCTCCTCTGCCTGGGTGCCGGGGCCTAAATATCTGAGAATGGACTGTTCCAGTGGTGGGTGACGGGAAGCCAGATTCTCTGCTATGGGACCTCTCTCCAAATGATTTTGGATAATTTTTATTTATTTAATTTTTATTTTAATTCATTTCCCTATCCACATTTGTTTGCAGGGGATTTACCTACATGTTGCTGCCTTTTGCAGCCCTCTAGCCCTTTCCTGGGCTGTTTTACAGCCGTTTTAGTGCCGAAAAGTTCGGGTCCCCATTGACTTCAATGGGGTTCGGGACGAAGTTCGGATCGGGTTCGGACCCCGAACCCGAACATTTCCGGGAAGTTCGGCCGAACTTCTCGAACCCGAACATCCAGGTGTTCGCTCAACTCTACTTATAACGAACATGATAACAGCAAAATGCAACTAAGAAGTAGTAACGACCCCTGCACCTGTACATGCAAATATATATATTCTCTTTTTTTTTCTACCTGATCCAACGGAAAACGAAGCCACGGAAAAGGTGAAGCTGCAACCTAAAAGAAGATGATTGGCAATTACCTTGCGACACACGCTGCGGAACCTTAAATAGTCCCCTTGTATATGATATATCCTTTTTTTCTCCCACTTTTTTAACCACTATCACCTGCTGTCTGGAGGCCCCAGCAGACCAGATGAATCAAGAGCCTACCAGAAGCAAAACAGCCTTGCATGCACTCCTGCCTCACTACGAGCACGGCGGCCGTGCAATACATTACAATGTGCAGAGAGCAGAGTCGCGCTGAGTCCTGCAACCTGAGAGTCTGCCGCGTGGGGAGCCGATGCTGCCAGGCAGAAACGTTCCGGTGCGGTGGTGCTCCCTTACCTAAAGGAGCCGACACACCGCCGGCCGGACTGAGAGGATGAAAGACCGCCGTAAGTGACTTACCCAACCTGGATGCCGAAAGGAAAGAAGAAACACGTGAAGTAGAGCAGGTGAGCCTCAAGCAGGACACACGTAGCACGCACTAGGATGCCGAATCCACACAGGACGAGGTGGCGTGGGTGTGCCTAGCTATATGAAGGCGTGGGGGAGGGGAGGCGCCCCTCCCACAAATACAGGCCAATAAATCGGCCTTAATACCTATCCCTAAATCTATCCAGCTAATATTTAAATAAATATTCGCTTGTATTCACACACTAAATTGCTCACACTATCAACACTCACTTGGCTTGTGGGTGAAATATCAGGATGAACCTGAAATGCACTCTAACCTTTACTGGTGAACTTAATGCCATCTTCTCTAAACCTTTGAATGCACATATCCAACTGTTTAGTGTTTTCAGGACTTTTTGCACAACTTGCTGTTCTCTAAGGGTACTTTCACACTAGCGTTTTTCTTTTCCGGCAAAGAGTTCCATCACAGGGGATCTATACCGGAAAAGAACTGATTAGGCATATCCCCATGCATTCTGAATGGAGAGTAATCCGTTCAGGATGCATCAGGATGTCTTCAGTTCAGTCGTTTTGACTGATCAGGCAAAAGATAAAACCGCAGCATGCTACGGTTTTATCTCCGGCGAATAAAAACTAAAGACATGCTTGAATGCCGGATCCGGCATTTTTTCCCATAGGAATGTATTAGTGCCGGATCCGGCATTCAAAATACTGGAATGCCGAATCCATCCTTACCGCCTGCGCCGACCGGTAAAAATGCGAAAAAAGATACATGAAGGATCCGTCTGTCCGCATGACAAGCGGAGAGACGGATCCGTCCTTGCAATGCATTTGTGAGACGGATCCACCGGATCACACTGCCGCAAGTGTGAAAGTAGCCTAACAAGGAGCTTAATGGCAAAATTCACAACAGGTGTTTGATCCATGAATCGCCTAATAAATTTCCTGGTTCAATTAGAATTTGTATTTAAACAGTCCTCCTCATCATGCTGTTCACATTTTACCATCATGAGACCAAGACTAGACCTAGCCATTCATCAGTAGTACTTCGCCATTGTGAGGCTTCAAGCAGGATGTTCTCAGATGGAAGTGGCCACTGAGCTTAGTGTCACAGAGAGTCATTAGCAGGTTGTATCAGAGATACTGGAAGAGTCACAGAAAGGCATAGAAGTGGAAATCCTTTTGCCGCATCCCATACTGATAACCACTTTATTGTGAGCAATGCCCTGCGGAACCAGATGATGAATGCCATACAACTCCAGGCACAAGAGAGGTGAGAGGCAGCCAATTGTCACGTCATACCATTGGAAACTGTTTACATCAGTGTGGTTTGCGTGCTAGACGACCTGCAAGGGTACCTGAACACACCACCAGGCACAGGCATCATCGTCTTGCATGGGCCAGGGAGCATCTACGCTGGACGAGGGACCAGTGGGCCTCAGTGCTGTTCAATGATGAAAGTCTATTTACACTGAGCAGAAATGATGGCCACCAACGATGTTGCAGATGTCAAGGAGAGTGCTAAGCATCAGCCACTGTTGTCACCAGAGGAGCCTGTGGTGGTGGTGGTGATACAGTGTGGGCAGATGTCTAGTCAATACAGAACCTCCCTAAACTTTTTGAACGGCCCATACTACTTGAACATCATTAATCCAGTAATTTTGCCTCAGCAGGAACAACACAGGCCTAATGTCATCTTCATGGAGGACAATGCTCCAGTTCATCGAGGTCCATCATTAGGGAACGACTGCTGGAGACTGGGAGACCATGAAGAGGCTCGTACTCCAGAACCTCAATGTCCTGTGGGGCGCCCTTCAAGAAGCGTGGGATGCCATGCCTCAGCAGACAATAAGTCGACTTGTGAACAGCAGGAGACATCATTGTCAAGCTGTAATTGATGCTCAAGGTCACATGACAAGTTCTGGAGACACTGACATTTTGTGGGGGTATACCCAGCACTGGTGTTGGCTTTTGTTTCAATAAATTTTTTGAGATTAAGAAATCACCATTGCTGCTTCTACTGCAATGCCCGACTTTCATGATATATCACTGGAGCCGGAGCATTTACATTTTCCATTAATTTCATCCCTAACTTTTGGTTAGTTGTGTATGTTTTTATTCTTTTTTTAATACTTTGCTGGCAGATTAGCACATATATGATGCTGTCTACTCTCTTTTTTCTTCCCCACAAAATGGCACCGTTCTGGGTATCGCTGAGCCCATCAGGAAACTCATTCAATGCTGCAACCAAACATGATTAAAGGGGTTATCCGAGTACAAAACAGTCCCGTACTGGTGGTGATACTCACCTGGTCCTGGTCTGTATGACGTCACACATGACATAAGGGGAAGAGGTCACCGCCGAAGCCTGTGATTAGCGATGACACATATTGATGCTGATGCAGAAGTGCCGTTCCGGGAGCCACACAGGCCGAATTCAGCAGCAGGGACCAGGTGAGTATAATCGCCAGTGCGGGTATGCCAGATCTAGGAGGTCTGTTTTTGTCTTAGATTACCCCTTTAACCCATTCAGGACAGGGCCATTTTAGTTTTTTACTGCCATCGCCATATTCTGACCCCCCCTAAATTTTATTTTTATATGTATGGAGCTGTTTTTACTGATACCATATCATTTTTTTAGAAAAAATTGTTGAGGAGGTGAAATGACAAAATAGTGACAAATCAGCGATTTGGACTTTTTTTTTCCCCATTACGCCATTCGCCGCATATGTTTTTATATTTTATTAGTACAGGCGGTTGCACATGCATTGATTGAAACTAGAAAGGGGGCAGTCACTAAGTAAAACTTCACTTTTAATAATTTAAGAGGTAAAAAAAGGAAGCCCCTACAGACAAACAAACAAATATTGATGGCTTCAGAGCTCAACTGGTCGTGGGTAGAGGACCGTCAAGAGCGCCGAGTATAACCATCAAACAGGCTGGGTGGGTGCCTGTCTAATAGACAAAGGAAGACAAAAACCTATTGTCTCCCCATAATGGAAAGTGTGTTTCCAAAAATTGGCACAGAACTAAGTGTCACAGAGGCACCTAAACAGGACTGGCAGGTGGTTAAAGAGGCTCAAGGGGGAGAGGGGTGGTAGGTGTTTACTAACCCTATCAAGCCTTACTTGGCCTGGTTCACCCTATATGTACTCCTAGAAACGGGCCCCAGCTGGAACCTGATCCTACTCTGAAGACCCTGAAAGGCCCTATGCAGAACATACATGGAACATGTTCCAGATCCAGGGGGAAAAAAAGCTTACAGAGGTAGACACGTGAAAAAACAGCCCTTTTCCTTAGTGTTGGAGCAGTATTCAGGGTTAGGAACATCATTACCTGTTTTCCCTGATTGACCAATTTATCTACACTCACCTAAAGAATTATTAGGAACACCTGTTCTATTTCTCATTAATGCGATTATCTAGTCAACCAATCACATGGCAGTTGCTTCAATGCATGTAGGGTTGTGGTCCTGGTCAAGACAATCTCCTGAACTCCATGTCAGAATGGGAAAAAAAAGGTGATTTTAAGCAATTTTGAGCGTGGCATGGTTGTTGGTGCCAGACGGGCCGGTCTGAGTATTTCACAATCTGCTCAGTTACTGGGATTTTCACGCACAACCATTTCTAGGGTTTACAAAGAATGGTGTGAAAAGGGAAAAACACCCAGTATGGGGCAGTCCTGTGGGTGAAAATGTCTTGTTGATGCTAGAGGTCAGAGGAGAATGGGCCGACTGATTCAAGCTGATAGAAGAGCAACGTTGACTGAAATAACCACTCGTTACAACCGAGGTCTGCAGCAAAGCATTTGTGAAGCCACAACACGCACAACCTTGAGGCGGATGGGCTACAACAGCAGAAGACCCCACCGGGTACCACTCATCTCCACTACAAATAGGAAAAAGAGGCTACTATTTGCACGAGCTCACCAAAATTGGGACTGTTGAAGACTGGAAAAATGTTGCCTGGTCTGATGAGTCTCGATTTCTGTTGAGACATTCAAATGGTAGAGTCCGAATTTGGCGTAAACAGAATGAGAACATGTATCCATCATGCCTTGTTACCACTGTGCAGGCTGGTGGTGGTGGTGTAATGGTGTGGGGGATGTTTTCTGGGCACACTTTAGGCCCCTTAGTGCCAATTGGCCATCGTTTAAATCCCATGGGCTACCTGAGCATTGTTTCTGACCATGTCCATCCCTTCATGACCACCATGTACCCATCCTCTGATGGCTACTTCCAGCAGGATAATGCACCATGTCACAAAGCTTGAATGATTTCAAATTGGTTTCTTGAACATGACAATGAGTTCACTGTACTAAAATGGCCCCACAGTCACCAGATCTCAACCCAATAGAGCATCTTTGGGATGTGGTGGAACGGGAGCTTCGTGCCCTGGATGTGCATCCCTCAAATCTCCATCAACTGCAAGATGCTATCCTATCAATATGGGCCAACATTTCTAAAGAATGCTATCAGCACCTTGTTGAATCAATGCCACATAGAATTGAGGCAGTTCTGAAGGCAAAAGGGGGTCCAACACCGTATTAAAATGGTGTTCCTAATAATTCTTTAGGTGAGTGTATACGTCTTCACATGCATCGATACCAATCATTGGACTGTGCCTCTCATAGACGCCAACGCACAGACAGGGTCTTCATAGGAACATAGCTGTGGCTTGGATCATTCAGGAGGATGAGGTTGCTGCACACACAATCTGGCTCCCCTGATCCTCGCTAGGGGGGGGGGGGGGGGGGGGGGGGGACAATGCTCAGGGCAGGGAGCATGTTTTCCAGCTCCTAGATGCCATGGACACAGCTGTGTAAGATTGTATGGAGGGGGGGCTGCTGTGTGAGATTGTATGGAGGGGGGGCTGCTGTGTGAGATTGTATGGAGGGGGGGCTGCTGTGTGAGATTGTATGGAGGGGGGGCTGCTGTGTGAGATTGTATGAAGGGAGGGCTGCTGTGTAAGATTGTATGGAGGGGGGGCCGCTGTGTGGGATTGTATGGAGGGGGTCTGCTGTGTGAGATTGTATGGAGGGGGGGGCTGCTGTGTGAGATTGTATGGAGGGGGGCTGCTGTGTGGGATTGTATGGAGGGGGGCTGCTGTGTGAGATTGTATGGAGGGGGGGCTGCTGTGTGAGATTGTATGGAGGGGGGGCTGCTGTGTGAGATTGTATGGAGGGGGGGCTGCTGTGTGAGATTGTATGGGGGGGGCTGCTGTGTGAGATTGGGGGGGGGGGCTGCTGTGTGAGATTGTATGGAGGGGGGCTGCTGTGTGGGATTGTATGGAGGGGGGCTGCTGTGTGAGATTGTATGGAGGGGGGGCTGCTGTGTGAGATTGTATGGGGGGGTCTGCTGTGTGAGATTGTATGGAGAGGGGGCTGCTGTGTGGGATTGTATGGAGGGGGGGCTGCTGTGTGAGATTGTATGAAGGGAGGGCTGCTGTGTAAGATTGTATGGAGGGGGGGCTGCTGTGTGAGATTGTATGGAGGGGGGCTGCTGTGTGGGATTGTATGGAGGGGGGGCTGCTGTGTGGGATTGTATGGAGGGGGGCTGCTGTGTGAGATTGTATGGAGGGGGGGCTGCTGTGTGAGATTGTATGGAGGGGGGCTGCTGTGTGGGATTGTATGGAGGGGGGGCTGCTGTGTGGGATTGTATGGGGGGGGGCTGCTGTGTGAGATTGTATGGAGGGGGGGCTGCTGTGTGGGATTGTATGGAGGGGGGCTGCTGTGTGAGATTGTATGGAGGGGGGCTGCTGTGTGAGATTGTATGGAGGGGGGCTGCTGTGTGAGATTGTATGGAGGGGGGGCTGCTGTGTGAGATTGTATGGAGGGAGGGCTGCTGTGTGAGATTGTATGGAGGGGGGCTGCTGTGTGAGATTGTATGGAGGGGGGGCTGCTGTGTGAGATTGTATGGAGGGGGGGGGGCTGCTGTGTGAGATTGTATGGAGGGGGGGCTGCTGTGTGAGATTGTATGGAGGGGGGGGCTGCTGTGTGAGATTGTATGGAGGGGGGGGGCTGCTGTGTGAGATTGTATGGAGGGGGGCTGCTGTGTGAGATTGTATGGAGGGGAGCTGCTGTGTGAGATTGTATGGAGGGGGGGCTGCTGTGTGAGATTGTATGGAGGGGGGCTGCTGTGTGAGATTGTATGGAGGGGAGCTGCTGTGTGGGATTGTATGGAGGGGGGGGCTGCTGTGTGAGATTGTACGGAGGGGGGGCTGCTGTGTGAGATTGTATGGAGGGGGGGGCTGCTGTGTGAGATTGTATGGAGGGGGGGCTGCTGTGTGAGATTGTATGGAGGGGGGCTGCTGTGTGAGATTGTATGGAGGGGGGCTGCTGTGTGAGATTGTATGGAGGGGGGGCTGCTGTGTGAGATTGTATGGAGGGGGGGCTGCTGTGTGGGATTGTATGATGGGGGATTCTGTGTGAGATTGTATGGAGGGGGGCTGCTGTGTGAGATTGTATGGAGGGGGGGCTGCTGTGTAAGATTGTATGGAGGGGGGGGCTGCTGTGTGACATTGTATGGAGGGGGGCTGCTGTGTGAGATTGTATGGAGGGGGGCTGCTGTGTGGGATTGTATGGAGGGGGGGCTGCTGTGTGAGATTGTATGATGGGGCGCTGCTGTGTGAGATTGTATGGAGGGGGGGGCTGCTGTGTGAGATTGTATGGAGGGGGGCTGCTGTGTGGGATTGTATGGAGGGGGGCTGCTGTGTGAGATTGTATGATGGGGCGCTGCTGTGTGGGATTGTATGGAGGGGGGGGCTGCTGTGTGAGATTGTATGGAGGGGGGCTGCTGTGTGAGATTGTATGGAGGGGGGGCTGCTGTGTGGGATTGTATGGAGGGGGGCTGCTGTGTGAGATTGTATGGAGGGGGGGCTGCTGTGTGGGATTGTATGGAGGGGGGCTGCTGTGTGAGATTGTATGGAGGGGAGCTGCTGTGTGGGATTGTATGGAGTGGGGGGCTGTCGTGTGGGATTGTATGGAGGGGGGCTGTTGTGTAGCACTGTATGCTGAGACTCATTAGCATATTTATAAAATGCTGGATTTCTGTGTAGTTAAGTTACTATGGGGATAAGGACATTCGCACAGCAGCCCCCTCCCCCCAGTACACAATCTCACACAGAATACCCCTCTGCATATAATTCCAATTCTCAGCCCCCCCCCCCATACAATCCTCGGCCCCCCCTAATAGTCACATCCATCTCTCCAGCGCTGTCAGACTCCCTCCACTCTCAGTGCTATAGATGCTGCCGAGCCTCCATCCCTGACCTTCCTATTCTGCAAACAGTCGGCCAGTGCTAGTGACAGAAGAGCGCTCCGGCTACCGACCCACGTGACCTAGGGATGTCACGTGATATTGTGACGTCAGGAGGTCCTTACGGAGAATAGTATTTAGCTATTACCGTTTAGAAAGATACTACCGATATTATATCCTAGTGACTTCAGGACCTTTGATGATGTCATGGTCATGTGATCAGTCACAAGAGGGGAGGAGTAAAGCAGTGGAGGTCTTTCACTGTTCATCACTTCCTGTCATGTGACCAGTGTGACGTCATCGCAGGTCCTGCAGCCCCAGGAGGTGAGATCTGCAGGTCAGTTCTTGGTCTTGGTTCTGGGTTTATTAGAATGGAGCGGTTCTATAGGTGATATATAGCAGGTCCAGCCAGCAGGGGGCAGCACCGGCCATAGAGAGCACCACCTGCCGCCTCCAACTCAAAAACATCTCCCGCATCCGTGCTTTCCTTAACTTTGAATCTGCGAAAATGCTCGTACATGCCCTCATTATCTCCCGCCTAGACTACTGCAACATTCTCCTCTGTGGCCTTCCATCTAGCACTCTCGCACCCCTCCAATCTATCCTCAACTCCGCTGCCCGACTAATCCACCTCTCACCTTATTACTCCTCTGCCTCTCCCCTCTGCCAATCCCTTCACTGGCTCCCCATTGCCCAACGAATCCACTTCAAAGTACTGACAAACACATACAAGGCCGTCCATAACCTGTCCCCTCCCTTCATCTCTGAGCTACTTTCCAGATACATCCCCACACGCACTCTCCGATCCTCACAAGACCTCCTTCTCTCCTCTCCTCTTATCGCCTCCTCCCACAATCGACTCCAAGATTTCTCCCGTGCATCCCCCATACTCTGGAACTCGCTACCCCAACACATCAGACTCTCACCTACAGTGGAATCCTTCAAAAGAAACCTGAAAACCCACCTCTTCAGACAAGCCTACAACCAATGACCCTGCTGCCTCTATACCGCCATGACCAACCCAACCCGCACCTACTGTGTCCTTCTCCCATACCATGTAGATTGTAAGCCCTCACGGGCAGGGCCCTCTCTCCTTCTGTACCAGTTTGTAACTCATCTTGTTTATGATTAGTAAAATTGTCTGTTACGTATGTGCACCGCTTATCATATGTACAGCGCTATGGAATGAATGGCGCTTAAATAATAAATAATAATAATAATAATAATAATAGAGAGTCTCTGCTCACAGGAGGGGAGTTCTCCTCAGACATGTCTGCTCTCCCCCTGGAATATTAGGAGACCCCCAGACCCCTGTAAGAGGGGCTGTTCTCCTGGATTAACATAGTACATAAGGCCGAAAAAAGACATTCGTCCATCCAGTTCGGCCTGTTATCCTGCAAGTTGATCCAGAGGAAGGCAAAAAAAAAAACCCTGTGAGGTAGAAGCCAATTTTCCCCACTTTAGTGGAATAAAAAATTCCTTCCCGACTCCAATCAGGCATCAGAATAACTCCCTGGATCAGCGACCCCTCTCTAGTAGCTATAGCCTGTAATATTATTACACTCCAGAAATACATCCAGGCCCCTCCTGAATTCCTTTATTGTACTCGCCATCACCACCTCCTCAGGCAGAGAGCTCCATAGTCTCACTGCTCTTACCGTAAAGAATCCTCTTCTATGGTTGTGTACAAACCTTCTTTCCTCCAGACGCAGAGGATGTCCCCTCGTCACAGTCACCGTCCTGGGGATAAATAGATGATGGGAGTGATCTCTGTACTGACCCCTGATATATTTATACATAGTAATTAGATCTCCCCTCAGTCGTCTTTTTTTTAAAGTGAATAACCCTAATTTTGATAATCTTTCAGGGTTCTGTAGTTGCCCCAGTGGCGGATTATAATTGGGGCGTTTGGGTCGGTAGCCCCGGGCCCGGCATCGCTGGGGGGCCCAACGACCCAAACGCCCACAAACTACGGCGGGGCACGGGAGCGCATAGTTCCCTGCCCTGCCGCCGATCACCGCCATAGGCTTCAGGCCTAGCAGGCCTGAAGCCTATGCGGTAGTAAAAACCCGGTGCAGGCGGGCGTGATGACGTCATCACGCAGTGCCTGTGCCCGGACGCAGCACACTGACGTGTGTGCGCACGCCTGCACCATCTACGAGTGAGCGCCGGCTGGGACACAGGTAAGTATTACCTTTTATTTTTTTATTTTTTTGTGTGCCAACTGCCGACTTTGGGGGACATTACTGAAGGAACAGGGGGGGGGGGGCAAACTACTACGTGGGGGCAAATTACTAGTATGGGGGAAATTAATACTGTGGGGGTAGTGTGGGAGACAATTAATACTGTAGGGGCAAATTACTACCATGGGGGGAATTAATACTGTGAGGGCAGTGTGGAGAAATTAATACTGTGGGGGCAGTGTGGGGGTTATTACTTGATGGGGCAGTGTGGGGGGCAAATTACTTAATGATGGGGCAGTGTCGGGGCAAATCACTTAATGGCTGGCAGTGTGAGAGCAAATAACTTAATGGATTGCAGTGTGGGGGGCAAATTACTTAATGGATGGCAGTGTCAGGTAAAATGATCTAATGGGGGGCAGTGTGTGGTGTTATTACTTGATGGGGGCAGTGTGGGCAGCAAATTACTTTGTGGGTGAAATTACTACATTGGAGGCAGTGTGGGGGAAATGACTATATGGGGCAGTGTGGGGGAAATGACTATATGGGGCAGTGTGGGGAAATGACTATATGGGGCAGTGTGGGGGAAATGACTATATGGGGCAGTGTGGGGGAAATGACTATATGGGGCAGTGTGGGGGAAATTACTATATGGGGCAGTGTGGGGGAAATTATTATATGGGGCAGTGTGGGGGAAATTATTATATGGGGCAGTGTGGGGGAAATTATTATATGGGGCAGTGTGGGGAAAATTACTATTTGGGGCAGTGTGGAAGAAATTACTGTATGGGGCAGTGTGGGGGAAATTACTATATGGGGGCGGTGTGGGGGAAATTACTTTATGGGGGCGGTGTGGGGGAAATTACTATATGGGGGTGGTGTGGGGGCCTTTCTCTTAGGGGACATTATTTTTGGGGACACTATACAGGTATTATTACCTGGAACACAATATAGGGTGTTATTATTACTGGGGGCACTCTAGGGGACATTATAATTGCTGTAGACACTATAGGGACCTTTGGGGTAATTTATCAAACTGGTGTAAAGTATAACTGGGTTAGTTACCCATAGCAGCCAATCAGATTCCAGCTTTCATTTTTCACAGCTCCTTTGGAAAATTAAAGGTGGAATCTGATTGGTTGCTGTGGGCACCTAAGCCAGTTGTAATTTACACCAGTTTGATAAATGACCCCAATTATGAGAACTCTAACGTGTCTGTGTAACAAACTCTGTAGAGACGAGATGCGGCTGAAAGAATTTGTCATGGCGGTCTGGGTCAAACGGAGGAGAAGAGGAAAGAGAGGATCTACATGACAGGAGATGTCACTGGATGTAACAGGTATGTGGTGCTGTATTATCCTATATGTAGTGCTGGCTCACCACTGTGACCTGCGTCTCATCTTCTCCTCCAAGTCTTTTTTTTTATCATAATCGTATGTGTTTTAAATTTGGCAACTAAAATTTGTATTTGTCACCTGCAGTCCTATGTAACAGCCTAGATAACAGTGATTACTTTCTGTGTACAGATAATGTAGTAGATGTTCCCTGCAGTCCTATGTAACACCCCACATAACACAATAGTTCACTGTGTTATGTGGGTTGTTACATAGCACTGCAGGTAACATCTATGACATCTGTACACAGAGAGTTATGAGATGGTGGGGGTCTGACTCCTGGCACCCCCACCAATCAGCTGTTTGAGGAGACCGCGATGTCCCAGTGAGCGTCGCAGCCTCTTTGCTCATTACCAAGCACAGCGCTGTCCATTTGATAGCCCTGCGCTCGGTATTACAGCTCAGCCGCAATCACTCAGATGAGACAGAGCTGCACCAAGGCCACGTGAACGATGTCATATTGCCTAGGAAGAGACGTTGGCGCTTACGAAGCACCGCAGCCTCTTCATATAGAAAAAAAAAACTAAAACTAAAATGGAGGGGGGGGGGCCTGAATTGGGTAGACAGCCCCGGGCCTATCATGCACTTAATCCGCCCCTGAGTTGCCCCATTCCAGTTATTACTTTAGTTGCCCTCCTCTGGACCCTCTCCAGCTCTGCTATGTCTGCCTTGTTTACAGGAGCCCAGAACTGTACACAGTACTCCATGTGTGGTCTGACTAGCGATTTGTAAAGTGGTAGGACTATGTTCTCATCACGGGCATCTATGCCCCTTTTGATGCAACCCATTATCTTATTGGCCTTGGCAGCAGCTGCCTGACACTGGTTTTTGCAGCTTAGTTTGCTGTTTATTAAAATTCCTAGGTCCTTTTCCATGTCAGTGTTACCCAGTGTTTTACCATTTAGTATGTACGGGTGACTTGCATTATTCCTTCCCATGTGCATAACATTACATTTGTCAGTGTTAAACCTCATCTGCCACTTCTCTGCCCAAGCCTCCAGTCTATCCAGATCGCTCTGTAGTAGTATACTGTCCTCTGTAGTATATATACAGTATACTGTCCTCTGTAGTATATATATATACAGTATACTGTCCTCATCAGTGTTAATTACTTTACACAGTTTAGTGTCATCTGCGAAAATTGATATTTTACTGTGCAAGCCTTCTACAAGATCATAAAAAAATATATTGAAGAGAATAGGGCCCAATACTGACCCCTGAGGTACTCCACTAGTGACAGTGACCCAATCTGAGTGTGTACCGTTAATACCCACCCTCTGTTTTCTATCACTGAGCCAGTTACTTACCCACATACAGACGTTTTCTCCCAATCCGAGCATTCTCATTATATACTAACCTTTTATGTGGTACAGAGTCAAATGCTTTGGAGAAGTTCAGATACACGACATCCATTGATTCGCTGCTGTCAAGTCTAGAACTTACCTCCTCATAGAAACTGATTAAACTAGTCTGACATGACCGATCCCTCACGAAGCCATGCTGATATGGCGCAATTTGCTTATTTCCGTTAAGATGCTCTAACATAGCATCTCTCAGAAAACCTTCAAACAGTTTACCCACAACAGATGTTAAACTTACCGGCCTATAGTTTCCGGGCTCTGTTTTTGGACCCTTTTTGAACATTTTAGGGTTAGTTTTTCTCTTTGGCAATTAATCTCTCGGTCTCTAGTTTGGCCGCTTTTATTTGTTTTTTACATGTTCTATTTTTTTCTTATAGTTTTTTAGTGCTTCCATGCTCCCCTCCTGTTTTAGTGATTTATATGCTTTCTTTTTGTCATTTATTGCTTTTTTTACAGTTCTGTTTATCCACATTGGTTTCTTTTTGTTCCTTAAGGGTACTTTCACACTTGCGGCAGGACGGATCCGACAGGCTGTTCACCATTTAGGACATGGTGAACAGCCTGTCGGATCCGTCCTGCCGCAAGTGTGTAAGTAACCTAACCTTTTATTCCCATACGGTATGTACCTCTCACAATTAGATTTTAGGATGCTTTTAAAGATATCCCATTTTGTGGCTGTATTTTTATTTGTGTTTATTTAGTTAAGCCTATGGCCTCTCTTAGTTGGCTACATTTAGCTTTTGTGAAGTTTGGTATTTTTGTTCCTCCCTGTAGAAACGCTCTTTTGAAGGATAATTGGAAGGTTATTACTTTGTGGTCACTATTTCCCAGGTGTCCCCCAACCTGCACGTCTGTTGTTCTGTCAGGCCTATTGTTTAATACTAAGTCCAGTATGGCCGTCCCTCTAGTCGGGTCCTGAACCAGTTGGGAAAGGTAATTGTCTTTGGTTATTGCCAAGAACCTGTTTACTTTATGAGATGTTCAGGTTTCAGTTTCCCAGTCTATATCTGGGTAGTTGAAGTCCCCATATTAACCATCTCATTATGATCTGCCGCCTCGTCTATCTCGTTTAGTAGTAGATTTTCTGTGGACTCCGGTATATTAGGTGGTTTATAGTAAACTCCTATTAGTAATTTATTATTGCTTTTAGCTCCATGTATCTCTACCCACAGTGACTCCACATGTTCATGTCCCTCACTTATATCTTCTCGGACTGTGGGCTTTAGACAGGACTTTACATAAAGGCAGACCCTCCCCCTCTCCGGTTTTGGCGATCCTTTCTAAACTGACTGTGTAACCCTGTACATTAACCGCCCAGTCATAGCTATCATCCAGCCATGTCTCAGTTATTCCCACAGTCATAGCTATCATCCAGCCATGTCTCAGTTATTCCCACTGTCATAGCTATCATCCAGCCATGTCTCAGTTATTCCCACTATGTCATAGTCCTCCTCACACATCACTAATTCCAGTTCCCCAGTTTTATTAGTCAGGCTTCTGGCATTAGTATACATACAATTGAGAGGTTTATGTATATTTTTTACCCTTCACCTTTCCCTCTGAACTGTTCTAGTCCCTCCTTCCATTCCTCCCCAGTCCCTTTACCTCGCCCCCGGTCTCTATCTGCACTATCTTCCCATCCTATAATGTAATTACCCCCCCAGTCCCTAGTTTAAACACTCCTCCAACCTCCAACACTCCTCCAACCTTCTAGCCATCTTCTTCCCCAGCACAGCTGCCCCTTCCCCATTGAGGTGCAGCCCGTCCCTACGATAGAGCCTGCAGCCGATAGAGAAGTCGGCCCAGTTCTCCAGGAACCCAAACCCCTCCTTCCTACACCAGTTCTTGAGCCACTTGTTAATCTCCCTAATCTCCCGCTGCTTTTCTTGTGTGACTCGTGGTACCGGTAGTATTTCGGAAAATACTACATTTGAGGTCCTTGCCCTAAGCTTTTGACCTAAGTCCCTGAAATCCTTTTTAAGGACTCTCCACCTACCCCTAACTTTGTCATTGGTTCCGATATGGACCATGACCGCTGGATCTTCTCCAGCCCCTCCCAGTAATCTGTTACCCGATCCGCGATGTGTCGAACTCTAGCACCAGGAAGATAGCACACCGTTTGGCGATCACAGTCTTTGTGACAGATTTCCCTATCTGTTCCCCTAATAATTGAATCTCCCACTACCAGCACCTGTATGGCCTGCCCTGCTCTCCTGGTTCCCTGCTTACCGGAGCTGACATTCCCCTGACTGGCAGAGGAAGTGTCCGGCTGCGGCAGTGCCGTCCCTGGACTGACATCCCCCTCATCTGCCAAACGTGCAAACTTGTTGGGGTGTGTCAGATCAGGGCTAGCCTCCCTGGCACTCTTCCCTCTACCCCGCTTTCTTCCATCACACAATGGGTCTTCCATCACACAATGTTCTGTGATGTCACTAGGATATGGAGTCACTGTGTGATCGGTGGGGACAACCTCTTCTAGATGAAGGGGCTGCAGCGCTGTGTCCTCTCCTCACTGTCCCTGCACAGCGGAGGCCGGAGCTCTAATGAGCAGGGACTGTGGAGGAGACTCAGCAGTAAAGCAGCTCTGCAGCCCCTTCATTCTCAGGATTAGTGGGGTCCGGATAGAGACGAGCCCCCACCTACCGCACACTGATAACCAGTAGGGTTGCCCCCCGGCCAGTATCTCATCGGCCAAGCCGGTAATTTGCTGCCTCTGCTGGGAACACTCGCTGCTCAGTGGTCGCTCAGCACAGGACTGGCCGGACGTCATCATGCTGGAACGCAGCGGAGCCATCAACTGGAGGAGCTGACTTCTGTTTTTTGCACATAGAAGAGAAGGGAGCATTAGTAATTCTGGGGGCATTACTATTACTGGGGGCACAAATGGGAGCATTAGTAATTGTGGGGGCATTACTATGACTGGGAGCCACATTATGACATAGCGACTTAACACCTTGTGGGATGTGGCTCTACTTGGCCGGTATGTTTTGTTGGGAAAGGTGGCAACAGTAATGTCACAGTGCGACACCATAGACTAGAAGTACAAACTATGATCCGCAACAAAGGTCGTTGTGTAGACGGAATGGGGCTTTTTGATTTCTCTCAACATTCATGTTGATTAATGATGGATGAAAACATGTGTGCTGTCCCCTGAGTGCCCCCTCACAGTAGTGCTGTCCCCTTAGTGCCCCCTCACAATAGTGCTGTCCCCTTATTGCCCCCTCACAATAGTGCTGTCCCCTTATTGCCCCCTCACAATAGTGCTGTCCCCTTAGTGCCCCCTCACAATAGTGCTGTCCCCTTATTGCCCCCTCACAATAGTGCTGTCCCCTTATTGCCCCCTCACAATAGTGCTGTCCCCTTATTGCCCCCTCACAATAGTGCTGTCCCCTTAGTGCCCCCTCACAATAGTGCTGTCCCCTTATTGCCCCCTCACAATAGTGCTGTCCCCTTAGTGCCCCCTCACAATAGTGCTGTCCCCTTAGTAGTGCCCCCTCACAATAGTGCTGTCCCCTTAGTGCCCCCTCACAATAGTGCTGTCCCCTTATTGCCCCCTCACAATAGTGCTGTCCCCTTAGTGCCCCCTCACAATAGTGCTGTCCCCTTAGTAGTGCCCCCTCACAATAGTGCTGTCCCCTTAGTAGTGCCCCCTCACAATATTGCTGTCCCCTTAGTAGTGCCCCTCACAATAGCGCTGTCCCCTTAGTGCCCCCTCACAATAGCGCTGTCCCCTTAGTAGTGCCCCCTCACAATAGTGCTGTCCCCTTAGTAGTGCCCCTCACAATAGCGCTGTCCCCTTAGTGCCCCCTCACAATAGTGCTGTCCCCTTAGTAGTGCCCCTCACAATAGCGCTGTCCCCTTAGTGCCCCCTCACAATAGTGCTGTCCCCTTATTGCCCCCTCACAATAGTGCTGTCCCCTTATTGCCCCCTCACAATAGTGCTGTCCCCTTATTGCCCCCTCACAATAGTGCTGTCCCCTTATTGCCCCCTCACAATAGTGCTGTCCCCTTATTGCCCCCTCACAATAGCGCTGTCCCCTTAGTGCCCCCTCACAATAGCGCTGTCCTCTTAGTAGTGCCCCCTCACAATATTGCTGTCCCCTTAGTAGTGCCCCTCACAATAGCGCTGTCCCCTTAGTGCCCCCTCACAATAGCGCTGTCCCCTTAGTGCCCCCTCACAATAGCGCTGTCCCCTTAGTGCCCCCTCACAATAGTGCTGTCCCCTTAGTAGTGCCCCCTCACAATAGTGCTGTCCCCTTAGTAGTGCCCCCTCACAATATTGCTGTCCCCTTAGTAGTGCCCCTCACAATAGCGCTGTCCCCTTAGTGCCCCCTCACAATAGCGCTGTCCCCTTAGTAGTGCCCCCTCACAATAGTGCTGTCCCCTTAGTAGTGCCCCCTCACAATAGTGCTGTCCCCTTAGTACCCTCTCACAATAGTGCTGTCCCTTTAGTGCCCCCTCACAATAGTGCTGTCCCCTTAGTGCCCCCTCACAATAGTGCTGTCCTCTTAGTGCCCCCTCACAATAGTGCTGTCCTCTTAGAGCCCCCTCACAATAGTGCTGTCCCCTTAGTAGTGCCCCCTTACAATAGTGCTGTCCCCTTAGTAGTGCCCCTCACAATAGTGCTGTCCCCTTAGTAGTGCCCCCTCACAATAGTGCTGTCCCCTTAATAGTGCCCCTCACAATAGTGCTGTCCCCTTAGTAGTGCCCCCTCACAATAGTACCATCCCATTAGTAGTGCCCCCTCACAATAGTGTTGTCCCCTTAGTGCCCCCTCACAATAGTGCTGTCCCCTTAGTGCCCCCTCACAATAGTGCTGTCCTCTTAGTGCCCCCTCACAATAGTGCTGTCCTCTTAGTGCCCCCTCACAATACTGCTGTCCATTTAGTGCCCCCTCACAATAGTGCTGTCCCCTTAGTGCCCCCTCACAATAGTGCTGTCCCCTTAGTAGTTCCCCCTCACAAATGGGCTGTCCCCTTTGTGCCCCTTTACAATATTGCTGCCTTATACTAGTACTGTCCCCTAAGTGCCAGTTCACAATAGTGCTGTCCCCTTAGCACCCCCTCACAAAAGTGCTGTACCCTTAGTGCTGGCTCACAATAGTGCTGTCCCCTTATGGCACCCTCACAATAGTGCTGTCCTCTTAGTGCCCCCTCACAATAGTACTGTCCCCTTAGTGCCCCCTCACAATAGTGCTGTCCCTTTAGTGCCCCTCACAATAGTACTGTCCCCTTAGTGCCCCCTCACAATAGTGCTGTCCCCTTAGTGCCCCCTCACAATAGTGCTGTCCCCTTAGTGCCCCCTCACAATAGTGCTGTCCCCTTAGTGCCCCCTCACAATAGTGCTGTCCTCTTAGTGCCCCCTCACAATAGTGCTGTCCTCAGTGCCTCCTCACAATAGTGCTGTCCCCTTAGTGTCCCCTCACAATAGTGCTGTCCCCTTAGTAGTGCCCCATCACAATAGTGCTGTCCCCTTAGTAGTGCTCCCTCACAATAGTGCTGTCCCCTTAGTAGTGCCCCCTCACAATAGTGCTGTCCCCTTAGTAGTGCCCCCTAACAATAGTGCTGTCCCCTTAGTGCCCCCTCACAATAGTGCTGTCCATTTAGTGCCCCCTCACAATAGTGCTGTCCCCTTAGTCCCCCCTCACAGTAGTGCTGTCCTCTTAGTGCCCCCTCACAATAGTGCTGTCCCATTAGTGTCCCCTAACAATAATGCTGTCCCCTTAGTGCCCCCTCACAATAGTGCTGTCCCCTTAGTGCCCCCTCACAATAGTGCTGTCCTCTTAGTGCCCCCTCACAATAGTGCTGTCCTCTTAGTGCCCCCTCACAATACTGCTGTCCCCTTAGTGCCCACTCACAATAGTGCTGTCCCCTTAGTAGTTCCCCCTCAAAAATGGGCTGTCCCCTTAGTGCCCGTTTACAATATTGCTGTCCCCTTTGCGCCCCTTCACAAAAGTGCTGTCCCCTTAGTGCTGACTCACAATAGTGCTGTCCCCTTAGTGCTGACTCACAATAGTGCTGTCCCCTTATGGCACCCTCACAATAGTGCTGTCCCCTTATGGCACCCTCACAATAGTGCTGTCCCCTTAGTAGTGCCCATTCTCAATAGTGCTGTCCCCTTAGTAGTGCCCATTCTCAATAGTGTTGTCCCCTTAGTGTCCCCTCACAATAGTGCTGTCCCCTTAGTGCCCCCTCACAATAGTGCTGTCCCCTTAGTGCCCCCTCACAATAGTGCTGTCCCCTTAGTGCCCCCTCACAATAGTGCTGTCCCCTTAGTGCCACTCACAATAGTGCTGTCCTCTTAGTGCCCCTCACAATAGTGCTGTCCCCTTAGTAGTACCCCCTCACAATCCTGCTGTCCCCTTAGTGCCCCCTCACAATAGTGCTGTCCCCTTAGTGCCCCCTCACAATAGTACTGTCCCCTTAGTAGTGTCCCCTTAGTGCCGCCTCACAATCTCACAATAGTGCTGTCCCCTTAGTAGTGCCCCTTCACAAAAGGGCTGCTTAGTGCCCCCTCACAAAAGGGCTTTCCCCCTAGTGCCGCCTCACAATAGTGGTGTCCCCTTAGTGCCCCCTCACAATAGTGCTGTCAACTTAGTGCCCCATCACAATAGTGCTGTCCCCTTAGTGCCTCCGCACAATAGTGCTGTCCCCTTAGTATTGCCTCCTCAACAGTACTGTCCCCTTAGTAGTGCCCATTCTCAATAGTGCTGTCCCCTTAGTGCCCCCTCACAATAGTGCTATCCCCTTAGTGCCCCCTCACAATAGTGCTGTCCCCTTAGTGGCCCTTCACAATAGTGCTGACCCCTTAGTGCCGCCTCATAATAGTGCTGTCCGCTTACAATAGTGATGTTCCATTATTGCGCCTCACAATAGTGATGTCCTCTTAGTGCATCCTCACAATAGTGCTGTCCACTTAGTGCCGACTCATTATAGTGCTGTCCGCTTAAAATAGTGCTGTCCCCTTATTGCCCTCTCACAATAGTGCTGTCCCTTTAGAGCCCCCTCACAATAGTGCTGTCCCCTTAGTGACCCCTCACAATAGTGCTGTCACTTTAGTGCCCCCTCACAAAAGTGCTGTCCCTTTAGTGCCCCCTCACAATAGTGCTGTCCCCTTAGTAGTGCCCCCTCACAATAGTGCTGTCCCCTTAGTACCCCCTCACAATAGTGCTGTCCCCTTTGTAGTACCCCCTCACAATACTGCTGTCCCCTTAGTGCCCCCTTAAAATAGTGCTGTCCCCTTAGTAGTTCCCCCTCACAAATGGGCTGTCCCCTTAGTGCCACCTTACAATAGTGCTGCCTTATACTAGTACTTTCCCCTTAGTGCCAGTTCTCAATAGTGCTGTCCCCCTTAGGGCCCCCTCACAATAGTGTTGTCCCCTTAGTGCCCCCTCACAAATGGGCTGTCCCCTTAGTGCCCCCCTACAATAGTGCTGCCTTATACTAGTACTTTCCCCTTAGTGCCAGTTCTCAATAGTGCTGTCCCCTTAGTGCCCCCTCACAATAGTGCTGTCCCCTTAGTGCCCCCTCACAATAGTGCTGCCCCCTTAGTGCCCCCTCACAATAGTGCTGCCCCCTTAGTGCCCCCTCACAATAGTGCTGCCCCCTTAGTGCCCCCTCACAATAGTGCTGTCCTCTTAGTGTCCCCTCATAATAGTGCTGTCCCCGTAGTAGTGCCCCCTCACAATAGTGCTGTCCCCTTAGTAGTGCCCTCTCACAATAGTGCTGTCCCTTTAGTAGTGCCCCCTCACAATAGTGCTGTCCCTTTAGTAGTGCCCCCTCACAATAGTGCTGTCCCTTTAGTAGTGCCACCTCACAATAGTGCTGTCCCTTTAGTAGTGCCCCCTCACAATAGTGCTGTCCCTTTAGTAGTGCCCCCTCACAATAGTGCTGTCCCCTTAGTGCCCCCTCGCAATAGTGCTGTCCCCTTAGTGCCCCCTCACAATAGTGCTGTCCCATTAGTAGTTCCCCCTCACAAATGGGCTGTCCCTTTAGTGCCCCCTTACTATAGTGCTGCCTTATACTAGTACTGTCCCCTTAGTGCCAGTTCACAATAGTGCTGTCCCCTTAGTGCCCCCTCACAATTGTACCGTCCCCTTAGTACTGCCCCCTCACAAATGGGCTATCCCCTTAGTGCCACCTCATACTAGTGCTGTCCCTTTAGTGCCGCTTCACAATAGTCCTGTCCCCTTAGTGCCGCCTCACAATAGCGCTGTCCCCTTAGTGCCCCCTCACAATAGTGCTGTAACCTTCGTGCAGCTTCACTATAGTGGTGTCCCTTTAGTGCCTCTGCACGATAGTGCTGTCCCCTTAGTAGTGCCCCTCACTTTAGTGCTGTCCCTTTAGTACTGCCCCCTCTCAACAGTGCTGTCCCCTTAGTAGTGCCCCCTCTCAACAGTGCTGTCCCCTTAGTAGTGCCCCCTCTCAACAGTGCTGTCCCCTTAGTAGTGCCCCCTCACAACAGTGCTGTCTCCTTAGTAGTGCCCCCTCTCGGCGAAAGGCCGCCGGACTAAAAGTGCTGCATGTCCCACTATGATTTTTTTCTAAGAATCTCAGAAAGTTGATGAAGAGGGATAAATCACACTTACAGAAAGGCAGGAGGCTCCTGTGATCTTCAGAAGCTTTGTAGAAGCAGTTATTTTATCAGGGTCAGGATCTCAGGCAGCTCTGACACCCCCCACTTCCTCTCATCCGTCTTCTGGGTCTGGGTAATGTTTCTGTATAATGACTCCTAATTTCTTTGATTGTATCTCGGTCACTGGGATTTAATATGAAGTAATTGGATTAAAGGGGTTGTGTCACAAACCAGTGGGTGTAAACCCAAGTGCCACGTGTCTTACCTCCTCTTCAGGGCGTTGTGTAAGTGAACCCCTCGTTCTTCACAGTACCCCTGATGGTGGGAATAGACTTTCCCAAGGGTAACACCAGGTCGCTACCTCTTGAGGAGGGCAGGCACACGAGGAACCTGGTCCAGGCAGACTAGAAGTACAAGCTTAGTCAGGCAGGCAGAGTCATTACCAGGAGCAACCGCGCAGGACCGAAGGATGAGGCAGAGGCGTAGTCAGACAGACAAATGGTCAGGGCAGGCAGCACAGGTACAGGTCAGGCAATGGGGTCAAGAACCGGAGAGTCAAGGCAAGCAGGCAGGGATCAGACGGTTAGCAGAGTCCAGGAATGTAGTAGAAGTCAGGAACACACGCGAGTGTGATTTACCCCTCTTTATTAGCTTTCTGAACTCCTTAGAAAAAGGGGTACTGTGAAAAACGAGAGGTTCACTTACACAACGCCCTGAAGAGGAGGTAAGACACGTGGTACTTGGGTTTACACCCACAGTTTTGTGACACAACCCCTTTAACCCAGTGACCGAGATACAATCAAAGATGATTTTTTTTCTTAGTAGCTCAGAAAGCTGATGAAGAGGGATAAATCACACTTACAGAAAGGCAGGAGGCTCCTGTGATCTTCAGAAGCTTTGTAGAAGCAGTTATTTTATCAGGGTCAGGATCTCAGCCAGCTCTGACACCCCCCACTTCCTCTCATCCATCTTCTGGGTCTGGGTAATGTTTCTGTATAATGACTCCTAATTTCTTTGATTGTATCTCGGTCACTGGGTTAAAGGGGTTGTGTCACAAACCAGTGGGTGTAAACCCAAGTACCACGTGTCTTACCTCCTCTTCAGGGCGTTGTGTAAGTGAACCTCTCGTTTTTCACAGTACCCCTTTTTCTAAGGAGTTCAGAAAGCTAATAAAGAGGGGTAAATCACACTCGCGTGTGTTCCTGACTTCTACTTCATTCCTGGACTCCGCTAACCGTCTGATCCCTGCCTGCTTGCCTTGACTCTCCGGTTCTTGACCCCATTGCCTGACCTGTACCTGTGCTGCCTGCCCTGACCATTTGTCTGTCTGACTACGCCTCTGCCTCATCCTTCGGTCCTGCGCGGTTGCTCCTGGTAATGACTCTGCCTGCCTGACTAAGCTTGTACTTCTAGTCTGCCTGGACCAGGTTTCTCATGTGCCTGCCCTCCTCAAGAGGTAGCGACCTGGTGTTACCCTCGGGAAAGTCTATTCCCACCATCAGGGGTACTGTGAAGAACGAGGGGTTCACTTAGACAACGCCCTGAAGAGGAGGTAAGACACGTGGCACTTGGGTTTACACCCACTGGTTTGTGACACAACCCCTTTAATCCAATTACTTCATATTAAATCCCAGTGACCGAGATACAATCAAAGAAATTAGGAGTCATTATACAGAAACATTACCCAGACCCAGAAGATGGATGAGAGGAAGTGGGGGGTGTCAGAGCTGCCTGAGATCCTGACCCTGATAAAATAACTGGTTCTACGAAGCTTCTGAAGATCACAGGAGCCTCCTGCCTTTCTGTAAGTGTGATTTATCCCTCTTTATCAGCTTTCTGAGCTCCTTAGGAAATAACATAGTGGGAAGTGAGGTCACTGCGTACAGTACCTGTAGAACGGAGAATCCCCCTGCTTGTGAGTGAAATGCATCTAGCTGTGCAGCTGAAACAAGATAATATGGCTGAAATAAATGTAAGGTAAGCCCAAATATAACATTTCCTTCTCAGACTGTACAAAGAAGCACTGCCATTATCCAAACCTTTTTCGAAAACTCAGGTTCACTTTAAACACAGTCCTGAGACCAAATGTGAGTCATTACATTGGAAAACTTTCAAATTCTCAAAGGCTGCAGAAAGCATGTCAGATCAAGTGTCTGTGACCTTCCTATCAGTCATCCCATTAATGAAGACATTTACAGTAAAAATAAGATGAGCTCTGTCTGCTGTATGTGGTAGACTGCGATGTGTGTCCTGTGTAACACTGTACTCACTGTATAGCAGGAGGCCGGCTGACTGATTTATTATGGTCACCAGTCTGGTATGTATAAGACGCCTCAATAGCTAAGTCACCTCCGTTGTACAATATTGGTAGAGTTTTGTCATTCCTAATTTGTGAGACACTTTAGTTCATGTAAGATGTCATTTTGCTCTCAATCCTCCTTGTTTCCCTCAGATTTCTTAGGTGCAGGACTCTTCTTTTTAGAGACAATGGTCCTTTCCATCAAGGACTCACCAAGGATGGAGAAGGACAGAGACCACATCGCTGCAAGGATATTAGACCTCACCGTAAAGATCATCTCCTTGATAACTGGAGAGGTGAGAGTCTCACATGACATCACTCTTATCTCTAGTAATAAACCAGGGAAATGTCTGGAAAGGTGAAGGATTCTTAGAATCTTTGTAGTGATCGGCGTCTCCCCATACACAGGATTACACAGTAGTGAAGAAGTCGTCTGGTGAGTGTGTGACACCCCGTGTGTCAGGAGGATGGAGCAGGACCCAGAGCCCCATCACCGAGCCTCCACCTCATTCCCTGATACATGAGCAGAAGATCCTAGAACTTACCACCAGGATCACTGAGCTGCTGAGCGGAGAGGTGAGCGCTGCTGGGAATGCTGGGACATTATACAATAACGCCAAGAGAGGGGTCTGGTAATGACTGTGTCCTTGTGTTGTCAGGTTCCTGTAAGGTATCAGAATGTCGCTGTCTATTTCTCCATGGAGGAGTGGGAGTATTTAGAAGAACACAAGGATCTGTACAAGGACAGAAACCACATGGCTGCGAGGATATTAGACCTCACCCTGGAGATCATATCTTTGATAACTGGAGAGGTGAGAGTCTCACATGACATCACCCTTATCTCTAGTAATAAAACAGGGAAATGTCTGGAAAGATGAAGGATTCTTAGAATCTCTGTAGTGATCGGCGTCTCCCCATACACAGGATTACACAGTAGTGAAGAAGTCGTCTGGTGAGTGTGTGACACCCCGTGTGTCAGGAGAACGGAGCAGGACCCAGAGCCCCATCACCGAGCCTCCACCTCATTCCCTGATACATGAGCAGAAGATCCTAGAACTTACCACCAGAATCACTGAGCTGCTGAGCGGAGAGGTGAGCGCTGCTGGGAATGCTGGGACATTATACAATAACACCAAGGGAGGGGTCTGGTAATGACGGTGTCCTTGTGTTGTCAGGTTCCTATAAGGTGTCAGGATGTCGCTATCTATTTCTCCATGGAGGAGTGGGAGTATTTAGAAGAACACAAGGATCTGTACAAGGACGTCATGATGGAGAATCACCAGTCCCTCACACCACCAGGTAAGAGGAGACCTTCCATGACTGTAGAGGAGAGAACAGTTTTGAATCAGAGTGCGGATGTAGATGTGCTGTGCCACAGATTTGGCTGGGGCTACTGCTAAAGGAACAGCCTAGATTACCCCCTTACCTCCCCACATTCCTTACCCTTTAATCCATATGGACATCACTGCAGGGGAACCACCAGGCAACTACCTTTGGAAGCAGTCTCTGTTCAGTGGCTGCTGACCCACTGGGATCAAGAGATACCAATGAAAAGCCCCAAAGGATCAGTCAGAACTGTAGCCACAAGACAAGCAAAGACAGGGAGCGTTTGTGCAATGCAGTAAACAGTGCAAAGATCAGAGTAGGCAGCACAGGGTCAGTACTGGAAACATTGCTGCCTTATCTGACCTCTGCCTAAGTTAAATCCAGTTAACAGGCAGAGGTGAGGCCGCTTTCAGATAAGCAAGTGTCACGCTCTGGACTTGCAGCGAAGCACCCGTCCTGACCTCCCAGCACCTGCCTGGGTCCCATTATACTGATTTATGACACCATGTAACGCTTACACTTCTGGAACGTATTGGATAACACTGACATCATAATGTTTGTGTTATCCAATCCATTACAGTCCTCTAAGGGTTACATAGCATCATAAATTAATATAATGCTATTCGACCCTGGCAGTGCTGGAAGTTCAGGACGGGTGCTGCGATGTGAGTCCGCAGCGTCACACTCACTCGTCTGAAAGCAGTCTAATTGTGCAACTGAACTCAAGAGTGGAGCTTCATGGTAGGAAACTAGCAAATAGAATCTCTTACTCGGGCACCATTCCACAGGGGAGGGTGCCTTAAATATCCCAGGGAGGCTAGCCATAGAGTGGACAGATTAGTGCCACACATGCTGGCCCTTTAATAACCGGAGGAAGCACATGCCCTACAGGCGGACAAAGCCACTGCAGGCCAAGAACTGGCCACAGATCAGCACACTGTGGACAAAACAATGAAATGTCAACAGGTATGGACCACCGGAGCAGAGAATTGGGTAAGCGCTCCAACGACCTCCAGGGAACAAGGAGATGTCAGCAGCCACGGACCGGCCGGCATCACAGATTCACTCATCATATATGATATACACTCACCTAAAGAATTATTAGGAACACCTGTTCTATTTCTCATTAATGCGATTATCTAGTCAACCAATCACATGGCAGTTGCTTCAATGCATGTAGGGTTGTGGTCCTGGTCAAGACAATCTCCTGAACTCCAAACTGAATGTCAGAATGGGAAAGAAAGGTGGGCTACAACAGCAGAAGACCCCACCGGGTACCACTCATCTCCACTACAAATAGGAAAAAGAGGCTACAATTTGCACGAGCTCACCAAAATTGGACTGTTGAAGACTGGAAAAATGTTGCCTGGTCTGATGAGTCTCGATTTCTGTTGAGACATTCAAATGGTAGAGTCCGAATTTGGCGTAAACAGAATGAGAACATGTATCCATCATGCCTTGTTACCACTGTGCAGGCTGGTGGTGGTGGTGTAATGGTGTGGGGGATGTTTTCTGGGCACACTTTAGGCCCCTTAGTGCCAATTGGCCATCGTTTAAATGCCACGGGCGACCTGAGCATTGTTTCTGACCATGTCCTATCCCTTCATGACCACCATGTACCCATCCTCTGATGGCTACTTCCAGCAGGATAATGCACCATGTCACAAAGCTCGAATCATTTCAAATTGGTTTCTTGAACATGACAATGAGTTCACTGTACTAAAATGGCCCCCACAGTCACCAGATCTCAACCCAATAGAGCATCTTTGGGATGTGGTGGAACGGGAGCTTCGTGCCCTGGATGTGCATCCCTCAAATCCTATCAATATGGGCCAACATTTCTAAAGAATGCTATCAGCACCTTGTTGAATCAATGCCACGTAGAATTAAGGCAGTTCTGAAGGCAAAAGGGGGTTCAACACCGTATTAGTATGGTGTTCCTAATAATTCTTTAGGTGAGTGTGTATATAGACAATGTATTCAGTCACGGTGTGTTTTTTCTACAGATGGATCCAGTCAGAGAAATCCACCAGAGAGATGTCCCAGTCCTCAGTATTCCCAGGACTGTCCAGAGGAAATGCAGAATGTCCCACTGGATCATCAGGTAGGTGAAGCTGAGATTTCTACAAATCCTCTATAGACTGATGTAATAGGAGCTTTCTACTGACCTCCCCCAGCAGCAGTGGAGTATACTGTACGCTCCATCTACTGACCTCCCCCAGCAGCAGTGGAGTATACTGTACTCTCCGTCTACTGACCTCCCCCAGCAGCAGTGGAGTATACTGTACTCTCCAGTCTACTGACCTCCCCCAGCAGCAGTGGAGTATACTGTACTCTCCATCTACTGACCTCCCCCAGCAGCAGTGGAGTATACTGTACTCTCCAGTCTACTGACCTCCCCCAGCATCAGTGGAGTATACTGTACTCTCCATCTACTGACCTCCCCCAGCAGCAGTGGAGTATACTGTACTCTCCTTCTACTGACCTCCCCCAGCAGCAGTGGAGTATACTGTACTCTCCATCTACTGACCTCCCCCAGCAGCAGTGGAGTATACTGTACTCTCCATCTACTGACCTCCCCCAGCAGCAGTGGAGTATACTGTACTCTCCATCTACTGACCTCCCCCAGCAGCAGTGGAGTATACTGTACTCTCCATCTACTGACCTCCCCCAGCAGCAGTGGAGTATACTGTACTCTCCATCTACTGACCTCCCCCAGCAGCAGTGGAGTATACTGTACTCTCCATCTACTGACCTCCCCCAGCAGCAGTGGAGTATACTGTACTCTCCATCTACTGACCTCCCCCAGCAGCAGTGGAGTATACTGTACTCTCCATCTACTGACCTCCCCCAGCAGCAGTGGAGTATACTGTACTCTCCATCTACTGACCTCCCCCAGCAGCAGTGGAGTATACTGTACTCTCCATCTACTGACCTCCCCCAGCAGCAGTGGAGTATACTGTACTCTCCATCTACTGACCTCCCCCAGCAGCAGTGGAGTATACTGTACTCTCCATCTACTGACCTCCCCAGCAGCAGTGGAGTATACTGTACTCTCCATCTACTGACCTCCCCCAGCAGCAGTGGAGTATACTGTACTCCTACTGACCCCCTCCCAGCAGCAGTGGAGTATACTGTACTCTCCATCTACTGACCTCCCCCAGCAGCAGTGGAGTATACTGTACTCTCCATCTACTGACCTCCCCCAGCAGCAGTGGAGTATACTGTACTCTCCATCTACTGACCTCCCCCAGCAGCAGTGGAGTATACTGTACTCTCCGTCTACTGACCTCCCCCAGCAGCAGTGGAGTATACTGTACTCTCCATCTACTGACCTCCCCCAGCAGCAGTGGAGTATACTGTACTCTCCATCTACTGACCTCCCCCAGCAGCAGTGGAGTATACTGTACTCTCCATCTACTGACCTCCCCCAGCAGCAGTGGAGTATACTGTACTCTCCATCTACTGACCTCCCCCAGCAGCAGTGGAGTATACTGTACTCTCCATCTACTGACCTCCCCCAGCAGCAGTGGAGTATACTGTACTCTCCATCTACTGACCTCCCCCAGCAGCAGTGGAGTATACTGTACTCTCCATCTACTGACCTCCCCCAGCAGCAGTGGAGTATACTGTACTCTCCGTCTACTGACCTCCCCCCAGCAGCAGTGGAGTATACTGTACTCTCCGTCTACTGACCCCCCCAGCAGCAGTGGAGTATACTGTACTCTCCATCTACTGACCTCCCCCAGCAGCAGTGGAGTATACTGTACTCTCCATCTACTGACCTCCCCCAGCAGCAGTGGAGTATACTGTACGCTCCGTCTACTGACCTCCCCCAGCAGCAGTGGAGTATACTGTACTCTCCATCTACTGACCTCCCCCAGCAG
Source organism: Bufo gargarizans (assembly GCF_014858855.1). NCBI lineage: Eukaryota > Metazoa > Chordata > Amphibia > Anura > Bufonidae > Bufo > Bufo gargarizans. The sequence goes on along the minus strand of NC_058083.1, from coordinate 529,331,010 downwards.
CAGTGGAGTATACTGTACTCTCCATCTACTGACCTCCCCAGCAGCAGTGGAGTATACTGTACTCTCCGTCTACTGACCTCCCCCAGCAGCAGTGGAGTATACTGTACTCTCCGTCTACTGACCTCCTCCAGCAGCAGTGGAGTATACGTACGCTCCATCTACTGACCTCCCCCAGCAGCAGTGGAGTATACTGTACTCTCCGTCTACTGACCCTCCCCCAGCAGCAGTGGAGTATACTGTACGCTCCGTCTACTGACCTCCCCCAGCAGCAGTGGAGTATACTGTACTCTCCGTCTACTGACCTCCCCCAGCAGCAGTGGAGTATACTGTACTCTCCATCTACTGACCTCCCCCAGCAGCAGTGGAGTATACTGTACTCTCCGTCTACTGACCTCCCTCCAGCAGCAGTGGAGTATACTGTACGCTCCGTCTACTGACCTCCCCCAGCAGCAGTGGAGTATACTGTACTCTCCCGTCTACTGACCTCCCCCCAGCAGCAGTGGAGTATACTGTACGCTCCATCTACTGACCTCCCCCCAGCAGCAGTGGAGTATACTGTACTCTCCGTCTACTGACCTCCTCCAGCAGCAGTGGAGTATACTGTACTCTCCGTCTACTGACCTCCCCCAGCAGCAGTGGAGTATACTGTACTCTCCATCTACTGACCTCCCCCAGCAGCAGTGGAGTATACTGTACTCTCCATCTACTGACCTCCCCCAGCAGCAGTGGAGTATACTGTACGCTCCATCTACTGACCTCCCCAGCAGCAGTGGAGTATACTGTACGCTCCATCTACTGACCTCCCCCAGCAGCAGTGGAGTATACTGTACTCTCCATCTACTGACCTCCCCCAGCAGCAGTGGAGTATACTGTACTCTCCATCTACTGACCTCCCCCAGCAGCAGTGGAGTATACTGTACTCTCCATCTACTGACCTCCCCCAGCAGCAGTGGAGTATACTGTACTCTCCGTCTACTGACCTCCCCCAGCAGCAGTGGAGTATACTGTACTCTCCATCTACTGACCTCCCCCAGCAGCAGTGGAGTATACTGTACTCTCCATCTACTGACCTCCCCCAGCAGCAGTGGAGTATACTGTACGCTCCATCTACTGACCTCCCCCAGCAGCAGTGGAGTATACTGTACGCTCCATCTACTGACCTCCCCCAGCAGCAGTGGAGTATACTGTACGCTCCGTCTACTGACCTCCCCCAGCAGCAGTGGAGTATACTGTACTCTCCATCTACTGACCTCCCCCAGCAGCAGTGGAGTATACTGTACTCTCCGTCTACTGACCTCCCCCAGCAGCAGTGGAGTATACTGTACGCTCCGTCTACTGACCTCCCCCAGCAGCAGTGGAGTATACTGTACTCTCCGTCTACTGACCTCCCCCAGCAGCAGTGGAGTATACTGTACTCTCCAGTCTACTGACCTCCCCCAGCAGCAGTGGAGTATACTGTACTCTCCGTCTACTGACCTCCCCCAGCAGCAGTGGAGTATACTGTACTCTCCGTCTACTGACCTCCCCCAGCAGCAGTGGAGTATACTGTACTCTCCGTCTACTGACCTCCCCCAGCAGCAGTGGAGTATACTGTACTCTCCGTCTACTGACCTCCCCAGCAGCAGTGGAGTATACTGTACTCTCCGTCTACTGACCTCCCCCAGCAGCAGTGGAGTATACTGTACTCTCCATCTACTGACCTCCCCCAGCAGCAGTGGAGTATACTGTACTCTCCATCTACTGACCTCCCCCAGCAGCAGTGGAGTATACTGTACTCTCCATCTACTGACCTCCCCCAGCAGCAGTGGAGTATACTGTACTCTCCGTCTACTGACCTCCCCCAGCAGCAGTGGAGTATACTGTACTCTCCGTCTACTGACCTCCCCCAGCAGCAGTGGAGTATACTGTACTCTCCATCTACTGACCTCCCCCAGCAGCAGTGGAGTATACTGTACTCTCCGTCTACTGACCTCCCCAGCAGCAGTGGAGTATACTGTACTCTCCGTCTACTGACCTCCCCCAGCAGCAGTGGAGTATACTGTACTCTCCATCTACTGACCTCCCCCAGCAGCAGTGGAGTATACTGTACTCTCCCTCTACTGACCTCCCCCAGCAGCAGTGGAGTATACTGTACGCTCCATCTACTGACCTCCCCCAGCAGCAGTGGAGTATACTGTACTCTCCAGTCTACTGACCTCCCCCAGCAGCAGTGGAGTATACTGTACTCTCCGTCTACTGACCTCCCCCAGCAGCAGTGGAGTATACTGTACTCTCCATCTACTGACCTCCCCCAGCAGCAGTGGAGTATACTGTACTCTCCATCTACTGACCTCCCCCAGCAGCAGTGGAGTATACTGTACTCTCCATCTACTGACCTCCCCCAGCAGCAGTGGAGTATACTGTACTCTCCGTCTACTGACCTCCCCCAGCAGCAGTGGAGTATACTGTACTCTCCAGTCTACTGACCTCCCCCAGCAGCAGTGGAGTATACTGTACGACTCCGTCTACTGACCTCCCCCAGCAGCAGTGGAGTATACTGTACTCTCCGTCTACTGACCTCCCCCAGCAGCAGTGGAGTATACTGTACTCTCCGTCTACTGACCTCCCCCAGCAGCAGTGGAGTATACTGTACTCTCCAGTCTACTGACCTCCCCCAGCAGCAGTGGGAGTATACTGTACTCTCCATCTACTGACCTCCCCCAGCAGCAGTGGAGTATACTGTACTCTCCGTCTACTGACCTCCCCAGCAGCAGTGGAGTATACTGTACTCTCCGTCTACTGACCTCCCCCAGCAGCAGTGGAGTATACTGTACGCTCCGTCTACTGACCTCCCCCAGCAGCAGTGGAGTATACTGTACTCTCCGTCTACTGACCTCCCCCAGCAGCAGTGGAGTATACTGTACTCTCCGATCTACTGACCTCCCCAGCAGCAGTGGAGTATACTGTACTCTCCGTCTACTGACCTCCCCCAGCAGCAGTGGAGTATACTGTACTCTCCGTCTACTGACCTCCCCCAGCAGCAGTGGAGTATACTGTACTCTCCGTCTACTGACCTCCCCCAGCAGCAGTGGAGTATACTGTACGCTCCGTCTACTGACCTCCCCCAGCAGCAGTGGAGTATACTGTACTCTCCGTCTACTGACCTCCCCCAGCAGCAGTGGAGTATACTGTACTCTCCGTCTACTGACCTCCCCCAGCAGCAGTGGAGTATACTGTACTCTCCGTCTACTGACCTCCCCCAGCAGCAGTGGAGTATACTGTACGCTCCGTCTACTGACCTCCCCCAGCAGCAGTGGAGTATACTGTACGCTCCGTCTACTGACCTCCCCCAGCAGCAGTGGAGTATACTGTACTCTCCGTCTACTGACCTCCCCCAGCAGCAGTGGAGTATACTGTACTCTCCGTCTACTGACCCTCCCCCAGCAGCAGTGGAGTATACTGTACGCTCCGTCTACTGACCTCCCCCAGCAGCAGTGGAGTATACTGTACTCTCCGTCTACTGACCTCCCCCAGCAGCAGTGGAGTATACTGTACGCTCCGTCTACTGACCTCCCCCAGCAGCAGTGGAGTATACTGTACGCTCCGTCTACTGACCTCCCCCAGCAGCAGTGGAGTATACTGTACTCTCCGTCTACTGACCTCCCCCAGCAGCAGTGGAGTATACTGTACTCTCCAGTCTACTGACCTCCCCCAGCAGCAGTGGAGTATACTGTACTCTCCGTCTACTGACCTCCCCCAGCAGCAGTGGAGTATACTGTACTCTCCGTCTACTGACCTCCCCCAGCAGCAGTGGAGTATACTGTACTCTCCATCTACTGACCTCCCCCAGCAGCAGTGGAGTATACTGTACGCTCCGTCTACTGACCTCCCCCAGCAGCAGTGGAGTATACTGTACTCTCCCTCTACTGACCTCCCCCAGCAGCAGTGGAGTATACTGTACTCTCCGTCTACTGACCTCCCCCAGCAGCAGTGGAGTATACTGTACGCTCCATCTACTGACCTCCCCCAGCAGCAGTGGAGTATACTGTACTCTCCATCTACTGACCTCCCCCAGCAGCAGTGGAGTATACTGTACTCTCCGATCTACTGACCTCCCCCAGCAGCAGTGGAGTATACTGTACTCTCCATCTACTGACCTCCCCCAGCAGCAGTGGAGTATACTGTACTCTCCATCTACTGACCTCCCCCAGCAGCAGTGGAGTATACTGTACTCTCCATCTACTGACCTCCCCCAGCAGCAGTGGAGTATACTGTACTCTCCATCTACTGACCTCCCCCAGCAGCAGTGGAGTATACTGTACTCTCCATCTACTGACCTCCCCCAGCAGCAGTGGAGTATACTGTACGCTCCATCTACTGACCTCCCCCAGCAGCAGTGGAGTATACTGTACTCTCCGTCTACTGACCTCCCCCAGCAGCAGTGGAGTATACTGTACTCTCCATCTACTGACCTCCCCCAGCAGCAGTGGAGTATACTGTACACTCCATCTACTGACCTCCCCCAGCAGCAGTGGAGTATACTGTACTCTCCGTCTACTGACCTCCCCCAGCAGCAGTGGAGTATACTGTACTCTCCATCTACTGACCTCCCCCAGCAGCAGTGGAGTATACTGTACACTCCATCTACTGACCTCCCCCAGCAGCGGTGGAGTATACTGTACGCTCCATCTACTGACCTCCCCCAGCAGCAGTGGAGTATACTGTACGCTCCATCTACTGACCTCCCCCAGCAGCAGTGGAGTATACTGTACGCTCCGTCTACTGACCTCCCCCAGCAGCAGTGGAGTATACTGTACTCTGTATTTCATGTTATTGTTGTTTGCAAATGGTTTCTGGTGTCATAAAAGATTTTATTAATTGTAATTAAATGGAACTTGTCAGCAACAAAATGACCCCTAAACTGCCCCCTTTAACCCTTACCTTACATCCGCCATACATGTACTCTAAAGATGGTGCCTGTTCCGGAACAAGCGCCTTAGCCTCCGGGTGCTTTTAGTTCCATACAGCAGACGTACGGGGCTATTGTCTGTGATCAGTGATAATGCCGTTTACAGACATTAATCCCCTCAGATGCTGTGTTCAAATGTGACTGTGGCGTCTGAGAGGTAAAAACCCCCAGAAGCACACGCTTTCTGGGCAGGAACACTTTTCCCTGGCTGAAATCAGGGAAGGCGTCCCATAGTAGTAATAGGCCAGAACCTGTAGAAGGCTTTTAGGACTATCACATGTATATTCCAATGCAGATGGCAGCATGTATTGAAAAAAAAGTAAAAAAAAGTTTTTTTTTTAAATTACAAAAATTCTATTTGCCCCATTTACCCCAAATTAAAATAAAAGTAAATAATCAAAAATATAGACATCATTGCATCCGATAACACCTCTACTATTTAAAGCTAAAAATATTGATCCCTTACGGCAAATGGTGTAATGGAAAAAAACCATACCACAAAATGGTATCAATAAAAACTACAACTAAAATATTAGCTCTTACACAGCTCCGTAGACATAACTGAAAATGTTATGGGGGTCAGAATATGGAGATGAAAAGAAAGTTACTTTTTAACTTAATAAAAAAAAAAAAAAAAAAAAACTGTATACAGTGTTATTCGGCCTATAAGACGCACCTGCCCATGAGACGCACCTAGGTTGTAGAGGAGGAAAACAAGAGTAATAATATTTTTTATCCGACCTCAGCTCAGACCCCCAATGTTTATAAGACCCCCCCCAATCAGGCATCAGATCAGACACCATGTTACTAACACACCCATTCAGACCTCAAATCAGACCCCCATGCCCATAAGACGCACCTAGGTTTTTGAGGAGGAAAATAAGAAAAAAAATATTTTGAACCAAAAGGTGTGCTTTTGGTGGGTTTTGAACTAATGGTGGTCTGTGGATGACACTGTTATGGGGGCATCTGTAGATGGCACTGTTATGGGGGCATCTGTGGATGGCACTGTTATGGGGTCATCTGTGGATGGCACTGTTATGGGGGATCATTGTGGGGGCATCTGTGGATTGCACTGTTATGGGGGCATCTGTGGATTGCACTGTTATGGGGGCATCTGTAGATGACACATATATAGCATCTTATCTTATGTGTCATCCACAGATTCCCCCCCCCCCCCATAACAGTGTCCCTGTGTAGTGAATGGGGGCCGCCATCTGTTTCTGTAATGGCAGCTGGGCCTGGTGCCTGCTTCATTCATAAAGTGGGCGGAGCAGGCGCGTGACGTAGTGAGCTATGCTACGAGCGCCCACCCGGCCTCCTGACTGCCAAGAAGTTAGTAGTAAGTAGTACAGCACTAGATTTAAAGAGGACCTTTCACCAGAATTAAACTTCTAAAGTAACTATACAGGCATGTAGAGCGGTGCCCAGGGACCCCCCTGCACTTACTGTTATACCTGGGCGCCGCTCCGTTCTCCAGTAATTGCCTCCGGTATCTTTATAGTTAGGCTCCACCCAGGGGAACCTGCCGTCGGCTCATTCTCCCATGCTGCAGCACTGGCCAATCACAGCGCTCAGCTCTCTCTCAGGCTATGAGCTGAGCGCTGTGATTGGCCAGCGCTACAGCATGGGAGAATGAGCCGACGGCAGGTTCCCCTGGGTGGAGCCTAACTATAAAGATACCGGAGGCAATTAGGGGAGAACGGAGCGGCGCCCAGGTATAACAGTAAGTGCAGGGGGATCCCTGGGCGCCGCTCTACATGCCTGTATAGTTACTTTAGAAGTTTAATTCTGGTGAAAGGTCCTCTTTAACCACCTCCCGACCGCCTAACGCACCGATGCGTCCGGGAGGTGGTTGATTTACTCCTTCTGGACGCATCGGCGCGTCATCTCGCGATGCCCGAGATTTCCTGCGAACGCGCGCACGCAGGCACGCGCGCTCACAGGAACGGAAGGTAAGCGAGTGGATCTCCAGCCTGCCAGCGGCGATCGCTCGCTGGCAGGCTGGAGATGTGATTTTTTTTAACCCCTAACAGGTATATTAGACGCTGTTTTAATAACAGTGTCTAATATACCTGCTACCTGGTCCTCTGGTGGTCCCCATGTTTGGATCGACCATCAGAGGACACAGGTAGCTCAGTAAAGTCGCACCAAACACCACACTACACTACACCCCCCCCCCCCCGGTCACTTATTAACCCCTTATGAACCCCTGATCACCCCATATAAACTCCCTGATCACCCCCCCTGTCATTGATCACCCCCCTGTCATTGATCACCCCCCTGTCAGGCTCCGTTCAGACGTCCGTATGATTTTTACGGATCCACGGATACATGGATCGGATCCGCAAAACGCATACGGACGTCTGAAAGGAGCCTTACAGGGGGGTGATCAATGACAGGCGGGTGATCACCCATATAGATTCCCTAATCACCCCCTGTCATTGATCACCCCCCTGTCATTGATCACCCCCCTGTAAGGCTCCATTCAGACGTCCGTATGATTTTTTACGGATACATGGATCGGATCCGCAAAACACATGCGGACGTCTGAATGGAGCCTTACAGGGGGGTGATCAATGACAGGGGGTGATCAGGGAGTGTATATGGGTGATCACCCCCCTGTCATTGATCACCCCCCTGTCATTGATCACCCCCTGTAAGGCTCCATTCAGACATTTTTTTGGCCCAAGTTAGCGGAAATATATATATTTTTTTGTTAGTTTTTTCTTACTAAGTCTCATATTCAACTAACTTGTGTCAAAAAATAAAATCTCACATGAACTCACCATACCCCTCACGGAATCCAAATGCGTAAACATTTTTAGACATTTATATTCCAGACTTCTTCTCACGCTTTAGGGCCCCTAAAAAGCCAGGGCAGTATAAATACCCCACATGTGACCCCATTTCGGAAAGAAGACACCCCAAGGTATTCGCTGAGGGGCATATTGAGTCCATGAAAGATTGAAATTTTTGTCCTAAGTTAGCGGAAAGGGAGACTTTGTGAGAAAAAATCTAAAAAAAAAATCAATTTCCGCTAACTTATGCAAAAAATAATAATTCTATGAACTCGCCAGGCCCCTCATTGAATACCTTGGGGTGTCTTCTTTCCAAAGTGGGGTCACATGTGGGGTATTTATACTGCCCTGGCTTTTTAGGGGCCCGAAAGTGTGAGAAGAAGTCTGGGATCCAAATGTCTAAAAATGTCCTCCTAAAAGGAATTTGGGCCCCTTTGCGCATCTAGGCTGCAAAAAAGTGTCACACATGTGGTATCGCCGTACTCAGGAGAAGTTGGGGAATGTGTTTTGGGGTGTCATTTTACATATACCCATGCTGGGTGAGAGAAATATCTTGGTCAAATGCCAACTTTGTATAAAAAAATTGGAAAAGTTGTCTTCTCCTGAGTACGGCGATACCAGATGTGTGACACTTTTTTGCTGCCAAGGTGGGCAAAGGGGCACATATTCCAAAGATGCACCTTTCGGATTTCGCAGGCCATTTTTTACACATTTTGATTGCAAAGTACTTCTCACACATTAGGGCCCCTAAATTGCCAGGGCAGTATAACTACCCCACAAGTGACCCCATTTTGGAAAGAAGACACCCCAAGGTATTCCGTGAGGGTCATGGCGAGTTCCTAGAATTTTTTATTTTTTGTCGCAAGTTAGTGGAATATGAGACTTTGTAAGAAAAAAAAAAAATTAAAATAAAATCATCATTTTCCGCTAACTTGTGACAAAAAATAAAAAGTTCTATGAACTCACTATGCCCATCAGCGAATACCTTAGGGTGTCTACTTTCCGAAATGGGGTCATTTGTGGGGTGTTTTTACTGTTTGGGCATTGTAGAACCTCAGGAAACATGACAGGTGCTCAGAAAGTCAGAGCTGCTTCAAAAAGCGGAAATTCACATTTTTGTACCATAGTTTGTAAACGCTATAACTTTTACCCAAACCATTTTTTCTTTGCCCAAACATTTTTTTTTTATCAAAGACATGTAGAACAATAAATTTAGCAAAAAATGTATATATGGATGTCGTTTTTTTTTGCAAAATTTTACAGCTGAAAGTGAAAAATGTCATTTTTTTGCAAAAAAATCGTTAAATTTCGATTAATAACAAAAAAATAAAAATGTCAGCAGCAATGAAATACCACCAAATGAAAGCTCTATTAGTGAGAAGAAAAGGAGGTAAAATTCATTTGGGTGGTAAGTTGCATGACCGAGCGATAAACGGTGAAAGTAGTGTAGTGCCGAAGTGTAAAAAGTGGCCTGGTCATGAAGGGGGTTTCAGCTAGCGGGGCTGAAGTGGTTAAGATGATTGGAATACTTTAACAATACCCACAAGTTGGATATGATTACCGTATACTACAGTGAGCGGGGCCCGGTGTAGTAGAATACAGTGACTGCACCGGGCCCCGCTGCCATTACAGAAACAGACGCCGGCCCCCAGCCCCTCCTCCCTCTCAGCCTATTCACCGGACGGTCGTAGCATTCGCCCCATAAGACGCACTGGTATTTTTCTCCCACTTTTGCGAAAAATACGGTACTTCTCTACTGTAAGAATAAAGGCCCATGCATGCAGTGCGTCACGTTACCGCAAAACGAACACGTTAAGTGACCATGAAGAAGCTTTTCACATGCTTCACTATATGGCACGCAACGCACAGTTAAGGAGCGGCAATACTTATACTTTCCATTGAGTTGTGTTCCGCTGTTACAGGGAACGCAACGCCCATGGTTAACCTCGCCTCTCACTGATAACTGATTCAGTAAGTATGTTTTTTGCAGGACTAGAGACACTTGTATAAGTGAAGGGAATGGATGGTCAATAGCTCAAGACTGAAGCTGTAAACCATCTGAAAAACTGCTGTCATTCAGCTGAGGCTATAAAAACTTAAACTCAGATTGTAGCTTAAACTTTAAACATGACTATAGGATTCTACTGGGGAAATCAGGTTTTACAATAAATGCCCCTTCCCCTGCCCCGTCCTGGATCCCCCCACTGCCCTGTCTTCAGCAGAAGATCAGCACACAAAGGAGAAGGCAGCGGCTTCCTGGCCAGAAGTTCTGTGGTAATCAAATGTATGTTGCCTTTCTTTCCTTCAAGGAATGTATCAAATACATTCGCATATTAAATACAGAGGAGTCGGAGTCGGGGAGTCGGAGTCGGAGCATTTATCTACCGACTCCACAGCCCTGCCTCCTGTACTAATTAGCGCTTCCATAATTATTTTTCTAGCTTCCCACTACATCATATGCAATATTAAATAGTGCCACTAGAAAGTACAACTTCTTACACAAAAAACAAGCCCTCATGTGGCTCTGTGAACAAAACATAAAGAAGTTATGGCTCCAGGAAGGCAGGGAGTGAAAAATGGAAAATCTCTGTGTCAGAAAGGGGTTAAGCCGTTCAGCGCATTTTACCAGTGTGTTCATAGCAGGGCACGTTTATATGTACCTTTGTTACTTGCCAAATAGTTTCAGTTTAACTACTGATTGTAATTTGCATTTTAGCTTATTCGAATGCCTCAGTATAAAAGTTTAATATAATGCATTGTATAGCATCATTATACCGTGCAGTTTAATATAATGCATTATACTACTGCATCAATATACCAGTTATTTAACGTGTTGTACTGCATCAATCTACACGTTTATTCATCGTGTTTTACCGCATTGATATGTACAGTATATTGTCAATACCAGTGTGTGGTGTTTTTGTAGAGGGGGAGGGATGTTTAATTGCAGCTTTGTCAGTTAATTACCAAAATATATGTGAGTATATATAAGGGGATACTTTTTTCTACTGGCACAAATAAGGTGACATTTTTTTTTTCTACTAGCAGAACTATAAGGAGGCAATTAGTACTACTGCAGAGTAGAGTCTGATACCAAGTAAAAGTATTGCAATACTCTATACCATTCGATGCAACACAAAGCACAAAAAATACACAATGTGAGGTTAATGTGTATATTTTGTGTGTGCAAAATATCGATTGCCCATTATGTGAGGAACATGATTGGCACATGGAAGTTTAAGTTCATAAACCATATGCCTCACATTAGTAGTAACCTCATCAACTTACTGTTCACATACTGGGCAACATGGTGGGGTACATGTGAGGTACATGAAGGGGTTAATTACTATTAATGTGAAGCACACAGGGGTTCATTTACTAACAGATATACGCCACTTTTGACCCGTCTCATGTGTCATTTTCTACGCCTGTTTTAGGTGTAGAAAATGGCCTAAGTCTATATCAGCAAGGGAGGTGACTCTGTGACTGGGCCACTGTGTTAGCTCCTCATGCTGTTGCCACCTTACCACTCTATGACGGGGCCTCTATTATCCCTGTTTGGCCTTATTGACAATAACATTTATTTTACCCTTCTTCTGATCTGTCAACCGATCCCGTCTTTGGAGCAGCTGTCAGGCTTGTATCACATGGTCCCTATTTTGCATCAGGATTGGTTCATGATTTAATATCACAAGACCATAAATAAGGACAAGGTAGCAGTTATCTAAAGACCGATCAAAGGCAATTTAAAATAGGTGAACCAGTTAGACAAGAGGGAGGCTCTGCAAGAAAAAAAAGTAAACGTGTAAAGTACTTTTACCAGTCCGTTCAGTACAGGCCAGCATTACAGGAGATGTTGCACGAAGCCCAGCAGGGTAACAGGGGAAGGTGGGGGAGAGGGCAGTTTTGCAGATCCGAGGAGACCAAAGGATTTCTAGACTGAAGGGAGCAATACTGATGGATTACTGACCAAATGCTGACTGTGTGAAGGAGGATGCTCCACAGACAGGATCTGTTTTTTGGTGGTTGCTCTTATGACATATCATAAGAAGGGCAAAATAACCAGGGACGTCAACACAAACTTACTGCCGACACCCGGGAAGGGGGGGGGGGGGCGCTAACATTGACCTGTAAGGCTGAGTTCACACTTGAGTTATTTGGTCAGTTTTGGCCCCGTAACTGACCAAATAAGTGAAGTGATTCTAAGAGTGACGCCTGTCATCTGCATGTCATCCTGACTCACAGTACTGTTTCACTACCACAGCAGGACTCCCTATGCGTCTTTCTGCAATGCACAGTGTTCTACACCACTATACAGGCTCTCTGCTGCCGGGAAATAGCAGTTTTATAACACTTTTTATCACGAAAAAATTTGAATCAAATCGTTTTTGGAAATTCGCCACCCGTCCGTTTAGAATTTTTGAAAAATTAGCTTATCTCTATTTATCAACATTAAGGACCAAGGTGAGTTTATCTCTCTCCTGCCCTCCTATGCGTCCCCCTCCCTCTCTCCCTGGCTCTCCCCATCGGGCCACGCAGTTACTTTATTGGTGGCTGTGGCTGACCAAGTCACAGTGAGGAGGGAGGGACGCTCTCGCTTCTTCTCCACTGTGCAGCTGCTTATGAGAACATGGTGTGCACTGAGCTTTGCGCGCACCATGTTCACTGATAGTGACTGATTCTAAGCTGCACAATAGCAAAAAAATACCAATCCCGGAATGAATTCAGGTACCAAACTATCGAAAAAGTATAGAGACTTCAGTACCTGGTGCAACCCTACTGGGTACACTATAAGAGGGCATTTTTTTCTACTGGCACATATTATGGGGGCTTTATTACAATTGGGGCACTATAGCCAGACATTATTATTTCTTTACGGTGGACTTTAAAACTACTGAAGGGCACTATGGATAGTATAACTATGGTTAGTACTACTGGGGGCATTTTGGTGTGCTTTATTACTTCTGGCAGACCACAGGGAACATGATTACTAGTATAGACAGTATGGGGGCATTATTACTTCTGGATCATGGTGGACATTTACCTTTTGTGGCGTTATTACTATAAAGGGCAATGTGGGAGAGAATTAATATTATTGGTGGGACTTTTGGGAGCACATTCTAATCAATAAAAAAAAAAAAATGTTTTACATGATTGGGCAACCCCAAAACTAATACATACCTCCAGACAGATCCTAAAAAAATACAGACCCTAAAGTTAGTACACATCCCCTACTTATACAGACCCAAAATTGGCATCAAAGTTTATACAGACCGTATATCAGATCCCTGAATTAATGCAGACCCTGTCACACCTATATCTCCCACCTCACTTCTTGGTCCCTTAAATGCAGACCTCAGACCAGACAAAAAAAAATCCTCAAATCTCCTCCCCCGGTATGCGGTATGTAATACTTAGCACTGTACTTCCCACTCCCGGGGCCTTCTGTACTAATGAGCACTTCCACTACCCGTGCCTCGTTATCTACGATTCAGAATGTGGGTGGCTGTAGTAGTGCAAACAGTATTAGCAGCACCAGCCGCCCGGCTAGTACTAGTAGTAGCAGCAGACCACAGTTCTCCCTTGCTTTTAGTAGGCGCCAGAATATTATAGAAGACAAAGAGGATGAGATTGTAGATTGGATGGCTCACTCCTCCTCTCAGTCACAGCAGGATGATGTCAATTTTCACTTCTGAGTCTGACAATGTGCCATTGAGCCAAGAGTCACAGCATTCCTCCTGCTCTCCTCCTTGTGGCTCCAGAGAAGCTTTTCATTTGCAGCATCTTTGTCTCTTAATTGCGCTCTTCTAATGAGGGACCTTCTTGTTTCCGAAGAAGAGGCAACACAACCCCATGTGCTGTGGAAGATAATCCAAATAGTCTTCCTGTTAATGACTTGTGTGAGAAGTGTCAGAGTTAGGACTGACATAAGGAGGAGGTTCAGGCAGATGCGGAGGACCTAGTGCATAGCTGTTTTGGTGATGGCAGTAGTAGTGACGGTAACAGCAATAGTATCTGTGGCGACAGTGTGACTTGGGTCAAATGGGCAAACCCAGAACCGGGAATCGGTGGGGGGTGGGGTGGGGGCAAGGATCCCACTATGACATATCACTTACTAATAAAAGTGACGGGAAGGGTTAGGACTATGATGATGATGATGATTTTGTGTTGGACAGGACATGGGAGCGGGATCTGTGTGCTGAGGAGGAGGCGGCATCAGAGGAGAAGGGTGATGGCATGGCTGCAATAAAGAGTGAAGGCAATGTATGGCAAGAGCCAGATCTACTTCTATTTTGTAGAGCTCGGGAACGGGTGATGACACTGAAAACAAGTTTGGCTGCCGCTAGCTCTGTGCGAGCAACTCATGTATGACTGTTTTTCTCCACAAGGCCAACACACAAAACTGATCTACAGGATTAAAATATTTGATTGACATTCAAACACAAGCATTGGCAACAGAGCTCTATTGCAGCAATGAGACGGCATCACCAAATCCAGAGAGAAAATAGAATTGGCCAGCATTCGATAAAGTCTGTCCTCTTTCTCCCAATCTTTGTGACAGCCAGGCCACATCCCTAAGCAGTACAGTGACTTTATCATCATCTGCTTCTTCTTCTCCTGCTCATACTCCTCCTCCTTGTCTTCTGTTCCCTCATGAGACATCGATAACAGAATGTACGGCCATGGAAAATCTATTCGTAACCAGCAATTAGCTTGTGTTCAGACTAAACTCCCATGTGGCCAAGTTGCTGGCAGTGCAGTTGCTGCTGTACCACTTAGTTGTAGTAATTGCTGTGCAGTTCCATTCCTTCACCAAAATTTAAGTCACCACTCTCTCGCTAGCTTCTGCTAGAACATGTAGCAGAAGCTGCTGCCCCATCCTGATGCAGTAAACGGACATGCACTGTCTGAACAGCTAGGTTCAGTTGTACCTGGACTATGCCCTTTCTCTGGCACACACCCTGTTCCCTGACCCTATGGACTTCTGGGAATGCAGATTGGAACAGTGGCTGGAAATGGCCAAGTTTGCTATCACAGTACTATGTTTTCCAGCTTCTTGTGTCATCTCAGGGAGGGTTTTCCTCATGGCGGGTGGCATTTTCCCGCCCAAGCAGGCAAAATTGTCCTACGCGTTTGCAAAACATTAGCTTTGTCAAAATAATTCAGGCACATGGATCCTTAAGGATTTTCACTAATTTCCAGCAGATGGCAGAGAATAGATCTGCCATTCCTGGCTTTTTATGATCAGCCCAGCGATGTGACTGCCTGCCTGTTCATGGTGTTCCATACTGTACTGCATCTGCTGCTCCGCCTGGTGCCATTACTACTACCCCTAAATGGCTGCACATTGCCTGCTTTTTTTGTGAGGTTTCTCATTGCACTGCTGCTCCCAAACATTGGCGAATTTTTGGGCAGGCATCTGCCTCCAATACGGGACAACTATTGTAATGTTTTTAATTTTAAAAAGCATAACACATGCGACGGCACAGTGTCTTTTTAAAAATGCTGCTTCTTAACACTGTCAATAATGTGTCCAAATGTGTGAAAGGGTTAAAAAGACACTGTGCTGTCGCATGTGTTATGCTTTTTAAAATTAAAAACATTCCAAAAGTTGTCCCGTTATGGAGGCAGATGCCGGCCCAAATACCCAGAGCTATATATATCAGTGTCAGTCTGACATTATTTAACATTAAATGGCTTAAAAAGGAGGAGAGAAGAAATGAAAAAGAAACACAAGAGAAATAATATTTGTCCTAGGAGATCTTAGAGTGTGATATACCAGTTTTTAAGCCAATCGGAGCACTTGTAATTGAGGTAGAATCGAATACTTGGAGTGAGTTGTTCGAATTGGACCCAAAACAAATTTCAAGAAATTCGCTTATCTCTAAGTCTACTTTCACTTCTGCTCTTTCCCTTTCCACTATTGAGATCCGGTTTGTCCCCATTAATTGTAAATGGGGACAAAACTGAACTGATCGAAATGGAGAGCACCAGAATGTATTCCGTTCCATTTGGTTGCATCCTCATCGCGGACAGAATAACTCTGCAAGCAGCGTTTTTCTGTCCGCCATGTGGTGCGGAGCAAGACGGATCCGTCATGGCTCACAATATAAGTCAATGGGGACGGATCCATTTTCTTGGGCACAATAGAAAACTGATCCGTCCCCCATTGACTTTCAATGGAGTTCTTGATGGATCTGTCATGGCTATTTTAAAGATAATACAACCGGATCCAGATGCAGACGGTTGTATTATCATGCCGGAACTGTTTTTGCTGATCCTTGACGGATCCAGCAAAACCGCTGGTGTAAAAGTAGCCTAATTCATATCTTCTAGAAGTGTTTCATTTTTGCCTGGACATAAGAAAAACTAGCAGCGGGGTATATTTTTCTCATGTCTTTCATCTTGCAGGAAAGTTCTGGTGAAACGACGAGTGGACTTGAAAAACCCATCGCGGTGTCTGTGAATGGTAAATCAGAAATCTTTCATGAATCTTTTTGATTGTAAATGTCTTTATTAATGGGACAATTGATAGGAAGTTCAGAGAAACCTCCTCTTCATCATCATTAATGATACAATTAATATTAAGAATTAATTTAATGCTATAATATCCCTTGATCTTCATTGGCATCGGTAAAATGTGACACAATATGAATAGATTCAATCACAAACACAAAAATTATTGGAGGGTAAATGCCGATTCAGAATAAAGGTCACATGATACGATAGGCCAAAGAACCTGTAGTATGTGGACCCATGGGGTACATCTCGAGTCAGAGTGCTCCGGTTGTCCATATGCCCTCTCAGACAGGTTCCCACCTTGCAGGGGAGATCAGTACAGATTAGGGCCTGGTCCTAAGGATGAAGGGTAAATAGCTGTTGAAATACTAACTGGAAAAGTGAAGGCATCTAATGATGATAAGAGAAATAAGGGGAGGAGCACACCTGCAAATTAGCTGGTAAAAACTGATAAAACCAAACCTGCTGAGATGAAAGTACTTGTGATTTTCAAAAAACTGGTTTCCATATCACAAGACCATCAATGATAAGGACAAGGTAGCAGCTATCTAAAGACCGATCAAAGGCAATTTAAAATTGGTGAACCTTTTAGACAAGAGGGAGGCTCTGCAAAAAAAAAAGTAAATGTGTAAAGTACTTTTACCAAACTAGTCTCCGGTCAGTACAGACCAGCATCACGGGAGATGTTGTAGGAAGCCCAGCAGGGGAAGGTGGGGGAGAGGGCAGTTTTGCAGATCCGAGGAAACCAAAGGATTTCTATACTGATAAGGTCCAGCCAGGAAGGAAGTTGCCAAGGAGGGCCAGGCAGCCAAGATCACAGGAGGTAGATCTTGATCCTGAAGGACTGAGAATAGATGAGCCTCACCTATTTCTGACAAAAAGGGCAAAGGGAATCGCCAGTGATCGGAGATCCCTCAATCCTGAAACAAGTCAACCAGTGGTTTTAGAATGATACGTTGCGCCAATATGTGGTAGGGAAAAGTTTATATCAGTGTGTTTATGCAGGGGATTCTACAGGTTTACTGAAGATGGTAGTGATCACATTTCCTGGCTTGCAATTGTCTCAGTAAAGCTGTGAAAATAATATAATTTTGTTTCATTTTCCAGTGGAAGACGGGATGAGCGACTCCTATGGACATCTCCATTTATCTTCCCATCATGAAGCAGAAGATAACAATACCACAGAAGATGATTCAATAACTCCTAATGTACCCTCAGTCCTTCACAGCAGAGATCTATCCACTGATACTGCTGGTCACAAGAAACCTTCATCCAAGCAATTACTGATTGGTAAAACAAGAACTAAACAAAAATGTGGGAACATTTTTTCTAGTGAGAAACGTTTTAAAAAGAAATCTAATCTTTTTTTGCATGAGAGCAATTGCAGAGTTAATGGGTCATTTTCATGCTTGACATGTGGAAAATCTTTTAGCATGAAATCCATTCTAGTTAGACATCAGAGAACTCACATAGGGGAGAATCCGTATTCATGTCCTGAATGTGGAAAAAGCTTTAACGATCAATCAAATTTTATTCGGCATCAAAGAACTCATACAGGGGAGAAGCCATATTCATGTCCTGAATGTGGAAAGTGCTTTAGTCAGAAATCCATTTTAGTTACACATCAGAGAACTCACACCGGGGAAAATCCATATTCATGTCCTGAATGTGGGAAAGGCTTTAACAATCAATCAAATTTTATTCGGCATCAGAGAACTCATACAGGGGAGAAGCCATTTTCATGTCTTGAATGTGAAAAGTGCTTTAGTCAGAAATCCATTCTTGTTACACATCAGAGAACTCACACAGGGGAGAATCCATATTCATGTCCTGAATGTGGGAAACGCTTTAACAATCAATCAAATTTTATTCGGCATCAGAGAACTCATACAGGGGAGAAGTCATTTTTAGGTCTTCAATGTGGAAAATCTTTTAGCATGAAATCCATTCTAGTTAGACATCAGAGAACTCGCTCAGAGGAGAAGCCATATTCATGCCCAGAATGTGGGAAATCTTTTAGTCTGAAAACGTGTCTTGTTAGACATCAGAGAACTCACATAAGGGAGAATCCGTATTCATGTCCTGTATGTGGGAAAGGCTTTAACAATCAGTCAAGTTTTACTAGGCATCAGAGAACTCATACAGGGGAGAAGCCATTTTCATGTCTTGAATGTGGAAAGTGCTTTAGTCAGAAATCCATTCTAGTTACACATCAGAGAACTCACACAGGGGAGAATCCATATTCATGTCCTAAATGTGGGAAAGGCTTTAAAAATCAATCAAATTTTTTTCGTCATCAGAGAGCTCACACAGGGGAGAAGCCATGTATGTGTCTTGAATGTGGTAAGTATTTTGATGCGAAATCAATGCTTATAAAACATGTAATAAGTCACACAGGAGAGAAGCCATTTTCATCTTCAGAATGTGTGAAACCTTTTAGCAAGAAATCACATGTTGAGGAACATGAAAAACTCCACTTAGAGGAGAAGCCATTTTTATGTTCACAATGTGGGAAATGCTTTAAGACTCAAACAAGTTTTTTTCGGCATCAGAGAACTCACACAGGGGAGAAGCCATTTTCATGTCTTGAATGTGGAAAGTGCTTTAGTCTGAAAACATGTCTTGTTAGACATAAGAGAACTCATACAGGGGAGAAGCTATTTTCATGTCTTGAATGTGGAAAGTGCTTTAGTCGGAAATCAAATCTTGTTGCACATCAGAGAACTCACACAGGGGAGAAGTCATTTTCATGTCTTGAATGTGAAAAGTGTTTTAGTCGGAAATCAAATCTTGTTGCCCATCAGAGAAGTCACACAGGGGAGAAGCCATTTTCATGTTCAGAATGTGGGAAATGTTTTGGTCAGAAATCAAATCTTGTTAAACATCAGAGAAGTCACACAGGGGAGAAGCCATTTATGTGTTCTGAATGTGGGAAGTGTTTTGGTGTGAAATCATTGCTTATACAACATCTAAGAAGTCACACAAGAGGGAATCCATTTTAATGCTCAGAATGTGAGAAACATCTTGTGAAACATCTAAGAACCTACTTAGGAGAAAAGCCATTTTCATGTCTTAAATGCAGTAAATCTTTTGGTATAAAGCAAATCTTGTCAGACATCAGAGAACTCACACAAGTGAGAAGCAATTTTCATGTTCAGAATGTGGGAAATGTTTCACCTGTCAAGCAACTGTTGGTCGACATCACAGAAGCCATATTTATGTGGAAAATGTGAGAAGTCTTGCTAAATATGAGAGAATCCACTTAGAAGAGAAGCCATTGTAATGTTAAGATTATAAGACGTGAGAGATATGGAGCTTCATTGTGAGACCTGCTGCCTAATCATGTCTTTTGTATAACTTAAAATGGTTGTCCAGTTTCCCATATTAATAACCTATCCTCAGGATAATCAGTCGACCAGTATGCACCGACATTGAGAACGTGTAGAAGAGATCTGGGACCACATTTCAGTCGAGACATGCTTGAATTTTATCAATAGCGTGCCCAGTACTGACAGACTGCAGAAGGAGAGACATTGCATTTGGTCAAACCCTTTTCCACCATCAATCAGACAGCATACGGTAAACGGTAAAAAGGAACTCTGTGGGCAGTATTGAACCTATGAGGTCTGGACTAAAGGAAATGCAGCTGGTTGGGATGCTGTATATGGTCCTGAAGTGAACTGAGCCAAGCTCGGACTGGCCCACAGGGGTACAGGTGAATCCACCGGTGGGTCCCTGAACAAGGTGGACCCCTAATCTCCCACCCCTTGCATAAGTGGCATATAACATTGTAGACTTGCTGCACTACATAAATATACAGTTAGGTGCATATATATTTGGACAGAGATTACATTTTTCTAATTTTTGTTCTGTACATAACCACAATGGATTTTAAACAAAACAATTCAGATGCAGTTGAAGTTCAGACTTTCAGCTTTAATTCAGTGGGTTAGATTGCAAAAAAAAGCATCTTTTAAACTCAATACCTTCATTTCAGGGGTTCAAAAGTAATTGAACAAATTAAATAATTGTCAATAAAATGTTAATTTCTAATACTTGGTTCAAAACTCTTTGACAATGACTGCCTGAAGTCTTGAACTCATGGACATCACCAGACGCTGTGTTTCTTCCACTTTAATACTCGGCCCGGCCTTTACTGCAGCGGTTTTCAGTTGCTGTTTGTTTGTGGCCTTTCTGTCTGAAGTTTAGTCTTTAACAAGTGAACTGCTCTTTTGGGTTCAGATCCGGTGACTGACTCAGCCATTCAAGAATATTCCACTTCTTTGCTTTAATAAACTCCTGGGTTGCTTTGGCTTTATGTTTTCGGTCATTGTTCATCTGTATTATGAAAACGCAGACCAATCAGTTTGGCTGCATTTGAGCGCAGAGTGTGTCTCTGAAAACCCCAGAATTCATCCGGCTGCTTCTGTCCTGTGTCACATCATCAATAAACAGGAGGGACCCAGTGCCACTGGCAGCCATGCATGCCCAAGCCGTGTTTTACAGATGATGTGGTATGCTTTGGATCCTGAGCTGTACCGTGCCTTTGCCATACTTTTTTCTTTCCATCATTCTGGTAGAGGTTGATCTTGGTTTCATCTGTCCAAAGAATGTTCTTCCAGAAGTGTGCTGGTTTTTTAAGATTTTATTTTTTAGCAAAGTCCAATCTAGCCTTCTTATTCTTGAGGCTTATGAGTGGCTTGCACCGTGCAGTGGACCCTCTGTATTTACTTTAATGCAGTCTTCTCTTTATGGTAGATTTGGATATTGATATGCCTATATCCTGGAGAGTGTTGTTCACTTGTTTGGCTGTTGTGAATGGGTTTCTCTTCACCATGGTAATTATTCTGCGATCATCCACCACTGTTGTCTTCCATGGGCGTCCAGGTCTTTTTGCATTGTTGAGGTCAACGGTGGTTTCTTTCTTTCTAAGGATGTACCAAACTGTACAGTCGTGGCCAAAAGTTTTGAGAATGACACAAATATTGGAAATTGGAAAAGTTGCTGCTTAAGTTTTTATAATAGCAATATGCATATACTCCAGAAAGTTATGAAGAGTGATCAGATGAATTGCATAGTCCTTCTTTGCCATGAAAATGTACTTAATCCCCAAAAAACCTTCCCACTGCATTTCATTGCTGTCGTTAAAGGACCTGCTGAGATCATTACAGTAATCGTCTTGTTAACTCAGGTGAGAATGTTGACGAGCACAAGGCTGGAGATCATTATGTCAGGCTGATTGGGTTAAAATGGCAGACTTGACCTGGTAAAAGGAGGGTGATGCTTGAAATCATGGTTCTTCCATTGTTAACCATGGTGACCTGCAAAGAAACGCGTGCAGCCATCATTGCGTCGCATAAAAATGGCTTCACAGGCAAAGATATTGTGGCTACTAAGATTGCACCTCAATCAACAATTTATAGGATCATCAAGAACTTCAAGGAAAGAGGTTCAATTCTTGTTAAGAAGGCTTCAGGGCATCCAAGAAAGTCCAGCAAGTGCCAGTATAGTCTCCTAAAGAGGATTCAGCTGCGGGATCGGAGTGCCACCAGTGCAGAGCTTGCTCAGGAATGGCAGCAGGCAGGTGTGAGCGCATCTGCACGCACAGTGAGGCAAAGACTTTTGGAAGATGGCCTGGTGTCAAGAAGGGCAGCAAAGAAGCCACTTCTCTCCAAAAAAAACATATGGGACAGATTGATCTTCTACAGAAGATATGGTGAATGGACTGCTGAGGACGGGGGCAAAGTCATATTGTCCGATGAAGCCTCTTTCCGATTGTTTGGGGCATCAGGAAAAAGGCTTGTCCGGAGAAGAAAAGGTGAGCGCTACCATCAGTCCTGTGTCATGCCAACAGTAAAGCATCCTGAGACCATTCATGTGTGGGGTTGCTTCTCATCAAAGGAAGTGGGCTCACTCACAATTTTGCCCCAAAACACAGCCATGAATAAAGAATGGTACCAAAACACCCTCCAACAGCAACTTCTTCCAACAACAGTTTGGTGAAGAACAATGCATTTTCCAGCACGATGGAGCACTGTGCCATAAGGCAAAAGTGATAACTAAGTGGCTCGGGGACCAAAACGTTGACATTTTGGGTCCATGGCCTGGAAACTCCCCAGATCTTAATCCCATTGAGAACTTGTGGTCAATCCTCAAGAGGCGGGTGGAAAAACAAAAACCGACTAATTCTGAAAAACTCCAAGAAGTGATTATGAAAGAATGGGTTGCTATCAGTCAGAAATTGGCCCAGAAGTTGATTGAGAGCATGCCCAGTCGAATTGCAGAGGTCCTGAAAAAGAAGGGCCAACACTGCAAATACTGACTCTTTGCATAAATGTCATGTAATTGTCGATAAAAGCCTTTGAAACGTATGAAGTGCGTGTAATTATATTTCACTACATCACAGAAACAAAGATCTAAAAGCAGTTTAGCAGCAAACTTTGTGAAAACAAATATTTGTGTCATTCTCAAAACTTTTGGCCACGACTGTAGATTTTGCCCCTCCTAATAGTGTAGCAATTTATCTGATGCGTTTTTTCTGTTTTCGCAGATAAAGGATGGCTTGTTTCACCTGCATGGAGATTATCTTTGACCGCATGTTTACTTCTCAGTAAAATTTTCTAGATGCAAGCACCACACCTCAAATCTTCAGGCCTTTATGTACTTAATTGAGAATAAAATAATAAAAGAATTGCCCACACCTGCCCATTAAACAGCATTTGAGTCAATTGTCCAATTACTTTTGGTCCCTTCAAACTCTTACGGACACAGGGCGTACCTGTACGCCCTGATGTCCGAGTCCTTAAGGACACAAGGCATAGAGGTACGCCCTGTGTATTTCCGATCACCGCAGCGTATCGGCGATCGCTGTGGTTTATCCCTTCTATGCCACTGTTCGCGCTGACCGTGACATAGAAGTTGTTTGTGGTTGAGGGTGCCCATTGACTCCCCGCGCTGCTTTGGCGGGGACCTGATGGGTGAGAAGTGTTTTCAATAAAAAAAATATATTTCAAGTTAAAAAAAGAAAAAACGCCCCTTTCCTCTAATTTTATAATAAATAAATAAAAATGAAACACACATATTAGATATTGCAGCGTCCGTAACGGCTGGTTCTATAAATATATCACATGATCCACCCCTTCCGATAGACACCATAAAAAATAAAAAAATAAAGACAGTGTAAAAAAAATGCCATTTTAGTCACCTTACATCACTAAAAGTGCAACACTAAGCGATCAAAAAGTGCAACACTAACCGGTAAAATAGTACTAATCTAACCATCACCTCATTCTGCAAAAAATGAGCCCCTACATAGGACAATCGCCTAAAAAATGTAAAAAAAATATAGCTCTCAGACTATTGAGACACAAAAACATGATTTTTTTGTTTGTTTCAAAAATATTTGTGTAAATAAAAAAAGTATACATATTAAGTATCGCCGCATCCGTAAAAACCTTCTCTATAAAAATATTACATGATCTTACCCCTCAGGTGAACACCATAAAATAAAACTGTCAAAAAAGAAATTTGTTTTTTTTCACCGTACATCACAAAATGTGTAATACCAAGCGATCAAAAAGTCATATGCAACCTAAAATAGTTCCAATCAAACCGTCATTTCATACGGAAAGAAATGAACCCCCTACATAAGACAGTCGCCCAAAAGATTTAAAAACTATGGCTTTCAGAATATGGAGACACTAAAAAATTTATTTCAAAAAAACTTTATTATATAAAACTGAAACAAACAACAAAAGTAGTCATATTTGGTAATGTCGCGTCCGTAACAACCTGCTCTATAAAGAATAGCTCATGATCTAACCTGTCAGATGAACGTTGTAAATAAAAAATAAAAACTGTGCCAAAACAGCTATTTTTTTGTTACCTTGCCTCACAAAAAGTGTAATATAGAGCAACCAAAAATCATCTGTACCCTAAAATAGTACCAACAAAACTGCAACCTTATCCCATAGTTTCCAAAATAGGGTTACTTTTTTGGAGTTTCTACTCTAGGGGTGCATCAGGGGGTCTTCAAATGTGACATGGCAAGTTAAAATGATCCCAGTGAAATCTGCCCTCCAAAAACCATATAGTGTACCTTTCATTTTGCGCCCTGCCGTGTGCCCGTAAAGCAGTTTACGACCACATATGGGGTGTTTCTGTAAACTACAGAATAAGGGCAATAAATATTGAGTTTAGTTTGGCTGTTAATCCTTGATTTGTTAGCGGAAAAAAATGATTAAAATCAAAAATCTGCCCAAAATTGCAATTTCATCTCCATTTTCCATTACTTCTTGTGGAACACCTAAAGGGTTAACAATGTTAGTAAAAATCAGTTTTTAATACCTTGAGGGGTGTAGTTTCTAAAATGGGGTCATTTTTGGGTGGTTTCTATTATGTAATCCCCACAAAGTGACTTCAGACCTGAACTGGTCCTTAAAAAGTGGGTTTTGGAAATTTTCTTAAAAATTTCAAGATTTGGTTCTAAACTTCTAAGCCTTGTAATGTCCCCAAAAAATAAAATGGCATTCCCAAAATGATCCAAACATGAAGTAGACATATGGGGAATGTAAATAAATAACTATTTTTGGAGGTATTACTATGTATTATAGAAGTAGAGAAATTGAAACTTGGAAATTTGATAATTTTTCCAAATTTCTGGTAAATTTAGTCTTTTTTTATAAATAAAAATGTTTTTTTTTTTTACTCCATTTTACCAGTGTCATGAAGTACAATATGTGACGAAAAACTATCTCAGAATGGCCTGGATAAGTAAAAGTAAAGTGAAAGGGTCAGATTTGCAAAAAAAATTGCCTGGTCCTTAAGGTGAAAATGAGCCCGGTCCTTAAGGGGTTAAAAACAGGGCGCCACATGTAAAGCAGCTGAAACTCCTAAACCCTTCATCCAACTTTAATGTGGATAATCTCAAATAAAAGCTAAACGTCTGGACTTTATGTCCATGTCCATTATATAACTATGACTTGAATATATTTTAGTAAACAGGTAATAAAAACTAAATTTGTGTTAGTGTCGAAATATATATGGACCTAACTGTATTCAATGTACAGCACCTCAACCAGCCGATGTTCATATAACAAACTTCATAGATAATAAAGAAACTCTCCAGTTTATTATTAGAGACAGGATCAGATAGCTGAGATGTCTTCTAGGTACAGAGGAAAGCTAGCCAGTATCCTCTTTTCCCAGGACTTACTTTCTGAAAGTTGCTGCAGGGACCCCCATATTCAAGCATCTAGTACAGGCATGGCCAACCTGTGGCTCTCCAGCTGTTGTAAAACTACAATTCCCACCATGCCCTGCTGTAGGCCGATAGCAGTTGGCAGTCTGGGCATGCTGGGAGTTGTAGTTTTGCAACATCTGGAGAGCCTCAGGTTGGCCATCCCTGATCTGGTAGCATCTTGCTGCTGTGTGAGCAGGTAATATTTGAATGTATCCAAACGGTGGACCCCAGGCATCCCAGTCCAACATTGAGCTGAGCATACACTATAAACCCTCCCAATGTGTTGATTGCTGCTAAATGGGGGATATTACTGGTATACTATGGGTCACTTTTCACTTCTAATCTTTCATAAAATATACTTACATTTTCAACCTAACGTGGAATTTCATTTGCTGAGTTGCAAACTATTACCGTGGAATGGACAAACTCTAGGATTCAGTTTGCCTATTAATGTGCCTTAACGCCTTTTGCACACGAACGTATGTGCCCCATTGCCGTATTGCGGAGCGCATTTGCGGATCCGCAATACACGGGTGCCATTCCGTGGGCATTCCGCATCACGGATGCGGACCCATTCGCTATAATGAGTCCGGTGATGCGGAATTGTGCAGAAAGGAAGCACGGAACGGAACCCTACTGTCATGGTCTTACCTTCTTACTGTTCTCCTTCGTTTGACATGTGCTGGCGGCCATCTTGGTTTCTGGGTTTCTTGTAGCCTCCCACCCTGCGGCTTCTCCTTCCCACTGGGAGGAGCTGGATGCCTAGCTCATATATATAGGAGGTCTGTGGCTTCAGTTCCTTGCTTGGTCCTCCTGTGTTCACATGCTTCTAAGACTGCTGCTGCTTCTGGTTCCTGATCCTGGCCTCGTCTGATTACCCCGTTGGTTCCTGATCCTGGCTTCGTCTGACTACCCTGCTGGTTCCTGATCCAGGCTTCGTCTGACTACCCTTCTGGTTCCTGACCTCTGTCTACGCAAGACCCTGCTTCGGTTTAGCCATCCGTTTGGACTTTTGCTTACAGCTTGATTTTCAATAAAGCCTTCTTATTTCCACTTATCTCTTGTTGTACGTCTGGTTCATGGTTCCATGACACCTACGGAAGCATTACGGAGTGCTTCCGTGGGTTTTGTCCCGTTCTTCCGTTCCGCAAAAAGATAGGACATGTTCTATCTTTTTGTGGAACGGGCGGATCGCGGACACATTAAAGTGAATGGGTCCACTGCGGCTGCCCCACGGACTGTCCTTGTAATTGTGTTGATATTGTAAGAGTAATTGTGGTGAAACATCAAAAATAATATAGAACTGATCAGCCACATCTGTCCATAAGAGTGCAACAATAAGTGGGTGTGTAACCACTGTGTCCATCAACCGGTTTCTCTTTGGGCTAAGCCTACGATTGTCATCCTGGCAGTCCCCTGGTATTCACATTTTAACCCTTATACAGGGATCTGGAATTCACTATAGGGGTGCCACCAGGCTGCTACCTCCTGGAGTAGTCCTGTTTGGTAGACAGCTGACCCACAGGAGTCAGAAACACCGATGCGTGGCCGTGAGGGATCAGCTAAAACTTGTAACAGGCCAAGGTCAGGGCAGCAGAGTTTGTGCAAATCACATATTCAGAATTGCAATTGATATATGACTTTATAGAAAAGTATGTTGTGGAAAATTATTGTTCGTCGTATGGTCGCCATCTATCCTATGGAGATGCGCAGATTCGTTCGAATTGCGCAGAAACGATAGTGTGGTCGTCCCGACCTGTAGCTGATTTGTGCCCGGCCTGGTATTACTGCAGGATACCAGTGTCATGGCGTCGGCCCCATTGGTCATGATTGTAAGACCGCCTTCCATCTTCTGGTATAAATAAACCTCGCCTAGCTGTTGGAAGCAGGCACATTATTGGATCCTACTTGAGAACGTCTCTGTGACGTTATTTTGGAGGAATTGCGCACACATCGACGCACACTACACCAAGGATTTCCCGATTGTACTTCTGGCGGTCGTTTTCGGTTGTGAGAACGAGACAAAGGAGCAAACGGCGATATCAGTATAAATACGCAATAATGGCCACAAGATGAAGAGATTGTATCCTGCAACTGATTATTCTGATAACTGTATTATTCATAGTTTCTTTTTTATAGATATATATATATATATATATATAAATTCTTTAGGGAATAGCCTTGCAGTTGGTCCAAATCCGTAGCTATCAAAAAATGTCCTTTTTTCAACACATAACACAATTAATATATAATGGCTACCACTCTGACTTGAATTGTCATTGTGGTAAAAAAAAAAATCACATGGGAACACATCTGCAAATATATGTCTGGTATAGGGATCTGATTTCAAAATATCTGTAATCTCAAGAGTATTCAGTAGTCAAATAAAAGTTCATGATGATAATTGTACATTTTACCATCCTGATAAAATATGCAAATCAGCCGACAAATGAGTGATTCCTTGTTTATTGGCTGATCAGCACAATTACAGCTGCCAGATGTCAGATATGAGCTTTCCTATGAAGACTTGTTCCCAGTAATTGTCTCAAATATCGTGCTGCAGCATGGCCCCTGAAACCAAAGAGTTATACTTACCTGCTCCCCGCGGCTCCGATCCTCCGCACTGCCCCCACTGCCTCCATCTTTTGGTCCCTGCGCTGTTTACAGTGCATAGCCATGGTCACATGCACCTCTCCAGCCAATAGCGAGCTTCAGCGGTGATGTGGCCACAAGCAGCATGTCACTGCTGAAGCCAGCCATTGGCTGGAGAGATGCATGTGACCATGCACCAGTGCAGGGATCGGAAGATAGAGGCAGCGCAGAGGACCAGAGTGGCGGGAAGCAGGTGTCACGGTGGGGAGTAGGGGAAACTCCCCACCGTAATGACAAGATAGCAACTAGGCCAGTTACTAGGATAAGGGAGCAGGTCACCTCCTAAAGCATCCCTAATCTTCGCCCTAACTCCTCACCGTATGAGCAGACCTGGATAAAGAAAGGGCAGAGATGACTTGTTCATCCCAGACACGGATAAACAGGAGTCTGCATCGGCTTAGCTGCAAGGAAAAAAAGGAGACTGTATACAGTAACTGGATCGGCAGGTAAGCACACCATACAACACACCTGCCGCAGCAACACCGACTGGCACCCGAGCATGAGTACTGATGCCCACACACCATACAGGACACAGTACAAACAACCACACCCAGGTATCCAGCACACCAGTTACTGCCTGGAAACCCCCATGCAAACAGGATGCATGGCGGCCCCAGGCAAAGCAGCATACAGACTTGTAGTTCCCCCTCCGGGGAACCCTGACACCCCCTTCTGGAGGCACACCACATAGGAAACATGTCTAGCAAACATGATGGACTATAAACACCAACAGACCAGACATGTAACAACCACTAGACAAGACAACATCTGCCCATACATAAACAACAGAAAACATGCAAGGGTAGTGAAGAGAAGGAGAACAACGGGAACATAGGAGAGAAATCATGGTGACCTTGATGTTCCACAAGGTGGCCCTCAAGCACTGGGCAGATAGTAGAGGCCTGGCAGGAGCACAGCTCCAGCACACAGCAAGGCTGGAGGAACACTGAACCCAGCCAACAGGCCACAGGCAATATAAACCTCGTATCCACACCCAGGACACACCTAAATCCCCACCAGCTAGATAATTAACCCCTCCAGCACCAGACAGGAAAGGCCCCAGGAGAAAGGAGGAGGCACCTACATGCTCTAACCACAACACGTTGCCGCTGGCAACAGCATGCACGGCAACTGTGTCATGGCGCACACCAAAGGCTGTGACAGGTGACAGCAGGTAAGTATGAATCTTTTGTTTCAGGGGCCATGCTGCAAGAACTTGTTAATAATCATTTTTTACCGGAAAAGTGGCGACATTTCCTTCCATCCTGCCTCCTATTCATAAATCAGCGCTTTCCTTCACTGCAGAGGATGGCGTTCATTGGTTATTACCGCCTCCTGTCCCCCAGTTACAGGCACCATGCAATAATCAGTAATCACTTTACCTTACTAGCAGCGAAAGCGCTTATTCGTTAACACTTTAATTACCAGGTCTGAAAATGCCTTAATGACCACGTGGTGATTCAAACTGTTATAACTATCTTATTTGTTAAACTACCAAAATAATTTTTGCAACAATTTTTTACGTGACACATAGGGCCTTATAATTAATTTTTTTTGTTTTATTTGGGGGAAATTGTACAAAACATTTTTATTTATTTTTTCAAACTATATCTCCTTAGTCTTTAAATATACAAATAAAATATATTATAATAATATTTTGTGTTATCTGTTTTGTTATATTATATGTATAGTTTCATATGAATGGGGTGATAATGGATATTTTTTTTATAATTGGTTTATTTCTTATATATTTCTATATTTTTGCCACATAATATGTCCCACAAGAGGTCATAAAAAGACTGTTGGAGGACAATGAACATTATTATTTTGCACTTTTTCATTTTTAATTTTATTTATGGTATGAGATTCGGGGGTATAAACAGTTCTTTTTACTGGATCAAAACGTAGTTTATAGATTTCGCTTGATATTTTCAAATTATTAATCCGATCGTTGATTTCTTTTATAATATCACCAGCGCTCGAATAAAATCCTGACCTGATGTAATATTCTTTTATCTCCTCATCACGCTTTCCAATAAAAACAGCAACTTTTTGGCTACCAACTGTGTACCAAGACCTCGGGTATTACATTTCTGTAAGACTGACCTCATAAGATCCATTAAGATAGGTTTAGCTAATTTAGTGGTGTAGGTTGAAATTGTGTTTTCTGGGTACATTTTAGAAGATGCATTAGATGCAGGGCCGGTGCAACCATATAGGCGAACTAGGCGTTTGCCTATGACTCCGGCCTGCTGGGGGCACCCTGGTGGGCTCCCCCTGACTGGGGCTGCAGCCCTGGGCGAGCGGCTCTTGAGCCGCTCCCAGCGCCGTTACAGGGGGGCCAGGAGGTGGAGGTCCTTCTTACATATGGCAGAGCAGGCATCTGCTTACCCTGATAGCAGGTGTCTGCTCTGCCAGTAAGTTACCAGAGGAGAGGAGGCGGGTGGCAAGGGAGGCTGTTCTAGCAGCTCCCCACTCCTCCCTCGTGCGCCCTCTGTGATGCCGGAATATGATGTCATTCCGGCCCCGGCATACTAAACGGTGCGCTGGCGGACTGAGGAGCTGCACCACACTGGACCCCAGGGAGGTAACTGTTTAAGTGTTTGACTGAGTGAGTGTCTGCCTGTGTATTTATGTCAGTGAGTGAGTGTATGTATGTCTGTCTTTCTGTCAGTAAATGTATGTGTGTCTGTCATTGAGTGTCTGTGTGTGTATGTCAGTGTGTGTGGATGTCTGTCGGTCAGTAAGTGTCTGTGTGTTTGTCAGTGAGTATATGTGTGTGTTTGTGTTTCAATGGGTAGGTGTATGTCTGTCAGTGAGTGTCTGACAGTAAGTGAGTGTGTGTCTGTCTGTCAGTGAGTGTATGTGTGTCTGTCAGTGAGTATGTCTGTCAGTGAGTTTCTGTGTACGTCATTCAGTGAGTGTCTGAGTGCGTGTCTGTGAGTGCGTGTCTGTCTGTCAGTGAGCGTGTGTATGTTTTCTACCCTGTAGACACTGTTCTCATCAAGAGGTATCTTTTGTAACTCTTCATTATAAAATAATCCCTCTATAGGCTCTCCATCCAGAGCACCAATTTTATACATTGGTTTCCTGAATCGTGTATTGACATCTGAGATCACAAAAATGTCATCTGTGTAAGTTTGCTCGTAACCTTTATTGAATGTCCCCTTAGGCTTCATTCACACAGTCAGTGTTTGGTCAGTGATTTCCATCAGTGATTGTGAGCAAAAACCAGGAGTGGATCCTACACAGACATAAGGTAGAAGGGAAAGATCTGCACCTGTTCTGTGTTTTGGACCCGCACTTGGTTTTGGCTCAAAATCACTGATGAAAATCACTGACCAAACACTGACTGTGCGAATAAGGCCCTATACTGAGAAATTCTCACATGGTTGCCGATTTAAAAAAAAGCCTTCATAGGGTTAGACAGATTTACTGCAAGTGATTCGCCATATTCTAACATAGTAACATAGTACATAAGGCCGAAAAGAGACATTTGTCCATCCAGTTCGGCCTGTTATCCTGCAAGTTGATCCAGAGGAAGGCAAAAAAAAAGCCAATTTTCCCCACTTTAGGGGAATAAAAATTTTCTTCCCGACTTCTCTAGTAGCTATAGCCTGTAATATTATTACGCTCCAGAAATACATCCAGGCCCCTCTTGAATTCCTTTATTATACTCACCATCACCACCTCCTCAGGCAGAGAGCTCCATAGTCTCACTGCTCTTACCGTAAAGAATCCTCTTCTATGTTTGTGTACAAACCTTCTTTCCTCCAGACACAGAGGATGTCCCCTCGTCACAGTCACAGTCCTGGGGATAAATAGATGATGAGAGCGATCTCTGTACTGACCCCTGATATATGTATACATAGTAATTAGATCTCCCCTCAGTCGTCTTTTTTCTAAAGTGAATAACCCTAATGTTGATAATCTTTCAGGGTTCTGTAGTTGCCTCATTCCAGTTATTACTTTAGTTGCCCTCCTCTGGACCCTCTCCAGCTCTGCTATGTCTGCCTTGTTCACAGGAGCCCAGAACTGTACACAGTCTCCATGTGTGGTCTGACTAGTGATTTGTAAAGTGGTAGGACTATGTTCTCATCACAGGCATCTATGCCCCTTCTGATGCAATCCATTATCTTATTGGCCTTGGCAGCAGCTGCCTGACACTGGTTTTTGCAGCTTAGTTTGCTGTTTATTAAAATTCCTAGATCCTTTTCCATGTCAGTGTTACCGAGTGTTTTACCATTTAGTATGTACGGATGACTTGCATTATTCCTTCCCATGTGCATAACCTTACATTTGTCAGTGTTAAACCTCATCTGCCCCTTCTCTTGCTAAGCCTCCAATCTATCCAGATCGCTCTGTAGTAGTATACTGTCCTCTGTAGTGTATATACAGTATACTGTCCTCTGTAGTATATATACAGTAAAGGGTCCTCTGTAGTATATATACAGTATACTATCCTCTTCAGTGTTAATTACTTTACACAGTTTAGTGTCATCTGCGAAAATTGATACTTTACTGTGCAAGCCTTCTACAAGATCATTAATAAATATATTGAAGAGAATAGAGCCCAATACTGACCCCTGAGGTACCCCACTAGTGACAGTGACCCAATCGGAGTGTGTACCATTAATAACCACCCTCTGTTTTCTATAATTGAGCCAGTTACTTACCCACATACAGACGTTTTCTCCCAGTCCGAGCATTCTCATTTTATATACTAACCTTTTATGTGGTACAGTGTCAAATGCTTTGGAGAAGTCCAGATATACGACATCCATTGATTCGCCGCTGTCAAGTCTAGAACTTACCTCCTCATAGAAACTGATTACATTAGTTTGGCATGACCGATCCCTCACGAAGCCATGCTGATATGGCGTTATTTGCTTATTTCTGTTGAGATGCTCTAATATAGCATCTCTCAGAAAACCTTCAAACAGTTTACCCACAACAGATGTTAAACTTACCGGCCTATAGTTTCCAGGCTTTGTTTTTGGACCCTTTTTGAATATTGGCACCACATTTGCTATGCGCCAATCCTGTGGGACATTCCCTGTCAGTATAGAGTCCGCAAATATCAGAAATAAGGGTCTGGCTATGACATTACTTAATTCCCTTAGGATACGGGGGTGTATGACATCCGGTCCTGGCAATTTGTCTATTTTAATCTTTTTAAAATGCCGCTGTACTTCTTCCTGGGTCAGACAGGACACTTTTAATGGGGAATTGACTTTTACATTCGGCATGTCATCTGACAGTTTATTTTCCTCAGTGAATACATTGGAGAAAAAAATATTTAACAGCTTTGCTTTCTCCTCGTCGCTCTCTGCGACTCCCCCCTCATTACTCTTTAAAGGGCCGACACCTTCAGATTTATACTTTTTAACATTTATATAATTGAAGAACATTTTAGGGTTAGTTTTACTCTCTTTGGCAATTAATCTCTCGGTTTCTAGTTTGGCCGCTTTTATTTGTTTTTTACATGTTCTTTTTTTTCTTATAGTTTTTTAGTGCTTCCGTGCTCCCCTCCTGTTTTAGTGATTTATATGCTTTCTTTTTGTCATTTATTGCTTTTTTTTTACAGTTCTATTTATCCACATTGGTTTATTTTTGTTCCTTAACCTTTTATTCCCATACGGAATTCTTAATGAGTTATGCTTTGTTACTTTAGATGGCTTGCACTGAATTGTGCAGTGGTATGTATGATTATAGCTAGAGATGAGCGAGTTTCTCAAAAATTCGATTTGACCGATAGGCAGAATTTTTTGAAAAGATTGGGTTCGATCCAAATTAATTTGCAGCGAATCGGGTTAAAAACTGGCTATTTCCAGGCTGCAGAGAGCCTTTATAGGGGTGTAGAACACTGTGCCTTGCAGTAACACACATAGGGAGTATGCTGGGGTAGTGAAATAATACTGTCAGTCAGTATGACATGCAGATGACAGGCATCGCTCTTAGAATCACTGCACACTTCACTTATTTGGGTAGTCACGGGGTCAAAACTG
Source organism: Bufo gargarizans (assembly GCF_014858855.1). Lineage (NCBI taxonomy): Eukaryota > Metazoa > Chordata > Amphibia > Anura > Bufonidae > Bufo > Bufo gargarizans. Next base: position 529,296,840 of record NC_058083.1, on the reverse strand, counting down.
ACCAAATAACTCACGTATGAACTCAGCCTTACAGGTCGATGTTAGCGTCAAGAAGAAGCGCACTCCTTTTACACCGTCATCAGCTAATTCCATATAGATGTCTACAGAACCTGATCTATTAAACGCTTATACAAGTAGAGCCCCCGACAGAGTGGAGAGGGGGTCAGCAGTAAGTTTGTGTTGACGTCAGAGCAATAAACCCCAAAAAACGGATTTAGTCTGTGGAGCATACGCCTTCACTCGGTCAGTATTTGGTCAGTAATCCATCAGTATTGCTAATGCAAAAAAAAACTGGAGTGAATCCAAAACAGAGATTACACGTGAATGGAATATTTGCATGTCTTCTGTGTTTTGTACCCACTCCTGCTTTTGGCTACCAAATCATATGCCAATTCTGATGGGACCATACAGGCCTTACAGCTGCTACACAGACAGGATCCATTGTGCATCTCATTTTTCCTTCCTTCTGACAGATCAGAAGAAGGGTCAAATTAATGATGATGTCAGCCAGGCCAAAAGTCTAAATAGTGGCCCAGTCATGAAGTGGGGTTGGGGGGTGGGAACAGCATGAGAAGTCCACAGAGTGGCCCTATGACATAGTGGTGAGGTGGAAGCAGCATGAAGAGACCACAGAGTGGCCCAATGACAGAGTATGGAGGTGGCGACAGCATAAGGAGACAAAAGAGCGGCACAATGACAGAGTGTGGAGGTGGTGGCAGCGTCAGGAGGCCACAGGGTGGCACAATGACAGAGTCTGGAGGTGGCAACAGCATCAGGAGGCAACAGAATGGCAAGGTAACATAGTGTGGAGGTGGCAGCAGCATCAGGAGACACAGAGTGGATATGGCATCAGCATCAGGAGACCACAAAGTAGCAAGGTGTCATAGTGTGGAGATGGCAGCAGCATCAGGAGACCACAGAGTGGCAAGGTGATATAGTGTGGAGATGGCACCAGCATCAGGAGACCACAGAGTGGCAAGGTGACAGTCTGGAGATGGCAGCAGCATCAGGAGACCACAGAGTGGCAAGGTGACATTGTGTAGAGGTGGCAGCAGCATTAGGAGACCACAGAGTGGCAAGGTGACATAGTGTGGAGGTGGCAGCAGCATCAGGAGACCACAGAGTGGCAAGGTGACATAGTGTGAAGATCGTAGCAGCATCAGGAGACCACGGAGAGGCAAGGTGACATAGTGTGGAGGTGGCAGCAGCATGTGGAAACCACAGAGTGGCAAGGTGACATAGTGTGGAGATTGCAGCATGCAGCAGGATCAGGAGACCACAGAGTGGCAAGGTGACATAGTGGGGTGGTGGCCTCAGCATGTGGAGACCACAGAGTGACCCGGTGACAGAGTGAGGGGGTGGCACTACCAGTACCCGCAGACGAAGGTCGGTGTAAGAAGAAGCACTTGGCATCAGATGTGTGGCATCAGGCGGGTGGCAGCATCAGAGTAGTAGCTGAGGCAGGTAGCCAGAAGAAACCAGTCTCTTTTGTCAAGGTTTAGGTGAGTGTTAAAAGGAATATTAATTATTGATATTTTGGGTAATCTCAATAATTAATATTCATAAATAGGCGTGAGTCGTCTATTGATGACTCCGCCTATTTATACCTAAAATAAATCTACCTCTGTTGCCTCACTCTACACTGAACTATATGCGACTTACTACTGTGACGGCGGATACCGCTACTACAATAAATGACTATAAGCTGTACTTTGGATAATAAAAGGATTTTATTGAAACAATTACACGCTTACAGTCTAATTATTGCTATAAGTATACATATTTATATCAATGGACATATAAACATATATAGTTATAGTCGCACACAGTAATATATATTAACAACGCTACAATACGACCTAACTACACTACACACACAGTACAATATCTTACACAATTCCACCCCACACACTACCTAAATAGTATACAGAAGCACCCACCCAAACCTATCTACACACTGGGGATTAACACAATCCGGCACTGCAAGAGTTAATTACAGAAATGGTTAACACAGGGTAATGGCCAATGCAGGGATAGGGTACAGGTCAAGGCAGGGGTAAGCAGGGCTATAGGCTATGGCAAGGGCAGTCCAGTCAGGGTAGGGGTAATGGACAGCATGGGCTGTTTTATATTGGTGGTTCAGGGGTAGGGAAGGGTACTTAGCCATCAGCCTCACCATGGGGCTGCTCTGTCCATCTTCTGAGTGCGCTCTCCTCCTGGGGCTGGGGGCTGCTTTCTGAGCGCTGCCTGCGCTCTCTTATGGGGATCTCCGGACTTCTCTCCTGGAGCGCAGTGCCGCCGGGGAATTTAAACCCTGCGGCGCTCCCTCCCGTCCTCCCGTGCATGCCTGCAGCCAAGTCCACGTGGGCTAGCGCGGTGATATGACGTCACCACATCATCCCGCGCATCCTGGCGCTCGCTTTCAGGCGGGGGATGATTTGAATATCCTGCCTGTAAAGCGCACAAATACCTCTGACACTGTAATTACAGCCCCAGAGGTATGTGACACACAGGGGCAGAGGAACTCTTTTTTCCCCTGTCCCTGTTATGTGAAGCATCTCCGCCCTTGACGGAGATGCTATCAAAGGGCAGATGATCTTTATTGATTCTTTGTCCTTTGAACTGGCCGAAACTGGATATAATTGTCCAGTTGTCGGCCTCCCCTCCTGCAGGCGCATTCTAGAGGGGGGGGGGCACCCGCGCTGGGTGACATTTTGGCAATACAGGGAATATATTTTCCTATTGGCCATATAAGGGGTCAATATATAAATATATATATACAGTGCTGCCCATAATTATTCATACCCCAGGCAAATTTTGACTTAAAGTTACTTTTATTCAACCAGCAAGTAATTTTTTGACGGGAAATGACATAGGTATCTCCCAAAAGATAATAAGACGATGTACAAGAGGCATTATTGTGGAAACAAAAAACATTTCTCAGTCATGTCCAGTCCAAAATTATTCATACCCTTCTGAATAATCAATAGAAAAGCCTTTATTGGCTATTGCAGCAATCAAACGCTTCCTATAATTTAACTCAAAATTTGCCAGGGGTATGAATAATTATGGGCAGCACTGATGTTGAACACACCATGTAAACATTCACAGTGCAGGTGGAAAAAGTATGTGAACCCTTGGATTTAATAACTGGTTGAACCTCCTTTGGCAGCAATAACTTCAACCAAACGTTTCCTGTAGTTGCAGATCAGACGTGCACAACGGTCGGGAGTAATTCTTGACCATTACTCTTTACAGAACTGTTCCAGTTCAGCAATATTCTTGGGATGTCTGGTGTGAATCGCTTTCTTGAGGTCATGCCACAGCATCTCAATCGGGTTGAGGTCAGGACTCTGACTGGGCCTCTCCAGAAGACAGATTTTCTTCTGTTTAAGCCATTCTGTTTTTGATTTACTTGTATCCTTTGGGTCGTCCTGTTGCAACACCCATCTTCTGTTGAGCTTTAGCTGGTGGACAGATGGCCTTAAGTTCTCCTGCAAAATGTCTTGATAAACTCGGGAATTCATTTTTCCTTCGATGATAGCAATTCGTCCAGGCCCTGACGCAGCAAAGCAGCCCCAAACCATGATGCCCCCACCACCATACTTCATGGGATGAGGTTTTGATGTTGCTGTGCCTCTTTTTCTCCACACATTGTGTTGTGTGTTTTTTCCAAACAACTCAACTTTGGTTTCATCTGTCCACAGAATATTTTGCCAGTACTGCTGTGGAACATCCAGGTGCTCTTGTGCAAACTGTAAATGTGCAGCAATGTTTTTTTTTGGACAGCAGTGGCTTCCTCTGTGGTATCCTCCCATGAGATCCATTCTTGTTTAGTGTTTTACGTATCGTAGATTCGCTAACAGGGATGTTAGCATATGCCAGAGACTTTTATAAGTCTTTAGCTGACACTCTAGGATTCTTCTTCACCTCATTGAGCAGTCTGCGCTGTGCTCTTGCAGTCATCTTTACAGGACGACCACTCCTAGGGAGAGTAGCAGCAGTGCTGAACTTTCTACATTTATAGACAATTTGTCTTACCGTGGACTAATGAACAGCAAGGCTTTTGGAGATACTTTTATAACCCTTTCCAGCTTTATGCAAGTCAACAATTCTTAATCGTAGATCTTCTAAGAGCTTGTTTGTGCGAGGCCTCATTCACATCAGGCAATGCTTCTTGTGAAAAGCAAACCCAGAACTGGTGTGTGTTTTTTTTATAAGGCAGGGCAGCTGTAACCAACACCTCAATCTCATCTCATTGATTGGACTCCAGTTGGCTGACACCTCACTCCAATTAGCTCTTGGAGATGTCATTAGTCTAGGGGTTCACATACTTTTTCCATCTGCACTATGAATGTTTACATGGTGTGTTCAATAAAAACATGGTAACCTTTAATTCTGTGTGTGTTATTAGTTTAAGCAGACTGTGATTGTCTATTGTTGTGACTTAGATGAAGATCAGATCACATTTTATGACCAATTTGTGCAGAAATCCATATAATTCCAAAGAGTTCACATACTTTTTCTTGCAACTGTATCTATATATATATATATATATATATATATACGCCTACCTGACACTTCCCTCTACAGTGAGGCAGCATGTATTATCTAATCTGATGCATAAGGCATTGGTGGGTGGAAATCCTGGCTGAGCCACGCCTAATTCATCTTGACAAAGGTCAGTCTCTCCACATTTTGGGTGGACAGACGAATTCTTCTTCATATAACTATGGCCCCCAACACACTAGAAACAGAAAAGGTAAGGTATATATATATATAGTCCAGAAAATGAACGGCACTCCAGTAAATCATGAACAAATTACTCCTTTAATCACCCGTACAGTATATATATACCTTAAATGGTGACTCCACTTAAGGCGCCAATCTGATTTGTAGTGCCATATTCCTACTACAGTTTTTTAGTCAGGAGTGGAAAATCCCACATTGGAGCATCTGATAAATTAGAGACAGTGATGAGGTCATGGGTATATAACCTTCAAAGTGTCAGCATAACACTAGCAGACCATCAGTCTGCACTGTTTAACATGGTCTGAGTAGAACATTAAAAACAATAGAAAGTGAAATAGATTAAAATACACATCTACTCACTTCACAAGGGAGTGGTTCTGCAGGATAAAGCTCAAGACCCCTACACAACTGCCTCCCTCACCTGGGTCGCTTGTAGAATCTCAAGAAGAAACAGCAGCCTTGGAGCAGGTACTTCTTGTTAATTCCTTTATTATGATGAACAACAGGTGAAGCTCAACGCGTTTTGGTGTCATCCAGAACCCCTTCCTCAGGAGCAGTAGTAAGCAGTAATAAAAAAAGCATTGATATGTCAGGGTTTTTATACAAAAATCTTAATCAGGTGCCGAGATTTTCAAATGAGCGCCAAAGGGGAGGTACGTGGCGTCACTTCCGGTACCACAGTGGAACACATACTTTTTCTTGGATATCATACAAGTCTCGTCTTATGGGTTTTAACCCTTTGCTTGTAAAGTGGGGGCAGTGTCTGGCGGATGGTGTAGGTTGCACCAAAGTCAAGGGGAAGAGTGTTAGGACCATGGGGAGGTCCATGGGAGCATAGGTATTGGTCTATAAAATAAATGGATGAATTTATTAGTAGTGTATTGATTAAATTCAATACATTAATTTTTGAGTCTTATTCTCAATGAAAGGTAAGTCCCACTCTTAATGGTATGGAGTCCGCGCTCAAAAGCAAACTCCAACCATAGTAAGAGACATCAAATACATAAAAACATAATGTGTGGGAGAAATAAACCTTGTATCCATGGCCCATATATCTATTGGGGACTGTAAAAAGAAAGAAAGGTATACAATTGTCATGTGAAAATATAGAAAATATAAAAAGGAAATCGAAGGATTATAAAAAGATTATAAAAACAAGTGGATAAATACATAATAAGATTGTGGCTCCATTGTTGACTCGGCCAGCCATAGCTAATAGTTAGTGTATTCAAGGACCTCATTCAGGCCAAAGGGGACAGCGTGTTCAGACGGTATATCCAGTACATCTCCTTTCTGGATAGTTGTTGATAGGAAAATGGGACCCATTCAAGTGGGGTAACTTTCAGGAGGGTGGAATTGCTCTCGTGGTAGTCATGGAAATGTCTTGAAATGCTATGTGTCATGATTTTACGGTTGATGTTTGAGCGATGCTCATTCATTCGCTCCCTCAGCGTTTGAGTGGTCCTGCCAACATATTGCAGTTTTTGGTTGCACAATTCATTCTATGTCTAAGAGTGAAATTTTCATCGAGTCTCTCCAGATGAACTTCTTTCCTATTGTGGACCATCATATTGCAGCATTTGCATCTCTTGCTAAAACATTTAAAAACCCTTGTCTTGTTTTCTTGTTGTGGATAGGCCAAAGGTCTCCCAGGGGTTTGCAAATCATGTTTCAAATTGGGACAAGTAGGGGCCATTATATATCGGGTCTTTCTGTAACATGTACCAATGTTTGGTTAAAATCTTCCTGATTAGGGTATGTTTCACATTGTATCTGGTGATCAGGTAAGGATAGGGGTCTTTTTTAGGGTCCGTTTCAACTGGTTTAGCTTTGGGCGCTCCTATTTGGTCTAGCCTTAGGGTTCTTTTCAGGGATTCTTTTATCAGTGTTTTGGGATAACCCTTTTCTTTAAAGCGTCTTTGGAGGACTGCTAGTTGGGTTTTCAGGGTGTGGTCATTAGAGCAGTTCCTCCTTATCCTTTTCATCTGACTGAATGGGATGTTCTTTTTCCATTTCGCATGGTGGAAGCTTTAAAATTCCAGATAACTATTGGCGTCAACTTTTTTGAAATGTGTTTTTGTCATTATTTTATCAAGCTTTGAGTTTATATGTAAATCTAAAAAGATGGCCTCCTGGGGTTGATGATCAAGACTAAATGTTAGGCCCCACTCGTTTTGGTTTAGTTTTTGAATAAAATCTAAGAGGTCTTCTGTACTGCTGTCCCAGATGAAGATAATGTCGTCTATATAACGATGATAAAATCTAATATTTTTGTGAAGGAGAAGACCATACTGTTCCTCGAATAGGCACATGAAAAGGTTCGCGTAGGATGGGGCGAACTTGGTGCCCATCGCTGTCCCTTTGTTCTTAATGTAAAACTTGTCGTTAAAAGTAAGGTAATTATGGTGTAGTATAAAATCTATACTTCTGAGAATAAATTCTTTTTGTGTCTAGCGCATGTTCGAATCTTGGCCGAGAAAATATTGGATAGCTGTAAGTCCTAGATCGGGTCTGATGTTGCTGTATAGAGAGGCTACATCAAGGGTCACCCAAAGGTATCCATTCTTCCATTGGAGGGATTTGAGAAGGTTGATTAGGTGGGATGTATCTCTGAGAAAGGAAGGGAGGGATTGAACGCATTTTTGCAAAAATAGATCAACATATGCTGAGAGATTAGATGTGAGAGAATCAATACCAGAATTGATGGGTCTTCCTGGGGGGTGGGTGGTTGATTTATGTATTTTAGGTAAAAAGTAAAATTTTGCTGTAGAAGGATGAAGTGGGGAAAGGAATAGTTTTTCTTTTTTGTCAATAGTTCCTGAAGTGAAACTGAATTCGATCAATTCCGTGATAGATTTTTTAAAAGATCCAGAGGGATCCTCGTCTAGAATCCGGTAATATTCAGGGTCTGAGAGTATTCTATTGGCCTCTGTGAGGTAATAATCAGAGTCCATAATGACTAGACCTCCGCCCCAATGGGCATTTATAATGACTAGTCTTTTATTGTTCTTCAGGTTTTTTAGGGCCCTTTTCTCTAAGGGGTCAGATTCTGGCTTCTAGAAGGTTTAGATTTTCGGTTATTAGTGAACATGGTCTTGAAGTCGTCAAGAACCATGTTGTAGTAACTCTCTGTATGTGGGCCTTGGCTCTCCAGTGGGTAGAATGTAGACTTGTTGCAGAGTTTGGAGGGTATTGGGGTAGTAGCTGGTGGATCAATGGCTAAATCACCCCTGTTCACTATAGGGTCGGATGCAATGGAGTTCGTTCCATTGATGGTGGCGTTGTATGTTCCAGGATTGGTGGAATAAGGTCCTTAATTCTAAAGTGATGTTTAAGCGTGAGTTTACGAATGAATTTATTCAAGTCTACGAATAGTTTGAAGGGGTCAGGTTTGCTGGAGGGACAAAAAGAAAGGCCTTTGCTGAGTAATTTAATCTCATCCGGTTCCCTCTGTATTAAGTGTAGGGAGCCGGTGGTCATGTTCCCTCACTATTATAGGGTGTTCAGGTGTCATACAATCGAGGCACGAGGGCATGCAATTATCTATCATAGAGATCTTTGCATGGGCTGAGAAGTCAGGGAGAGCTTCAGGGCTTTAATAGGGCTCACCCTTTTGTTCCTTAGTTTTGGATCAAGCCAGTCGGATCCTGTTACACCATCCGTGACAGTATCATGTAGATTGTAGAGTTTTCAATAATATTCACAAAATTGCTTCGCTATTAAATCGGTTTTGTGGACCATTTGAGCGTCTTGCGTTTTAATTGAGTGAGATGAAGGAATCCACCTTACGCTTTTTGATCTGTGACAATAGGACTTTAGACGCCTTGTTTCCGTTCGCGTAGTACTTATATTTAGAGGCTAAAAACAACTTAGCAGTTTGTGCATTTAATATATTTTTTAATTCAGAGAGCAAGGTGTCCAGGCGTGCTAAAGTGTCGTCCTTCAACTGCTTTCTATGCTGTCTTTCTAGTTCCGAGATCACAGAGGTAAGTTCGTCAATTTTCTTCGTTTTCAGTTTGGTTTTTTTAACAAAGGATCCCAATGCTATTAACTGTCCCCTTATCACTGATTTATGTGCGTCCCAGAGGATGATATGTGAAGTGTTCTCGTTGTCATTTAATCGGAAGTACTCCTCTATCATCTTAGCTATTTTCGGGTTGTTAGACCCGTTCAACAAAGTTTCATTTAACCTCCATCGAAACTCTGCTTTAGGCATAGTTTGGATGGTGAAGGTGATGCTAACTAGGGCGTGGTCCGAGAGAAGAATGGTTTTGAATGTAGAACATGCGCAGTTTTGTAGAGATTTCGTATCAGTGAAAATATAGTCTAATCTTTGATATGATCTATGCGCCGCTGAAAAGTATGTATAATCCTTCTCATTAGCGTGCATAGCTCTCCAGGAGTCAATCAACCCGTGGAAGGAGAACGTTCTTTTAATTTTGCTGAGAGCTATGCCCGAGAGCGATGATGAGCCCTTGAAGGAGTCCAAATGTGGGACTAGAGTTACATTCAGGTCACCCCCAAGAAATATTGCCCCGTCTGCAAATTCCCCAAATCTCTTTACGGTGTCTACGAGCCAGATGGTTTGTGTTACATTGGGAGCATAAATAGTACCAAACGTAAATAGTTGAGGGCCTATGGTACCCTTAATGAATAAATATCTGCCCTCCTGGTCTGACAGTGTGTCTTGATGTAGGAACGGAATATATTTATGGATCACAATACTCACACCCCTAGAGGCGGAAGATATGGATGGGCTGTGAAACCATTGACTATACAACAAATGTGATAACCTAGGGATGTAGTTCCTGTGGAAATGGGTTTCTTGCAATAAGGCAATATGGATTTTCTTTTTGTTGAGGTAGTGACAAACTTGACTTCTTTTGTTCGGAACATTTAGATCCCGTACATTCTAAGTGCCAATTTGAATATTAGCCATAAGTATTATAACATACCATTCTGAAGCTCGACTGTACCGGTAACAACAGGCAATGTAATATGCGACCAGTAGGAAGGGGGAGGGAAAGCCAGGGAAGAAGGGATGGGTAAAAAGACATACTACATAAAGGAGAAAGAAAACAGTTAAACAATTGTCATTGGCGCAAACAACGCAATTTCTAAGATAACGTATGCTGGAAAAAATCCAGTGATGAACATAAAGACCCCTGTAAAGGGGGGGGGGTGTCATCTAGATGCGACCCTTTAACCTCTGGAGCCTTTTAAAGAGGGCTAGAGAATATCAAGAGGTGATCAAAGGAGAGATCATAGAGTCATTTGGAGAGTAAAGTAGGGAGGGGAAGAGGATAGAAATTAGATGCCGAAGAGGTGAGCAGGAAAGATTAAAAGTGTGGCACAATGGCCCTCACCGGTAGATTAGAAAAAGAGAAAGAAAACATCGACATAATACCTCCTATGGTTAGTAGATGTCCCCTGTGGCCTGCTAAATAGAGCTTAGTTAAAAGTTTAGGTACAGTATCACAACTCACAGGAAATATCATATCCTCTCCGACAGCTAATGAGAATATGACCAAGGAGACATTAGGAAAGAAGAGAGGAAGGGGGGCCAAAGCGAGGGCTGGAGAGATAGAGAAACAAGATGAATATACAATAGGAGGTAAAGAGAAAAACTCTTCAGGGAGAAGAGATGGCTATTTAAAGCCGGTAGTTAAGAAAATGGTACGTGACCCCTGGAAGACCCGATATCTTTCATGGCGGAATGCGGCGAGTCTTCTTTGCTCTCTGCTGTTTTGGTGAGACTTCTTGCCAGGTATCCCGTACTGGAAGTGCTGGTAGATTAGCCATGCTTTGTACTGGGCACCAGTCCGGTATTTCAAGGCCTCGGATTTACAGTGCGTCACACACTCGGATCAAATCGGTGTGGCTCCGGATAACTTGTAAGTATTAATCAATAATCCAAAGTGGTGCAGCCACTTGTAGGTTAGCTTTTTCTGGAGAAGTACATCCAGGAGAGGTTTCAAATGCCTCCTCTTTTTTAAAGTCATTGGTGAAATTTCTTGATAGAACGTTATAATAGAGCCTTCAATTTCGGCCATTTTGTTTACCCGAGCTGCAGCCAGAATCTTTTCTTGTACCGTAAAGTTGGATAAGCGGCAAATAACGTCCCTAGGAGGGTCTTGTGATTTGGGCAGCGGGCGTAGCGCTCTATGGATCCGATCCATCTCAAAGGAGTCCGGGTGATTTTCAGGCACCAGCCTCATAAATAGTTGCGAGACCTCATGTAGCAGGGAGTCTTGCGACACCGACTCCGCCACACCTTTTAGTCGTATGTTATTTCTGCGCCCTCGATTATCCTGGTCTTCTACCAGGGAGTAGATGTAATTTATGTGGGCTTGTGTCATCTAGGCTGTGGGAGACTTGATTACCAAAGCCGATAAGGGTCTGCTGCGTCTTCTCCAGATCCTCCAGCCTGGTGTGCACATGATGTATGTCTGTTTTTATTTCAGAGAGGTCGCGTCTCAGCGGCTCCAAGGCATCCTGTAGCAGACCTTTCATGAAAGCTCTGGATATCGGTAAGTCATCAGAGCCTGAAGCATCTTCTCTGTCACTCTCTCTTTCTCCTTCAGAGTCGGCCTCTCTTTCCTCCTGAAGGCCCGCGCTGCGACCCGGCGTCATCTTGGAATCTGACCTTATGTCGGGTCTTTTAATAAATCTATCCAGGTCACTCTGGCTTGTTGCATGTTTCAGCTTCCCTGGGGTGTCTTTTGGTTTCTCCTTGCAGGATTTGCCCATTTTAGCTAAAGATAAACGCTGTGAAAAGCTCCAGAGGCTCGGTCTGCAGCAGAGCTCTTCACGCAGTGTGCATCCGGCTCGGCTGCTAGACTCCGCCCGTGCCGAAATATTATACTTAGACGGGTTCCCCTCTGTCCTCTTAGTTTACACCTCTCTAGCGTCTGGTGATGTATAAAATTTTAGCTATGGTAGGCCTATGTATTTAAGAAACTCGCCATTGTCGGATATCTAAGAAAAAGTATGCAATCCACTGTGGAACGCACTACTTCCGGTACCGGAAGTGACGCCACGTACCTCCCCTTTGGCGCTCATTTGAAAATCTCGGCACCTGATTAAGATTTTTGTATAAAAACCCTGACATATCAATGCTGTTTTATTACTGCTTACTACTGCTCCTGAGGAAGGGGTTCTGGATGACCCCGAAACGCGTTGAGCTTCACCTGTTGTTCATCATAATAAAGGAATTAACAAGAAGTACCTGCTCCAAGGCTGCTGTTTCTTCCTGATATTCTACAAGCGACCCAGGTGAGGGAGGCAGTTTTGTAGGTGTCTTGAGCTTTATCCTGCAGAACCACTCCCTAGTGAAGTGAGTACATGTGTACATACATGTACATACTAAATGGTAAAACACTCGGTAACACTGACATGGAAAAGGACCTAGGAATTTTAATAAACAGCAAACTAAGCTGCAAAAACCAGTGTCAGGCAGCTGCTACCAAGGCCAACAAGATAATGGGTTGCATCAGAAGGGGCATAGATGCCCGTGATGATAACATAGTCCTACCACTTTACAAACCACTAGTCAGACCACACATGGAGTACTGTGTACAGTTCTTGGCTCCTGTGAACAAGGCAGACATAGCAGAGCTGGAGAGGGTTTAGAGGAGGGCAACTAAAGTAATAACTGGAATGGGGCAACTACAGAACCCTGAAAGATTATCAACATTAGGGTTATTCACTTTAGAAAAAAGACGACTGAGGGGAGATCTAATTAATATGTATAAATATATCAGGGGTCAGTACAGAGATCTCTCCCATCAGCTATTTATCCCCAGGACTGTGACTGTGATGAGGGGACATCCTCTGCGTCTGGAGGAGAGAAGGTTTGTACACAGACATAGAAGAGGATTCTTTACGGTAAGAGCAGTGAGACTATGGAGCTCTCTGCCTGAGGAGGTGGTGATGGTGAGTACAATAAAGGAATTCAGGAGGGGCCTGGATGTATTTCTGGAGTGTAATAATATTACAGGCTATAGCTACTAGAGAGGGGTCGCTGATCCAGGGAGTTATTCTGATTGCCTTATTGGAGTCGGGAAGGAATTTTTCCTCCCCCTTAAATGGGGAAAATTGGCTTCTACCTCACAGGGTTTTTTGCCTTCCTCTGGATCAACTTGCAGGATAACAGGCCGAACTGGATGGACAAATGTCTTTTTTCGGCCTTATATACTATCTCACTATGTTACATAGCCATTATCCTGATTCACTGTTTAACTCTTTGTCTGCTGTGATCGAAGCTCATTGATGCATATGTAGTGCCCTGAAGCAGGGAGTACTTTGATATTTGGACATTTGTGAACATTTGCCTATTTCCCCTATGCAAAGTTAAAACTTCTTACTTTATTTCACTTGAAAATGCTAACTTGCACTGTTTAAAACTGTGTAATTACATTTTATATGTGTGTTGTGATATATATCCTGTTCATTATCACTGTATTTACATGGCTGTGTGGAAAGGGTTAATAAATACTGAGAGACTGCTAGGACTTTGAATGAGAAGCTGGTAATTTTCCACAGCTGCCATACAGTTTAAAGAAGACCATGTTTTGGAGGGTAAAATCCAGACGTTGTTTACCACCAAACCCAGACAGACTGACCTTTTGAATGTCTGGTTTAGCTATGTTGCTATGTCTGGAAACTTGTTTTTGTCTGGAAAGACTGCTATGTCATTAAGTATCATTGAAGCTCTAATGTAAGTCTATGAGAGACAGAAAGTGTTACAATGTATCTGTTTGTGCTGGGTGTCTCCAACTCCACCCCTCCCAATAGAAGGTTCTAGCGTAGCTAAAACTGTATATAAGGAGAGCAGTCAGAGCCCCTAGTGTTCTGCAGTTAGGGACCAGTGCTTGGAGGGGAGTCTCTGACAGACTACATGACTAACCAGATGAAGATGCTGAGATGGGGACACTGAGCCACAGACCATGGGTCACCAGCCCTGTGACCAAGGAGCCACCCGGATTACTAAGCTACAGACAGTGGGCCCTTGACCAGGATCCTAGCCTTCTGAGAGAGAGAAGGACAGCTAGCTCAGGCCTTTCATCAGCATCAAACCCTTCTTCTGCCAAGGAGGAGACTGGAAAAGCCAGCCCATGCCTCGCCTGTATTGTTTTGCACCTGAATTCCTCCAGTAAAGATGCACACTGGTTTACTGCAGACCCTGACTTTCTGGACTTATTTCCTGTTGGGGTGCACCACGCCTTACCATCCCTTCCGGAGAGCAGCAACAAGTGGTGACACCTTGATGGTGTGTGGGACCCGCCCCACACCGGCCACTGCAAGAACAGAAAGGCTGGCAAGTTGCAGCAGTGGCATGATGGTGGCATGATGGACGCAGCAGCAGCTGTACAGAACATGATGGTTGGCAGGCCGCAGCAGTGTTATGATTGTGGCAGTGCCGTGATGGAGGTGGCTGCAGCTGTACAGAACTTGATGGTGGCGGTGGCATGATGGAGTGAGCAGCAGTTGTACAGAACATGACGGTTTGCAAGTCACAGCAGTGACATGATGTTTGGCAGGCTACAGCAGTGGCATAATAGAGATATGAATATGCACAAAGAAAAGTCCAGCTCACCCAATTGTTCAAACACCTGTGTGCACGGAAAAGGCTGGTGAGCCTGTATATTCTTGATATGAAAGCACAATGAAATTCCAGCACTCACGATTTTGGTAGCTAAAATCTTCGTCTTTTATTCAGGCAGTAGACATATAAACAGGACATCCACCCACAAGTGCAGCAACCTTGACGCGTTTCGAACAGTAGTTCTTAGTCGTAACAATGAGCAGTGTCTCCTCTGGCACCTTTATACCAGTCTGAACTAAAAAATGTAATTGCTTTCCCCTCACCTGAGGGGTGGGGGAGTGTAGGAGGCAGGGAACATTTTAACCTCTTGTTTTCCAGGTGAGGCACTGCTCATGTGTTTCACAATAGAAAATTCATGCATCTATACAAAGTCACTGATTATTACAAAAATTTGTATTGAAAAATAACCATTAAATAAAAACAGTGAACATATTAAAATTGTGAAAGAATGTCAATTGTCAGGATAGCATCAGAACACCACATTGGTTATATATAGCCAACTTATTTGTATGGATCCACATATGTTAGTGCTGTGTTGCTAATTCTGGCATGGATCCTTTTTCTCTATTACTGCTCTTGATTGAATTGAAAAAATGCATACATAGCTATGATGAAAGGAAGTGTGAAAAAACAGGAGAGTCATGAGTTAGTAGAAATACATAAGTTCATTTTTCTTATTGAGGCCATTTGGATGTCTGGTATTCAACTTAAAAATCCAAAAAGCCTCTCTGAGTCTCACTAAACGTTTAAAATCTCCTCCTCTGTTAGGTAATTTCACCTGTTCAATTGCAAAGGCTTTGAAATTGCGCACCTGGCTTTCGTGTTTGCAAATAAAGTGTTTAGCCGCATTGGATGTGTTCACACTGTGCGGATTTTTTATGTAGTTGAGGTGCTCCAGAATTCGGACCTTAAATTTTCTAGTGGTACATCCCACATATAACATGTCACAGGCTACACATTTTATGATATATATCACCCCCATAGAATTACAATTAATATAAGATTTGATTGGATATATGTGTGAATTGTTCGCATCGTGAAAAGTTTTGGTATTTACTGCGTATGTACAAGTGCGGCAGCGCAAACTTCCGCATCTGGTGAAACCCTTGTATATAAGCCAGGGATCCCGTTTATATTTGTTTCGATGTATATACATGGAGGGTGATAAATCATTCCCTATAGTTCTTGGCCGTCTTGACACAATTCTACAACCTTGTTTTAGCGCACAGTGCAATATTTCGTCATCATGAAGAATAGGTAAATATTTTTTAATAATTTGTTGAATTTTTTCAAATTGCTTACTGTACGTCAAAACAAGTGTAGGTAAATTATCTTTTTCGTTTTTATTTACATTTATATCTGAACTCTCACTTTTTGATATCTGTTTAGAGATATTTTTATTTTTAGGAGTTGAAAAGAGTAAAGCTTCTCTATTTTTCTTTTTAGTTATAGCTAGGCCTCTGGATATCATCCAGTTTGGGTATGCTCTTTGTTTTAATCTATTTTTAATAGTTTGAGCCTCTATTTCAAAAGCCGCTGCGGTACTGCAGTTTCTGTAGGCACGTGTGAATTCTCCCACAGGAATTGATTTTATTGTGTGTAGGGGGTGATGGCTATTTGCCCGTAGTAGTGTATTTCCTGTTATTTCCTTGCGGTAGGTTTTAGTTTGTATGATCTGGTTCGGTTTTCCTGTAAGTGTTAGATCAAGAAAATTGATACTTTGCGGATGTTCCGTATATGTGAATTTTAAATTATATGTGTTATTTTCCAGATATTGCATGAAGTGTTGTATGGCAGGCACATCACCACCCCAGATAAGGAGCATATCATCGATGTACCTGCCATACCACACCACATGTTCCGCAAATGGATTTTTTATATTATATACATATGCCTCCTCCCAATAGGACATTGTTAAATTGGCCAGGGAGGGTGAGTACTTCGCACCCATTGATACACCAGATATCTGTACATAGTATGTAGAATTGAATGAAAAATAATTGTGAGACATCAGAAATTGAGTAACCTCCAGAGTATAATCCATAAAATCCTCAGAAAAATTGCTGTATTTGTGCAAATGGAATTCAAGTGCTAGCATTGCCACATGATGTGGTATTGATGGGTAAAGCGACACCACATCAATGGACAACCATCTGTAGTTCTCAGCCCAGGTCATGTCATAAAAAGATTGCAGAATTGATGTGGTATCTTTAATATACCCTGGGATTCTTTTGACAAGGGGCTGTAAACTACAGTCTAGCCATTCACCCAGCCTCTCTGTTAGGGATCCAATCCCGCTGACTATGGGGCGTAGAGGGGGAGGAAATTGGCCCTTGTGGACTTTAGGAAGGGCATGCATTATAGGTGTAACTGTAAATTCTACATTTAAATAATTAAATTGTTTTTGGTTAATGTGATTATATTCCAAACCTTTTCGCAAAATCTCAAAAAATTCCCCTTTATATTTGGGTAAAGGGTCAATATCTAACCTTTGATATACTGAGAGATCAGAGAGCAATTTATTCATTTGTTCACAGTACATGTCACAATCCAGGACGACGACGGAACCTCCCTTATCGGCCATTTTTATAACAATACGTTCATTATCGGCTAGTTCCTTGATTGCTTTTTTATATTTCATAGGCAGGTTGGTATATCCCCCCTCGTCCTGGATGTGACTATGTATTTCTTTTAGCTCCCTCTCTATGATATCTTGAAAGGTGTCCATATTGGTGGTTCTTGACATGATAGGATAGAAATCCGGATTGGTGGTTTTAAATTTCTGAGCATCAACACATCTATCATATTCCAGTGATTCCCCTTGAAGATCGGTGAGACATGTTAGGGCCAATTGTTCTTGGAACGATAAATGAAAAATTCATTTCTATTCTACTTTCCGAACATGTCTGATCGATATTTCGTATGGGCTCATTCATATCCACATCACTGAAATGTCTGGTAACTGTCAGTTGTCTTATAAATTTATTTATATCTAATAAAGTAGAAAATAAATCAAAATTGACAGAAGGTACAAAATTTAAACCTAATTTGAGAACTTCAATTTGTTCAGTTGAGAGGATTATGGCAGACAAATTTATAACATCTAATTGTGCACAGTCAGCTATCTTTGTTGGTAGCGTGTTGACCTGGTTTGGGGCGTTTTTATGTTTACGTCCCGCCCGGCGCACTCGTTTTTGACGATTTTGTTGCAGTATCCTCCTTTTTATTTTTATTGTTCTCCGGGTTGATATTTTTAGATTTTCTATAGTATGACAGTTTGGGTTTCGCTCCATATTCCATGATTTGCTGAGGACTTTGTGATAAATCCTGTGAGCCATCAGAGGTGTCAGCGGTATCCAGTTCAGAGGAAAAACTCACTCTTGGTGATTTATTTTGGGACTTTGATTTATAATTACGGTTATCTTGCTTTGATTTATTTATTTATTTATTTTTCAAGATGGATCTGGGGGTCGAGTAAAAGTGTTCCCTTCTACCCCATTCATATACTTGATCCTGTTTGTAATCATATAGATCTCTCTGGAATTTTTTGTGTTTAATATCCGTGATATATTCTTCCATATGATGTATATTATTCAGCTTTTTTTGTTTGCAAACTTTCAAAATCTGCCCCAGATTCAAGAGGTGAGCAATTTTTCTGAGGATTTTATGGATTATACTCTGGAGGTTACTCGATTTCTGATGTCTCACAATTATTTTTCATTCAACTCTATATACTATGTACAGATCTCCGGTGTATTAATGGGTACTCACCCTCCCTGGCCAATTTAACAATGTCCTATTGGGAGGAGGCATATGTATATAATATTAAAAATCCATTTGCGGAACATGTGGTGTGGTATGGCAGGTACATCGATGATATGCTCCTTATCTGGAGTGGTGATGTGCCTGCCATACAACACTTCATGCAATATCTGGAAAATAACACATATAATTTAAAATTCACATATACGGAACATCCGCAAAGTATCAATTTTCTTGATCTAACACTTACAGGAAAACCGAACCAGATCATACAAACTAAAACCTACCGCAAGGAAATAACAGGAAATACACTACTACGGGCAAATAGCCATCACCCCCTACACACAATAAAATCAATCCCTGTGGGAGAATTCACACGTGCCTACAGGAACTGCAGTACCGCAGCGGCTTTTGAAATAGAGGCTCAAACTATTAAAAATAGATTAAAACAAAGAGCATATCCAAACTGGATGATATCCAGAGGCCTAGCTATAACTAAAAAGAAAAATAGAGAAGATTTACTCTTTTCAACTCCTAAAAATAAAAATAAAAATATCTCTAAACAGATATCAAAAAGTGAGAGTTCAGATATAAATGTAAATAAAAACGAAAAAGATAATTTACCTACACTTGTTTTGACGTACAGTAAGCAATTTGAAAAAATTCAACAAATTATTAAAAAATATTTACCTATTCTTCATGATGACGAAATATTGCACTGTGCGCTAAAACAAGGTTGTAGAATTGTGTCAAGACGGCCAAGAACTATAGGGAATGATTTATCACCCTCCATGTATATACATCGAAACAAATATAAACGGGATCCCTGGCTTATATACAAGGGTTTCACTAGATGCGGAAGTTTGCGCTGCCGCACTTGTACATACGCAGTAAATACCAAAACTTTTCACGATGCGAACAATTCACACATATATCCAATCAAATCTTATATTAATTGTAATTCTATGGGGGTGATATATATCATAAAATGTATAGCCTGTGACATGTTATATGTGGGATGTACCACTAGAAAATGTAAGGTCCGAATTCTGGAGCACCTCAACTACATAAAAAATCCGCACAGTGTGAACACATCCAATGCGGCTAAACACTTTATTAGCAAACACGAAAGCCAGGTGCGCAATTTCAAAGCCTTTGCAATTGAACAGGTGAAATTACCTAACAGAGGAGGAGATTTTAAACGTTTAGTGAGACTCAGAGAGGCTTTTTGGATTTTTAAGTTGAATACCAGACATCCAAATGGCCTCAATAAGAAAAATGAACTTATGTATTTCTACTAACTCATGACTCTCCTATTTTTTCACTCTTTTCATCATAGCTATGTATGCATTTTTTCAATTCAATCAAGAGCAGTAATAGAGAAAAAGGGATCCATGCCAGAATTAGCAACACAGCACTAACATATGTGGATCCATACAAATAAGTTGGCTATATATAACCAATGTGGTGTTCTGATGCTATCCTGACAATTGACATTCTTTGACAATTTTAATATGTTCACTGTTTTTATTTAATGGTTATTTTTCAATACAAATTTTTGTAATAATCAGTGACTTTGTATAGATGCATGAATTTTCTATTGTGAAACACATGAGCAGTGCCTCACCTGGAAAACAAGAGGTTAAAATGTTCCCTGCCTCCTACACTCCCCCACCCCTCAGGTGAGGGGAAAGCAATTACATTTTTTAGTTCAGACTGGTATAAAGGTGCCAGAGGAGACACTGCTCATTGTTACGACTAAGAACTACTGTTCGAAACGCGTCAAGGTTGCTGCACTTGTGGGTGGATGTCCTGTTTATATGTCTACTGCCTGAATAAAAGACGAAGATTTTAGCTACCAAAATCGTGAGTGCTGGAATTTCATTGTGCTTTCATATCAAGCATAATAGAGATAGCAACAGCAGCCATACGGAACATGATGGTTGGCACGTCACTTTTATCAGACTGTGAAATACCATAGTGGGCTCCTGGATCCCCCACCTCTGCGTTTTTCCCCAACTGCCTCTGTCGCTGCCCCTACCCCTAGGGTTTCTCCAACTGCCCCTAAAAGGGAGGTGCCCATCTAGGAATGGGCATTGGAGACTGATAGGGCTCCACTGAATGCCTTCTCTGGGGCTGCTCCACTGAACAGTGTCGGACTCCAATGTCACATCCACGTCACTCTGCTGTGACTGAGAGGAGGAGTGAGCAATCCAATCCACAATCCTATCCTCTTTCTTCTCAACAATAATGTTGTGCCTTTCCAAAGCCAGCAGGAATAACGGTTGGAATAATTTTTGGGGGTATTGCTCAATTTTATGAAAGTAGCATATAGGTGATCAGTACTCCAATACACAGGCTAGGGCAGCAATTTACCAGTGAGTGTTAATGTGAAATGTTGAGTCAGGCCTGGCCCTCAATCATCCGTTTTTCATTTTGTTTTATATCCACACGGTTGGAACTTAGGGGCACATTTACTAAGACTGGTGTATTATATGCCAGTCGTAATACCCCTATAGCTGGCGGTGGATCACAAAAGTTATGTAAATGCGCTGTTCTCTACAAGACTTAAACGGATCCACCGCCGCTTCTAAATGTAAGACAGCTTCCTAGCTATCTTACATTTGGACTATTTTCTACACCTAAACCAGCCCGTCCCCTTCTCCGCCCACTCCACACCCACTTTCTTAGACCTGGCATGAGCGGGGAAAAGTTGAAGATTCTGCTGCACCATGGTGTGCAACAGAATATGCGCCAGATGTACACCACAAAAGTGGCGTACATCTGTTCGTAAACGACCATCTTAATTTTTTGGAGGATTGTTCTATTTAATTAAACCAGTATATATATGTTATTACTGCAATACACAGGGAGTGCACCAAAATATCTTTGAATGATAATGAATTCCATTTCCCTTATTTCTGTCTTTACACGTTTCCATTAAATAAATTGTGGGGAGTTGTTTATTATAGTCAAACCTAGCATATATACAGTACGTGATTACTGCATCAGTACACAGGGTAGTGCACACAAATGTCAGAGAGGGGGAACCATGGGGAGCGGTCTGTGTGAGAGAGGGGAAACCATGGGGAGCGGTCTGTGTGAGAGAGGGGGAACCATGGGGAGCGGTGTGTGAGAGAGGGGGAACCATAGGGAGCAGTCTGTGTGAGAGAGGGGGAAGCATGGGGAGTGTTCTGTGTGAGAGAGGGGGAACCATGGGGAGTGTTCTGTGTGAGAGAGGGGGAACCATGGGAGCGGTCTGTGTGAGAGAGGGGAACCATGGGTAGCGGTCTGTGTGAGAGAGGGGAACCATGGGGAGCGGTCTGTGTGAGAGAGGGGGAAGCATGGGAGCGGTCTGTGTGAGAGAGGGGGAATCATGGGGAGCGGTCTGTGTGAGAGAGGGGGAACCATGGGGAGCGGTCTGTGTGAGAGAGGGGGAACCATGGGGAGCGGTCTGTGTGAGAGAGGGGAACCATGGGGAGCGGTCTGTGTGAGAGAGGGGGAACCATGGGGAGCGGTCTGTGTGAGAGAGGGGGAACCATGGGGAGCGGTCTGTGTGAGAGAGGGGGAACCATGGGGAGCGGTCTGTGTGAGAGAGGAGGAACCATGGGGAGCGGTCTGTGTGAGAGAGGGGGAACCATGGGGAGCGGTCTGTGTGAGTGAGGGGGAACCATGGGGAGTGGTCTGTGTGAGAGAGGGGGAACCATGGGGAGCGGTCTGTGTGAGAGAGGGGGAACCATGGGGAGCGGTCTGTGTGAGAGAGGGGGACCATGGGGAGCGGTCTGTGTGAGAGAGGGGGACCATGGGGAGCGGTCTGTGTGAGAGAGGGGGAACCATGGGGAGCGGTCTGTGTGAGAGAGGGGGGACCATGGGGAGCGGTCTGTGTGAGAGAGGGGGAACCATGGGGAGCGGTCTGTGTGAGAGAGGGGGGAACCATGGGGAGCGGTCTGTGTGAGAGAGGGGGAACCATGGGGAGCGGTCTGTGTGAGAGAGGGGGAACCATGGGGAGCGGTCTGTGTGAGAGAGGAGGAACCATGGGGAGCGGTCTGTGTGAGAGAGGGGGAACCATGGGGAGCGGTCTGTGTGAGAGAGGGGGAACCATGGGGAGCGGTCTGTGTGAGAGAGGGGGAACCATGGGGAGCGGTCTGTGTGAGAGGGGGGAACCATGGGGAGCGGTCTGTGTGAGAGAGGGGGAACCATGGGGAGTGGTTTTATCCATTGCTGTGTAGTTTCTGCAGCTACACTAACTTATCTATAGAAGTTGTATCCTAGTGACTTCAGGACCTTTGATGATGTCATGGCCATGTGATCAGTCACATGAGGGGAGGAGTAAGGAAGTAGAGTTTTTTTTTCACTACTTAGCAATTCATTTCAGGGGACTAATGTGATGTCATTAAAGGTCCTGCAGCTAGTAATGCATCTATTTTAGAAAACTAATCACATGACTGTGACGTCATCGCAGGTCCTGCAGCCCCAGGAGGTGAGATCTGCAGGTCAGTTATTGGTCTTGGTTCTGGGTCTATTAGAATGGAGCGGTTCTATAGGTGATATATAGCAGGTCCAGCCAGCAGGGGGCAGCACCGGCCATAGAGAGTCTCTGCTCACAGGAGGGGAGTTCTCCTCAGACATGTCTGCTCTCCCCCTGGAATATTAGGAGACCCCCAGACCCCTGTAAGAGGGGCTGTTCTCCTGGATTAGAGGGGTCTTCCATCACACAATGTTCTGTGATGTCACTAGGATATGGAGTCAGTGTGTGATCGGTGGGGACAACCTCTTCTAGATGAAGGGGCTGCAGCGCTGTGTCCTCTCCTCACTGTCCCTGCACAGCGGAGGCCGGACCTCTAATGAGCAGGGACTGTGGAGGAGACTCAGCAGTAAAGCAGCTCTGCAGCCCCTTCATTCTCAGGATTAGTGGGGTCCTGATAGAGGCGAGCCCCCACCTACCGCACACTGATGACAACGACCAAAGTTTTGTAAGATATTAAAGCGATAAATGGAATTAATGAAAATGTCAAATAAAATATAAAAATTAGAAAAATAAAAATTATTCCCATTAAAATCTGTTTGTGGTCTAAAAAACTAATAATCAAATAATATCCCTGTGACCACTACAACCAAAACCATCAAATTATCGTGTTATTTAGGGGCTCATTCACATCGTCGTTTTGTTTTCCATCAGAGGAAGAGAATAACAGAAAACTATCGGTTTTAATCCCCATTCGTTTGGATGAATTCTTTGCAAATCCAGTTGCTTTTGGCTCATGTCACTTTCATCAGGTTTAAGATATTTTTTTTTTATTTTTTTTTTTTTTTTTTTTATTTTTTTTTTTAAAATCTCCATATTTTATTTATAATACAAAAATACATATCCACATGACATTTATAATATCATAAATGCTGAAATCATCCCCAACCCACCCCACCTATCCCCCCCTTCCCATCCTTGCAGGGGGAAAAAAAAAAAAAACATTTCCAAATTTATTAAACCATGTCCCACTCTTCCCACAGTCTACTCCATTTTAAATAAGCTCCTCTTTGTTTGTGCAGAATCTTCTCATAGTTTTTCACTTTCTCAACCAGAGCCAGCCAGTTGCTGCAATCTGGAGTGGAGGAGCTAAACCATAGTCTAGCGACAATAAGCCTAGCCAGGAACATAACCTTAATCAGTAATTGACGTTTTATGGGCTGATAGTTAACCTCCGATAGGTCTCCCAAGACCCATATCCTGGGAGACAGAGGAACAACCATGTTCAGTTTACAAGCCAAGGTGGTCTGGACTGATCTCCAATAACTACCCATCATTGGGCAATCCCAGAACAGATGTAGGTGGTCTGCCTCGGAGTCGCCGCAACGTGGGCAATCAGAGGAGGCCCTAAGTCCTCTTCTATATAACCACATAGGTGTCACATATATTTTGTGCAAAATGTTAAATTGTACAACAGTGTGATTGAAATTGTGTGAAACATATTTTAAACTTTCCCCTATAGTCTCCCAATCTGGGGGACCCACCTCTGAAAGTAACAAAGACCAGGACTTCTGTCCTGGAGAAAGAAGACCCATAAAAAAGTATTTCATTAAGTGTCTATAACAATATGATATTTTAATTTTCGTGGCAGTTTTCTTAATAATAAGATCGTGTAGGAATTCAGGAGTATCTATAAGAAGAAGGTGACTATTCAAAGTGCTAGAGAGTGCAGACCTCAATTGGAAATATGCATACCAAGCCACCTCGCCCAAATCTGCCCTCTGCCCTATTTCCATTGAGGACAGAATTTGTCCGCCACTAACCACCTGATGTAAATACTGAACTTTCTTCGTCCTCCAATACTGGCAGCACTTCAAGTCCCTTAAATTCACAAGCTTTAGATTATGCCACAATGGGGTGCAAATAAGTGATGCCTTAACTCCACACCAGCTCCTGATGACCCGCCAGGTCTTTGTAGCCATTCTGCAAAAAAGTGTATACCCGGTCTGTATATTTAGTAGGTAATCGGACTCCAATACAGTAAAAAAATCCGTAAAGCCTGAGTCTTTCACCACTTTGTTGCAGAAATGGCTATTTTCCCAGTCGCTAAAAAGGCAAAGCTGAGAGGCCATGAAGTAACCCCTGAAGTAAGGGAGGTTAAGGCCTCCCTGACTATAGGGCATAGAGAAGTAGAGCGCCTTCAGTCTGACACGCTTCCTCCCCCATAGTAGATCGTTAAGCATCCGCTCAATTAGTCTAAAGTACTTATCTGCGATCCATACAGGCGAGTTGCGCAGGACATAAAGAACCTGGGGCAGCACTACCATTTTTATTAAAGAAATTCTATCAGCTCTTGTGTGCAGAATTTTTTGCCATATCTTGGATTTAACCCTCAGCTTTATCAGCAGGGGAATCAAGTTAAGTTGTAGATATTCCAAAGGTTTGGCAGAAACTGAGATCCCCAGGTACTTTATTGATTCAGAGACAGTTAACTGATTATCCCAATTACCTCGCAGCTCGTCTATAGGAAGGAGAGCAGTCTTCTCCCAATTGATCTCCAGGCCAGACGGAGCAGAAAAAGAACCAACCAAATCCATTATGCGAGGGAGAGTAGTTTCTGTTTGCTGAAGAAAAACCAAGATATCATCTGCGTAGAGGGATACACGGTCATGTTTCCCCATTAAACCAAAGCCAGCCACCTGCGGATCCTGTCTTATGCTGGCTGCTAAAGGTTCAATATAAATATTAAAAAGAAGGGGAGAAAGAGGACAGCCTTGACGGGTGCCTCTTCCTAGGGAAAAGCTCTCTGTGATCGTATCATTAATCCTGATCCTAGCAGCTGGGGAACTATATAATAGCTGAACCATCGCCATAAATCTAGGGCCAAAGCCCATTTTTTTCATTACCGCCCAGAGAAAAGTCCACTCCACCCTGTCGAAGGCTTTGGTGGCATCCAGCGACAGGATGGAGCGGGCCCCACACCCCGGAGACTGAATGTTCATAAATAGCCTATGCAAATTATGGTGAGTGCCCCTTTTTGGCATAAAGCCATTTTGATCTGAGTGAATAATAGTTGATATAACCTGTGAAAGCCTCCTAGCCAAAACTTTAGATAGTAGCTTAGCATCTGTGTTTAGTAACGAGATTGGTCTATAGGAGCTCATTTCTATCGGATCCTTATCCTTTTTGGGAATTAAAACAATAAGAGCCTCCATCATAGTGCATGGTAAGTTTCCTCCCTGTATTGCCTGAGAAAAGACCTCTAATAGTTGAGGGAGAATCACATCGCTATACTTGCGGTAAACCTCATATGGAAGGCCATCCATCCCCGGCGACGAGTTCCCCGTGACAGATCCCAAAGCCTCCTGAAGTTCCGAAAGGGATAACTCCTCTTCCAGATGTTCTATTTGGGCTTCGTTTAAAGCAGGAAGTGAGATCCTCTCGAGGAACCGCGTCGCTAGGTCAGGCGGCAAGCCAGGAGAGGGGCTATATATCTGGGTGAGATATTGTAGGAAGGTGTCCCTGACTCCTTCTGGATCTATTATAATTTCCCCTGCTGTATTGCGGATCGAAACAATAGACTGATTTTTCTTGCCTTGTTGTGAAATTATCCTAGCCAGCAGCCTGCCAGGACGTCCAGACTCCGAAAAATATTTTAAACCCTTGAAAAATACTCTATGATTTGCTTTCTCTGTTATGTATTTATCCAAAGAGCAGCTGGCCTTCTGCATCTCCTCCCTATTATACTCAGTAGGTTGGCCGATAAATCGCTCACTTGTACATGCAACAGCCCTGGTCAATTCCTCCTCTTTTTTTTTAAATGTTCTCTTTGCTGCAGCAATCTCACTTATGAAGACCCCCCTCAGATATGCTTTCAGGGCATCCCATACTATATTGATGTTAGCAGAGGGGCGATTCACTTCCCAAAAGGAGGATATCAATGATTTAGTGGGCTGAAAATTATCCATAATAGAAAACCAATATGGGTTCAACTTAAATCCTAGCCCCCTATTATCCTTGTTCTTCCCAGTACAAACCTCAATCAGTACCGGTGAATGATCCGAGATTGTTCTTACCCCATATCGTATCTTACGGATGTTGCAGAGATTATACTCATTAGTAAATGCTAAATCAATTCTAGACATAGCTCTGCCACCCCTGCTAACGCAAGAGTATACTCGCTTACCTCCGCCAAGATGTTCCCATATATCCACCAGTCCAACTTCCCGGCAGAATTGTGGCAACGGGGAGGCAGATAAATTCCTCCCACGTTCTGCATCTAATGTGAATCTGTCTTTCTTGGGGTCCATTACTGCATTAAAGTCCCCCATCAGAACTAGCCGGCATTCTGGTCTCCCTTCAAAAAAGAGTATTAACTGGACCAATGGGTACATTGAGAATGGCGGAGGTATATAAAAAAAAGCGAGGATGTAGCTATGGCCATACAGCTTACCATGCAAAAAAATAAATCTACCCTGGTCATCTATATAGGATTTGATAAGGGTGAAGTCCACAGAGTTATGGATCAAAACTGAAACACCCCTAGAGGAGCTGCTAAAAGTAGAGTGATAGGATTGCAAATACCATCCCGTTGTCAAGCGGGACACGGTTTCTTTAGTAAGATGGGTTTCTACCATGCAAATAATTGCTGGAAGGTATCGTTTAAGTGCATCCATAATAGCTTGCCTTTTGACCCTTTCACCAAGCCCTCTGATATTCCAAGTTACAATCCTAGTGGACATCCTTCACTATACAAAAAAAGAAAAAAAAAAAAAAAAAAAAACCCTCCCCAAACCTGCAAGGTGGGTTCCCCCCCTCCCCACTCCATTGATCCGCCCGATCTGGTCAGCGAACCTCTAAGCCCCCGGCCGTTCTCCCTTACCCTAGCCCCTCCCTTCCATAATAATATTATACACTTCCATATATCCGTTTTCTCCATCTACTCTAACGCTTGTTGTGCTTTTTTTTTTTTTTTTTTTTTTTTCTTTTCTTCTTTAGACAGGATTGGGCAGTTCCCTTATGGATCACTCTTGGTTCGCTGGGTGCTATAGCGAATATTTAATATCCTTGGACGCCCCTCCCTCCCTTCCTTCCCTTCATTCCTGCTGATGCAAGATTTCAGATGCCCATTTGCTCCAACCAGTTTAACGCTTGCTGTGGTGTCTCAAAATAAAATGAAGTCCCATTATGGATTACTCTCAATTTCGCTGGATACTGTAGAGAGTATTTGATCTCCTTAGCCGCCAAGCGTTTCTTTATCTCTATAAAATTTCTTCTTTTCTCCTGGGTCTGCCGCGCAAAATCAGGAAAGAAGAGCAGTTTGGTGCCCTGATATTCAACGGGTATACATTCTCTTGCTCTTTTCAAAATCATGTCTCTATCAGCAGACAGTAGCAATTTGATTAAGATTGCACGCGGCGGTCTCCCTGGTGTGGGCTTCCCTCCTGGTATTCGATGGGCTCTTTCTATTTGGAACATAGGGGAAAAGTTCTCGCTCCCAAAACTATGCATGACCACATCTTTAATTTGTTCCTCTAGTTGTCGGCCCTGAACTCCTTCAGGAAAACCGATTATACGAACATTGTTACGCCTTGACCTGTTTTCTAGGTCCTCTAGCTTATTTTGAAGTGCTTGATTTTCTGAGGCCAAAATTATCATTTTAGATTTTAGCGTGCCCATGCCTGTTTGCAAAGAGTCAACGTTTTTTTCCACGCTAAGGACTCGCTCCCTTATCTTTCCTAGATCTTCTCTTATTAAGGAGATATCACTCTGCACTGACCCCAATTGCGTGGACATTCCTTGCACCAAAGTGCCATTATTTTCCACAGCGCAGAGGATTTTGTCCAAAACAAATGGATTGCATTCCGTTCGTATTTGTGCGGAGGAGCCTTCCTCGCCTCCCTCCTGGTCAGCGTCCTCTGATCCATCCTCAGAGAGATCAACATTTTGACGCGTATTCGCCAGTTTTTTCATCTTGGCTGGGGGTTTGATTTTGGCTGGGTTTTTTTCAGCTAAGAAGGGCGATTTTAAAAATTTATCAATTTTGTTCTCTGGAGTCTTAGCCCCCAGCTTAATAGCGGTAGAATCAATTGAGCGTCGTTTTGGGGCCATTTCCCCCACACTTTGTATTATATAAAAAAAAATTCTCTTTTTTTTTTTCTCTTTCTCCACTTTCTCCCCTTCCCTTCCTTTTCTTTTTCTCTCTTTTTCCTTTAAATTCTATTTCCCCTTTTTTTTTTTTTGACCACAAGCAAAAGCAATTTTCGGCAGAAGCTATCTCCACAGCACAGTAACAGTACGGCGAGTACAACAACTAAATCAAAGCTCAGTTCTCACGTGGCCGACGTTGTAGTCCCAGTATCAGCCGTGGCTGTAGCAGCAAGTCCAAGCCGCAGTGTAGATGTAAAATATCCGTCCGGGTGGCAGAGAGTCCAGTAGCAGGCAAATAGCAGGGAGTCCAGGAGTCCAGCAGCAGGCACACCAGCAGACAGGAGGCAAGAGAAAACCGGCAAACCGAAAATCCGGAAAAGCAGGCAGTCCAGCGATCCGGCGTCAAACAGAGCAGCGAGGCAGCAGGCAGCAAACAGGCCAATAACCAGCCGGTCGGGAGCCGCGAAGAGGAGCCAGACAGCCGCTCACAAGATCAAACAGGTGGAGCAGCACAGGAGCCAGAAGCCCAGAACGCCCCAGAGGACGAGACAGCCACAGCCAGCAGCAGCATCCAGGCGTCCGCCGGCAGCGTCCTCTATTTAGCATGCGGAAACAGGAGCTGTACAAAAGTCAGACCAGGCGCGCAGCTCTGCTTTCATCATCAGCTGCCCGGCTCAGCGCATCGGAGCTTGGAGGAGGACGCCAGCATCAGCTGTTCGGCACAGAGCGTCGGAGCTTGGGGGGAGGACGCCAACATCAGCTGTTCAGCGTCAGAGCATCGGAGCTTGGAGGGAGGAGACCAGCACAGAGGGGAGAGCGAGACGCGACGTACTCACGTCATCCCACCGTCATCCATCACGAGGTTTAAGATATTTTTGACGGAAGAAAAATCTTCTGCGCTTTATTCTGGAAAAATATCAGAAATAAGATTGAAAAATGTTTAATGTTTTTTTTTTGTTAACATTGAAGTCAATTTATGAATAGATACATAAGGCGTTCTGCTTGTGACCATCATTCAGTCGGTTAACGGATCATTTTATGTTTTGTTGTGTTTATGGAAAATTCAAATCTGATGTGAACGGCATAAAATAAAAACCCAAAAGTAGTGCCAGGATTGCTGAGGGGTTTCTTTTCTCACTTTACCTCCCAAAAATGGATAAAACCAAAACAAATGCTGCATGTACCCCATATATGACTATTTACAGTACTCTGAGGGATAGTTGTCTGTGGTTATATCATACAGGTGTGTAGACCGCTATAGTGTAAGGATCCATACACCTGTGTGTCCAGAGAGGTGTAACGGGGCTGATTGCAGATGTTTTCTCAAATATGACTTTGCCCTTAATTCTCCTCGTTTCCCTCAGGTTCCCGGGTGCAAGATTGTCATACGTGAAGTTTTCTGGGTCCTTTCCATCGATGACCCACCAAGGATGGAGAAGGACAGAGACCACATGGCTGCGAGGATATTAGACCTCACCCTGGAGATCATCTCCTTGATAACTGGAGAGGTGAGAGTCTCACATGACATCACTCTTATCTCTAGTAATAAAACAGGGAAATGTCTGGAAAGGTGAAGGATTCTTAGAATCTCTGTAGTGATCGGCGTCTCCTCATACACAGGATTACACAGTAGTGAAGAAGTCGTCTGGTGAGTGTGTGACACCCCGTGTGTCAGGAGGATGGAGCAGGACCCAGAGCCCCATCACCGAGCCTCCACCTCATTCCCTGATACATGAGCAGAAGATCCTAGAACTTACCACCAGGATCACTGAGCTGCTGAGCGGAGAGGTGAGCGCTGCTGGGAATGCTGGGACATTATACAATAACGCCAAGGGAGGGGTCTGGTAATAACTGTGTCCTTGTGTTGTCAGGTTCCTATAAGGTGTCAGGATGTCGCTGTCTATTTCTCCATGGAGGAGTGGGAGTATTTAGAAGAACACAAGGCTCTGTACAAGGACGTCATGATGGAGAATCACCAGTCCGTCACATCACCGGGTAAGAGGAGACCTTCCATGACTGTAGAGGAGAGAAAAGTTCTGAGAGTCAGATTCCATCCATCATCTAATCATCACATATAGACAATGTATTCAGTCGCTGTGTGTATTTCCTATAGATGGATCCAGTCAGAGAAATCCACTAGAGAGATGTCCCAGTCCTCAGTATTCCCAGGACTGTCCAGAGGAGAAACCGAATATCCCACTGGATCATCAGGTAGATGAAGCTGAGGTTTCTACAAATCCTCTATAGACTGATGTAATAGAGCTTTCTACTGACCTCCCCCAGCAGCAGTGGAGTATACTGTACGCTCCGTCTACTGACCTCCCCCAGCAGCAGTGGAGTATACTGTACTCTCCATCTACTGACCCCCCCCAGCAGCAGTGGAGTATACTGTACTCTCCATCTACTGACCTCCCCCAGCAGCAGTGGAGTATACTGTACTCTCCGTCTACTGACCTCCCCCAGCAGCAGTGGAGTATACTGTACGCTCCGTCTACTGACCTCCCCCAGCAGCAGTGGAGTATACTGTACGCTCCATCTACTGACCTCCCCCAGCAGCAGTGGAGTATACTGTACTCTCCATCTACTGACCTCCCCCAGCAGCAGTGGAGTATACTGTACTCTCCATCTACTGACCTCCCCCAGCAGCAGTGGAGTATACTGTACTCTCCATCTACTGACCTCCCCCAGCAGCAGTGGAGTATACTGTACGCTCCGTCTACTGACCTCCCCCAGCAGTGGAGTATACTGTACTCTCCATCTACTGACCTCCCCCAGCAGCAGTGGAGTATACTGTAATCTCCATCTACTGACCTCCCCCAGCAGCAGTGGAGTATACTGTACTCTCCGTCTACTGACCTCCCCCAGCAGCAGTGGAGTATACTGTACTCTCCATCTACTGACCTCCCCCAGCAGCAGTGGAGTATACTGTACTCTCCGTCTACTGACCTCCCCCAGCAGCAGTGGAGTATACTGTACGCTCCATCTACTGACCTCCCCCAGCAGCAGTGGAGTATACTGTACTCTCCATCTACTGACCTCCCCCAGCAGCAGTGGAGTATACTGTACTCTCCATCTACTGACCCCCCCAGCAGCAGTGGAGTATACTGTACGCTCCATCTACTGACCGCCCCCCAGCAGCAGTGGAGTATACTGTACTCTCCATCTACTGACCACCCCCAGCAGCAGTGGAGTATACTGTACTCTCCATCTACTGACCTCCCCCAGCAGCAGTGGAGTATACTGTACGCTCCATCTACTGACCTCCCCCAGCAGCAGTGGAGTATACTGTACGCTCCATCTACTGACCTCCCCCAGCAGCAGTGGAGTATACTGTACGCTCCATCTACTGACCTCCCCCAGCAGTGGAGTATACTGTACGCTCCATCTACTGACCTCCCCCAGCAGCAGTGGAGTATACTGTACTCTCCGTCTACTGACCTCCCCCAGCAGCAGTGGAGTATACTGTACTCTCCGTCTACTGACCTCCCCCAGCAGCAGTGGAGTATACTGTACTCTCCATCTACTGACCTCCCCCAGCAGCAGTGGAGTATACTGTACGCTGCATCTACTGACCTCCCCCAGCAGCAGTGGAGTATACTGTACGCTCCATCTACTGACCTCCCCCAGCAGTGGAGTATACTGTACGCTCCATCTACTGACCTCCCCCAGCAGCAGTGGAGTATACTGTACTCTCCGTCTACTGACCTCCCCCAGCAGCAGTGGAGTATACTGTACTCTCCGTCTACTGACCTCCCCCAGCAGCAGTGGAGTATACTGTACTCTCCATCTACTGACCTCCTCCAGCAGCAGTGGAGTATACTGTACTCTCCTCTACTGACCTCCCCCAGCAGCAGTGGAGTATACTGTACTCTCCTCTACTGACCTCCCCCAGCAGCAGTGGAGTATACTGTACGCTCCATCTACTGACCCCCCCCAGCAGCAGTGGAGTATACTGTATGCTCCGTCTACTGACCTCCCCCAGCAGCAGTGGAGTATACTGTACGCTCCGTCTACTGACCTCCCCCAGCAGCAGTGGAGTATACTGTACTCTCCTCTACTGACCTCCCCCAGCAGCAGTGGAGTATACTGTACTCTCCTCTACTGACCTCCCCCAGCAGCAGTGGAGTATACTGTACGCTCCATCTACTGACCCCCCCCAGCAGCAGTGGAGTATACTGTATGCTCCGTCTACTGACCTCCCCCAGCAGCAGTGGAGTATACTGTACGCTCCATCTACTGACCCCCCCCAGCAGCAGTGGAGTATACTGTATGCTCCATCTACTGACCTCCCCCAGCAGCAGTGGAGTATACTGTACTCTCCATCTACTGACCTCCCCCAGCAGCAGTGGAGTATACTGTACTCTCCATCTACTGACCTCCCCCAGCAGCAGTGGAGTATACTGTACTCTCCGTCTACTGACCTCCCCCAGCAGCAGTGGAGTATACTGTACTCTCCGTCTACTGACCTCCCCCAGCAGCAGTGGAGTATACTGTACTCTCCTCTACTGACCTCCCCCAGCAGCAGTGGAGTATACTGTACTCTCCTCTACTGACCTCCCCCAGCAGCAGTGGAGTATACTGTACGCTCCGTCTACTGACCTCCCCCAGCAGCAGTGGAGTATACTGTACTCTCCTCTACTGACCTCCCCCAGCAGCAGTGGAGTATACTGTACTCTCCTCTACTGACCTCCCCCAGCAGCAGTGGAGTATACTGTACGCTCCATCTACTGACCTCCCCCAGCAGCAGTGGAGTATACTGTACTCTCCATCTACTGACCTCCCCCAGCAGCAGTGGAGTATACTGTACTCTCCGTCTACTGACCTCCCCCAGCAGCAGTGGAGTATACTGTACGCTCCGTATACTGACCTCCCCCAGCAGCAGTGGAGTATACTGTACACTCCGTCTACTGACCTCCCCCAGCAGCAGTGGAGTATACTGTATGCTCCGTCTACTGACCTCCCCCAGCAGCAGTGGAGTATACTGTATGCTCCGTCTACTGACCTCCCCCAGCAGCAGTGGAGTATACTGTACTCTCCATCTACTGACCTCCCCCAGCAGCAGTGGAGTATACTGTACTCTCCATCTACTGGCCTCCCCCAGCAGCAGTGGAGTATACTGTACTCTCCATCTACTGACCTCCCCCAGCAGCAGTGGAGTATACTGTACTCTCCATCTACTGACCTCCCCCAGCAGCAGTGGAGTATACTGTACTCTCCGTCTACTGACCTCCCCCAGCAGCAGTGGAGTATACTGTACGCTCCATCTACTGACCTCCCCCAGCAGCAGTGGAGTATACTGTACTCTCCATCTACTGACCTTCCCCAGCAGCAGTGGAGTATACTGTACTCTCCGTCTACTGACCTCCCCCAGCAGCAGTGGAGTATACTGTACTCTCCATCTACTGACCTCCCCCAGCAGCAGTGGAGTATACTGTACGCTCCGTCTACTGACCTCCCCCAGCAGCAGTGGAGTATACTGTACTCTCCATCTACTGACCTCCCCAGCAGCAGTGGAGTATACTGTACTCTCCATCTACTGACCTCCCCCAGCAGCAGTGGAGTATACTGTACTCTCCATCTACTGACCTCCCCCAGCAGCAGTGGAGTATATTGTACTCTCCATCTACTGACCTCCCCCAGCAGCAGTGGAGTATACTGTACTCTCCGTCTACTGACCTCCCCCAGCAGCAGTGGAGTATACTGTACTCTCCATCTACTGACCTCCCCCAGCAGCAGTGGAGTATACTGTACTCTCCATCTACTGACCTCCCCCAGCAGCAGTGGAGTATACTGTACTCTCCATCTACTGACCTCCCCCAGCAGCAGTGGAGTATACTGTACGCTCCATTGCATCTTATTATTGTTGGCTGAAAATAGTTTCTAATGTCATAACACCAGAAATTCTGTTATGCATTCCGTCCTTGAATTGTGTTATAGTCCGTGGTCACAGGATCCATTACGCAATTCTGCAGTAAACTGAACTTCTAAAACAGAAGTTCGCTCACCCCTACTGATGAGTAGAATACTTGGCTGAATGTGGATCCTGTCTGATCAACACTTTAGGAGTTCCTTGTCCTGTAGGACAGATTGGTTAATACCTTCTAGGGGTGTTTGATATGTGCCTGGATATAAGATAAACTCGCAGTGGAGTATAGTTTTCTGTTTTCACCTGTCTTTAATGTTGAATCCTTGCAGGAAACTACTGGTGAATTGAGGAGTGGACTCGAAAAACCTGTATCGGTGTCTGTGATTGGTAAGAACCTTTCACAAATCTTGTTTTACTGTAAATGTCTTTATTAATGGAAAAACTGATAGGAAGTTCAGAGAAACCTCCTCATTATTATTACTATTAATCAGGGGCAGACACAGACAGCAGAGGGCCCCTGTGCAAAGAATGAGCCTGCTCCCCCCCCCCCTTGCCAAATTCTCAACCTAACCTATTTCCTCCTAACATTACATAGAGCAATACAAAACATACAAGGTAAGGCTACTTTCACACCTGCGGCACTATGATCCGGCCAGCCGATCCGGAAGAGAATGCATGGAATCGGCCGGACACAAACTGCAGCATGCAGCGGTTTGTGTTGATTCTCTGCATTTTTGCAAGATTGTGGTCGGATCTCTGCCGGACCCCATTGTAGTTAATAAGGCGGTGATTCCATCTGCATCCAGCAGTGCCGGATCCAGTGAATTCCAGTAGGCTGTTCTCTGCTGTAACAGCCTGCCTGAATCGCTAATGCAGATGTGACTTTCACATCCAGTGACGCCTCCTCTGATGTAGATGTTCTCTTTCCTCATCTTCTCAGTTAGGACCAGACCGCCATGATGATTTCTTTCAGCCATCTCTCGTCTCTGCAGAGTTTGACAAACAGACATCTTAGCTTCCTAGTATTCCATCCTCCTCCCCACCTTATGAACACCCCATCCTGCCTCCCCCCATACCGTGCCCGCTGTGCTCCCCAATACTATACTGCAGAAACAGTCCTCCTGAAAATACTGGTACCACACAGATAGTGACCCTTCAATAATTATTGGCACACAGTGCCCTAAAAAATATGCACCTAGCAAATAGTGTCCCTGAAACTTATAGTGCCGTAAACAAGGTGTCCTCCAAAAATAATTGTGCTAAGCTGATACTGTGCCAGGGTGCCCACCACAGTAATAGTGCTCCCCAAAGTCCCACCAATAGTAATAGTTACCTGCCAGAGGGCACTTAGTAGTAATAGTGCCCCAACAGTAATAATGTCCCCACTATGTAATAAAGCTCACCATAATGCCCCAGCAGTAATAATTCTTTTTAGAATATGCGCCAGTCAAGAAAATGCCCCGTTGTGTGGCAGTAAAAAAAATACTGCCTCTTAGTGCCCCCAGTAGAGTCAATGTCCCCATAGTGCCCTCATAATGTGTGCCAATACCCCCTACTGTGTACAAAAAAAACCTTTCTTAGTGCCCCTAGTTGAGCTAAGGTCTCTATAGTGCCCCCATAATTTGTGCCATGATAAAATACTCCTATCTAGTGACCCCAGTAGATGCCCCCATAGTGCTCCTCCCCCTATCCCCATAGTGCCTTCCATAATGTGCCAGTATAAAATGCCCCTACAGAGTGCCCCAAGTAGATTCCCCCATAATGCTTCTCTTCCCGATAGTGGCCCAGAAAGGTTTGCCAGTATAAAATGCCCCTATACATTCATTTTTCCTTATCGAATAGTATATTATTTTCTGCAATGATTAACTCCTTCCCGACCGGCCAACATAGGGAGTCGGGTAATTAAATATAGCGCCTGCTCGCGAGCCCAGCGGGAGCCATAGCCCCTGGGTGCCTGCTGTTTTAAACAGCAGACAACCGGAATTAATGTATGCGATCGACGATAACGCCGATCACACACATTTAACTTCTCACAGCATCTGGGAGCTCAAAAACACTGGAGTGCGCAGGCTTGCAATGGGCGTACTACAGCCCCGCCCCAGCTGGGATTGAGGGAGCGGGATAGTGTGTGCGGCAGCCTCTGTCCTCCTGAATGATTCAAGGCTGCCGCAGGTAAGTTCCTGTGGACACCCTGTCATGCATTGGGGTCTATGAGAGAAGCAATCTATTGATTGCCTATACAAATTCCCTGGGGATCTGTTAAAAGTGTAAACAAAATTAAAAAAAAGTTTTTAAAAATATATAAAAATTTAAATCACTTACTTCCCCCCCCCCCAAATTAAAATAAATAAAACATTTAAATAAACAAAATAAATGCCCAAACTATTAAAATATAAAAATATTTATCCCATATAGCAAAAATTTGCGATTTTTTTTGTCACTTCACCTCCCCAAAATTTTTTAATAAAAAGTGATCAAAAAGTCATACGTACTCCAAAATTGTATCTATGAAATGAGCCATCACACAGCTCCGTAAACATAAAAAAATATAATAATTAATATGGCAATACAAAGAAACAATATGTTTTTCCCCAATTTTTTTTTTTCAGTATTCAAAGCCAGAAAAAAACATATTGATGTGGTATCGTAATTGTACTGACCTGAAAAATGAAGGTCACAAGTCAGTTTTACCACATAGGAAACAATGTAAAACTTTTCATAATTCCACCCTATTTCAATTTTTTTTCCAGCTTCCCACTACATCATATGCAACAGTAAATGGTGCCACTAGAAAGTACAACTTGTCCCCCAAAAAGAAAGACCTCATCCGGCTAATATGAAGGAAAAAGTAAAATTATAGCTCTGGGAAGGCTGGGAGTAAAAAATGAAAACAAGAAAATGGCCCAGTCCTGAAGGGGTTAAAAGGGTTGTCCGCTTTATTTATATTGGTCCTGATACTCAGGATAGGTCATCAATATCTGATCAGTGGGGGTCCGACTCCCCCACCCCCCGCAGATGAGCTGTTGGTAGAGAACACGGCGCTGCCTTCTCGTCATTGTTCACTTGCTCGTGTTCGACATCCCAGTGGTCTATCGGTGTAATTACAAGAAGCCGTCCCGTTCACTTCGATTGGATGGCTCCTTCCTGTCCAAGTGAATAGGATGGAGCCGTCCCATAGAAGTGAATAGCGCGGCTGAGATGCAATTACACCGCTCACCGTTGTGATGTCGACATTGAGCAAGGGAACAATGAAGAAAAGGTGTCGCTTGCAGGAGCTTGTCCTCAGTGTATGCGCAGTGAAGCAGGGTGTATTTTTCTCAATCTAAAGCGCATGCACAATACTCCACCGAAGCCATGGCAAATACATCCTGCTGCACCGGGCATGCGCCATGAATACGACCCAACGACATGTGAGATCTCCAAGGTCCGTCGATGACGTTCCCTTTTCTGTTAGGACGAGTCAATACTGATGGAGCAGGATTTGCGCGGAAAGAGCTTGGCTTCAGATCTCAACATCTCCACCTCCTTGACTCTAGGCCAATCATCTGCCTGCAGCATGAGCAGTGATTTCAGAGGATTTCTAGAAAAATGAAGTACTTTTTGGGGCAACTATGAATAGAACTGAGCACATGAGGAGCAGAGTGGTCAGGTACTACTGAGTGTACTTTAGCTGACAGGCGCCTGATTAATATATGTTCTAGTGTGAGGGAATCAGACCTGTTATGGGGTCAGTATTTCTTTAGGAGTCTGGTGGTATTTAGGGGGTTTGATCTGTACTTTTGTGGTATTTGTGAAGTGCATGTGATTACATTGTTTCTAGTTTTTCTACCACCTAGATTTTCTTCCTTGTGACAGCACATTACAACAGTCAGCAGAGTCTGAAGAGGAGAAGAGAGCAGTAACATGGACGGCGCCAGAGAGAGAGACAGAGTCCGATAATAGTGAGTATGGCTAGCTTCAGCATTGGCAGCAGGAAACTCGGGGACACCCGCCATCCCTCCTCCTCCAAGTAAAATTTCTGGCTGCTCCTATGTGCAGGTCCCATTACTTGTGACATTATACACTATATGGACAACAGTAAACCTACAGGAACTACTATGACATCCCATCCTAAATCCTTAAATTATTAATATGTAGTTGGTCCCCCCTTTGGCCTTCTGGGAAGTCCTTCTACAAGATTTTGCAGGGTACGTGTGGGAATTTTTGCCCATTTATCTAAAAGAGCATTTGTGAGGTTAGACACTGATGTTGGAGGAGAGGCCCTGGCTGTCACGGATGAAGTTTGCAGATAGCTGGAACTTATAAATAAACGAGTTACTGGCTTGATCCCAAACTAAGGAGCTTATAGGTGAGCCCTATAAAACCCTAAGAGCTCTCCCTGACTGCTATGCACATGCAAGGGTCTCGATGGTAGACGATTGCATGCCCTCGTACCTAAGCCTGTGTGACACCTGAAAACCCTATAATAGTGAGGGGACACGACCACCGGCTCCCTGCACTTAATACGGACCGAGTCAGGGTCACCTAGAATTAAGCCAGCAAGGAAACACAATAAAGTAAAGGACTTATCTGAGCAAACAGCAGAAGCAGCCTCCAGCAGTGAACACTTCATCCAGGAAGTAGTATAAACCGCAAAGTGAGGCAGTATGGGAGGAAATATAAAGAAAGACGATTAGTCTAAATAAGTGACACCTGGCAGAAGGAAAAGAGATGAGAAAGTGAAACCAAAACAAAGAACATCATACAAGAGGTAGAGAAGAACGTCTGCCAGACCTTCTCACAGAACTGGCGGTGACACTGGCTCACAGTCTCCATTCTAGTTCATCCCAAAAGTTTTGGAGGAGGTTGAGGTCAGGGCTCTCTGTGGCTAGTCAAGTTCTTCCAACAACAACCTCCTCCGGCTCCAACCATGCCTTTATGGGGCTTGCTTTGTGCACTGGGGCACAGCCATGCTGGAACATAAAAGTGCCTTCCCCAAACTGTCCCCACAAAACTGGAAGCATTCGATTGTCCACAATGTCTTGGTTTGTTGAAGCATTAAGATTTTCCTTCACGGGAACTAAGGGGCTGAGGTCGACTCAATAGCATTATCCTTCCTCTACCAGGCTTTGAAGCTGGCACAATGCAGGTAACGTTCTTCTGGCATTCACAGGACTCATTCATCAGACTGCCAGATAGAGAAGTGTGATTGGTCGCCCCCCAGAAGACGTCTCCACAGCTCCAGAGTCCAATGGGGCAGCGTACTTTACATGACTCCATCTGACACTTGGTAAGGCTTGCATCCAGCTGCTCGGCCATGGAAACACAAGCCATGAAGCTTCCCGCAGAGCACAGTTTATGTGCTGATGTCAATGGCTCTGCAGTTATGGAGTCAGCAGAGCGTTGGTGACTTTAACGCACTGTGCTCTTCATTACTCGGTGACCCCGCTCTGTATCTTGACGAGGTTTCCACTTCATGGCTGAGTTGCTTCTGCTTTACAATATTGCCACTCACAGATAATGGTGGAATATCTAGGAGGGAGGAAAAGGATATTACAAGGCCAGGCTTGAATACAGTGAGCGCTTTAAAACAAGCAATTCTTTCACAAAAGTTTGTAAAGGCAACTGCATGGTCGGGGGTTGGATTTTATACACCTGAATTCACTGATTAGGGGATGTGTCCCAATACTTTTTGTCCATATAGTTCCATATAGGCAAAACCACACATGATGGATATGCTGATTTTTCCCCCCGCAGCTTCTGAAATTTTGATACAATGTACAGCAGTCGGTGTAACTTTGGTGTGTCCTCTAAATAATTCAACACACAGCCAATAATGTCTAAACCGCTGGCAACAAAAGTTGTTAAGTGAAAATGGCCAAATTGTGTCCAATTAGCCTTTTTCCCTCCCCGGTGTCATGTGACTCGTTAGTGTTACAAGGTCTCAGGTGTGAATGGGGAGCAGGTGTGTTACATTTGGTGTTATCGCTCACACACTATCTTATACTGCTCACTGGAAGTTCAACAT
Source organism: Bufo gargarizans (assembly GCF_014858855.1). Taxonomy (NCBI): domain Eukaryota; kingdom Metazoa; phylum Chordata; class Amphibia; order Anura; family Bufonidae; genus Bufo; species Bufo gargarizans. The sequence goes on along the minus strand of NC_058083.1, from coordinate 529,256,231 downwards.
GGCTCCTCATGGCAAAGAACTCTCTGAGGATGTGAAAAAAAAAAACTCGTTGCTGTACATAAATATGGCCGAGGCTATAAGAAGATTGCTAACACCCTGAAACTGAGCTGGAGCACGGTGGCCAAGACCATACAGCGGTTTAACAAGACAGGTTCCACCCAGAACAGGCCGTGGTTGACCAAAGAAGTTGAGTGCACATGCTAAGCGTCATATCCAGAGGTTGTAGGGGTGCTGCCAGCATTGCTGCATAGGTCACAAGGGTGGGGGGTCCAGCCTGTCAGTGCTCAGCATCATATCCAAACAGTTAGCTGAAGACAAGCAGACTAAGGACGTGGATTACTGGAAGCATGTCCTGGGGTCTGATGAGACCAAGAGAAACTTATTTGGTTCAGATGATGTCAAGTGTGTGTGTGTCGGCAACCAGGTGAGGAGTAGAAAGACAAGTGTGTCTTGCCTACAGTCAAGCATGGTGGTGCGAGTCTCATGGTTTGGGGCTGCATGAGTGCTGCCAGCTTATTGAGAAAACCATGAATGCCAACATGTACTGCAACTTATTGAAGCAGATCAGGATCCCCTCCCTTCGGATAATGGGCCGCATGTCAGTATTCCAACATGATAATGACCCCAAACACCTCCAAAACGACCACTGCCTTACTAAAGAAATTAAGGGTTAAGGTGCTGGACTGGCCAAGCATGTCTCCAGACCTAAACCCTATTGAGCATCTGTGGGGAATCCTCAAACAGAAGGTCGAGGAGGACAAAGTCTATAACATCCACCAGCTCCGTGATGTTGTCATGGAGGATGGAAGAGGATTGCAGTGGCAACCTGTGAAGCTCTAGTGACCTCCATGCCCAAGAGAGTGAAGGCCGCGCTGGAAAATAATGGCTGCCACACATGATACTGACACTTTGGGCACGTGTATATACAGTACAGACCAAAAGTTTGGACACACCTTCTCATTCAAAGAGTTTTCTTTATTTTCATGACTATGAAAATTGCAGATTCACACTGAAGGCATCAAAACTATTAATTAACACATGTGGAATTATATACATAACAAAAAAGTGTGAAACAACTGAAAATATGTCATGTTCTAAGTTCTTCAAAGTAGCCACCTTTTGCTTTGATTACTGCTTTGCACACTCTTGGCATTCTCTTGATGAGCTTCAAGGGGTAGTCACCTAAATTGGTTTACACTTCACAGGTGTACCCTGTCAGGTTTAATAAGTGGGATTTCTTGCCTTATAAATGGGGTTGGGACCATCAGTTGCGTTGTGCATAAGTCAGGTGGATACACAGCTGATAGTCCTACTGAATAGACTGTTAGAATTTGTATTATGGCAAGAAAAAATCAGCTAAGTAAAGAAAAAACGAGTGGCCATCATTACTTTAAGAAATGAAGGTCAGTCAGTCCGAAAAATTGGGAAAACTTTGAAAGTAAGGGCTATTTGACCATGAAGGAGAGTGATGGGGTGCTGCGCCAGATAACCTGGCCTCCACAGTCACCAGACCTGAACCCAATCGAGATGGTTTGGGGTGAGCTGGACCGAAGAGTGAAGGCAAAAGGGCCAACAAGTGCTAAGCATCTCTGGGAACTCCTTCAAGACTGTTGGAAGACCATTTCAGATGACTTCCTCTTGAAGCTCATCAAGAGAATGCCAAGAGTGTGCAAAGCAGTTTCACACTTGTTTGTTATGTATATAATTCCACATGTGTTAATTCATAGTTTTGATGCCTTCATAGTCATGAAAATAAAGAAAACTCTTTGAATGAGAAGGTGTGTCCAAACTTTTGGTCTGTACTGTATGTATACCCTTTATAGGGTTATCTGAATATATATTATAAATTTTTTGGGTTATCTGAATTTTGGAGCTTTTGTTGTCTGACATTGGGACATATTATACTGTAAGGTCTGGATAGAAACACCTGTCACTATCTCTACAAGGGATTATATTCTGAGAGCTTTGTAGACAAAAACAACAGACAACTGATATTTCTTATGAGTTTTTTATTTTATTTGCCTTTATACAAGAACATGTGATGTACTTACTAAAACTGCACATAATCCTGTTTTATCTTAATACTTTATATTTCCTGGCTTGCTATTGTCTCAATAAAGTGGTTAATATAACTTTATTTTTGCTTTGGAAATAAAGAAAATGTTCAATTTTCCAGGTGAAGACGAGATAAGAGACTCCCATCGACATCCTCATTTTTCTTCCCATGATGCAGAAGATAACAATGCCACACAAGCTAATTCAATAACTTCTAATGTACCCTCAGTCCTTCACATAAAAGATCTATCCATCAATACCGCTGGTCACAAAAAAACTTCATTTAATCACTTCCTGCTGGACAGAACAAGAACTAAACAGAAATGTGGGAACATATTTACATGTGATGAACAGTTTAAAAACAAATGTAATCTTTCTTTCTATGAGAGAAATGACAGAGATAACAGGTCATTTTCCTGCTCTGAATGTGGAAAATGTTTTACGAGGAAGTTGAATCTGGTTAGACATCAGAGAAGTCACACAGAGGAGAAGCCGTATTCATGTTCAGAATGTGGGAAAAGTTTTATTCATAAATCAAATCTAGTAGAACATTTAGGAATTCACACAGGAGAGAAGCCATTCTCATGTCCTGAATGTGGAAAATGTTTTAGGCTGAAATCGTGTCTTGTTAGACATCAGAAAACTCACACAGGGGAGAAGCCGTACTCATGTTCTGAATGTGGGAAAGGTTTTATTCATAAATCAAATCTTGTGGAACATTTAAGAACTCACACAGGAAAGAAGACATTTTCATGTTCAGAATGTGGGAAATGTTTTACCCATCAATCAAGTTTTTTCCGGCATCAGAGAACTCACTCGGGGGAGAAGCCAGTTTAATGTTTTTGTAGGAGATGTGACAGACATGTAGCGTTACTGTAGGACCTACTGCCAAATAATGCATTCTGATGTATAACTTAACGCCTTGCGAATCGCGAGCCATATCTGGATGGTACAGGCAAGGTTACTCAAAAGACCTGCAGATCTATTGTGATGTTCTGATCACATGGATTGCCATTGTGCCCACAAGAGCAGGAGTTCGGCTGTAATACTCAAGTAACATCCAGCTTGACCAACACCGATCACTGTTTAACTCCCTGTCTGCTGTGACCAAAGCTTCATTCACACTTCATTGTGAAAACTCTGAAACAAAACAGTCATCTTACTGGTCAGAATTACATTATATATTTTTTTTTATTTAAAAAATTGCCAAATTGCCCCTTCCACATAACTAAAAGGAAAATATGTGAACGACTAGGTCTGGACCAAAGGAAATGCAGCCAGTGGGGATGCTGTATGTGGTCCTGAAGTGAACTGAGCATACACTATAAGGCCTCTTGCACACGACCGTATGGCTATTTCAGTGTTTTGCGGTCCGTTTTTCACTGATCCTTTGTTCCATTTTTTTGTTTCTGTTGTGTTTCTGTTCCCGTTCCGTTTTTCCGTATGGCATATACAGTATACAGTAATTACATAGAAAAAATTGGGCTGGGCATAACATTTTCAATAGATGGTTCCGCAAAAACGGAACGGATACGGAAGACATACGGATGCATTTCGGTATGTGTTCCGTTTTTTTTGCGGACCCATTGACTTGAATGGAGCCACGGAACGTGATTTGCGGACAATAATAGGACATGTTCTATCTTTCAACGGAACGGAAACAGAATGCATACGGAGTACATTCCGTTTTTTGACGGAACCATTGAAATGAATTGAACGCAAAAAACAGCCCGCAAAACGGGAAAAAAAAACGGTAGTGTGAAAGAGGCCTAAACCCTCCAAATGTGTTGATTGCTGCTAAATGCGGTGTCATCATGGCCATAACAGATGACAGTCACAAATACTTGTGCTGGATGTGATTTATCAGTGGCTACTGGAAGTGTGGATATGATCCCTAGAGCTGAAGATGAAGAGAACCCTACTATCTAATAGATAGTCCAAAATGGTTGTCTTTGAGAAAACGGAAATAATAAAACCACTACTAAAGGGGGATATATATTACTGGGGTAGCAGGGATCAGTTTTCACCTCTGATCTGTCATTGACTATCATTAAAATTTTCAACTTAACATGGAACTTCATTTATTGAGTTACACGGATCCAGAATGCCTATTAATGTGCCTAATTTTGTGGCTTTTTCACCATCAGCAGATTTGCACCTATGACACTGGCTGACCTATTGTTTTAATGATGTTTTAATATATGCAACGGAGCCTCTAGGAGCAATGGGGGTGTTGCCATTACTCCTAGAGGCTCTGCCCTCTCTGTGCAACTGCCACTCCCTCTGCACTTTGATGTGACTGGGCCAGGCAGGCATGATGATGTTTACACTGCCAGGTCCTGTCCATCAAAGTGCAGCAGTTGCAGAGAGAGCAGAGCCTCTAGGAGTAATGGCAACGCCCCCGTTGCTCCTAGAGGCTCATTTGCATATATTAAAACCTAATTTTTCTTAGTAATGGGGGCACATTTGAACATGGGACCAACACTGATGCCTTCAGCTGCCAAGTGCACATGGAACAGGTCAGCCATTTTTTTATATGTCATGTTCCTCCTTGCATGTGTCTTACAACTTTTTCATTGATACCAAATTAAAATTCCCCTACCGGGCCAGCACTGCACCCCTGATGTAATTAAGGCCCTTCCTGGGTCACGTGCCATACAGGGATGCAGGTACCAACATGCATGCTGAGCCTACTCTGTACCTCTCCTGGTGCCAGATGGCTTCCAATAAATACAATGAGAGCAGCTACAGCTTTATACTGCCTCTAATTAAAATCAGCCTATGGGGCAGACAGGCTAGTCAGGGGTGCAAGACCAACTGGAGTCAGCTCCAGTACAACTGCAAAAAGGGGGTCATCCCTGGATTTAATGGAGGCCGTTAAGGCACCAAAATGATAAAAAGCAGAGTGGACCCAGCGTGCATGTGGAACCTGCACTCCCTGAATTTTATGGCGGCCATTATGGCACATAACAGGTAGGATTTAGTGTTAGGTTCCCTTCTTACAGAGATCGCCTTGACATGTAGCAGACGAGCCCAAATAATTTTCTACAAAATGTATTTGCCAAGAATCTCAAATTTTCTAAATAAGCATAGAATTAGCACCAGAATGTTTTCTATAATTATGAGATTATTGTACTTTATTTGTGTTTGCAGAGTGCTGCTGCATTGCCTTTTTTTCTCTGTGTTTCTAGCCATGGCAGCACGCACCTGACCCCCTTTTTTTGCAGTTGTACTAGGTCATCAACATCACATCAGTGGGGGTTCGAGTCCCTGGCCTCTTATAACAGCTGATCAGTGGAGAACCCGGGTGTCAGACCCCCACGATCTGATATTGATGATATGTCTTGAGGATAGGTTTTGGCTACCTCTCACTTCCTTTCGAGGTTTTGGAGATAGGTGCAGGTCACACCTATCGGACCCTCTCCTATCTTACATTAACGCCTCATGTACACGGCCATTGTGCGGCCGTTCCGTGCATTGGGTGAATGGGTCTGTGATCCGTCTGCACCGCAAAAAAATAGAACATGTTCTATATTGTTTTGCAGTGCGGGGGCACGGACAGAAACACCACGGAAGCACTCCATAGTGGTTCCATGCCTCCATTCCGCACCACAGCTCCGGATTGCGGACCCCCGCATGCGGGGAGCACACAGCCAGTGCCCGCATATTGCGGACCCACTGTTTGCGGGCCGTAATACCGCCCAGGCCGGGCAGTGGCATGAGGCCTAATGGTGATTTTACATTGATGGGGATCCTACCCATATGCCATCAATGTCTGAGATGGGAATAGCCCTTTAAGCCATAGATTTAAACATATTTTTGTCTTTCCACTGTGGTTTGTAGTTATACATTTTAATAAATAAAAAAATTTACTGTGGTTTTTGTGGTGTTTTTTCCTGCTATTTTTGCACGCGGTGTGCGTTACCACTAGAATTTTCTTCATGGCATGTTTCTCTTATAAAGAGGTTTATGTGAAAAATAGAATGCCCGGAGCTCCAGGAAAAAAAAAGTCCCATGGACATTTAGCTAACATCTGAAGCTGTTGATTTTACTACGAAAAAAAACCACCAAAAATTCGGGTGAGAAAAATAAAAAACTAAAGTGCTCTCCAGGGCAGAATCCAAACTGATAAATGACTGCAGTTACCTCAGAGACCTGTTTGGAGCTTGATCAATAAGGGTAGGGCTACATGGTGACACTGGAGGCCAGGATCGCAGGGCATCGCAGTATAGCGTTGACCCTATAGAAATGTACACTTACCTAAAGAATTGTTAGGAACACCCTTTCTATTTCTCATTAATGTGATTCTCTAGTCAACCAATCACATGGCAGTTGCTTCAATGCATGTAGGGTTGTGGTCCTGGTCAAGACAATCTCCTGAACTCCAAACTGAATGTCAGAATAGGAAAGAAAGGTGATTTAAGCAATTTTGAGCGTGGCATGGTTGTTGGTGCCAGACGGGCCGGTCTGAGTGTTTCACAATCTGCTCAGTTACTGGGATTTTCATGCACAACCATTTCTAGGGTTTACAAAGAATGGTGTGAAAAGGGAAAAACATCCAGTATGCGGCAGTCCTGTGGGCGAAAATGCCTTGTGGATGCTAGAGGTCAGAGGAGAATGGGCCGACTGATTCAAGCTGATAGAAGAGCAACGTTGACTGAAATAACCACTCGTTACACCCGAGGTCTGCAGCAAAGCATTTGTGAAGCCACAACACGCTCAACCTTGAGGCGGATGGGCTAAAACAGCAGAAGACCCCACCGGGTACCACTCATCTCCACTACAAATAGGAAAAAGAGGCTACAATTTGCACGAGCTCACCAAAATTGGACTGTTGAAGACTGGAAAAATGTTGCCTGGTCTGATGAGTCTCGATTTCTGTTGAGACATTCAAATGGTAGAGTCCGAATTTGGCGTAAACAGAATGAGAACATGTATCCATCATGCCTTGTTACCACTGTGCAGGCTGGTGGTGGTGGTGGTGTAATGGTGTGGGGGATGTTTTCTGGGCACACTTTAGGCCCCTTAGTGCCAATTGGCCATCGTTTAAATGCCACGGGCTACCTGAGCATTGTTTCTGACCATGTCCATCCCTTCATGACCACCATGTACCCGTCCTCTGATGGCTACTTCCAGCAGGATAATGCACCATGTCACAAAGCTCGAATCATTTCAAATTGGTTTCTTGAACATGACAATGAGTTCACTGTACTAAAATGGCCCCCACAGTCACCAGATCTCAACCCAATAGAGCATCTTTGGGATGTGGTGGAACGGGAGCTTCGTGCCCTGGATATGCATCCCTCAAATCTCCATCAACTGCAAGATGCTATCCTATCAATATGGGCCAACATTTCTAAAGAATGCTATCAGCACCTTGTTGAATCAATGCCACGTAGAATTAAAGGCAGTTCTGAAGGCAAAAGGGGGTCCAACACCGTATTAGTATGGTGTTCCTAATAATTCTTTAGGTGAGTGTATGTAGTTGCACAAGTGTCGCAACTAGGGCTGCAGCTATCGACTATTTTTGTAATTGAGTATTCTATCAATTAATCCAGCGATTAATCGAGTACTCTAATAACAAGAAACTAATTAAAAAAGCGTTTTCCTTTATAAAAACTTATCAGTCCCCCCCCCCAGTACCATCAGCTACCCCCCAGTGCCATCAGCTGCCCCTTCAGGTGCTCCCCCCCCAGTGCCATCAGGTGCTCCCCCCAGTGCCATCAGCTGCCGCTTCAGGTGCTCCCCCCAGTGCCATCAGATGCTCTTCCCAGTGCCATCAGCTATCCCCCAGTGCCATAAGGTGCTCCACCCCAGTGCCATCAGATGCTCTCCCCAGCGCCATCAGCTGCCGCTTCAGGTGCTCCCCCCAGTGCCATCAGATGCTCTTCCCAGTGCCATCAGCTACCCCCCAGTGCCATCAGCTGCCCCTTCAGGTGCTCCCCCCCCAGTGCCATCAGATGTTATCCCCAGTGCCATCAGCTACCCCCCAGTGCGACCATCTCCCTCTCCTAGCCATGTTCCCAGCGCCAGTGATATAAAATACTTACCTTTCCTGTAGGGGCGCTGCTGACACTTAAGAAATCTTCCATCCTCTTCACGCGCTGCAGTGGGACCTGACATCACACAGCGTCAGGTCATAGTGCGCGCTTACACTTACCACAGAGCGGTGAGTAATAGCAAGCACTTCACTCACGTTCCGTCGTCACATGACACAAGCGAATCCTCGATGCAAAAAATTTCAATTTTCTTTGTGATTCAGGGGTCACAGTGGTGGCTGCGACCCCATTAATTTCTGCAGGATCACCTCGACACTGCGTTCCTGGCGGTGACAGCTGTGTTGTGCCACAAAGACCAATAGTTTCTCCACGTTTTGCAATTTTAATGCTGTCAACAAGGGGACAGGACAGAGTCCCGATGGCCGGGGTCCCAACTGCCCATCCTGGCGAGTTCCCCCGTTGTAGGAAGGAGAGGGGCAGATTGCTATTTACAAAGACCCTGCAGAGACGAATATGAGCGATTCTCCAAGATTTATTACAATTATGAAACAAAAAACATATTTACCTTTAAAGGAGTTCTTCGGGAATAAAGACTTTTTATCTGACGCCCGCAGCCTGCCTCCACAAATAAAGGATTCCTACGTATCTGCTCCCCGCCGCTCCTGTCCTCTGCGCTGTCTCCCGCATGTCCATGTTCCGGTTCCCAGACTCTTTACATCTGGCGGTGTATGGTAGGGTTGCATGCTCGAATGCAGCCAACTGGCTTCAGCAGTGATTTGCCGCTTGTGACCTCCGTCTGCCCGGAAATGATAGACCTCCATATAACAGCTTCATTCTAGCCAGCTCAGTAGTCCCCAGCTAGAATGGAGTGGCTGTATGGAGGACCTCCCAAGCTGAACTCCGAGACACAGCTTCACAGGCAGCCTGTCAGAATCCCATAGACTGCTATATTGTATCGCAGTCTGTGGGACCAGTCCCCTAAGAGGACTAAAAATTACAGGGGAAAAATGTTTAAAAATACAATAAAAAAACTAATATTAAAACATTTAAATCAAACAATTTTACAAATAATAATAAACCTAATGGGTTCATAATAAATCATAAAAATGGGTAAGGCTGTGTGAAAGGAAAAGTAAAAAAAAGTTATAGGGCCTGAATTTTTTTTAAAGGGGTATTCCAGTTAAGACAAGTCCTGTGTATAGGGGATAATTATCAGATTGGTGGGGCTCCTACTGCTGGGACCCTCACCAATCACGAGAACGGGGGCCCAGTACCCTGTGAAGCCCCCTCGTCTATCTCTGGCACGCATTTCCGACCAGCCACTCCGTCCATTTTCAGGTGGGCTCCACAGGGTATGGGGCCCCGTTCTCATGATGGGTGGGGGGTCCCAGCAGTAGAATCCCCACCGATCTGATAGTTATCCGCTGTTCACCTTGTTAAAACCGGAATACCCGTTAAGTAACATGAAAATAAAAAAGTGTTAGATTTTTGATATTTGTATCACTATAAAATCAAGCTAAAACCCCCAAAAAAGAAAAGATAATAAACAGATACAATACAAAAAAATAAATAAATAAGAAAAAGACTGTGTCTGTGTGTGTACTCTATGGGTCTCATTTATCAAAACTGTGTAACAGGAAGACTTTTAGTTGCCCATAGCAACCAATCAGAGCTCACCTTTTATTTTTTCAGAACACTTTAAGAAATGAAAGGCGAGCGCTGATAGGTTGCTATGGGCAACTAGAAGTTTTCACAGTTTTGATAAATCTATTACTATTAAAAAGTTGCAGGTAACTCTAATCTAGTCCTTTCTGCAGCGAGATGTCCAGACTGGAATTGCTCCTGGAAGATCCTCCATTTAAGCATTTAGAGTGAGATGCTGTAGGAAGAACTTAGTGACTTCAGGACCTTTGATGATGTCACGGTCATGTGATCAGTCACATGAGGGGCGGAGTAAAGCAGTAGAGGTTAAACACTTCCGGTCATGTGATCAAAGTGACGTCATGAAAGGTCATGCAGCCACAGTTACAAGATCTCTCCGTAGTATGTAAGGGATCACATGACTATGATGTCATCAAAGGTCCTTCAGCCCCAAGAGGCGCTATCGGCAGGTCAGTTATTGGTCGGGGGATGTGGGACTTGGTTCTGGGTTTATTAGAATGGAGCGGTTCTATAGGTGATATATAGCAGGTCCAGCCAGCAGGGGGCAGCACCGGCCATAGAGAGTCTCTGCTCACAGAAGGGGAGTTCTCCTCAGACATGTCTGCTCTCCCCCTGGAATATTAGGAGACCCCCAGACCCCTGAAAGAAGGGCTGTTCTCCTGGATTAGAGGGGTCTTCCATCACACACTGTTCTGTGATGTCACTAGGATATGGAGTCAGTGTGTGATCGGTGGGGACAACCTCTTCTAGATGAAGGGGCTGCAGCGCTGTGTCCTCTCCTCACTGTCCCTGCACAGCGGTGGCCGGAGCTCTAATGAGCAGGGACTGTGGAGGAGATTCAGCAGTAAAGCAGCTCTGCAGCCCCTTCATTCCCAGGATTAGTGGGGTCCTGATAGAGACGAGCCCCCACCTACCGCACACTGATGACAACGACCAAAGTCTTGTAAGATATTAACCCCTTAAGGACCGGGGATTTTCCATTTTTGCATTTTCATTTTTCACTTCCCACTTTTTTATTTTTCCGTTCACATAGCCTTCTGAGAGCTTATTTTTTGCGGGACAAGTTGTACTTTCTAATGGCCCCATTGGTTGCATATCATGTAGTAGGAAGTGGAAATAAAATTCCAAATGGGACTTTTTTAGATTGTGATGGCTATATATAGAAACCATTGAACACTTCATTTGCACTATACCAATACAAGGCTGCCACCTAGTGGCTTATATTGGTATATTCCTGAAATAGGCACCGAAGCCTGCTTGAGGCTTTGAGCTATTTCAGTAATGTAACAGGTTCCCCGATCTCAGTCGGGGAACGCTGTTACTGGAGAGGAAGCGCGCGACCTCCGCTTCCAGACTGATAAGATGCTGTGGTCACATTTGACCACGGCATCTGAAGGGTAAAATGTATGTGATCAGCTTTATGGCTGATCGCATACATGTGCCCCGGCTCTCTGCTATTTAAAATAGCAGAAACCAGGCGGCTTTGGCTCCTGCTGCACGTGCGAGCAGGCGCCATGTTTAGGAACCGGACTTGTACGACGGAGGTCCTTAAAGGGAACCTGTCATCTAGATTTTGTGTATAGAGCTGAGGACATGGGCTGCTAGATGGCCGCTAGTACGTCCGCAATACCCAGTCCCCATAGCTCTGTGTGCTTTTATTGTGTAAAAAACCCGATTTGATACATATGCAAATTAACCTGAGATGAGTCCTGTCCCTGACTCCTCTCACATACAGGACTCATCTCACGTACAGGACTCATCTCAGGTTAATCTGCATATGTATCAAATCGGTTTTTTTACACAATAAAAGCACACAGAGCTATGGGGACTGGGTATTGCGGATGTGCTAGCGGCCATCTAGCAACCCATGTCCTCAGCTCTATACACAAAATCCCGGTGACAAGTTCCCTTTAAGGGGTTAAAGTGATAAATGGAACTAAAGAAGATGTCAGATAAAATATAAAAAAAATAAACAAATATAAAATAATCATTAAAAATTGTCTAAAAACAATAAAAAATAAATAAATAACATCTCTGTGACCACAACAACTTAGAGTATAAAATGATCGTGTTAGTTAACGGCTCGTTCACATCATCGTTGTGTTTTCCATCAGAAGATGAGATAAACTCCACTGGTTTAGATGAATTATTCGGAGCACCGGTTTTGCTTGGTTTCTGTCACTTTCATCAGGTTTCAGTTTTTTTCTACAAAAAAAACATGACTGAACTGAGCTTTCTGTTTTTGTGTTTTTTTTTTTTTTTTATGTTGAAGTCAATGATGGATTCAAATGGAAAGTGTTCGGCTTGTAGCCATCAACCAGTCTGTTAACGGATGCATTTTTCTAATTTTTCTTCTGCTCATATATGTTCAACTGGAACAGAAATTTGGAAAAAATATGATGTGAAAAATAATGCCAGGATTGCTGTTGTTTGGTGGTCACCTCAATTGTTCAAACATAGTAAAAAAAAGAAACTGCATAAATATGAATAAAATAATAGAATAATCTAAAATTTCTTATGTAAATTGCAGATTCACACATTTTTGGGTCCTTCTCAAAAATAAAACTAAGATAAGCTAAGTTATAGGAGGCCCAAAACTTGTCCTGCAGAAAACAGACCCTTGAACAGCATTATACACCCAAAAAATAAATAAAAAGTTATGGCGTGTTCTGTGCTAGGATGAAAAAATTGACAGGTGTGTAACGTCCGAAATTGGTGTCCTTAGGGGGCAGGGTCGTGGTAGAAATTGGACTCGTATCCCGATTCTCGATACCAAATCAATACTTTGCGGGGGGAAGAGCACAAAACCATTCCGACGCACTAACCCCATTATGTTAGGAGGTAGTTCATAGGTGACTAACCATTAATATGAGGCATGTGGAGGTCCAAATGGATAAAACTATGTGCCTCACAGTAATGGTAACTTACATAACAGACAACATGGGGTTGTGGCTTGTGAGGCACGTGGCTTCATCCATTTGGACCTCCATGTGTCTTATATTAATAGTAAACCACATTGTGTACCTCACGTTAACCCCATGTTGCGCTTTGTGTGAGGAGGTACTGGATGAGGTCACTTACTGTTACTGTGAGGCACAATGAGGTACTAAAGTCATAACTCCATGTGCCTTCCATTAATTAGTGACCCCCATCCTTTATCTCACATAATGGCAACATTGGGGTTAATGTGAGTCACTCTCAGGGCTCATGCACACGACCGCGTGCTGGCCTGGCGTGCAAAGAGCGGGTCCGCAATATACATGCAACTGAATGGGTCCGCAATCCAGAAGATACGGAGCTGAAGGCCACGGAGGCACTACGGAGCGCTTCCGTGGTATTTTGTTTTGGTCAGTGCCTCTGCACTGCATACAAATAGAACATGCTCTGATTGTTTGTGGTGAGGACAGATTGTGGACCCTTTCAAGTCAAACGGATCTCCAATCCGTCAGCATCGCCCACACAGACGTTGCCCGTGCTTTGGAGACATCGGATGCACGGCACGGGCGGCACACATTCATGTGCATCAGCCCTAACCCCATAGTTCCTCTATGATTCTGGCTGGCTGAGGTGCAAGTCATCCGAAGCAAGTGGGACCTTCTGGTCACATGTGGAAGGTATATAGGCAGTGAACAGTCACTATATGTATGCATAGTGATATATCGGTTACATGACCTCGGGCGGATCGGTTGCTGTGTCGGGATTACTGTGCTATTCTCCATTTCTTCGCCTCCTGTTCTCATTACTTACGTTAATCTTCATAGATTCAGCACGGACTTCTCTGGCCTCATCCCTCGTGCCGACTCCCCAGGTGTCATCCCTTATCTCTGCGCAGTGCTGTCTCTACCGGCTGTTCATCACAACATTCAGGTACTTTCTATGCAGAGTCTCGGACGTGGCCACCGTCCACCCATCCTGGCCACTAATCAGACAGAGCATCTTCATGGGATCTCCTTCATTCTCCCCTGCCACAGACGTGCGGCCGCTGATAAGAACATGGTGTACGCCGCATTGTGTGTGCGCTACATGTTCTCCAATCAGAACTGCTGCTACTAAGCTACGCAATAGTGGAGACTAGTATCGTAAAACTGACAGAATCAGTGTGAAACTGAACCCGGTATCAAATTAATCGAAAAAGTACAGGTGTGTAGGCCGCTATACTGTAAGGATCTATCTACCTGTGTGTCCATAGAGGCGTAATGTGGCTGATTGTTTAGAGATCCTCTTCAAAATGAGATTTTTCTCTCAGTCCTCCTTGTTTGCCCTCAGGTTCCTTAGGTGCAGGACTCTCTTCTTTTGAAAGACAATGGTCCTTTCCATCAATGACCCACCAAGGATGGAGAAGGACAGAGACCACATGGCTACAAGGATATTAGACCTCACCCTGGAGATCATCTCCTTGATAACTGGAGAGGTGAGAGTCTCACATGACATCACTCTTATCTCTAGTAATAAACCAGGGAAATGTCTGGAAAGGTGAAGGATTCTTAGAATCTCTGTAGTGATCGGCGTCTCCCCATACACAGGATTACACAGTAGTGAAGAAGTCGTCTGGTGAGTGTGTGACACCCCGTGTGTCAGGAGGATGGAGCAGGACCCAGAGCCCCATCACCGAGCCTCCACCTCATTCCCTGATACATGAGCAGAAGATCCTAGAACTTACCACCAGGATCACTGAGCTGCTGAGCAGAGAGGTGAGCGCTGCTGGGAATGCTGGGACATTATACAATAACGCCAAGGGAGGCGTCTGGTAATGACTGTGTCCTTGTGTTGTCAGGTTGCTATAAGGTGTCAGGATGTCGCTGTCTATTTTTCCATGGAGGAGTGGGAATGTTTAGAAGAACATAAGGATTTTTACAAGGACGTCATGATGGAGAATCACCAGTCCCTCACATCACCGGGTAAAAGGAGACCTTCCATGACTGTAGAGGAGAGAACAGTTCTGAGAGTCAGATTCCCCATCATCTGATCATCACATATAGACAATGTATTCAGTCACTGTGTGTTTTTCCTACAGATGGATCCCGTCAGAGAAATCCACCAGAGAGATGTCCCAGTCCTCTGTATTCCCAGGACTGTCCAGAGGAAACGCAGAATGTCCCACTGGATCATCAGGTAGGTGAAGCTGAGATTTCTACAAACGCTTTATAGACTGATGTAATGAAGCTTTCCACTGACCTCCTCCAGTAGTAGTAGAATATGCTCTATTGCATCTTGTTGTCTACAGTTGGTTTCTGGTGTCATAAAAGATTGTAGTAAACATCCTCCTGTTTTGACATTCACTTGGCAACTGAGATTCAATGTGAGTGAATGTAAAGTTTTGCATTGCTTTTTCAATTTTCTAAATTTGAATTTCATCACTTTTAAGATACCTTGTGATACCTCATAAAATAGTTGTTAACATTCACCATATGTCTACTTTATGTTGGCCTCATTTTGTTACAGTTATTTCCCTGGCACCTCCACAGCTGCA
The DNA here is from genome assembly GCF_014858855.1 of Bufo gargarizans. Classification (NCBI taxonomy): domain Eukaryota; kingdom Metazoa; phylum Chordata; class Amphibia; order Anura; family Bufonidae; genus Bufo; species Bufo gargarizans. The sequence continues at coordinate 529,241,045 of NC_058083.1, read as the reverse complement.
CTCTCAGGAGGATTCTCCCACTTTTAAAGGACAGGACACAACATAGAAGCCACAGATAAAAAGCCTCTTCCCCTTTCACGATCAGTGGGGGGGGGGGGGGGGGGAAACTCCACACTGAACAAAGGGGGAAAGGGGAACAGTAACTGGGCCAGGACACTAGGGAAGAAACAGGTCACCTCCTAAACAACCCCTTATCCGGGCCCTAACTACCAATCAATATGAATAGACCTTGAAGGTAGGAATATTCATATGCAGGATACCTAGGCCCTTATTTCCCTATAAGGCCCTGGAATAAGGTTAGGACCAGAGACAACCCATTCCTCCACAGATGGATGAATGGAAGTCTCTGTCTCAGGCCCAGATACAAACAACAGGGAATATAACAAACACAAACAAATGCGACACTTAACTTCTGTAGAGATGGACGAGCAGGAACATCAGAGACGACCTCACACCAGCTCAGCCAAACCCAAAGGAAGCAATCTACCGCATAGTCAGAAGGGTGGGGTCAGACTATAAAGGGTAGAAGTGATGACCACTTAGCAACAGCTGAGAAAAAGGAAAGTGGTCATTAACCCTATCAACACTGAATCAAGAGAAATCAAGAAGGCTGTTAGATTCCTCCACACTCAGCCAGTCTCTTTGATCTCCTGTCATCAGTCACCTGAAGGACCGTGACATCCCGATTATCTGCTTCAGTTTGTTTCCTATTCCTTAGGGATGCATGGAAGCCTTCCTGCCAGGATTCTTTAGCAATAGTCGCTCAGCCTGTCTTCTTCCCCAGCTAGGCTGGGAGGGCTGAGTAGAGTACAGGGGCTTCCGGAGGAGTTTGCACTCCTCTTCCTTGTACTGGGCTTGATTCCTTCTGAGAAGGCAGCCCTGGGATTTGATAGAAGGGATTGGCTGGTGTGTCTGCTGCCTTAGCAGATTGGGACTTCCTACGGACAAGGGAATCCCATTTTCTTTTGGGGAAAATGCAGTCACATGATATTACACGCTGGAGCTACACAAGTCCCGGAAATAGGGTGTTGCAGGGCGGCTTGGCTGCGTTTTTAACAGTTGGAGTGTTGCTATCCACAGCGATGTCCGCACCAAGTGATTTCTCAGAACCTCCCTGCAAGATCCTTGCAGAGTTTTCAGCCTAGTAAGTGTCCTCCCTATGGGGAAGTAAATGTTTTAGCTCATATGATGTTATGCTTGAAGAGGGTCTGTCTCCTCTGTTATTCTAGCAGTGCGAGTCACTTTTTCTGGACATAGGGTAACCCCCCCACCTTTGACCCTTAGTATAACAGTAGTGGGGCCCTCCTTCCAGATGGATTTTTGAGGCGTTTTTAATACCATTCCATTGCAATTTTCTCCAAAGCCTCTGGTAGTGAGAAGTAAAAAAGTGTGCAAATTGCAAGAAGGCCTTATCTCCTCTGTGTACATATTGTGCAGAAAAAGTAGAGAAGGGAGAGTCTTTTTCCTTTTTGAATAGCATGCAGACCCTCATTAGAGATGAAGTAAATTTGCAATTGATCTTAGACTAACCTTGTGACAAACTCCCCTCTTTTGAGGTTGCCACGAGTGCTTGGAGAGGACTACTTGCCAGCCTCTTACCATGTGATTACGGTCCCATGTTGTATGCACCGGTTTTATGCAATAGCGGCATAGTTATATAAGTTCATGTATTTTTCTGTCTTTGGAATTTTATTGTATGTTATGTGAGGGTACCCAGATAGCTAATTTTAGTGTATTCGTGTAGTCTGAGTGCTATTCACCTAATAATATGCACTCAGACTTGAGCTATCTGGGGATATGTTAAATGTCTGTGTTTACTGTAAGGGTTGTGACATTGTATGTTTAAATGGTGATTTCTGTCCTGTTGTCCCCACATGTGTATTGGCGATTTCCCTTTGTCCTGAGAGATAATTGAATTGCTCCTCGGGTGTCTCCAGGGCAGAGAGGAGGAAACCATGATGCATTGTGGGGATGTATTGTGTCTGTGTATCCTGAATTGCTGCATATCTGTCCTGTGTCACAGTCTTCCATCTGGTCCCCTAGGGAAGTGTCCACCAGATGGGGACCTGCATAAATACGGGCGGGTAGCCCTCAATAAAGAGTTCCTGTTTTACCCTTTACCATGTTGAGGCTGGTGTTTGGGTAACTGATCGACACTGGGGGATTGCTATATGCTGGAGATTTGCTATACTCCCCTGGCATAACTACTAGCTCTTGTAAGAGCTGTTACTGCTCTCTGGATGTAGGAGAGGTTCACCCACTGGAGCCTGGAGCCTAGTCGTTGGTCCAGGGTGGGTATGAGACGGTGAGACCTCAACCAAGCTTTGGCGGTTTGTGGGGTCTGCAGCACTTACGGTGTCAAGTGGAGTGCTTGGAGTCCTCGGGAAGCACTAGGAACATCATTCGACGGAGGTACCCAGTCGGGGTGCCAGGAGATCCGTTACAAACCTCTTCCTCCCCTCGCCCTTCTATGTGCAAATTCTAATCAGGACTAGATAAAGGGGAGTCGGCTATACATTTGGAGCTAAATAACAGGGACTTCCTCTTGGAAGAGGACTCTGATTCATCTGAAGATGGCTTGGGTCAGACCACTATGAAGCTGGAAGAGATAAAGGAACCACAATCCATTCAGGACCAGATGTTTCAGAAGAGAATCTTCCCTATCCATAGTAATGTAAAAAAAAACATATTTCTAAAGAATGGAAGCATCCAGATGGGAGATCCAGCATTTTCAGCGTACTCAAGAGGAAATACCAGTTTGCTGAAGAATACTCGGATGTAGGAAAAATCCCCAAAAATTGACACCACGGTAGACTGTATATCAAAAAAGTCTTCATTACTCTTTGTAATATATGGGCCTTTTAAGGGACCACATGAATATAAAATTTAAGGTTCTCCTAAAGTAGGCATGCAAAACTAATACTGGTATGTTCCAGCCAGAGATAGCTGCTACATGCACGGGCAGATCCCTTTCTCTTTGGATAGATTAACTGGTAAATGACTTAGTGACTGAAACCCTAAGAGAAGAGATCCTGTCTTCATTGCCGGTTTCAAAGCCAGCTTAGATTTTTGGGCAGATGCCTTGGCGGACCTTGTAAGACTCTCAGCAAGGTCAGCAGTCTTATCCAATGCCACATGTAGAGGAGTCTACTGGACAGGGGACGCATGCTCTAAGAGCAAGTTGTGCTCCATAACCTGTGTGAGGGACAGGTTGTTTCAGCTCAGCACTAGATGACATCTTGGAAAAAGCATCTGCAAAGAAGAAACGTTTTACTTCCGGGTCCAGTTTTTTTTTTCTTTCTCGGCATCGTTCCTTTTGAAAACCAGCAAAGAATAGACAAGATCAAGAAAGGGAGGATGGGTCTGGGAAGTGGCAGTAATCCAAAGGAAAGGGTAAAGGATTTTTGTTTAATTCTGATTATGCCACCAAAAAAAACTAAATGACGCCAGCTGTGAGATAGAGGGCAAGATTTTTTTTATCAAGCTTGGGAATGCAAGATAAGAGTCTGCCTCCCCTCCTCCCAAAAACATCTGGCGCTGAAGACGGAAATTTCTTCACTCGTGGAGAAAGAAGTACTCACTCCAGTCCCTCTGTCTCAACAACAGGCTTCTACTCGCCAATCCTTCTGATAAAAAAAAAAGAATGACTGGCTCTGTCAGAACATTTTATCAGCTTAAGATCTCTTAACAGATATGTCCCCTACAAAAGATTCAAGATGGAGACTATAAAATCTACCAAGACTGATTTGTGGCGACCCTGGACCCAACGGACGCCTATTATCATGTTACCATGCACAAGGGTTACCAAAAGTTCCTGAGGATCGCGCTGTTCATAAAAGGGGGTCTTTGCCTCTTCCAATTTCAAGCTCTACCATTTGGACTATCAGCTGCGCCAAGAGTTTTTACGAACATCATGGCAGAGATCTCCAGTCATCTTCACCTAAAAACCCTTTTAATGTTTTACTCGACTTTCTGGTATTGCACATTTTGAGTTACTATATCTTACTGAAGAGGGTGTTGAACTTAAATCAACCTGATATGCCATCTCTTGCAATCGGCAGAGGTATGTCAACTAGAGGTCACTGTGTCTTTCAATAGTGCAGATTCAGTTCTCATCCATAGAGGAAGTCAGCAACAAGTAAAACACTCCGAACATGTGGATTGTTTTTGGTGGAATTTTCAAAGGTAAGGATATTTTTTCAGTATATTATAGTTTCAGAGGTTTTGATGAACAGAATTATATAACTTTATACAACAAAAATAAGTCTAATAAGGGTAAAATAATTTTGGAAAAACATACGTTACCAAACTGTCTAATTGTCTCTTTAGGGTAAAGGTGTGTATGCTGCACTAATGTAATTAGAATTAACTTCTTGCTGTGAAATAAAAATCTCAATCTCAAAAATATCAGTGTGATTGTACTACTAAATACTGTAAATGTAGTAAATCTAGAATAAATATGTGTACTAGTAACAAACTGACATGTTAGATATTAACCTATTACTAGACATGTTACAGATAACTAATAACACTTCACGGTTTGTAAATTTTGTGTGTTTTGTTTTACAAATAATAGATGGACACTAAAACATTTTATGGTGCAAGACCACGGACTGTCCTGGCCCTCATACCATAAAACCCTCAAGAATCTCGTGTTGATTTCAGTGATGATGATAATGACCAAATAGAGGATCCTGATTATCTGCCCACACAAGCAGAGGAACATCTTATAACTCCATGGATGATGAGAACATTGCCTCAACAAGTTAATCTTCTGAACCACCACCCCGTAAGATAAAGACAAAATGGAAAAACTCCCTACAAACTGTTTCCGTAGAGGAGCCACAGAACACCAGTAACCTTACTTCACCCACAAGCCTAAACAAAGGCAGGGAGAAAATCTGGAAACAAGAAGACATTGAGGCATTCCAGGTTCCTGATTCACGATTTGAGCCCCCTGATGCTGTAAAGACACTCTTCACTGACAAGATGATTGAACATATTGCTCAACTATACTCTTCACTGACAAGATGATTGAACTATATTGCTCATCTATACTCTGACCGAGAGTTGGGGGATCCAATCGGGACTAGTCCACAAGAGATTGAAGATTTCTTGGCAATATTACTTTTCATGGGTGTTTTCAATTTCCCATCTATAGAACACTAGTGGCACCTTGAGTCACATTTCAGCATTATAGCTGATATCAGGCCAAGGAGAAAATTCAGGCTGTTACGTCGGTTCATTCATTTCAACTATAATCAGCAGTGGAACGACCGTCCAGATCGATTTTTCAAAATCCGCCAGCGTTGTGCAAAACCATGACGCAACCAAGCCTGTCAGTTGTCTTCTGTGACAACTGCTTCACCAGCTTCAAGTTGATCCAGAACCTGAATGTAAACTTGGGTGTCAAATGCATTTGCACTGTCCAATCAAGCGCATCAGAGGAACACCCTTGAAGACCAAAAGCTCAGAAAGAAAGGACATGAAGCTTTTGATAACAGTCTTCTGATGGGTTGATTGCAGTAAAATGGTTTGACAACAAATGTGTCAGCCTTCTGAGCAATGCCTGTGGGATCACCCTTCTTTCCACTGTCAAACGGTGGAACAAAGTTGACAAGACAAAGATTGTTGTCCCTTGCCCATCACTTATTTATGCCTACAATGAAGATATGAGAGGCATTGATCTTTCGGACATGCTGGTACACATGTACAAGACTCCTGCCAAGTCAAGACGACTTAAACTCCTGGCTGGTCTAGAGACACTGTAGGGTACTGAATGAGAAACCAATGCCTCTGAAAAGGTTCTGCTTGTTAGTTGCCCATGCTTTGAAGCAAGTCAACAAGACAGCATCCAAGGTTGGTCGACCAGCATCCTCCTCTCCAACACCGATGTCTCAGAAGAAACATCCCACAACCCTCGCAACCACAACCAGATGTGCGTTATGACAACTGTGGACACATGCCACTTCACAGTGTCAAGCGGGGGTGGTGCAACTACTGTCTAAAGGGTGTGTAAAAATGAAAATGTTAGAAATGCTAAGTTTTCTTGTGTCTGAATGCAAACCAGCAACGCTTCGTAGGATACCACAAGAAATAAATTTGATTCAATGCTGAAAAACTAGTTGCACCACAACACAGATAAGTAAATCTGTCTAAAAAGTCACAAAAACAATTATATCCTGATGGTACTGCAAAGATGTTGAGAAGAAACACTACTTTCAACGACCCTCACAACCAGATGTGCGTTATGACAACTGTGGACATGTGCCACGCCACACTGTTTTCTTGGTGTGTAAATCTGTCTAAAACGTTTACAAAGTTAGCATGTTATGGCAATAGTTTTTTTTTGTATTTGTGGTTTATGTTCTGATTTTGCCACAAAGTGCCATCTCAACCGTTTGGTAGAGGTATATATTTTAAAAACTGTGGGGGGTTTTAAAAAAAAATATATTATTGCCCCAAACAAAAAAAAATAAAAAATTTGCCATTGCTTTTTTTCTTGGTGATGACATCCCATATCTGGAAGATTTTTTGATGGCATCTGCCTCGATGGACTTGTTAACCAGTCAGATACAGAATGTACTAAAAGTTCGATCTCCTTTAGGATAGCTGGTAGATCTAGGAAAGTCCAAACTTTCCATGAGTCATTAGAAGATATTTTTAGGAGGTCCTATGGATTCTCATCTGCAATGAACAGGATTCCTTGGTCAGAAAAATGTATCCTTCCAGCATGCCAGGATGGCATCCATAAGAGACATCCTAACAATTTGGGCCTGCAAACTTCCAGCATTCCCTCGGTCAGGCTCATTCAGGGGGGCTTCAGACCTTCCTGTTGTCATCATGGGACAAAAATAGTCCTCCGTTGACAAGAAAGTAAAGGTTCCAAACCATGTGAAAATCTCTCTCTTAGCTGTTGAGAGGAAATGGAGCACTCTTATACTCAACCTATTTGCTACAAGACAGAACAGGCAACTCCTAGCTTTTCACTCTCTGTCAGCACAGGGCAGGTGGATGCTCTTTCTCTTCCTTGGCCGAAGGGTCTACTCTATGGCCCCCTCCCCTTTTGCCTCTGAGAGTACTAATGAAAGTGTGGCAAGAAGGAGCACAAGTAATCCTGATAGCCCCCTATTGGCACAAAAGAGCCTGGTTTCCTCTCCTCTTGAAACTGCCGACAGGGGAATTCTGGACTCTCCTGGCGACTGCTAACCTCCTAAGCCAGGGACCAGTTTTTCATCCAAATAGTCCTCAGTTGCAGCTGACAGCATGTTAGCTGAACTGGTCATATTGAAGGAAAGGGTGTTCTCGGATCAAGTAATTTTCACCTTGTTGCACAGCAGGAAAGAGGTAATATCAAAAATGTACCATAGAGTGTGGAAAACCTTCTTTTCTTTTGTCGCCGGCAGATAAGATCCCTTTAAACCACCTGACTTGCTGGTCATCCTGGATTTCCTACAAGCAAGGTTGGATAAAGGTCCGAAGACCAGTACTCATAAGGTGGAGATGACCACCTTAAGTGCCTTCATGGAGGTTAAACTACAGATTTTAGCATAATTAAACGATTCGTATAAGGAGCTGGTAGACTATGTCCCTTCGTTCGATTGCTCTTTAGGGTTTATTTTTGATTTTCTCAGTTCTCATCGATCTGCCATTTGAACCTATATCAGAAATCTCTCTCAGATTGCTCATTTACAGAACTAAATTTTTATTGGCTTTTTCATGCAAACCACCATATCTTATCATCTGGGAAGTCAGATTCAGCCTTAGACACTCTCTCTAGCATTTCTCCCTAAGGTAGTGTCAAAATTCTATTGCCAACAGGAAGTTCAGCTGCCGTCCTTCTGCTCTTCGCACACTTCAGAGTTGGACCATCGATTTCATAATCTTTATGTTCGTAGGTGTTTTCTGTCTTACATTTAGGCTATGGAAGAATTTAGAAACTCAGACCATCTTCTTCTACAATATCAGGGTAAAAATGAAGGACTTTCAGCTAGCAAAGTTACAATTGCCCAGTGGATTACACTGGATATTTCCTTGTGTTATCAGGAGAAACAAATATCTCCTCTAGCAGGCCCAAAAGATCATTCTACAAGAGCGATTTCAGCCTCCTGGGTTGAGGACGCATCTGCATTAAAAGAGATCTATCAACTGCAAACTTTGGCAGCAAAGTTATCTCTGTAGCTGTCCCTCCTTAATTGATTACTCTGTTAGACCTCCTTAAAGTGCCATTGTGGAGATGCCCGGAGAAGATGATAATTACACTTATCGGTAACTGGATTTCCCATTAACCTTCACAACAGCACTGGGTATTCCCACCTGGTTGTAATTTCTTTGTACTAAAATTATTTTTGCTATTGGTAAATATAAATTAATTGCATTACTATGTCATTAACTAAAACAGGTAAGGGGGATGAGGCTTTTTATCTGTGGCTTCTGCGTTGTTTCCTGTCCTTTTGAGAGGCAGGAAAATCCTAATGAGAGTGCCATTGTGGAGGTTAAGGAGAAATCCAATTATCGGTAAGTGTAATTATCTTTTGTTTGTTTTTTTGGACGTTAGAAGGCTTAAAATTTTAGAAGGAATTTTTAAAATTTTCAAGAAGATGCTGTATGGACACACAGCAGGGCTCAGGAGGGAAGGAGCACTGTATAGCTTTTGGAGCGCAGATTATGCTGAAATGGTTTTCAGGTGCTATTTTGAATTTCATGAGGCCCTGAGGTCCCCCCACAGTAAAAACCCCCAAAAAGTGACTCCATTTTGGAAGCGATATCCCCTTTTAGCAAATTTTTCAATTGGTCTAGTAAATACTTAGGCCCCACAGGTGTTTTCCAGAAATGAATGTGTGGTGGAAGGGGAAAAATTAAAACTGCAAATTTTCCACAGAAATGCCATTCTTCTGCTTAATATGTTGTACCCAATTTGTGCCACTGTAAAAAGTCAGTGTTCTAATTATTATACAGTGTTTCCTGATTGTAGAAACACTCTACGTGTGGCCCTAAACTGTTTATACGACACGGTTTAGGAGTAAAAGAGCACCATGTGCATTTGAGGCCTAATTTACCGATTTACAAAGTATTGGCTGCAGAAGCTGTGATGTGAAATAAAAAAGAGCCTCTAAGAAATTACCCCTTTTTTGAAACCACACCCACAATGAGGTTTTCAAGAGGTGTAGTGAACACCCCATGGGCATTTCTTAGAATTTCAGAAACACTTGACTGTGAAAATGAAAAATTACATTTTTAGCCCCATCATTTTTCATTTTCACAAGGGGCTACAGAAGAAAAAGTACCCCAAAATATATTACCCATCTTTCCCTGAATATGGTAACACCCTATATGTGCTTGTAAAACTGTAAGGGTGCCCCGCAGGACTCAGGAGTGAAGATGCCCCATATAGATTTAGGAGGACAGATTTAGCTAAAACGGTTTTCAGGTGCTATGTGGCATTTGAAAGGTCAGCCCTTCCCATGTGTATATTGTAGATCGGGATGCAGTCTGGCTTGGGGGTAGTGAGTGGTACTTGTACAGGGGCAGGGGAGCTGGTGTTACTGTGAACTTTGGTCAGTATAAGGACATCCATCTTATCCTTGTAATTAACCACTAATATGTTCTCATTGAGGAGAGTCCTGCTGTTGCCCATTCTGAGTGGTTGTCCAAGCAGTGATCTAGGGAGGCCTCTCTAGGTACTTAAACAGGGTTACACTGTGTAATAGTTATCCACATAAAGGTAGTAACCCTGATCCTGCAGTGGGTGCACTAAGGGCCACACTGTTTTTCCGCTTACTCCTAGGGCGGCGGCATTCTGAAGGTTCAGTCTGGCTGTCCTTTCCATCATAAACCCGGAGCCATCTGGGTGCACTCATAGGTACTTTCGCAAAGCTTGTACATTTTAATACCATACCTTACCCTTTTGCTAAGCAGGTATTGGCAGAATCTTACCATCCCTTTAACAATTGTAAGTGACTTGTCTACATAGATGTTTTTTCGGGGATGTACACACCAGCAAACTTGATGCTAAAGTGGTGGAGGACTCGCCCGATTTTAAATAAACGGTCAAATCTCGGGTCATCTTAGGGCGGGCATTGTGCATTATCATTGTAATGTTAAAATTTCAGAATCCATTCAAACTAATTCCGGATCAGGGCCATAATGTCAATAGGAGTCTGGTACATAACATCTGCACTCCAACTCTGCATTATCCGTGACTCTTTTACAAGGCCGATATTCATCACAATCCCCCAAAACGACATAAATTCGTCTGCGAGTAATAAATTGGTGGGCATATTTATTTATTACATTTACAAAATCTTCAGAGAAAAAGATTTGGAAAAAAATACATTTCTGTGAAGCGCACCATGTCAACCAGGATTCCTGAGCTGCCCACAAAATCCGGAATCTGAGGCTGATCATCTTTAGGGGGTGGGATCCATATGGGATCACTCTGGGAGGCGGCCTCAGCAGCTGTCCTTCTTGAGGGAGCTTCATCACTGGATGATGATGAGGAGGAGGAGTAGAGAAATTCGGGATCCTCTTCTCCCTTGCTGGCAGACTCTGTATCAGAGGTAATAATGGCTTATGCCTCCTCAGCTAAATCCAATCTTTGGAACGTTTTATATTTTCATTGGGTGGGTGTAATGTGCGCGATTTTATATATTGACGGAGGGGGGGGGGGGTGTATGTAGTGATTTCACATGTAAAGGGGCTTGTAATAAATTTGAAGTAGAGAAAGAAAAAAAAAGAAAAAATGAAGCTGAAAATGTATTTTAAAGAGATCAGCAATCAGAGTGGTACAACCTCTCAACCTGGACCCGTCACTGGGACGGTAGCCATCTTAGCCGAGCCTACATGTACAGCACCGGCTGCGAAGGGTTGTAACAGTCACTAATTCATTCATCAATACAGAATCTTACTACTTTTGCAAAACATTATTACCTCCTAATCTAGAATCGGGTCACCACAAAGGACAAGAGCAAGTGGATATTAGGTTCAGTTTCCAGCAGCAATGACAGGCTCCTTACTAATGATAATAAATGTACCTATGTAAGAACTGGAGGTGATGAGCACAGAGTCTTCTCCAGGATAGGATCAGGTCATTTCATGCAGAAACCTTTCTGTTGATGTGTAAAATACTTGTCTGAATGTTGATCCTGTCTGATCATCACGTGAGGAGATCCTTCTCCTTTAGGACAGATTTTTGGGGTTTGATCTTCACCTGGATATAAGATAAACTAGCAGTGGAGTATAGTTTTCTTTTTTTTTTCTAACGTCTTTAATCTTGCAGGAATTTATTGATGGAACAGCAAGTGAACTCGAAGAACCCATATCAGTGTCCATAATTGGTAAGAAACTGTCATAAATGCTATTTCAATGTAAATGTCTTCTATGGAAGAGTGATGTGTGCATGCTCTGTGACCTGTGCAGAGATCACTGTGCAGGGAGGGAGAGGTGATGAGCTGTCATCACCATCACATGAAAATGCAACAAAATATCAGGAGGCTCAGCCTTGAGAGTTTTGCTGCTATAGGCACACCACTATTGTATACCAAAAAAGTCCTTTTTGAGTCAGAGTGCTGCAATTGTCCATATTCCCAAATATATGATATAACTGTTTATGGCTCTTTTACACTTGCGTTGTTCTGTTCCGGCATAGAGTTCCGTCGTCGGGGCTCTATGCCGGAAGAATCCTGATCAGGATTATCCTAATGCATTCTGAATGGAGAGAAATCCGTTCAGGATGCATCAGGATGTCTTCAGTTCCGGACCGGAACGTTTTTTGGCCGGAGAAAATACCGCAGCATGCTGCGCTTTTTGCTCCGGCCAAAAATCCTGAACACTTGCCGCAAGGCCGGATCCGGAATTAATGCCCATTGAAAGGCATTAATCCGGATCCGGCCTTAAGCTAAATGTCGTTTCGGCGCATTACCGGATCCGACGTTTAGCTTTTTCTGAATGGTTACCATGGCTGCCAGGACGCTAAAGTCCTGTTTGCCATGGTAAAGTGTAGTGGGGAGCGGGGGAGCAGTATACTTACCGTGTCGTGCGCATGGATCACGTCATCCATGCGCATGGGGCGCTCTGACGTCATTCTGGAGCGCCCCGGGAGCCGCATGGACGGTCAGTATACTGCTCCCCCGCTCCCCACTACTACTATGGCAACCAGGACTTTAATAGCGTCCTGGCTGCCATAGTAACACTGAACGCATTTTGAAGACTGATCCGTCTTCAAATGCTTTCAGTTCACTTGCGTTTTTCCGGATCCGGCGTGTAATTCCGGCAAATGGAGTACACGACGGATCCGGACAACACAAGTGTGAAAGAGCCCTTAGTCAGGTTGGGGCCGATACCTAAAGATGAAGGGTAAATAGCCAGTTCCATGTAAATTCCCTATCATTTTAGGATGAGTGCTGAACTATGATAGTATCCTTCAGAGAGACTTGGATTTTCTTCTTGATGAGGAACTAGTCAGTAATCATTATCTAAAAGCTGCAGTAACTTTTTGATATTTTTTTTTTTACTTGGTCCAAGTTTGTTGCATTTTCTTTTTACAGTGTATGACAGTATTTTATGTAATATTTTATTTAAAGGAAACTTGTCTGATGGAAATTATCACCCAACTCAAAATAGAGAATGTTAGCACCAGAACTTAATATGAAACCGTTCTTACATCCCAGTGGAAGCGATCCGGACTCCTCTTCCTCCTCGAATGTCCACAATAAGTAATAGAGCCAGAATCCATCCATATTCAGGGTCCAGAATATCCTTTATTATGCCATAGCAGGTATACAGTAATCAGCGACGCTTCAACCCATAGTTACAGACTGGTCTTTATCAAGCCCACAGGTGAATTATACCCAGCGTTTATTTAAATCCACCTCCACCAATCACGTACAATAACCCATTATCCAATGATAATTGTCTACAACATGATCCATAATAATGCCCCCACAGTACCCCCAGTAGTAATAATACCACCACAGAGCTCCCTGTAGATATAAGCCCCTCCTTAATGCCCTCAGTAGTAATAAGGCCCCCAATAGAGACACAGTAGTTATATTGACACCTGCAGTTTCCACTGTATTTATAATGCCCCCGCAGACCCCCCTGTAGTAGTTATCCTTCCTTTATTGCCCCTAGAAATTATAATGACCCAGCTCCTCCAACATACTGTCCCATGTAAATAACATCACAACCCCTCCCTTCAGCCCCAACATACAGTCCTGTGTAAGAAACCATGCCCTCCCTTCAGCCCCAACATACAGTTCCGTGTAAGAAACCATGCCCTCCCTTCAGCCCCAACATACAGTCCTGTGTAAGAAACCATGCCCTCCTTTCAGCCCCAACATACAGTCCTGTGTAAGAAACCATGCCCTTCTTTCAGCCCCAACATACAGTCCTGTGTACAAACCATGCCCTCCTTACAGCCCCAAAATACAGTCCTGTGTACGAAACCATGCCCTCCCTTCAGCCCCAACATACAGTCCTGTGTAAGAAACCATGCCCTCCTTTCAGCCCCAACATACAGTTCCGTGTAAGAAACCATGCCCTCCCTTCAGCTACAACATACAGTCCTGTATAAGAAACCATGCCCTCCTTTCAGCCCCAAAATACAGTCCTGTGTACGAAACCATGCCCTCCCTTCAGCCCCAACATACAGTCCTGTGTAAGAAACCATGCCCTCCCTTCAGCCCCAACATACAGTCCTGTGTAAGAAACCATGCCCTCCCTTCAGCCCCAACATACAGTTCCGTGTAAGAAACCATGCCCTCCTTTCAGCCCCAACATACAGTCCTGTGTAAGAAACCATGCCCTCCTTTCAGCCCCAAAATACAGTCCTGTGTAAGAAACCATGCCCTCCTTTCAGCCCCAACATACAGTCCTGTGTACGAAACCATGCCCTCCTTTCAGCCCCCTACAACGTGCAGTCCCTTGTACTATAAAAAGCATTGCTGTCCTCCCTCTAGCCCCTTTCAGAGTACAGTCCCATGTAAATATTCAAAAAAGAAAAAGTAGAATCTAGCTTCCCATAAAAGAAAAAGCTTTATTTCCTTGTATAAAAATATCCAGACATCATGTACAAAACTTGTCTACGCGTTTCAGACCTTAGAAATAGTATGTCATGATGAAGGACCGCTATTTCTAAGCTCTGAAACGCGTGTTGATGTCTGGATATTTTTATACAAGGAAATAAAGCTTTTTCTTTTATGAGAAGCTGGATTCTACTTTTTCTTTTTGAATATTCACATGGTCGTGTCCGGGACTTCCTCGTTGCCTCACAGAGAAAGCTCACAGGTGAGCGCTGCAGTTGGTGTTTTTGCATTGAGTCCCATGTAAATAACATCACTGACCTCCCCTCAACCCTTTCCAACATACATCCCATGTAAAGATCATCACTCCGTCCCTCAAACATACAGTGCCATGTAAATAACATCACTCCCTCCAGCCCCCTCCAACGTACAGTGATGGTATACGCAAGTGGTGTGTACATGTTCATGATGCATTTTCTTCCACTCATGATATCTATTATATACATTTTTGAGGGATCTGTTGAATTTATGGAGCTTTAGTTGTCTGTTCACATTGGAACGTATTATACTAAATGGTCTGGATAGAAACATCTGCCACCATTTCTACAAGTTTTATGGGAGTTTTGAAAATAACTTATTATTTTCTATGATCTTTTTATGCTTTTGTACATGTGATTTACTTACTGAAATTGTACATTATCCTATTTTCTAACATCTCCTATTTTTACTTTATGTTTCCTGGCTTGCTATTGTCTCAACAAAGCTTGATTGATTAATAAAAAAATATATATTTGCTTTGGGAAAATACAAAAATGTTGTTTCATTTTGCAGGTGAAGACGGGATGAGTGTCTCCCATGAATATCTCCGTACATCTTTATATGATGAAGAAGAAGATAACAATACCACAGAAGCTAATTCAGTATCTCCTAATGCACCCTCAGTCCATGACAGTGAAGATCTATTCACCGATACCGCTGGTCACGAGATTGTCAGAACAAGAATTAAACAGGAACATGAGGAAATATTTACATGTGAGAAACAGTTTAGAGAGGACTCTTATCTTTCTGTGCTTGAGAGAAATCACGGAGATACAAGGTCATTGTGCTCTGAATGCGGGAAATATTTTATGCCGAATGTAATTCTAGTTGGAAATCAGAGAACTCACACAGGGGAGAAGCCATATTCGTGTTCAGAATGTGGGAAATGTTTTATTCAGAAATCGCATCTTATGAGCCATCTAAAAATCCACACAGGGGACAAGCCACATTCATGTGTAGAATGTGGGAAATCTTTTCATCGGAAATCACATCTTGTGAGCCATCTAAGAACTCACACAGGGGAGAAGCCATATCCATGTTTAGAATGTGGGAGATCGTTTAGTCAGAAATTGTCCCTTGGTAGACATCAGAAAACTCACACAGGGGAGAAGCCATTTCCATGTACAGAATGCGAGAAATGTTTTAGTCATGAAACACAGCTCATTAGACATTTAAGAGTTCACACAGGGGAGAAGCCGTATTCATGTTCAGTATGTGGGAAATGTTTCACCTGTCAATCGAGTTTCATTCGGCATCGTAGAATTCACTCACGGCAGAAGTCATTTTAATGTTTAGATTGTAGTAAATGTGACAGATTGTGAGCATTATTGCAGGATTAGCGGCCTAATAATGCCTACTGATGTATAACTTAACCCTTTAAGAATTTGTGTCAAAAGTACTCAAAAGATCAGCACTAAACTATTGCCATGTTCTTATCCCATGGGCACTGGTATTGGGCCAGCAAGAACAGGACTACAGCTGTAATACACAAGTATCATCCAGCTTAAACTGTGATTGGTGATCTGTTTTTTTTAACTCCCTGTCTGCTGTGATCGCAGCTGATTGATGCATAGAGGGGGGACTCAAAGGGGCAACCCGTTCGACTTCATTCACACTTCATTATGTAAATACTGAAGCAACGCTGTCATCCTGGTGATCAGGAGAACATTTACGATCAGTATATATTTCCTAATAAAGACAAAAAAAGAAAGGCCCCATTCACACGATGGTATTTTTGATCTGCATCTGATCCGCATTTTTGGGGGATTGGATGTGGTTGCTCTTATTTTAAAGGGGCCGGAAAAAATCATATGTCTGTTCTGCAGTCCCCAAAAAAAGATAGAACGTGTCCTATTCTTGTCAATTTTGCAGACAAGAATAGGCATTGTTACAATGGGTCAGCAAAAAAAAATGGATAAAACAGACGTCATCCATATTTTTTGCGGATTTGCGTTTTGCTGACCGCAAAATACATATGGCCATGTGAATGTACTCTTAAATTATCACATGGAAGGAGAATTTCTTTAACAGAACTTTGGACAATATTGAATATTAGGTATGGACCTAAATATATATAACTGTCCCTATATATTGTAGAACCGCTTCTGACTGTCTCCCTGCCGTCTACGCTTACTGTCAGTAGTGAACGCTGACTGCCCGCTCTCCTGCATCTCCCGGTGGCTAGCTAGTTATCCACTGGAATACAGAAAATCATAGACTGTCAGCGTGGCACTTGCGCCTGAGATTGTAAAAATGGCAAGGAGACAACTCAGTTGGTCTTAATTAGAAATGTTTGGCCGTTTCTGAGATACAAGAGTTAACAAGTCAGTCTGTAAGCTGTCCCTTTGTGTTGTCTTTGAATCCCATCATCTGAAGGCTCATGTAGAGTCTTTGATCTCTTTACTTCATAAACACTCATTATAGCTCAATTCTTATCAAACTGGTAAGAATGTGGCTTAAATAAGTATTTTTATGTCATTAGGTGAGAGATAAGTTCTACATTAGCCATCAGCTGACGGGATTCAAAGAAAACACAAAGTGACAGCTTCCAAGCAGACTCCTTTTTAACTTTTGTATCCCAGAAACTACTGAGCATTTTTAATAAAGACCAATTGGAAAAATGATTTGTAGTCCAAAATGAGTATAATGCAATCGTAAAAAAAATGCCTCCAAAGGTGCACATAAGTAATAAGAGCCAGTTTTTTCATAGAAATGTACAAATTCACTTAATAAATTATATTACAAAAACATTCCTTGTCACTTCCCCTACACATTACAAAAAAAAAAATTTAGATGACAGTTACACTTTAAATATCCTTGAAGTTTTGATTTAACATGAAATTTCATTTATGAGTCACTGATTGAGCCTTTCTGTGTTTAGTCACCTGCCATGCTGATTTCTATTGGACAGTCAAGTACAAATTGATGTGCGATGGCTAACCTCTGGCACTCCAGCTGTGGTGAAACTACAACTCCCAGCATGCTCCATTAATTTCTATGGAGTTCTGAGAACAGCAAAGCAAGTATGCATCTTGGAAGTTGTAGTTTTACCACAGCCTAAGGTTAGCCATCACAGTTATAGGGCATGGTCACACGGCATTGTGTGATTTACATGCAGCAAGTTTTTGTACGGTAAAGCCACACGTGGTATAAATTCTGCAGATTTTCTCCACTGGAGTATAGTGCGCCAAATACTACATCATTTACAGTAGAAGTCAATGAGATTTCTCATCCTTGCACTGTCCACAGTAGAAACAGACTTGCACTGCACGTTTTCAATATGCAGTTTTGCCCTTTTTGGGAATTGTGCTTTGGATATTTTTGTTCAGGATGCTTTATATTGATTTTAGCAAGAAAATGATTAGTTTGTATGTAGAAAAGATGCAGTTATATTCATCTCCTGGCACTGAATTGTGTTGTAGAAATAAAAATGTTGACATGCCAGTTCTTCGTGCGGTTTATGTGCGGGGGAACCACATGAGGATTAGTCCCACTGGTTGTGGATTATCTTCAGGCAAATTATGTGGTCGTACGAAATGTGACAGAAATCTGACGTTTAGCCTCGGATTTCTGGAGTTACACAGGTAAAATGTTGTTAACATGGTTTGTATTATTTATTTTTTGTGACATTGATTCATGTGTAAAAAAAAATTGTTCCATATGAACAGTGTCACAGATTCCTATTGATATCAATAGGTGGTGAATTATTCAAGAATTCTATGTTGATTTACAGGCCGTTCACAGAGTTTACTGTATTTTTAGCTCCATAAAACGCACCAAGGATTTAGAGGAAGAAAATAAAAAAAATATATATTTTATTTCATCAGACCTCAGACCAGACCCCCAATCTTCATCCGACCTCAGATCAGACCCCCAATCTTCATCAGACCTCAGATCAGACCCCCAATCTTCATCAGACCTCAGATCAGACCCCCAATCTTCATCAGACCTCAGATCACACCCCCAATCTTCATCAGACCTCAGATCACACCCCCAATCTTCATCAGACCTCAGATCAGACCCCCAATCTTCATCAGACCTCAGATCAGACCCCTAATCTTCATTAGTCCCCCAATCTTCATCAGACCTCAGATCAGACCCCCAATCTTGATTAGTCCCCAATCTTCATCAGACCTCAGATCAGACCCCCAATCTTCATCAGACCTCAGATCAGACCCCCAATCTTCATCAGACCTCAGATCAATCCCCCAAATCAGACCCTAATCCTCATCAGACCTTAGATTAAGCCCCTAATCTTCATCAGACCCCCCAATCCTCATCAGACTACAGAACGGACCCTCATTCTTCATCAGACCCCAATTCCTCTTTAGATCTCAGATCGACCCCTATTCCTCACATCAGACCCCCATCGGACAGTAAATAAATGAACTTATCTCTCTTGCTCTGGACGGTATTGGCAGTCACATATCCAGCGGCTCTTTCTGCACTCGCTGCTTTCTGGTCTTCTCTGGGCACCTCACTGCACTATGTTCTGACACTTAAGAGTGAGGACAGTGCAGCACGGCTTCTATTATGTGTTTTCTATAAAACACATATAGCACTCACAGCATTAAAAACAAAAGTTAGACAGGGTGGTCCACAAAAAAGTGGCCCGCCTCTAGCGATAATATGGCAAGATGAATGAGCAAGTGGATTGTTTTTTTGAATTACCTGCAAGTCAGTAAAGATGCTGAAAGTGGTCCCCGTTCAGGTCTCTGCATCTTCGGGCACGTCGGATTATGTCGGCTGATACGGCTTGCAGCTCTTCAACAGTGATGCTGCAGAAGAAAATATGTCCTGCTTTTGGGGCAACATGCCGCACCTCACGGAACTCACAGGACGGGTTTATAAACTGTTTACTGAGGAGGGAACTGTAAGCAAGGGGTTATGGCCACCACATTCCATAGACTTGTCCAAATGAGATTTTTATCTGTGGGGACATTTAAAACTGAAAATGTTCACTAACAATCCATATCCCCTGCAGGAACCCAATACAGATGGAAGCGCTCATGGCTGGAGAGCCGGGATCTGCAGTCCTGTCACTCAGTTCCCCAAGCTCTATCTCTCCCGCACTGAATGATGAAGCAGGAAAACTTCTCCCTGTTCCTCCATTCAGCCTGCAGGCATGGATCACACTGCCGACCTGTGTGGGAGGAGCCTGCAGCCCGGGAATCTTCCTAAGCCACGCCCACACAGTGCTGCCGAGTGATCTGTGTTTGCGGGGGAGAGAGGACTGTGAGCTTGAACAGCATAAGGTGAGTAGGTACTGTGTTTTGTTTTTTTAACAGAGGGGACATGGAGGGCATTTCTACTACAAAGGGGGCACAGAGGGCATTACTACTACAAAGAGGCCAATGCTACTACAAAGGTGGCACAGAGGGCAATACTACTATGAAGGGGGTACAATGGGCATTGCTACTGTGGAGGTGGCACATGGGCATTATTACTATGGAGGGGGCACAGAGGGAAATACTATAAATAAATACTATAACAGAGCATAACTACTGTGAGGGGGCATAACTTTTATGAGGGCACAGAGTGGGCTACTATGAAGAGGTCATTACTCCTGTGAAGGGGGTGGGCATAACTGTTATGGGGCACTGAGTGGGCATTATTACTATGAAGCGGGCACAATGGGATTTCAACAGATGTCATTATTACTTTTAGGGGGCACAGTGAGGGCATAATTACTCTAAAGGGAGCACAGAGAGGGCATTACAACTGTGAAGAGGGCACAGATAGAGCATAACTACTGTTAAGGGGGCACAATGAAGGGATATATACTTTAAAGGGGGCACAATGTTTGAAAACTGTGAATGTTGTACAATGCAATGAGGGCAATACTACTGTGAGGAGGTACAATATTTTTTGAGTATCCGCTTGTGGTATATATTTAACATTTTTTACCACATACAGTATGTCAATGTTTGAAGTTAATCAGAATGCTAAAGAACCACAAAAATTCACATAATTTCAAACAGTCAATAAACGATTGCGGACAAAGAACGCACCATAAATGCTTGATTGTGTGTGTGATGCCGTGTAGTCGTACCCTAACAAAAAGCCTTGTGCGACATCACCCTTTGGGTACATAATCCTCATTAAAATAAGCTGTAAAAAAAAAACACAAATTGACCATTTGTAAAGATGGCGTAAGCCTAGGCAGGCTGTCTAGACCTGCACCAGATTTATTATGGGGGCTCAGGCTGGATGATAATTGTGATGCAGAGATAAACACTTTCTTTTCTCTGAGTCTATACCAATTAAAAAAAATGCAATGATGTGGAGGTGCCAACTTCTAATATTTTATTCAGAATAGAACATAAATCACGGAACAAAAGTTTAAACTGAGAAAATGTACCATTTTAAGGTAAAAATATGTTGAATCAGAATTTCATGGTGTCAACAAATCCCCAAAAAGTTGGGACAAGGCCATTTTCACCACTGTGTGGCATCTCCCCTTCTTCTTACAACACTCAACAGACGTCTGGGGACCGAGGAGACCAGTTTCTCAAGTTTAGAAATAGGAATGCTCTCCCATTCTTGTCTAATACAGGCCTCTAACTGTTCAATCGTCTTGGGCCTTCTTTGTTGCACCTTCCTCTTTATGATGCGCCAAATGTTCTCTATAGGTGAAAGATCTGGACTGCAGACTGGCCATTTCAGTACCCGGATCCTTCTCCTACGCAGCCATGATGTTGTGATTGATGCAGAATGTGGTCTGGCATTATCTTGTTGAAAAATGCAGGGTCTTCCCTGAAAGAGATGACATCTGGATGGGAGCAGATGTTGTTCTAGAACCTGAATATATTTTTCTGCATTGATGGTGCCTTTCCAGACATGCAAGCTGCCCATGCCACACGCATTCATGCAACCCCATACCATCAGAGATGCAGGCTTCTGAACTGAGCGCTGATAACAACTTGGGTTGTCCTTGTCCTCTTTGGTCCGGATGACATGGCGTCCCAGATTTCCAAAAAGAACTTTGAATCGTGACTCGTCTGACCACAGAACAGACTTCCATTTTGCCACACTCCATTTTAAATGATCCCTGGCCCAGTGAAAACGCTTCTTCTTTCCACTGTAGAGTTTCAGCTGGCAGCGGCGGATGGCACGGTGGATTGTGTTCACTGACAATGGTTTCTGGAAGTATTCCTGAGCCCATTCTGTGATTTCCTTTACAGTAGCATTCCTGTTTGTGGTGCAGTGTCGTTTAAGGGCCCGGAGATCACGGGCATCCAGTATGGTTTTACGGCCTTGACCCTTACGCACAGAGATTGTTCCAGATTCTCTGAATCTTCGGATGATGTTATGCACAGTTGACGATGATATTGCTGATTTTCTGATATTGCTCCACTATCTTTCTGCGCAACATTGTGGGAATTGGTGATCCTCTACCCATCTTGGCTTCTGAGAGACACTGCCACTCTGAGAAGCTCTTTTATACCCAATCATGTTGCCAATTGACCTAATTAGTGTTAATTGGTCTTCCAGCTCTTCGTTATGCTCAAATTTACTTTTTCCAGCCTCTTATTGCTACTTGTCCCAACTTTTTTGGGATTTGTTGACACCGTGAAAATTTGAATCAACGTATTTTTCCTTTAAAATGATACATTTACTCGGATTAAACGTTTGATCTGTCATCTACGTTCTATTACAAATAAAATATTGACATTTGCCATCTCCACATCATTGCATTCAGTTTTTATTCACAATTTGTTTAGTGTCCCAACTTTTTTGCCCTCATTCTGATATAATAAAATCTGAGACTCTTAGCCACAGAGCTGGTGCAAGGATTTTTACCACCCTAGGCAAAAGCTAATTTTGCCGCCCCCTTGACTCCGCCCATTGACCCACCCTTTTTTGTCGGCCACGCAACATTTTACTAGACCAGCTCATTTTAGATATTCTACAGCAGTCCCCCCTCCCCCCAATCAGCCTTTCGACCAAATAATAAAAAATAGTAAAATAGAACAATTTCCTCTCACTTATATGACTAAGAAGGGCGCCGACGTCTCTGTCTGGTCGGATGAGGCTTTGCAGGCCTTTTCGGCTATTAAGGAGTGTTTTGCGTCTGCTCCCATTCTGGTGCAGCCCGATGTGTCTCAGCCATTCGTGGTGGAGGTTGATGCATCAGAAGTGGGGGTTGGAGCGGTGCTGTCACAGGGTTCATCTCCTGGCAAATGGGTCCCGTGTGCTTTTTTCTCCAAGAAGCTCTCGGTCGCCGAGAAGAATTATGATGTAGGAGATAGAGAGTTGCAGGCCATCAAGTTGGCCTTTGAGGAATGGCGTCACTGGTTGGAGGGGGCGTCTCACCCCGTTACAGTATATACAGATCTTAAGAATTTGGCTTACCTGCAATCTGCCAAGCGTCTGAACCCTAGACAGGCCAGATGGTCACTGTTTTTTACCAGGTTCAATTTTGTGGTTACCTTTCGCCCGGGGGTTAAGAACGTCAAGGCAGATGCCTTGTCTCGCAGCTTTCCTGGGGGAGGTGATTCAGAGGATCCTGCTCCGATTTTGGCTGATGGGGTGGTGGTCTCCGCTCTGTACCCCGAATTGGAGATGGAGCTGTTGGGAGCCCAGGAGGGGGCTCCTGGTTCTTCTCCCCCAGGGAGGTTGTTTGTTCCTGAAGGTGTGCAATACAAGGTATTCAAAGAACATCACAATACTGTCCTTGCTGGACATCCTGGGGGTAAGTCCACCTGTGATCTGGTGTCCCGGAGGTTCTGGTGGCCAGGGTTACGTAAGAGCATTGAGGATTACGTTGCAGCTTGTGAAACCTGTGCTCAGTCAAAGGTTGCTCATACTCGACCGGCTGGTTCACTTCTTCCTTTGTCTATTCCGTCTCGTTCTTGGACGCACTTGTCTATGGACTTTATCACGGATCTGCCGAGTTCCTGCGGGAGAACAGTAATTTTAGTGGTAGTTGACCATTTTAGGGCTCTTTCACACTTGCGTTCTTTTCTTCCGGCATAGAGTTCCGTCGTCGGGGCTCTATGCCGGAAGAATCCTAATCAGTTTTATCCTAATGCATTCTGAATGGAGAGAAAAACGTTCAGGATGCATCAGGATGTCTTCAGTTCAGGACCGGAACGTTTTTTGGCCGGAGAAAATACTGCAGCATGCTGCGCTTTTTGCTCCGGCCAAAAATCCTGAACACTTGCCGCAAGGCCGGATCCGGAATTAATGCCCATTGAAAGGCATTGATCCGGATCCGGCCTGAAGCTAAACGTCGTTTCGGCGCATTGCCGGATCCGACGTTTAGCTTTTTCTGAATGGTTACCATGGCTGCCGGGACGCTAAAGTCCTGGCAGCCATGGTAAAGTGTAGTGGGGAGCGGGGGAGCAGTATACTTACAGTCCGTGCGGCTCCCGGGGCGCTCCAGAGTGACGTCAGGGTGCCCCACGCGCATGGATGACGTGATTGCATGGCACGTCATCCATGCGCATGGGGCGCTCTGACGTCATTCTGGAGCGCCCCAGGAGCCGCACGGACGGTAAGTATACTGCTCCCCCGCTCCCCACTACTACTATGGCAACCAGGACTTTAATAGCGTCCTGGCTGCCATAGTAACACTGAACACATTTTGAAGACTGATCCGTCTTCAAATGCTTTCAGTTCACTTGAGTACACGCCGGATCCGGACAACGCAAGTGTGAAAGAGGCCTTAGTAAAATGGCTCACTTTATATCATTAACTAGTCTGCCTAATGCCAAGACTCTTGCGCAGATTTTTGTTGATAATATTGTGAAATTGCATGGTATTCCTTCGGATGTGGTTTCTGATAGGGGCACGCAGTTTGTCTCCAGGTTTTGGAGGGCGTTCTGCTCTCGGCTTGGCATTCAACTTTCGTTCTCTTCGGCTTTTCATCCGCAGTCGAATGGGCAGACAGAGTGTACTAATCAAAACCTGGAGACCTACTTGAGGTGCTTTGTGGCTGAGAATCAAGAGGACTGGTCCTCATTCTTGTCCCTAGCAGAATTTGCTTTGAATAGCCGTAAGCAGGAGTCCACGGGTAAGTCGCCATTTTTTGGCGCATACGGTTTTCATCCTCAGTTTGGTACTTTTTTTCTGGGACTAGTTCCTCGGGGATGCCAGAGGAGGAGAGATTTTCTTCTGCCTTGTCTTCTATCTGGCGGAGGATCCAAGTGAATTTGGAGAAGATGAGTGAGAGGTATAAGCGAAAGGCTGACAAGAGACGTGTGACTGGTCCGGACCTGTGTGTGGGTGATCTGGTGTGGTTGTCCACTAAAAATATTAAACTGAGAGTGCCATCTTGGAAACTGGGTCCAAGATTTATTGGTCCGTACAAAATATCTGCGGTGATCAATCCAGTAGCGTTTCGGCTGGATCTTCCACAGACTTGGAGGATCCATGATGTGTTCCACAGGACACTGAAAAAATATGTGAAACCGGTGGAACCATCGCCATTGCCCCCTCCTCCTGTTCTGGTCGATGGAAATTTGGGTTCTCGACTCTAGAGTTCTTCGGGGTTCCCTTCAGTACCTGGTACACTGTAGGGGATATGGCCCTGAGGAGAGGATGTGGGTTCCGGCGCTGGATGTCAGTGCCAGCCGACTGGTGAGGGCTTTTCACAGATCCCACCCGGATAATGTTGGTCCGGGGTGTCCGGAGGTCACCCGTAGAAGGGGGGGTACTGTCATGCCCTGCTCTGACTATGTGCGGAGGTCGGCCAGATTAGCAGCACGTGTTTAGTTTTTTGTTTTGTTTTGGAGTCGAGCTAGATCCGCCTTCCTTCAGGTGCACTGGGTGGGGTCATTGGTTTAAATCACTCAATCCCAGTGTTCCGTGCGGGTTATAGAAATCAGTCTGGCCTTGGAAGGAAGGAAGGTTTTCTGTCCCAGCTCTGATAAGTTAAGTGTGGTTTCCCCTTTACAATGCATTACAATACTTCTGTATTTAAAGCATTGGCTGTAAGTGTATTACTCACTGTAATAGATTTACAGCCTGCTTCCTGTGAGATCCAGGGGGCTGGATCTCACAGGCTCTCCCGAAAGGCAGCCACGATGCCTAAGGAAGGCATTGGACTGCCTTCCCTGCCATCGGGTCCCCGTCACAGCAGCGCGGGGACCCGATGGGGAAAGGGGAGGGAGCTCCCTCGCTCCACACACCCCGCACATGCTGTGGTCAGTGCTGACTGTGGCATAGTGAGGGTTAATGTGCCGGCATCGGTGTTTTACACCGATTCCGGCGCATATAGCAGGGGTCCGGCTAATGGCAACAGCCGGTCCCCTGCAGCTGATTGGGCGCACCGTAATAGCACTCGCGCCGTAATAGTACTCGTGCCACAATAGTACTGCGCTGGGCGCCAAGTCGCGTCCCGCTGCACCGTACTATTACGCCGCTGGTCGGGAAGGGGTTAATTAACCTATATGTGTCTAATGTTGTTTAATAAATGAATAGTGCTGCATGCAAAACCAGTAAGAGCAGTGCCTACCAACCTTTTTTCTCATTTTTCTATAAGGATTATTATTATTCCATTGTGGAGCGCTCATTAGTACAGACGTCAACTTCCCCCGACTCCGCTCCTCCATTTGATGGCAACGCTGTGAACACTCGCTGCTCACTGGAAGCTCCCTTCCCCGTTCCTCTGATAGGCTATAGACCAGGCATGTCCAAACTGCGGCCCTCCAGCTGGTGCAAAACTACAACTCCCAGCATGCCCTAATAGCTGTAAGCTACTCAGGCATGCTGGGAGTTGTAGTTTTGCATTAGCTGGAGGGCCGCAGTTTGGACATGCCTGCTATAGACACTAGGCCTGCAGCCTATCAGAGCTATGTGATGCAGGCCTTTTCCGGCATGTGTCATCACGCCTCCTAGAGTAGCCTGCATCGCATAGCTACCAGCTTCATGGAGGTATGTGTTTATTTTTTTCATTTACGCTATGCTGGGGGCCCTATCTTATATACTGGCACACATGGGGGCACTATGGATAAGGGGAGGGGGGAACACCATGGGGGCATCTACTAGGGGCCCTATCTTATATAATGGCACACATTGGGGGCACTATGGAGGGGGAGGAGCACTTTGGGGCCCTATCTTATATACTGGCACACATGGGGACCACAATGGAGAAGGGAGGAGAGGAGCACTATTGGGGCATTACACAGGGGCATTATACTGGCATACATTATGGGGGAACTATGAAGAAGGGGGGAGAGGAGCATTATGGGGGCATTTTATACTAGGACATTATGTCAGAGACAAGGGGAGGAGCACTATGGGGGCACTATATAGGAGTATTTAATACTGGCACAAATTCTAGGGCACTATGGGGACCTTAGCTCATCTGGGGGCACTAAGAGGCTTTTTGGGGCACACAGTAGGGGTGCATCGGCACACATTATGAGGGCACTATGGGGACATTAGCTCTACTGGGGAAACTAAGAGGAGGTATTTTTATACTACCACAGAACAGGGCATTTTTATGTACTAGTGCACATTATAAGGGGACATTTTACTTCTGTCTACGTTATAAAGAGAATTATTACTACTGGGGACATTATGGTGGGCTTTATTACAATTGGGCGACTATGAGGAACATGAATACTAGTATGGGCACTATGGGAGCATTATTACTGTTGGGGGTACTATTACTGCTACGTGCAGTCTGTCAGATAATTACTTAGACTGGTAAAACTTTGGGGAGCGCTATTACTGTGGGGCACCCTGGCACAGTATCAGCTTAGCACAATTATTGTTGGGGAACATTATGTTTACACTACTAGTGGCAGGGACACTATTTCCTGTGTGCAATTATTTTTTTAGGGCACTGTGTGCCAATAATTACTGAAGGCGGTACTATGTGTGTGGTACTAGTATTTTTTAGGGGAACTATTTCTCCAGTATAGTATTGGGGAGCACAGTGGGCACAGTATTGGGGGTGGCAGGATGGGGTGTTCAGAAGGTGGGAGGATGATGGAAAACTAGGAAACTAAGATGTCTGTCGAATTCTGTAAAGACGTGAAATGGTTAAAATAAATCATCATGGAGGTCTGCTCTGAAAGGAGAAGATGAGGAAAGAAAACATCTATATCAGAGGAGACGTCACTGGATATACGAGCTATGTGGCACTGTAAAAGGCTACCTTCACATATGCGTTAGTGATTCACTGGATCCGGCACTGCTGAATGCAAACGGAATGTCCGCCGGCCCCATTAACTATAATGGGGTCTGGCAGAGATCCAGCCACAATCTGCCAAAATGTTGAGAATCAACGAGACACAAACCGCTGCATGCTTTGGTTTGTGTCCGGCCAATTCCTTGCATTCTCTGCCGGATCAGGTGGCAGAGTTGTAGTGCCGCAGGTGTGAATGTAGCCTTACCTTGTATGTTTTGTATAGCTGTATGTAATGTTAGGAGGGAATAGGTTAGGACACTACGCCCCACAACCACACACCCTTTAAGGTGTGGCTTATCTTGGCTGGTAGTTTTTGTCGGGAAAGGTGGCAACCCTAAGTCTAAAGGGTACAAGACTATCCCTAAAAACTACGGCGCCCCGGCTTAAACTGTTCGAAATATTATCAAAATGTTTGCTACCTGTGGAACTGTCAAGAACCTTCTTGGACAAAGTGAAAAGAGGAAACTTCATTACAGAACTGTAGGAAAGTTGGTTTAAAATGTGGCTGATCTGGAGCGATGGTTTTAACCTGTACCATACGCTGCACACTGAAAAAGAGGGCTCTATGGTGAAACGTGGTGGAGGATCCATATTGATGTGGAGCTGCTTTGCTGGCTCTAAGACTGGAGATATTGAATGTGTTACAGGAACAATGAAATCAAAGGATTATCAGAGCATTTTAGAGCATCCGCCACCGATCCGAGCAACTCCGGGGACTGTGATTTGGGATTTTATGCTCAGATTCTTGAATAGGAATAATGGATTCCAGACATTGCCTTATATTTCACAACTCAAATTCCAATCGGATGGTGGCTGGAAATGTCCACTGCTAGAATAAGACTAGTTTTACACTACCTTTAAACTCATCTGGCAGAATGTTCCTCTGGCAGAAGAACAGCCTGACAGAGTTCATCGTATCCACCATAGATGTAAACAGCCTGAACACTGTCAGACCCTGTTGACTATAATTGGACCCAGCAGGGATCTCGAGACTGTTTCCAGCATTAGTACTGATATTCAGATGGACAAAAAAATTTCAATGGGCTTCGCCAGGGAAAGGCAGAAAGACAGTATCCGGATATGCCAGACGCGATTAGCTCCAGGAGGCTGTTACTTTAATGCTAGTGTGAAACTAGCCTTAATGAAGAATTAGCTAAAGCTTGTCTGATTACCTGCAGCAGTTTCATGGGGTTTTACGTCATTTCTCGACCCTACCTGGACCTACTCTTTTATACATGCTAAATTGCAAAACAAATTTCTTAGTTTTGAGAATCAAGCTTTGCTGTGCCAGTATCCCACTGTAATAAACTGTAGGTCCCTAAGCATCTCTATGGACTTGTTTCTTCAGCTGCCCCCCAGTCCACACACTAGCACATCTTGACTTCATACGCTCTTTGACTCTCTTCTGCCGCTCTGTACCATGTGTTCCCTCCATGAGCAAATGCCGCTGTCACTTGGTAGAACACCACAATAACTACAGTTCTCGACTCTTCAATGTCTTAAAATCCTAAAAAAATATTTAACACTTAACTCTTCTCCATCTTCCAGTGCCTCCTCTCACTAGGACTTTGCCCTATACTTAAACAAAAAAAAAATCTACAATATCAGAGAAAGCTTCAGCTAGCAGTCCCCATAGCCCCTCCACACAACTATTCGGTCCTCTTCCCCCAAAACCAGCATCTCCACCATTACAGAAGAAAAACTTTCCACCCTACTCCCGATCACATCTCACTACTTGTGTGCTTGAGACCTGTGCACTGTGCTATTGCCCCATATCACGGCTCTCATACGGTTAAAAGTTATTTGAACAACATGTCTACCTTGAACTGTCCTCCCACCTCTCTTCCTCTTCCCTATTTATACAATCTGGCTTTTGACCCCACCACTTCACTGAAAATGCTCTTACCAAAGTTACCAATGACTTGCTACCTGCCAAAGCCAAACGACATTACTGTGTCCTCCTCCTCCTTAAACTATCTTCTGCCTTCTACATTACTATGTCCTCCTGCTTGACTTATTCTCTGCCTGCCTTGAATTTTCCATCCTTTGACACAGTTGACCTCTCCCTTCTGCTACCAGCTTTAACCTCACCTATAGTATCCTTCTCCCATCCTTTGTAGATTGTAAGCCCTCGTGGGCAAGGTCCTCATTCCTTCTGTACCAGTTTATAACTGGTCTTGTCTATGCCTGTTATACTTTTTATTTATGTATACCTCCTTTTCCCTTTTTATATGTACAGTGCCATGGGATGAATGTTGCTTTAATAATAAATAATAATCCTATAGAAACAAACTGCAGGTCCTTTAGCACCTCTATGGAACTTTCCTCCTAAGGACATATCTGGTTGATCAGCTCTCTTTGTATCTGACCTCTCATCACAATTACACCACAGGACATGTATTTATTTAGATCTTATTTATTAAACCTGAACACAAAATATACATTATGAATGATCGATCTTTGAGTAGGATAAAATGATTGATGATTAGGATAATCATTGCAGAAGGAAGCTCAAGTAAACACTGAATTCCCACCCCCCAAAAAAGGAACATTCATAGAATAGAAACACTGAAAACCCAAATTGATTATAATGGGATCTGATGAGGATCTGGATGTTTCCGGCACATCCGGAAGTGACAGATCAGAGGTAAAAAATTATACCTACTATACCAGTAATATCCCCCTTTAGTAGATGTTTTCCTATTGGGGAATCTAATAAAAAAAATGAATATTAGGGTTTTCTTCATCTTCAGCTCTGTGAATCATATCTACATTTCCAGTACAAGTGGTTGTGACTCCAGCTGATGTGACGTCACCTGTTATGGCCTTGATGACATCACCTTCAGCAGCAATTATTGCAATACAGAGTTAGATTGGAGGGTTAATAGTGTAGGTTTAGTTTAGGACCACATAAAGCATCTCCACTGGCTGCATTTCCTTTAGTCCAAACCTGATGAGTTGCACATTTTTCCTTTTCATTATCATGTGGAAGGAGCCATTTTTTCTAAGTTAATAAAACCCCTTTGTCGGTTGTGTCTTCTTTATTATGAAATTATACAGATTAGAAATGTCCTGTACTCCTGACCAGTAAGACAACAGCTTAATTCACTATATCCATAGTTATGTGTGAATGAAACCACATGGGGTGTCTGTTTGTTCTGACCCCCTCTATGCATCAATCAGCATTAGTCACAGCAGACAGGAAGTTAAAAGGAACTTGTCACATGTACTACGATCTAAACTATACAAAATGGCTTCTCCCCTGAATGAGTTCTCCCATGTTTAGCAAGACTGGATTTCAAACTAAATGATTTCCCACATTCAGGACATACGGTTTCTACCTTGTGGGAGTTCTCTGATGCTGAATAAAACTTAATTTACGGGTAAAACATTTCCCACATTCTGAACACGAAAATGGCTTCTGCCCTATATGAGTTATAACATGTTCTATAAGCTATGATTTCGCACAAAATACTTCCAAAATTCAGTTCAAGATGAGATTTCTGACTTAAGAACTTTCCACATTCAAGACATGAATATGGCTTCTACCTTGTGTGAGTTCTCTGATGCCGAACAAAACTTGATTGGCGGTTAAAACATTTCCCACATTCTGAACATGAATATGGCTTCTCTCCTGTGTGAATTCTTAGATGTTCTATAAACAATAATTTCACAGCAAAATACTTTCCACATTCAGGACATACAAAAGGCTTCTCTCCTGTGTGAGTTCTCTGATGTTTTCTAAGCAATGATTTCGCACCAAAGTGCTTCCCACATTCAGGACACATAAATGGCTTCTCTCCTGTGTGAATTCTTCGATGATCTATAAGCAATGATTTTACACCAAAATACTTCCCACATTCAGGACACATAAATGGCTTCTCTCCTGTGTGAGTTCTCAGATGTATATTAAGATTTGATTTATGACTAAAACATTTCCCACATTCAAGACATGAAAATGGCTTCTTCCCTGTGTGACTTCTCTGATGACGAATTAAACTTGATTGACGGCTAAAACATTTCCCACATTCTGAACACGAAAATGGCTTCTCCCCTGTGTGAGTTATCTGATGTTTTCTAAGCAATGATTTCGCACCAAAGTGCCTTCCACATTCAGAACACATATATGGCTTCTCTCCTGTGTGAATTCTTAGATGTTCTATAAGCGTTGATTTTGCACCAAAATACTTCCCACATTCAGGACACATAAATGGCTTCTCTCCTGTGTGAGTTCTCAGATGTATACCAAGATGTGATTTCAGACTAAAACATTTCCCACATTCAAGACATGAAAATGGCTTTTTCCCTGTGTGACTTCTCTGATGCCGAGCAAAACTTGATTGACGGTTAAAACATTTCCCACATTCTAAACATGAAAATGGTTTCTCTCCTGTGTGAATTCTTAGATGGTTCTCAAGATGAGATTTCTGATTAAAACATTTCCCACATTCGGGACATGAAAATGGCTTCTCTCTTGTGTGTGTTCTCAAATGTTTTCTAAGAAATGATTTAGCACCAAATTCCTTCCCACATTCAGGACAGATAAATGGCTTCTCCCCTGTGTGAGTTCTCTGATGTTCATCTAGACTGAATTGACTGGTACAAGATTTTCCACATTGAAAGCATGAAAATGACTTTTTATCTCTGTGATTTCTCTCATGCAAAGAACGATTGGATTCTTTTTTTAACTGTTTCTCACATGGAAATATTTTTCCACGTTTCTGTATAGTTCTGGTTCTGCCAACCAGTAATTGACTATAAGAAGATTTCTTGTGATCAGCAGTATTGGTGGATAGATCTTCAATGTGAAAGACTGAGTCCACATTAGGAGCTATTGGATTAGCTTGTGTGGTATTGTTATCTTCTGCTTTATGATAGGAAGATAAATGGAGATGTCCATGGGAGTCACTCATCCAGTCTTCACCTGGAAAAAGAAACAAAATTTCCTTATTTTCCCAAAGCTTTTTCATTTTTTATTTATGAATCAAGCTTTATTGAGACAACAGCAAGCCAGGAAACAAAGTAAATAGGAGATGCAAGAAAGCAGGATAATGTAAAATAAAGTAAATCACATGTACTTATATAACAGCAAATAAAGATTATATTACTTAATCTCAATACTGAACTTGCAGCACCAAGAAGGACAAGCTTTAAGTTAATGCAAATAGAGGAAGTAGCAGGTGTCGCTAAGATCTGCAAATGTTTAAGCACCTAACTTTAATCCGTGGCATGTGGTAGAGGCATAAAAGTCAGATTGAAAGCAAAGTTTCAAATCTTAAAAATCAGATCAAGTTGTGTGTGATAATTGTGCGATGCCTGGTGTTTGTCGACGTGCCACTTATCGACACTTGTTTCAAGTTGAGAGGGACAGAACTGAGAGACCTTGGTCCATCACTCTGGCAGATCGTCACGCACCTAGCCCCAGATGTCAGTACTATTCAACGTTCTGTTTCCCGGTGGTTGGGAGAACAATGACAAACTGGAATGACAACACAAGGTGCACAGAGGGCAACCGAATCCTGCTTTTGTCTCAGACTAAATAATAGCCAAACATTGGTCTGGACCAAAAGCAACAATCCCTTTCCTTCGAGCATAGTTTTATATCTTACAAGATCTTTCCCACCATATATTGCTGCAACGTGCTAAAACCACTGCTAGACAGTTTTTTGGGGATTGGGGGGGAGGAGGTGAGCTATCATCAGAACAACAGATCACTCATGATGTATCGCAATTCCTAAAGCAGAGCCTCTTGATTTTTCTGTACCATTTTTGTGTATAATGTAATAACCCCGCGGTGCATCTCTCCTGTTCTCCTGATAGCCCTGATTCTACTACTAATAGAAAAGGGAAAATAGTCAAACCACTGTGAGCTGGCTGAATATTACTTGTATTTAGGACTTAACCACTGGGGAAGGAGGGCGATAAGTGCCTCCCAGTGATGAGAAATAAAATATCCAGCTGATGTACCGTTAGATGTTTCACTACCTGCCCCTTCCTGCACTGTATTCTCCGAACAGGTCACAGAGCATACCCACAGCACTGTCCCATAGAAGTCAATGTGCCGTCATCTGTCTCCTATGTCTCAGTGGATGCTGAACTGTTCTTAACAAAACAGAGCAACAGCGCAGGCAAGATGGCCGCCCCCAAAACCATCCCCAGAAAATATACAATCAAATAATGTTTACATGCAGCAATCAGCTCTGCTGTATGGGGACAAGAAACCGCTACTTGTCACCATAGGGAATCACTGTTTCTGGGCAGCAGACCCATGTTTATTATACAGGATGATCTGCTGCCCAGAAATGATGATCTTTGGTGCCACAGAAAGACACGATCACCCGGAGAACAATCGTTTTCTCGTTCATCAGGTGGTCGCTGGCAGCTTTACATGGCCAATTATCGGGGATGAGAGTTCCTACTAACACTTGTCCCTGATAATTGCATTGTTGCTAACTGTCCCAAATTTGCTGGGACTGTGTCTGATTTTCAAGGACAGTCCCGGCAAATTTCCACTGTCCCTGGCCGAAAATGGGAGAGGGCTAACATATACCCAAAAGTGGGGTTTTCTGGGCAGGTTTGGGGCATTCCTGGGGTGGGGCTTATATGCCTTGACTTTACCAACTGAAATATTAGTAAGGGTCCATTCACACGTCCGTAGTGTATTGCGGATCCGCAATACACCCAGCCAGCACCCCCCATAGAACTGCCTATTCTTGTCCGCAATTGCGAACAAGAATAGGAAATGTTCTATTTTTTTGCGGGGCCGGATGTTTGGGGCCGCGCTCCGGAAAAGTAGATGCGGAGAGCACATAGCCAGCAAAGGAGGCAATATGGAGAATCACAATACATTAGTAAGTGCCTGGTATTAACTTTCTCTACATGTTAAATGCCATTTGCTGGGGTTGGACAGCCCCTTTAATGAAGTAATTTACAGTCAAACAAGATTTATGAAAGGCTCTTACCATTCACAGACGCTGGTATGGATTTTTCCAGTTCACTTGTTGTTCCATCGGCCATTTCCTGCAAGATTAAAGGAGAAGGAACCTAGCTTATCTGATATCCGGGTGAAGATCCAAAACCTTTAGAATATGAACCAATCTGCTCTAAAATGAGAAGGATCTAAAGTGGTGATCAGACAGGATCCACGTTCTGCCATTTACTTTACACAATTCAAGTAAATGGGGCTGAGCTGCGCCTAGACCACGTGACCGATAGTCGTGAAGTCAATGGTCTAGGTTATGTAGAAAACCAGATGTAAAGACTTTTAAAACTACCCCAAAAGGCTCTGGATCCATGTCAGTATTCTGCCTTAGATGAATTGTGCTGTTAATCTACAATTTACATCAATATACCACAACTTTCATTTATACACATCGACTATCTGTTGCTCAAGTGGACATACAAACTTTACAACAATCTTTTTTGAAACCAGAAATCTTATGGATAACAATTAGATGCAATGGAGCCTACAGTATACTCCACTGCTGCTGGGGGGGAGGTCAGTAGATGGAGAGTACAGTATACTCCACTGCTGCTGGGGGAGGTCAGTAGACGGAGCGTACAGTATACTTCACTGCTGCTGGGGGAGGTCAGTAGACGGAGAGTACAGTATACTCCACTGCTGCTGGGGGAGGTCAGTAGATGGAGAGTACAGTATACTCCACTGCTGCTGGGGGAGGTCAGTAGATGGAGAGTACAGTATACTCCACTGCTGCTAGAGGAGGTCAGTAGATGGAGCGTACAGTATACTCCACCGCTGCTGGGGGAGGTCAGTAGATGGAGAGTACAGTATACTCCACTGCTGCTGGGGGAGGTCAGTAGATGGAGAGTACAGTATACTCCACTGCTGCTGGGGGAGGTCAGTAGACGGAGAGTACAGTATACTCCACTGCTGCTGGGGGAGGTCAGTAGATGGAGAGTACAGTATACTCCACTGCTGCTGGGGGAGGTCAGTAGACGGAGAGTACAGTATACTCCACTGCTGCTGGGGGAGGTCAGTAGACGGAGCGTACAGTATACTCCACTGCTGCTGGGGGGGGGTCAGTAGACGGAGAGTACAGTATACTCCACTGCTGCTGGGGGAGGTCAGTAGATGGAGAGTACAGTATACTCCACTGCTGCTGGGGGGGGGGGTCAGTAGACGGAGCGTACAGTATACTTCACTGCTGCTGGGGGAGGTCAGTAGACGGAGAGTACAGTATACTCCACTGCTGCTGGGGGAGGTCAGTAGATGGAGAGTACAGTATACTCCACTGCTGCTGGGGGAGGTCAGTAGATGGAGAGTACAGTATACTCCACTGCTGCTGGGGGAGGTCAGTAGATGGAGAGTACAGTATACTCCACTGCTGCTAGAGGAGGTCAGTAGATGGAGCGTACAGTATACTCCACCGCTGCTGGGGGAGGTCAGTAGATGGAGAGTACAGTATACTCCACTGCTGCTGGGGGAGGTCAGTAGATGGAGAGTACAGTATACTCCACTGCTGCTGGGGGAGGTCAGTAGACGGAGAGTACAGTATACTCCACTGCTGCTGGGGGAGGTCAGTAGACGGAGAGTACAGTATACTCCACTGCTGCTGGGGGAGGTCAGTAGATGGAGAGTACAGTATACTCCACTGCTGCTGGGGGAGGTCAGTAGACGGAGAGTACAGTATACTCCACTGCTGCTGGGGGAGGTCAGTAGACGGAGCGTACAGTATACTCCACTGCTGCTGGGGGAGGTCAGTAGACGGAGCGTACAGTATACTCCACTGCTGCTGGGGGAGGTCAGTAGATGGAGAGTACAGTATACTCCACTGCTGCTGGGGGAGGTCAGTAGATGGAGCGTACAGTATACTCCACTGCTGCTGGGGGAGGTCAGTAGATGGAGAGTACAGTATACTCCACTGCTGCTGGGGGAGGTCAGTAGATGGAGAGTACAGTATACACCACTGCTGCTGGGGGAGGTCAGTAGATGGAGAGTACAGTATACTCCACTGCTGCTGGGGGAGGTCAGTAGATGGAGAGCACAGTATACTCCACTGCTGCTGGGGGAGGTCAGTAGATGGAGCGTACAGTATACTCCACTGCTGCTGGGGGAGGTCAGTAGATGGAGAGTACAGTATACTCCACTGCTGCTGGGGGAGGTCAGTAGATGGAGCGTACAGTATACTCCACTGCTGCTGGGGGAGGTCAGTAGATGGAGCGTACAGTATACTCCACTGCTGCTGGGGGGGGGTCAGTAGATGGAGAGTACAGTATACTCCACTGCTGCTGGGGGAGGTCAGTAGATGGAGAGTACAGTATACTCCACTGCTGCTGGGGGAGGTCAGTAGACGGAGAGTACAGTATACTCCACTGCTGCTGGGGGAGGTCAGTAGAAAGCTCCATTACATCCGTCTATAGAGGATTTGTAGAAACCTCAGCTTCACCTACCTGATGATCCAGTGGGATATTTGGTTTCTCCTCTGGACAGTCCTGGGAATACTGAGGACTAGGACATCTCTCTGGTGGATTTCTCTGCCTGGATCCATCTATAGGAAATACACACAGTGACTGAATACATTGTCTATATGTGATGATCAGATGATGGGGGAATCTGACTCTTAAAACTGTTCTCTCCTCTACAGTCATGAAAGGTCTCCTCTTACCCGGTGATGTGGGGGACTGGCGATTCTCCATCATGACGTCCTTGTACAGATCCTTGTGTTCTTGTAAATACTCCCACTCCTCCATGGAGAAATAGACAGCGACATCCTGACACCTTATAGGAACCTGACAACACAAGGATACAGTCATTACCAGACCCCTCCCTTGGCGTTATTGTATAATGTCCCAGCATTCCCAGCAGCGCTCACCTCTCCGCTCAGCAGCTCAGTGATCCTGGTGGTAAGTTCTAGGATCTTCTGCTCATGTATCAGGGAATGAGGTGGAGGTTCGGTGATGGGGCTCTGGGTCCTGCTCCGTCCTCCTGACACACGGGGTGTCACACACTCACCAGACGACTTCTTCACTACTGTGTAATCCTGTGTATGGGGAGACGCCGATCACTACAGAGATTCTAAGAATCCTTCACCTTTCCAGGCATTTCCCTGGTTTATTACTAGAGATAAGAGTAATGTCATGTGAGACTCTCACCTCTCCAGTTATCAAGGAGAAGATCTCCAGGGTGAGGTCTAATATCCTTGCAGCCATGTGGTCTCTGTCCTTCTCCATCCTTGGTGGGTCATTGACGGAAAAGTCCATCGTCTTTAAAAAGAAGAGAGTCCTGTACATAGGAAAGCTGAGGGTGAGAGAAAAATGACATCTGGAGGAACACCTTACATAAAAAAATGTGTCTCAGGAATTTAGAATTATAAAGTATTACCGATAGAGTACAAGGGAAGTCACTCAGCTATTGAAACATTGGAGTGACATTTTTATGACCAAAAGCTATTATCCAAAGTAACCACTGTTTGCAGCATGGACATGCTCTTGGTCATGCTCTTCCAACCACTGTCGGACATTTCTAGAATGTGGCTAGTGTTGAGCGAACTTGTGTTTTAAGTTCGGCGTCTAAAGTTCGAGTTCAGGTTATCAAAAGAATCCTGTTATGGATTCTAAATTCCGTTATGGTCCGTGGTAGCGAAAACCATAACGCGATTCTTCGATAACCCGAACCTGAACTTTAGACGCCGAACTTAAAACACAAGTTCGCTCAACACTACCTGTGACATGTCGTATTGTCTTGCTGAAAGATCCTATTTGCTGCCCCAGAGAAGACAATCAGCATGTCGGGGTGGACATGATCTGCAAGGATGGATTGATACCCAAATTGGATGACAGTACCTTCCAAATGGTTGGATGGGCCCAAAAAATGCCACAAAAACATTCCCCAGACCATAATGCAGCACGGTGGCACAGTGGTTAGCACTGGTTCCTTACCTTGCAGTACTAAGGTCCTGGGTTTGAAATAATGACCAATGACAACTACTGCATGAAGTGTTCTCCTTGTGTTTGCATGGGTTCTCCAGTATTCTACGAACACTCCAAAGACACACTCATAGCATAGGAAACTTAGATTGTGAGCCCCATTGGGGACAGTGTGACGCTAATGTCTGTAAAGCGCTTCGGAATAGGTAACAACTATAAAAGTGCGCAAAAAAAAAAAATAATGCTGCCACCACCAGCTTGTGTTCTTCCACTAATGGTCCCAGGGTGTTTGTTCTCTGATGTTTATCGCCTGACCCGCCAACGTCCATCTGTTTGATGAAGCAGAAAGTTGCAACAGCAGTGAAAATTGTAGCCTTTTCTGCAGATGCAGCTTGGTTAGCGGAGGTGCAGTGACCATCCATTTTGGATACGCAGTAAGGTTCTGTGAACTGTTGTGTTAGACCTGGTAGCCCCTGGTTCATTTTGGCGGTGAGCTGCTCCTCTGTAACGCGTCGGTCCATCCTCGTGCACCTTTGTAGCCGACATTCCCCTCTGGCACGTGGTGCTCCGCAGTTTCCATTCCTTATTAATAATGGTGCCATTGTGTGTTCACTCACCCTACACTTTCACCACAGCAGCATAAAAACAGTTCACACTGCGCAGTTTCAGAAATACAGCCACCCGGAACCAGAAAACCAATAATCATCCCTTCCTGCAATTTAGAAAAATCTCCCCTTTTTACCCATTACAGAATAGAGGGATATGTGTGCAGACAGCCTATCACAGCTTATATACCCACCGAGGGATATGTGTACAGACAGCCTATCACACCTTATATACCCACCGAAGGATATGTGTGCAGACAGCCTATCACACCCCTTATATAACCACTGAGGGATATGTATGCAGGCCGCCTATCACACCTTACATACCCACCGAGGGATATGTGTACAGACAGCCTATCACAGCTTATATACCCACCGAGGGATATGTGTA
This sequence comes from Bufo gargarizans, assembly GCF_014858855.1. Taxonomy (NCBI): domain Eukaryota; kingdom Metazoa; phylum Chordata; class Amphibia; order Anura; family Bufonidae; genus Bufo; species Bufo gargarizans. Next base: position 529,201,679 of record NC_058083.1, on the reverse strand, counting down.
CAGACAGCCTATCACACCTTATATACCCACCGAAGGATATGTGTGCAGACAGCCTATCACACCCCTTATATACCCACTGAGGGATATGTGTGCAGACAGCCTATCACACCCCTTATATACCCACTGAGGGATATGTGTGCAGACAGTCTATCACACATCTTATATACCCACCGAAGGATATGTGTGCAGACAGCCTATCACAGCTTATATACCCACCGAGGGATATGTGTGCAGACAGCCTATCACACCTTTATACCCACCGAGGGATATGTGAGCAGACAGCCAATCAAAACCCTTATATACCCACCGAGGGATATGTGTGCAGAGAGCCTATCACACCTTATATACCCATGAGGGATATGTGTGCAGACAGCGTATCACACCTTATATACCCACCGAGGGATATGTGTGCAGACAGCCTATCATACCCCTTATATACCCACCGAGGGATATGTGTGCAGCCAGCCTATCATACCTTATATACCCACCGAGAGATATGTGTGCAGACAGCCTATCACACCTTTATACCCACCGAGGGATATGTGTGCAGACAGCCTATCACACCTTTATACCCACCGAGGGATATGTGAGCAGTCAGCCTATCAAAACCCTTATATACCCACCGAGGGATATGTGTGCAGACAGCCTATCACACCTTATATACCCACCAAGGGATATGTGTGCAGACAGCCTATCACACCCCTTATATACCCACCGAGGGATATGTGAGCAGACAGCCTATCACACCTTATATACCCACCGAGGGATATGTGTGCAGACTGCCTATCACACCTTATATACCCACCGAGGGATATGTGATCAGACAGCCTATCAAAACCCTTATATACCCACCGAGGGATATGTGTGCAAACAGCCTATCACACCTTATATACCCAGCGAGGGTTATGTGTGCAGACAGCCTATCACACCCCTTATATACCCACCGAGGGATATGTGTGCAGACAGCCTATCACACACCTTATATACCCAGCGAGGGATATGTGTGCAGACAGACTATCACACCTTATATACCCACCGAGGGATATGTCTGCAGACAGCCTATCACACCTTATATACCCACCGAGGGATATGTGTGCAGACAGACTATCACACCTCATATACCCATCGAGGGATATGTGTGCAGACAGCCTATCACACACCTTATATACCCACCGAGGGATATGTGTGCAGACAGCCTATCACACACCTTATATACCCACCGAGGGATATGTGTGCAGACAGCCTATCACACCTTATATACCCACCGAGGGATATGTGTGCGGACAGCCTATCACACATCTTATATACCCACCGAGGGATATCTGTGCAGACAGCCTATCACACCTTATATACCCACCGAGGGATATGTGTGCAGACAGCGTATCACATCCGTTATATACCCATTAAGCCAGCTCAGGTGATGTCCTTTATGAGCTGGGCGATGCTGACCCTACAAATAGGAAGTGGTCAGAATAATGGGACGGACTGTGTATATAGCAGATTGCTGATCACAATATAATTTATATTCAAGTGAACGGGACGGAGCAGCTGTAATTACCCGGCAATGTCCACAGCGAGCAGCTAAACAGCGAGAAGAACCAATATTCCAGAAATGACCATCCAGGGAGAGCAGACATGTCTGAGGAGAACTCCCCTCCTGTGAGCAGAGACTGTCTATGGCCGGTGCTGCCCCCTGCTGGCTGGACCTGCTATATATCACCTATAGAACCGCTCCATTCTAATAAACCCAGAACCAAGACCAATAACTGACCTGCAGATCTCACCTCCTGGGGCTGCAGGACCTGCGATGACGTCACGGTCATGTGATCAGTTACATGAAATGGAGGTAATGATAAGTGGCTGTAGGACCTGTGATGATGTCACAGTCATGTGATCATGAGATAGAGATAAACAGTGGCTACAGGACCTTCAATGATGTCACATTAGTCACATGACAGGAAGTGCTAAACTGGGGGGGGAAACACTGCAGCGTTATTCCCCTTGTCATGTGTCTGCTCACATGAACGTGACCTCATCAAAGGTCCTTAAGTGATAAGTAGGGATTAGCAAATCAAGTTTGTATGGTACATCCGAAGTCAATTCGCTTAAAAACTTGTTCTAACACTCTATGGAGATCCTTCTCTGTACAGTATTAGAATGTATGGGCTCCGATGAACTGAAGTTATTTCTTTGCAATGTCGCGTGAGACTTCGTAAAATAACTTTGGGAATTAATTATTACTGTAAAAAACCTTGGAACCAAACTCGGGTTCGTTACAAGGTTTTTTACAGTAATAATTCCCAAAGTATTATACTAAGTCTCTTCAGAGCCCATACATTCTAATACTGTATTGAGAAGAATCTCCGTACAGTATTAGAACAAATTTTTAAGTCTATTCCTAGTCAGAAGGATGGACTCCACTACCGGTTGCTCCTGGCAGCTGCTGATTGAAACTCCACTCTAGTCGACATCCGTATTTTCTGGATCTACACTTGCCGGCAAGAAGGATTCACTCTGACATGGAAGCTTCCACACATGTCCTAGGTCCAGACCATATAAATAAATATGCTTTATACTTACAGACGCGTTTCGGAGCACTGGCTCCTTCCTCAGTGGCCACTGAGGAAGGAGCCGGTGAAGGAGTGGTAATTAATCAGTGGCCACTGAGGAAGGAGCGGGTGAAGGAGTGGCTAATTAATCAGTGGCCACTAAGGAAGGAGCCTGTGAAGGAGTGGCTAATTAATCAGTGGCCACTGAGGAAGGAGCGGGTGAAGGAGTGGCTAATTAATCAGTGGCCACTAAGGAAGGAGCCTGTGAAGGAGTGGCTAATTAATCAGTGGCCACTGAGGAAGGAGCGGGTGAAGGAGTGGTAATTAATCAGTGGCCACTGAGGAAGGAGCGGGTGAAGGAGTGGCTAATTAATCAGTGGCCACTGAGGAAGGAGCGGGTGAAGGAGTGGCTAATTAATCAGTGGCCACTGAGGAAGGAGCCGGTGAAGGAGTGGTAATTAATCAGTGGCCACTGAGGAAGGAGCGGGTGAAGGAGTGGCTAATTAATCAGTGGCCACTGAGGAAGGAGCCGGTGAAGGAGTGGCTAATTAATCAGTGGCCACTGAGGAAGGAGCCGGTGAAGGAGTGGTAATTAATCAGTGGCCACTGAGGAAGGAGCGGGTGAAGGAGTGGCTAATTAATCAGTGGCCACTGAGGAAGGAGCCGGTGAAGGAGTGGTAATTAATCAGTGGCCACTGAGGAAGAAGTGGGTGAAGGAGTGGCTAATTATTTATATGGTCTGGACCTAGGACATATGTGGAAGCCTCCATTTCAGAGTGAATCTTTCTTGCCGGCATACTGAGAAGGAAGGAAGGAGCAGTATACCGCACCAGCTGGGAACTAATCGCTTGGAAACTAATGGGGTGAGACTTGCAAGCACATGGACTCCCTACAAGTACGGTGCGGTAAGAGCCTCTGTGCCTAGTATCCAGCGTTCCAACAGAAGAGGGGGAGGGGTAAGTGCACAACCCATATCAAATACTGTTAATCAGTCTTGTCTTTCCATTTGTTGTTTGAAATGATGCAGGAATCAATATTGATTATTTGCTGAAACCCTTATGAATGGATGCAATGGATTGACATAATGAATCAACTCCATTGAAGCTACGAATTGATACATTGCCTCATTATCGATTCAATACCGAGGGGATAACAACATCCCTGATTAACAAGCATGTGGGATATTTCTTTACCACAATGGAGTACCAGTTTATAACGGGATCATGTCTGTATCGGAATTTTACTTGATTAATTGATATTTTGTAGCATATGTATTTTTATATTTCATTTTTAACCCTTTCAACCCCGGGCCAGTTTTCACCTTCCTGCCCAGGCCATTTTTTTGCAAATCTGACCAGAGTCACTTTATGTGGTAATAGCTTTAAAACGCTTTTACTTATCCAGGCCATTCTGAGAATGTTTTCTCGTCACATATTGTACTTCATGACAGTGGTAAAATTCTGTCAAAATATTTCATTTTTATTTATTAAAAAAATACCAAATTTACCTAAAATTTGGACAAATTAGCAAATTTCCATATCTCTACTTTTATAATAGATAGTAATACCTCCAAAAATAGTTATTACTTTACATTTCCCATATGTCTACATGTTTGGATCATTTTGAAAATGACATTTTATTTTTTTTGAGACGTCAGAAGGCTTAAAAGTTTAGAAGCAAATCTTGAAAATTTTCAGAAAGGGGGGACTGCTGAAAGGGGTTAATAACTACTGTGTAGGCCCCCCCCCCCCCCCCCCCGGTGGTGATGAGGGCGTGGCTTCATGGGGTGGGGGCGTGGATTCACATGGGCTCGTGCCCACGATCTCTTCAGACTCTAGCAATGCCCCTGCCACCATAGATGTACACAGCCAGAACACTGTCAGACCCTGTTGACTATAATGGGACCCAGCGGGGATCGAGACTGTTTCTAACATTAGTGCAGATGGACAAAAAATGTCAATGGGCTCCGCCAGGGAAAGGCAGAACGACAGTATCCGGCTATGCCAGACAAGATTAGCTCCAGGATGCTGTTACTTTAATGCTAGGGTGAAACTAGCCTTAATGAAGCATTAGCTAAAGCTTGTCTGATCACCTGCAGCAGTTTCATGGGGTTTTACGTCATTTCTCGACCCTACCTGGACCTGCTCTTATACATGCTAAATTGCAAAACAAATTTCTTAGTTTTGAGAATCACGCTTTGCTGTGCCAGTATCCCACTGTAATAAACTGTAGGTCCTTAAGCATCTCTATGGACTTGTTTCTTAAGCTGCCCCCCAGTCCACACACTAGCACATCTTGACTTCATACGCTCTTTGACTCTCTTCTGCCGCTCTGTACCATGTGTTCCCTCCATGATGCAAATGCCGCTGTCACTTGGTAGAACACCACAATAACTACAGTTCTCGACTCTTCAATGTCTTAAAATCCTAAAAAAATATTTAACACTTAACTCTTCTCCATCTTCCAGTGCCCCCTCTCTCCTCTCACCAGGACTTTGCCCTATACTTAAACAAAAAATCGACAATATCAGAGAAAGCTTCAGCTAGCAGTCCCCATAGCCCCTCCACACAACTATTCAGTCCTCTTCCCCCAAAACCAGCATCTCCACCATTACAGAAGAAAAACTTTCCACCCTACTCCCGATCAAATCTCACTACTTGTGCGCTTGAGACCTGTGCACTGTGCTATTACCCCATATCACGGCTCTCATACGGCTCAAAGTTACTTGAACAACATGTCTACCTTGAACTGTCCTCCCACCTCTCTCCCTGTTCCCCATTTATACAATCTGGCTTCTGACCCCACTACTCCACTGAAACTGCTCTTACCAAAGTCACCAATGACCTGCCAACTGCCAAAGCTAATCGACATTACTGTGTCCTCCTCCTCCTTAAACTATGTTCTGCCTTCTACATTACTATGTCCTCCTCCTTGACTTATCCTCTGCCTGCCTTGACTTATCCATCCTTTGACACAGTTGACCTCTCCCTTCTGCTATAAACTCGCATCCCTTGGCATCAGGGAATTGGCCCTCTCTTGGATCAAATCATACCTCACAGACTGGACATTTAGGGGGAAACTTATCAAAGTGGTGTAAACTAGAACTGGCTTAGTTGCCCATAGCAACTAGATTCCATCTTTAATTTTTTACAGCTCCTTTTGGAAAATGAAAGGTGCATTCTGATTGGTTGCTATGGGCAACTAAGCCAGTTCTACTTTATACCAGTTTGATAAATCTCCCCCATTATGTCTCCCACTCACACCGCCTCCTCGCCACATCCCCTCTCTTTTGGTGTCCTTCAAGGCTCTGTCCTAGGACCCCTGCTCTTTTCAATCTACAGCTTCAACCTGGAATAGCTCATAGAGTCCCATGGCTTTCAGTATCCCTTCTATGCTGATGACATGCATATTTACCTCTGTGCTCCAAATATCACCTCCTTACAGTATTCCACAATGTCTGTTTCTATATCATCCTTCTTGTCTTACTTTCTAAAACTTAACACGGATGAAACAGAATTTATTATATCCCCCCATCTTACCCAGCCCTATCACAGTCAATGGCTGCACACTCTCCCCGGGCAACCAAGTCCGCTGCCTTACGGTAACCTTCAATTCTTCTCTGTCCTTCTAGTCACACATCCAAGCCCTTTCCACCTCCTGCTGCCCTCAACTTAAAAATTTCTCTCGGATCTGCACATTCCTCAAACCAGAGTCTCCAAAAATAATTGTCCATGCCCTCATCATTTCCCACCTAGACAACTGTAACATCCTCCGGTGTGGCCTCCCATATAGCCCTTTTACACTCCTCCAATCTATCCTCAACTCTGCCGCCTCCCTAGTCCTCCTCTCCCCTCTGCCAATCCCTTCACTGGCTCCCCGTTACCCAGAGAATCCAGTACAAAACACTATCACATACAAGGCCATCCACGTGTCCCCTCCATACATCTGTGACCTGATGTCCTAAAAAAAATCCTCCCACACGCAATCTCTAATCCTCACAAGACCTTCTTCTCTACTTTCCTCTTATCTCCTCTTCCCACAATCGCCTCCTGTGCAGCCCCCGTACTTTTGAACTTTCTACAACATATCAGGCGCTCCCCTCCCACCTATAGTATCCTTCTCCCATCCTTTGTAGATTGTAAGCCCTCGTGGGCAAGGTCATCGTTCCTTCTGTACCAGTTTATAACTGGTCTTGTCCATGCCTGTTATACTTTTTTTCATTATTTATGTATACCTCCTTTTTATCTTTTTATATGTACATCGCCATGGGATGACAGTTGCTTTAATTATAAATAATAATCCTATAGAAACAAACTGCAGGTCCTTTAGCACCTCTATGGACCTTACCTCCTATGGACATATCTGACTTAAAGGTTCTCTATTATATCTGACCTCTCATCACAATTACACCACAGGACATTTATTTCTTTAGATCTTCTTTATTAAACCTGAACACAAGATATACATTATATGGAATGATCACTCTTTGAGTAGGATAAAATGATTGATGATTAGGATAATCATTGCAGGAGGAAGCTCAAGTCAACACTGAATCCAACAAAAAAATAAAGGAACATTCATCATAGAAACCAAAATTGATTATAATGGGATCTGATGATGATCTGTCTGTTTTTCGGCACATCCAGAAGTGACAGATCAGAGGTGAAAAATGATCCCTACCATACCAGTAATATCCCCCTTTAGTAGATGTTTTCCTATTGGAGAATCTAATAAAAAATGAATAGTAGGGTTCTCTTCATCTTCAGTTCTGTGGATCATATCTACATTTCCAGTAGCCACTGATAAATCCCTTCCAGTACAAGTGGTTGTGACTCCAGCTGATGTGACGGTCACCTGTTATGGCCTTGATGACATCACCTTTAGCAGCAATTATTGCAATACAGAGTTACATTGGAGGGTGATTAGTGTAGGTTCAGTTTAGGACAACATAAAGCATCTCCACTGGCTGCATTTCCTTTAGTTCAAACCTGATGAGTTGCACATTTTTCCTTTTCATTATCATGTGGAAGGGGCCATTTTGTCTAAGTTAATAAAACCCCTTTGTCGGTTGTGTCTTCTTTATTATGAAATCATACAGATTAGAAATGTCCTGTACTCCTGACCAGTAAGACAACAGCTTCATTCACTATATCCATAATGATGTGTGAATGAAGCCACATGGGGTGCCTGTTTGTTCTGACCTCCTCTATGCATCAATCAGCATTAGTCACAGCAGACAGGAAGTTAAAAGGAACTTGTCACATGTACTACGATCTAAACTATACAAAATGGCTTCTCCCCGAATGAGTTCTCCCATGTTTAGCAAGACTAGATTTCAAACTAAATGATTTCCCACATTCAGGACATACGGTTTCTGCCTTGTGTGAGTTCTCTGATGCTGAATAAAACTTGATTGATGGGTAAAACATTTCCCACATTCTGAACACGAAAATGGCTTCTGCCCTATATGAGTTCTAACATGTTCTATAAGCTATGATTTTGCTCAAAATACTTCCAAAATTCAGTTCACATAAATGGTTTCTCTCCTGTGCGAGTTCTCGGATGTGTAACAAGATGCGATTTGTGACTAAAGAACTTTCCACATTCAAGACATGAATATAGCTTCTACCTTGTGTGAGTTCTCTGATGCCGAACAAAACTTGATTGGCGGTTAAAACATTTCCCACATTCTGAACATGAATATGGCTTCTCTCCTGTGTGAATTCTTAGATGTTCTATAAACAATGATTTTACACCAAAATACTTTCCACATTCAGGACATACAAAAGGCTTCTCTCCTGTGTGAGTTCTTAGATGTTCTTTAAGCAATGATCTCGCACCAAAATACTTCCCACATTCAGGACACATAAATGGCTTATCCCCTGTGTGAGTTCTCTGATGTTTAACAAGATTTGATTTCTGACTAAAACACTTCCCACATTCTGAACATGAAAATGGCTTCTCCCCTGTGTGAGTTCTCTGATGCCGAATAAAGCTTGATTGGCGGTTAAAACATTTTCCACATTCTGAACATGAAAATGGTTTCAACCCTAAGTGGATTCTTAGATGTTTCACAAGATTTGATTTCAGACTAAAACATTTCCCACATTCTGAGCATGAAAACGGCTTCTCCCCTAAGTGTATTCTTAGATGGTGCACAAGATTTGATTTCAGACTAAAACATTTCCCACATTGTGAACATGAAAATGGCTTCTCCCCAGTGTGAATTCTAAGATGTGTCGCAAGATTTGATTTATATTTTAAACATATCCCGCATTCAGGACATGCATATGGCTTCTCCCCTGTGTGAGTTCTCAGATGTTCATTTAGACTGAATTGACTGGTACACCATTTTCCACACTGAGAGCATGAAAGTAGTTTTTTATCTCTGCAATTTCTTTTATGTAAATAAAGATTGGATTCTTTTTGTTTCTCACATATTTTCCCACATTTCTGTTTACTTCTTGTTCTGCCAATCAGTGATTGACTAGAAGACAGTTTCTTGAGACCTGCGGGATCGGTGGATAGATCTTCACTGTGAAGGACAGAGGATACATTAGGAGTTATTGAATTAGCTTGTGAGGTATTGTTATCTTCTGCTTCATGACAGGAAGATAAATGGAGATGTCCATGGGAGTCGCTCATCCAGTTTTCACCTGGAAAAAACCCCACAAGTTTCTTATTTTCACAATCACATGTTCTTGTAGAACAGCAAAGAAAGATTATACACTCCTCAACACCAAACTTGCAGCACCAAGAAGGACAAGCTGTAAGTTAATGCAAATCGAGGAACTAGCAGGTGTCACTAAGATCTACAGATGATCAAATGTTTAAGCACCTAACTTTAATCTGTGGCATGTGATAGAGGCATAAAAGTCAGATTGAAACCTCCAAAATCAGATCAAGTTGTGTGGGACGTTTGTGCAATGTCAGTTATTGCCACTTGTCTCAAGCTAAGAGGGATAGAATCCTGAACTCAGAGACCTTGGTTTATCACTCCAGCAAAACGTTACATGTCTAGCCTTAGATATCAGCACTGTTCAATGTTGCGTTTCCCAGTGGTTTGGAAAACAATGACAAACTGGGATGACAGCAAGAGGTGCACAGAGATAAACTGAGTCCTGTTTTAGCCGAATATTGGTCTGGACCTGTAGACCACGTGGGCAACACCATGAAGAGGCCTTCACAAAAGAAAGTTACACTGGTCCTACTACCGGGATTATGGGGCGGTGTGACATAATATATAGTAGCCAGACCCCTTTAGTTTTCATTTCAGGTTCATTAACAGCTCGGCATGACATTGATTTGGTCATTGATGACGTAGTACAGCCATTTCTCCAAGTTTCTCATGAGACCTTTTTCAACTGGACAACCTCAAGCTGTATGTTGCTCCGGGTACCGTGAGCATCCTGCATTGCCTAAACCTGCAGCATCTCCGAACTTGTCCCCTATCAAGCACATCTGGGACGTCACTGTTCTGCAAGAGTAAAGGAAGCTGCCAGCAACAAATCCTGATGATTTGTGTGCCCAAGTGCATTCAGCATGGTAGAACATTCTTCAGACAACCATTAATAGCCTCATTGATAGCATGCCAAGGTGTGTAACTGTGTGTGTAGCTCATTCTTGATAATAAATAAATCAAAACGTTTGGAATATTTAGTTTCAAGTTTTTTACTTGCGTATCATTAACACATCTATCGATCCTGTGATTTTACATAATTCCATGACTTTTCCTCCTTGGTGCTGCAATTTCAATGTTGAGGAGTTTTTGTCTGCAATATTCCCAAAATATAATCCCTTGTAGAGATGGTGACAGGTGTTTCTATCCAGACCGTACAGTATGATACTTCCCAATGTCAACAGAAAAAAAAGCTAAAAAAAATTCAAAATATACCCCCCCCCCCACAAATGTGTTTAATAAGTATCATGAGTGGAAGCAAATTCAGCATAGACATGCACACATCGCATGTGTATACGCCTGCTGTATGGCCCTATTATATATTCTACAACAGCATATGTCACCCAAATGCTTAATTAACTTACATTAAAACTGGAGCAGGTGGCAATCAAACCGATTTCAACTATAATCCTTTAGATACCTTTTTGAAAACTATAGATTGGTTGTCATTGGCAACGACTCCCTTTTCCTTTTAACAAGTTTTGATACATCTCTTTTGTTTCCACTGCAATCGTTCTATATTTGTAATTTACACATATAACGTGTTACATGACTAGTATTTTTTTTCTCTTACTTACACCTATCCTTTTTCCCCTCTTAGCCTCTGTATCCCCCTTAACCTTTTCAGGACTGTTCTATTTTAGGCCTTTAGAATTATTGGGTCGGAATTTTGTGCCAACAAAGGAAGCCTGTGACAACACACTCAAAACACTGCATATTATTGGGCATGGGCAGCACAGTGGCTCAGTGGTTAGAACTGGTGACTTGCAGCGCTGGGGTCCTATGTTTGAAGCCAACCAAGGACAACATCTTCATGGAGTTTGTATGTTCTCCCTGTGTCTGCGTGGGTTTTCTCCGGGTTCTCCAGTTTCCTCCCACACTCCAAAGATATACTTATAGGGAACTTAGATTGTGAGCCCCATTGGGGACAGCTTGATGCTAATGTCTGTAAAGCGCTGTGAAATATAGCAGCGCTATATAAGTGCGTAAAATAAATATATAATAAATTTTACCCAGGCCAAACAGATTGCCTTTATAATTCTTTCCCTCAATGCCGAACAGGTATCTCATTGACCTGTGTGTGCAGCGTCATAGTGGGCGTGCCGGGGGTGATGTCACAAGGCACAAGACACTAACCAGGAAGCTCTGATTCCTGGGGTTCCTTTTCCTTTAGGTCATCCAGCACAGTCGACCTCAGGATATTTGCTGGGCACATTCAGATATGAGGCTACACAGAAAACCACAGCATGGGAAGCACTGGAGAAACTCAGAAGGACGCAGTTATCCCAACAACTGTGGGTTGAGTAAAAGTGTATGGGCTATTTTGACTGTGATGTAGGAGGGATAGCTTATTCCTTTTCATGTTGCATATTTTAGGATAAGCCTAAGAAAGCAACAGCTAAAACATGTCAAAGAGAATGTGGGTTATTTAAAGCTAAGCTAGCCCCTTACTCTAAACCATTATACCGACCATGTATTAAAAATACCATTGCAGAGGAATCCACCGCTGTGGTTAAATGTATGAAAAGGATGATCAGGGAATAAGTTGATTCTGCCCTGTGGTCTAAAAAGGAGCACCACCATCATAGACATAGGGATTCCAAGGATAAATCTTCTTCTGCTTTGCAATACTCTGATATTTCCAGCTCTGACGAGACTGATGTTGAAGTAAGTGAAAAGTGGTTAGGTAGACTCAGATTCTTTTTCGGATGAAGAAAGAGGAGGAAAGACCCTTTTCCCATTTATGACTTAGATCAGCTTTTAAAGGCTGCAAGAGCTACAGCTACCATGGATACTGAATAGGGTAAAGAGGTGCGGTCAGTACAGGATGTGATGTTTGAGGGGTTGGAAGGTAGGTATCCATAAGAATGTTTCTGCCATGAATAACAGAGAATGGAAGCACCCAGACAAGCGCAGTTTCATACGGAGTTAGGCAGAAATATCCTTTTGACAATGCAGATTCTGCTCTTTCGGACAAGGCACCAAAAAGAGATGTCCCCATTGCAAAAGTATCTCATAGATCTTCCCTGCCTTTTGATGACCTTGGTCAGCTAAAAGATGCAATGGATACGAAGAAGGCAGATATCTGTTTGAGAAGAACTTGGGAATCCGTTGGAGCATCATTTAAACCTAACATTGCATCGACTTGTACGGGTCTTATTTTATGGGTCAAGTAGTTTGGGGCTCAGATTAGGGATAAGATCATCAGGGAGAAATTGCTAGAATCTCTGACGACTGAATCTGAAGGCAGATTTTCAAGCAGATGCCCCAGCAGACGCAGTCAGATTGTCCACATGGGCCACATCCCTGGCTAATTCTGCACATCAAGCTCTTTGGCTCAATAACTAGTCAGGAAATGTAGCATGAAAAAATAGCCTTTGAAATGCTCCATATTTGGATCTGCATTGGATGATATCCTGGAAAGGGCAGGAGATAGAAAAAAGGGGTTCCCTTCTACCTTTCATAAACCATATAATTCATTTTGGCAGGGGAAGAAGTTTGGAGGCAAAGAAAAAAAGTCAGAACAAAAAGAATAATAAGTAGAAGTTCTCAAAGTCTAGAGCCAGGGCATTTCATTTTAAAAATCAGACCTCTGACTCTTCTAGGAAAGGTCCTCCCAGCTTAGTCCAAAATATCAAAAAGCTCCTGGATTCAATCAGTAAGAGAAGGGTTCAGAATAGATTTCAAATCCTCCCCTACAGAAAGGTTCGTTATAACAAAGGTACGGCAGTCCTTTCAAGAAGCTTTAGAGAAAGAAAAAAAGTGTCTTCTTCAAAAGGGAGCCCTTATTCCTTGCCTGGAAGAGGAAAGAGGGACTGGATTCTACTCAACTCTCTTTTTAGTGAAGAAACCAAGTGGACAGTATTGAACTATTATAAATTTAGACTCGTAAACAAATTTTTACAGTACAAAAAATTCAAAATGGAGACGATAAGATCGTGGTGGATCTCCTGTACAAGAACTGCTTCACGATGGTGCTCGATATTAAATATGCCTATTATCATCTCCTGATTTTTCCAGAGCATCAGAAGGATCTGAGGGTGGCATTAAGCTTCAAGGGCAAACTGAGGCATTTTCAGTCTCTCGGATAGATCATGAGCTAAGAAAAGTCCAGACTCCTTCAATAAAAGATGCAGCGCTTTCTGAGAATACTTCTGGACTCAGAGGCTCAAAGATCCTTTTTAACCACAGACAAGATCCAGAAAGTGAGGTCAGTGGTCCAGACTCTGGCAAAGAATCCTCAGTTCACTATAAGGAAGAAATGTCAGTATTAGGGATGTTAACATGTTGCATTCCAACAGTACAGTGGACTCAGATTCATTGCAGAGCCCTTCAATGGGAAATTATTCAAACCTGGTCAGAAGAGACAAAGGAATTAAGAAAGAACATTTTTAATCTCAAATCAGACTTGTCAGGCTTTGAGCTGGTGGCTGTGTCCAGACAATGTAATGCAAGGAGTCCCTTGGAGAATATTGAACCCTTTAGTGAGGACTACGGATGCCAGCCCAACATGTAGAGCACATTTGCTTCAAGGTTGTGGGAATGCTCAATCTTAAAATATGAATAAGCTGATGGCAGTAATTTGAGCTCTACAGAGGGTCCTTCCACTAATTGAGGATTGTCATGTCAGGATATTGTCAGACAATGGTTCCGTTGTAGCATATCTGAATCATCAGGAAGGCACTCAGTCCAGAACCCTGGTTGATCTTGCAGTTCAGATTTTTTCCTTAATAGAGGAAAAGGCCTTTTCCTTGACAGCACTCCACGGTCGGACAATTTTCTCCTAAGATAGTTCCACTTTTGGGGGGAACTATAAATAGACTTGTTTGCCCCCAGAAAGAACAGGAAAGAGGTTTTTCTCCCTTTCACCAAGGGATTTTCCTGGATTAGCAGTAGAAGCTTTTCTTGAACCTTGGGGTCAAGGTCTATTTTATGCATTTCCCCCTCTTCAGATTATTCCCAAAGTGTTGAAGGGAAGACGAGGCGAACGTAATACTCTTAGCTCCTTTTTTGCCCTGTCGAACTTGGTTCTCCTGGCTGAGAATTCTGTCTCTGGAAGACCCATGGGTACTTCCGGGAGTTCAAGACTTCCTAAAATTAATACAAATAAGTCACAGGGGCCTGATGGGATACACCTAAAGCTATTAAAAGAGCTTAGCAGTGAACTAGCAAAACTATTAACAGATTTATTTAACCAATCACTGGTAACAGGAGTCGTCCCAGAAGATTGGAAATTAGCAAATGTTGTGCCCATTCACAAGAAAGGTAGTAGGGAGGAATCGGGCAACTATAGGCCAGTAAGCCTGACATCAATAGTGGGGAAATTAATGGAAACCATACTTAAGGAGAGGATTGTGGAACATCTAAAATCCCATGGATTGAAAGATGAAAAACAGCATGGGTTTACTTCAGGGAGATCATGTCAAACTAATCTTATTGATTTTTTTGATTGGGTGACTAAAATAATAAATGGCAGAGGTGCAGTAGACATCGCTTATCTTGACTTTAGTAAGGCTTTTGATACTCTCCCACATAGAAAGCTTATCAATAAACTGCAGTCTTTGTGCTTGGACTCCCATATTGTTGAATGGATTAGGCAGTGGCTGAGGGACAGATAACAGAGGGTTGTAGTCCATGGAGTATATTTAGACCAAGGTCTTGTTACCAGTGGGGTACCTCAGAGATCTGTTCTGGGACCCATATTGTTTAATATCTTTATCAGCGAAATTGCAGAAGGCCTCGATGGTAAGGTGTGTCTTTTTGCTGATGACACAAAGATTTGTAACAGGGTTGATGCTCCTGGAGGGATACACCAAATGGAAAAGGATTTAGGAAAACTAGAGGAATAGTCAAAAATCTGGCAACTAAAATTTAATGTTGATAAGTGCAAGATAATGCACCTGGGGCGTAAAAACCCAAGAGCAGAATATAAAATCTGTGATACAGTCCTAACCTCAGTATCTGAGAAAAGGGATTTAGGGATCATTATTTCAGAAGACTTAAAGGTAGGCAGACAATGTCATAGAGCAGCAGGAAATGCTAGCAGAATGCTTGGGTGTATAGGGAGAGGAATTACCAGTAGAAAGAGGGAGGCGCTCATGCCGCTCTACAGAGCACTAGTGAGACCTCATCTGGAGTATTGTGCGCAGTACTGGAGACCATATCTCCAGAAGGATATTGATACTTTGGAGAGAGTTCAGAGAAGAGCTACTAAACTAGTACATGGATTGCAGGATAAAACTTACCAGGAAAGATTAAAGGACCTTAACATGTATAGCTTGGAAGAAAGACGAGACAGAGGGGATATGATAGAAACTTTTAACCCCTTAGTGACCAAGCACATTTTTTTTAAATTGCATTCCAAGAGCTAGAACTTTTTTGTTTTTTCATAAATGTACTTGTATGAGGTCTTATTTTTTGCAGGACGTTATAGTTTTTAATGCACAATTTTAAGTAATGATTGATTAAAGCCAGCCGTTTAGCTAAAACCCCCTTTGTTTACGTCAGTAAAAACACATAAAGGCAATCAACAAGGTAAAAGAGAGATTATTTAAAAGAAGAAAAACTGCTACAAGAGGACATGGGTTTTAAATTAGAGGGGCAAAGGTTTAAAAGTAATATCAGGAAGTATTACTTTACTGAGAGAGTAGTGGATGCATGGAATAGCCTATGGGAAACCTAGGATCCATTGTGAGATTCTGACATGTCCCAAGGATGCACTCATGGTTAGTGTCCAAGACTGTAGATTATATCACGACCCACATTTGGCTTCTTGATTGGCATAATTGTGGGTAAACCCCAAGCAACTTCTCTATATACTGGCTGTGCTCGAGGATGCTGCTGTGAACCTGCTCTATAAGCTCCGTACTACCTATTAAGATCCTGGCGAGAAGACGTCTGACTATCTTTACAGACTAGACAAACTGGTTCACAGGATAGTATGCAAAGGAGGGATTAGCCTTGAACTTGGTCCAGCGCTGCCTTGATTAAGTACTATGTGGAGCTCCAACCCATGATTCTATTGCTCAAAGAATGAGGTGCTGTGATAAAAAAAAAAAGACCCCCTTTCCTTCCCTGAACTACTTAAGGAAGTGCGAGAAGAGGAAGCTACTTTGGCAGCCAGGGAGCTGAAATCCACAAGAGTGGCTGCTGTTGCTCTACAGTCTAAGTCACAGTGTATAGAGGAGGAGTGTCACAGGTTAAGGGGAAGGGAAACACCAAATACACACCACAACCAATATACAACAATCTAGGCCTCAAAAGCTAAGAAAAAGGGATGGTAACCTCTTAGTAATCCCTAGGCCTTTCCCTAACTCCTGCCAGTATGAGCAGATCCTGATGGAAATGGAAATACTTATACAACGGATACCTAAAGCCCTGCTAAAACTGATGAGCCCCAGGGGATGAGACAGCTGGTTCCTTCCAGAATGAAGAAACCTGCGTCTCCCTGAGGCCTAGAAACAACACACACCAGATAATAGGAATCAGCAAAGGCAACAAGTACTTAGCTTAGAGATGTATGGAGAAGCAGGAGATACAAGACAAACCAGCACTAGCAACTCCAAGCAGAAACTAAAAAATCATCAACAATGTGAGGCGGTTGACGTGATGACGTAGACGTAGTACGTCACGCTCTCCTCTCTCCCCGTGGCTCGGCTACCTCGCTATCCTGCTGCTCTTGGCGTCTCTGCGGCCGTTCCTGCCTCCATGGACCTGGGGTGTATGCTGTTCCCCTAGCCCTTGACTCCGCTTGTTGCCCGGCGCTGTTCGTGTTTCCGGTTCTTCTGGTCCGCCTGCCTTTCCCGCCTCGCTTCTGGGACTCAGCTCGTGGGGATTATCTGGAGCGCAGTCGGCTGGCTGGCTGGCTCCTCTTGCATCTGGGATCCTGGACTCCTCGACTGCGGGTGCGCTTTCAGACTCTCCGGTTCTTGCCGGTGATAGCGCTCTTCTCCTCCGCTTTGTGTGCCAGGCCTTGATTTCGGTGGCAGGGTTTGATTGTGGTGGCTGTAGGAGCGAGGTCGGCTGCTCCGCCTGTCCTGGACATTAGTGTTTTATCTGGCGGCCACTACTCCCTTTTGCTCTGCCCCCCCTTCAGAGATTTCTGGGATCGAGGGGTCTTTTTTTGGACATCCAGGTGGGATCTTCGTGGACACTCGGTGGTCAAGGAGCGGAAAAAGCTGGTGAGTTTGTTCCTGTTTGTTCCTGCATCCATGTTCCTGCTTGCTTCCTCTGGCTCCCCTATGACCTTTTTCCTCCTATACTAACTACTAAAGAACCCAATTAAAAAGAATGAAAGTGCACTAGAGTATACGTAATCTACTTTTTATATGGTTTATTTCCAAGAGAGAATAAGGAGGTGAATATAAATATAAAACATAAAACACATAGAAATATAAAAGGAACAAAAGAAAAGAAAAAGGAGAACAAACAAGAAAAGAGAGGAAAAAAAAAAAAGAGGAAAAAAAAAAAGGAAAAAATAATAATAATAAATAACCAAAAAGGAATAAGAAGTGACACATATACAAAAGGAAAGAAAGAGGCGGAACAAGGAGAAAAAAATAAATAAATAAATATAGAGAGCAGGAACAAGGTATGGCTCCCAAAGCCAGTAGGCGCTCGGCTGACCTCTCAAGTCAGAAATCTGGGTCCAAAACTGCTGAAACAACAAAAATAGACCAGTTTCTGAGGTCTCCGAGGGTTAATACGAGGGGCACACAAAAGGAACCTGTCACAAAAAAAAATGACGATCCGGAGATGACTGAGTTAGAACCACAAAAAGCCTCTAGATACTCAGAAGAGGAAGATGGCATAATGGGGGAGGTTATCCCTAACGACAACTCCTCTCCGTTAGAAGAAATATTGCTAGCGGTCAAACAAAATGGGGATTTAATACAGGCTGTCACAACTCAACTTGGGTTTATCCAAGTTGATGTGGGACTAATAAAAGACGATTTGTCAAAAATGCGAGACAGAGTTAACAACCTCGAGAGCTCCGTTGCCCTGATACAAAATGAATCCCAAAAAATAAATACCGAAGTCTCCACATTTAAATTAGAGTATAACCTTTTGAAGAAAAAGGTGGCGGACCTTGAGGATAGGTCACGAAGATACAACGTGAGAATAATAGGGATTCCGGAGGGTGCGGAAGAGAAGAACCCAACCCAATACATACAGAAGTTAATCTTTGAGAATTTTGGGAAAGATTCGTTTTCCTCTTTTTTTATGATTGAAAGAGCTCATCGGGTCCCAGGGGGTAGACCAATTCCAGGGAGACAACCTCGTACATTTCTTGTTAAGTTATTGACTACAGGGGATAAAGACATCCTTTTGAGAAGGGCGAGGGAATGCTCACCGGTTGTATATAACGGGAATAGATTGGCCTTTTTTCCAGATCTTTCAAAAGATATACAAGAAAAGAGACGCACATTTTTAATTGTCAAAAAGAGGCTAAGAGAAAGGGACATTAAATATTCTCTTATATTCCCAGCAAAATTGCGGATTATTTTCAATGATAAAACTCTTTTTTTTGATACTTCGGAAGAAGCCGCGGACTGGCTTGATCGAAATAATCTATGACTTAATTGTTCTATGATCTGGCGGGAATAATAATTGTTATAAGGGGCTTATCCCCTTAAATTTATTTCTCTTCGCTTCCTAATGGGGGTGGCCGAGTGGGGGGAGTGTGGGAGGGATGGTCATAGGAAAGAAATCGACTACAATACGTGGTAGATTACCTGCACGTGGGGGGGGGGGGGGGTTGGGCTGTGGTGCGTCAAAATAGGTGTGATTTTCCTTTTTTTTTTTTCTTTCTTCTTCTCTTTAATTCCTCTTTCTCCATTTAACCGTTGTGGATAATGCTGACTAGAATTATTGCCTGGAATATACGTGGTTTGGGGGATAGAGGTAAGAGACAAGCGGTTTTTGACTTGACTCAGGTCCACTTACCAGCAATAGTATGCCTGTTAGAGACCCACCTTACTGAGGAGACCTCTAGGGTGGTCGACAGGGGATGGGCTGCGCACACTTATCACTCTACCTTCTCTAATTACTCGAGAGGTGTTACCGTTTTGATACATAGACTTATAGATTTCGTTTGTGAGGCATCTGTCGACCAACAGGGGAGATTTATTTTTTTATATTGTAGATTAAGGGGGAAGATATGTATTTTGGCCTTTGTCTATATTCCACCGCCATTTTCCTTTTCGGTCCTCAACTCTTTGTTATTATTTATGGATAAATGGCCAGAGTGTCCAACACTGATTATTGGCGACTTTAACTGTGTCATTGATCCTGTACGTGATAGGGTCTCTACGAGTGTCAGGGGTGACAGTCCGGTCCAGGGGTCTCCCCTGGCACGGTTTTGCCTGGAGGCTGGATTTGAAGATGCTTGGGAATATCTGGGACAGGGGAAAAGGGCTTTTTCATGTTTTAGTAAAGCAGGTAAATCGATGTCTAGAATAGATCTTGCATTGATAAGTAGTAAATATGTGAAACTGGTAAAGCGAATGAAATATGAAACGAGGTCAATATCGGATCACTCTCCACTATTACTTGAACTCTGCTTATCTCAGGAAAGATATACACCAAAACCTCCTTTTAGACTAAATCCTTATTGGCTATCAGTCATAAAGACACATGAAATAATTCAAAATGAAATAGGCCGATTCTGGGATAATAACTATGGCTCAGCAAAAATTCAAGTGGTATGGGATTCTTTTAAGGCGTATATGAGGGGATTGATGGTTAGTAACATCGCAAACCTTAGAAGGGAGTACGGGAAAAAACAGAAAAATCTACAAGAAAATGTAGCGCTGGCGATAGAATCCTTTCACATGAATAAGACGGAGGAGAACAGGGAAAATATGCAAAGAGCCACACAAATATATGCTAAGTTTTTATTGGATAAGGCCCAACAGAGTCTTTTCTTTAAAGGGCAAAAATACTTTACCGAGTCAGGGCGACCCGGTAAATTCCTGTCCAGAGTAATTTCAAATCAACAACTCAAAAAACATATAGATAAGGTTCGATTGATTGATGGTAGGATAGTCACTAGACAGGGCCCGGTGGAGAAGGCCTTCGTTGATTATTTCCTTGATCTGTATAAAGCCGATTCTAACATAACAGATGATAAGATAGATTTTTATCTAGACAGGATCAACTTTCCAACTATTACTGAGACGCAAAAGAGAGCACTTGAACTAGAGGTTTCAATTCAGGAACTTGAGGGAGCTATTAAACTATGTTCAGCTAACTCCACTCCTGGTTCAGACGGGCTTCCATATGAATTCTATAGTAAATATGGGGACTGCATTCTTCCCAGATTGTTGGAGGTCTTTGCTGAATCAATGGAGGACGGGAAGCTGCCAGATTCAATGATGGAGGCTACAATAATATTAATTCCAAAAAAAGGCAAGGACCCTTTAGATTTAGAATCTTATAGACCAATCTCACTGCTTAATGCAGATGTAAAGCTTCTTGCGAGGGTCCTGGCTACAAGGCTTTCTAGGGTCATTTCCTCTATTGTCCATCCGGATCAGAGCGGCTTTATCCAGAACAAGGGCACACATCATAATTTACACCGGCTTTTTTCTAATATTCAGGCCCCTGGGGGGACCGTACGCTCCATCCTGTCATTGGATGCCTCTAAGGCCTTTGACAGGGTGGAGTGGCGCTTCCTCTGGAAGGTTTTCGCAAGGATGGGCTTTGGGGAAAAGTTTATACGTACTCTTAAGCTACTGTATAGATCTCCAAGGGCAAAATTGAGTCTTAATGGAATCCTGAGTAGTAGTATTGACTTAAATAGAGGCACGCGGCAGGGCTGTCCACTATCTCCCTTGTTATTCGATATTTATATCGAACCCCTTGCGATGGCCATCAGGCAGGATGATCAGGTTAAAGGATTTGGTACATTAGGAGTACAAGACCGTATCTCCTTATATGCAGATGATGTTTTGTTTTTTATAGATCATACGGAAATTACTCTTCCTAGGATTATTCAAATGGTTAAAGCATTTGGTGAGGTGTCTGGTCTTCTTATAAACTGGGCCAAGACCAGTTTGTTGCCAATAGACCCCCTGCCACAGAAAGAGGTTCCTGTCACACAGTTGGATATTGTAGATACTTTTCAATACTTGGGTTTGACTATATCGCCTCGGGTTGAAAATTTTGTACAACTTAATTTGATCTCCATAATGGTAAAGATTAGAGCTAAAATAGGGATCTGGCTGAAACTTCCCCTATCTAGAGCTGACCGAGTTTCACTAGTTAAAATGGTGATACTACCACAATTTCTTTACGTGCTCAGGAATACACCTATTTGGATACAAGATAAATATTTTAAACTCATGGAAAGAATAATTAATGATTTATTATGGGGAAGAAAGCGAGTTCGAATAAAGCTGGAATATCTGTATAAATCTATGGAGTGCGGGGGTTTAAATCTCCCTTACTTTAAAGGGTACTTTATTGCAGTCCAGTTATTGATGTGCTATGAATCAGAGAACAGTGCAATGTTGGGGAAGTTGGTAACTAGCCATGCCCACAATAATATTTTTACCCTGTTGGAATCCGGTTTATTGAAGAGTTATGAGCGAGGCTACAGAGAGACTATAAAATTACTCCGGAAAGTGTGGGCTACAATTAGGACATGGTTGAAGGTTAAGGGTTCACTTACATTTACGTCCCTCTGGCATAATTTGTATTTACAAAGGCTAGATGAGATTGCAGCTGACACATTTTGGCAGAAGAATAAAATTCTATATATCTCACAGGTAGTTAAAGATAGAGAAATTAAACCATTTATAGAAATGACACATAATGTAAGAAACCTTTCATGGTTTAGGTATTTGCAGTTGCGTTCAGTACTATCCAGTTTGGATGATAAACGGGTGTTGGATATAGATAATTCATCTTTTTTGAATGATTGGGTAGGGGGTACACCTTCTAGAATAAAAATTTCAAATATATATAAGTTATTAATTAAGGCACGGTTTAGTGATACACAGTCACCAGGACAAAAAGCGTGGGAGGTGGATTGTCCGAATTTACAAATAGAAGGGTGGGAGAATATTTTTGGGAACTTAGTCTTACTATCCCAGAACTTCAACCATGTTCTAATACAATTCTATATTTGCCATAGATTATATATCACTCCTTTATGGATGAATAAATGTGGGTTAAGAGACACGTCTAACTGCCCCAAATGCGACTCTGTAGGAGCGGATTTTCTCCATATGATATGGACTTGTCCAGAACTTATAAACTATTGGAATATTATAAATAATTGTATTATGTATAAACTAAAAATTCGAATCCCTTTTGAACCACAAGTATTTGTGCTTAATGATCTTTCCAAATTAAACAATCACAAGTATCAAAAGATTTTACTGAGCAGAATATTGATGTTGGCTAGAGTTTTGATCAGTCGGACTTGGTTTGCCCGATCCACTCCAGATATAAATACATGGACAAATTTAATTGATAAGGTAAAAAATTATGAGAAAATTATGTACAAACAGAGGGAAGTTGAGGACCAGTGGATTAAGATATGGGGCGGTTGGAGGATTGATTAGCTGAGGTCAAACCGTTTTATTTATAAGGGCTCTATTTTGACGCACCACAGACAGGGGGGGAGGGGGGGGACTGTGTTCTTTTTTTTATTCTGTAATGTTTTGATATATTAATCAATGATAAAAAACAGTGTTGCAATTAAAAAAAACAATGTGAGGCGGCTCTAAATAGAGCCTCATCACTGATAACAAGCGACACCTAGGGAGAGGTGAGACCCAGCCAAACAACAACATACATAGAGGAAAACAGAGAGACCTGTCAGATAGCCTCACGTGCAGCAAGTCTATCCAATCTTCTCATCTATCTCACAGGAGGGACCGTGACAAGGAGCTTCTGAAAATCACTGAGAAAAAGGGGGAGAAGATTTAATACCTCTTAGGTGCCCAGACTGAAATGAATGGAATGGTTACGACAGATTGCTGAGGCAGCCACTAAAAGACAACTGCAGTTCCCAAGAAAGATAAGTGATAATTCTCAGAGGAGTAGAGACAACAAGACAAAAGGATGCTTTTTGTGAGAAGGATCCCAGCCATGCTGCTTGGCAGTGCACGAAGAAGTAGCGTTCAAAGGTGTCTGTATCTACTTCCCATCTGAAGGACAGGCTAATGGGAAAGGGGACCAGTAGAGTCCTGTACTGCCCCTCATCAACCTTGAAGGCATACTCCATTGCCCCCCCTGCTGTTGCTCAGTTGTAACAGCTTCCTGAAGGCCTGGTTCGACCAACCCCACAGGTGCCAGTCTTTATCAATAATCAATCCTGCAACTCGTTGTATAGTAGATCTCAAGTCTCCATCATCTTTGAGAAAAGATACAAAAACATTGTTCAGAAGTGCCCATACAGTCCTTATCTGGACTCGTGGTTTGGGGACTGAGTGTACATACTGTAGCTACCCATATCAAGGATATGTGTCTGTTATGCTATAGTTCCCAAAGATAGTTGTGGGAGTGGAGACGGAGATACCTATCATAGCCTTAGTCTGTCCAGCGGCCAAGGCGACTCGAGATCAGTGCCTGTAATAGTGGGGACGAATGCAAACATCTTCCGTACACTAGCACAGTGGTGCCGAGAAGTCAGGGGATCCAATGGGGAGACAATTATTTACAGACTTTCACCATTCACCCATCCTGTCTATCTGCTTATCTGAGAAAGGAAGAGGGGAAAAGAGGGGAGCTCCTCCCAGAATATTTGATCTCTGCTTTGAAGGTAGTGACCTGACAGAGGACGAAAAGGAGTCGCTAGTAGCAGGCATGATGGAATGTGGTGCTGCTTTCTCACTGGGAGATTAGGATCTGGGCCTGGTGCAAGTAGTAAAGCATTGCATCCAGATGAATGATGAGAAGCCTTTATGAGAGAGATCCTGAACGCTAGCTCCAGCAGACATTGAAGATGTCAGGCAGTACCTGTTGGACACTGGAGTTATCATTGAGTCAAACAGCCAATATTCTTCTCCCATAGTAATTGCTTAGAATAAGAATGAAGATATCCGACTGTGTGTGGATTACCAGACTCTGAACAAGCACACCATCCCTGACCATATACAGTGCCCAGGATTGATGAAGCTTTGGATTGCTTACAGGACAGACGGTGGTTTAATTAGTTGGATCTCCAGAGTGTCTACTATAAAAAAAAACATGAGTAAAGAGGATCAAGAGAAGACCACTTTTATTTGTCCCTTTGGGTTCTACCTCTACCAAAGGATGCCCCAAAGGAATTAAGGGTGCTCTCGCCACATTCCAAAAGTGATGGAGAAATGAACTTCCGGGAAGTACTTGTCTACTTAGATGACCTGATCATGTTTGGGCAAACCCTAGAAGAGCACAATCAGAGACTGTTCAAGGTGCTTGATCGGTTAAAAAAAAGCTGAGCTCAATTTATCCCTCGACAAATGTCGGTCCTGCCAGAAGGCTGTGAAATATGTGGGACACATTGTCAGCAGGGAAATAATCTCCACAGACCCTGACAAAGTCGAAGCTGTAGTCCAATGGCCCAAGCCTACCAAGTTGGGGAAGCTCATGTCTTTTCTAGGATTCTATGGGTACTACCGAAGATTTTTGCCACAGTATTCGGAAATTGCCCAAGAGGGACCACTCACTCCAAGAAGACCGCTAAGCAGGCCTACTTCAAGGTTAGCAAGCCATTTAGAGAAAAGTGGACGCCTGCTTGTGATAAGGCATTTGAGAAGCTGAAGTCCTGTCTAACACAGGCCCCGGTGTTGGCTTATGCAGACCCCAACGAGCCATATATGCTGCACGTGGATGCTTCCTTTGAGGGGCTTGGAGCCGTCCTGTATCAGGAACATTCTCTGCGACCAGTCTACTAAATCAGTCGAAGGCTGACTCTCAGTGAGCACAACTACCCAGCGCACAAGCTGGAGTTCCTAGCATTGAAGTGGGTAGTAGTGGACAAGCTGCCTCTATGAGGTGCATTTTAAAGTCCATACCGACAACAATCCCCTGACCTACATGAAAACCACAGCCAAGCTGGATGCTACGGGACTTCCCTCTCTGGTGGTGTATGATTTCAGCTTGAAGTACTGTCGAAGATCCACCAACATCATTGCTAATGCCGTATCCTGTCTGGCCCGGCCCCTATCATGTTATGAAGAGGAGGCAGGTATAGAAGTTGCAGCCCCTGAAGTGAAAGCCATGTGTCGCAGGCTTCAAATCAAGACTATCTCTAGACGTGGTTGTCAGATTCTTAGGGGTTTCAGTGAAAGCCCTTCCACTCATTTTGCCAGCTTACTCAGGTGAATGCTGAGTCCCTGCCTCAAATGACCACATAATAAATAGAGAAGGCCCAACAGGAAGATCCGTCTGTACGGGTGGTTTGCTGGTCGGTAAAAAGGGGCCTGAAAGGGGCTCTGAAGACAGAAGAATTTATCTTGATTGCCCACCAAGTGGAGTTCCTAGAAGTGAGGAATGGGCTACTGTAGCAGGTATCCAAACGGCAGACTTGAGAGATCCGGAGACAGCTGGTGCTTCTCGCTTGTTTTAGGGACCTGGTCGTGAAGGCTCTGCATGATGACCATGGACATCTTGGGGTTGAGAAGACATACTGGCCAAGAATGGAAGCCAACATTGAGGGTCCTGTGCACGGTATGTTCTGAGAAAACTCTTCCCAATCGATCCGCCCCTCTTGTCAACATCACAAGTGAGGGCCAACAAGATCTAGTGTGCATTGATTTCCTCTCCAATGAGCCTGACAAGGATAATGTCAGTAATTTAATAGTGGTAACTGACCACTTTACCCGTTATTCCCAAGCCTACTCCACCAAAAATTAGAGGGCAGTCACTGTGGCCAAAACATTGTAGAAGTCCTTTGTACAATATGGATTGCCAGCTCGCATTCACACTGAAGAAGAAGAGACTTTAAGAGCTGGCTGATTAAGGAGTTGTGTGAGATCTGCAGGATCAAGAAGTCTAGAACTACACCTCAACATGTTGGGCACTCTAGACCCCAGGCAGATTCAGCACATAAGTCTGCTAGTTCATGACTACAATTGCACAAAAATGAGTTGACCGGGTACTCCCCTTACTTCTTCATGTTAGGGAGGGAAGCTTGACTACCAGTGGATATTAGTTTTAGAATATCACTTGACCAATCATCTCGGAAGACCTCTCTGAAATATGTGTCTCAGTTAAAGGAGGAATTGAAGGAGGATTACAGATTGGCCGACCAGGCTTCCGGTCAATCAGGAAGGTGAAACAAGATCCGCTATGGCTGCGGAGTCAGGGAGCAGGTTCTGCGACTTGGGGATAGAGTCCTCATTCAACAGCTGAGCCGTCACGAAAAGCACAAGCTTGCTAATCGGTGGCATTCGGAACTCTATGTGGTGGTAGAAAAGCTGCTTGGTGTTCCAGCATACAGAGTGAAGCCGGAGAGTGGCAGTAGGACCATCTAAACCTATCATCGTGAGCACCTGTTACCCGTGGGTCAGACTGATGACGATGGTCACAACCAGATGGATCTAAATCAAGTCAACTACCCAGCCTCCGAGGAGGAGTCATGGCAACCACCACCGAGGGATCAGTCACAGTGTTCCTCCTGAAGGAAGTGACAGTGATTCAAGTAATGAATGGGGTCTAGACTATGGATGGGGAAGCAACAGAGGCACTTTGTTCAGGACAGTCTGGATCAGTCGCCTGACATGGGCTATCCAGAAGAATCCAGTCCACATTTCAGCTTGCCCTGTCCCCAGTCGGGGGAGAATTCAGAGGAGATTGAGCCACCAGATGAAGAAACAGCCATGATGCAGAGTGAGCCTGAAAGCCAAGAGGAGGGGTCGGGGAGGATGCATACATAGTACACCCTTGTCCCAGATGGGAACCTAGGCTCCCCCAATGATACTAACCTATGATAGAGTGGGGCATGCCACTGAGGTTCCCAGAGTGATACACCCAAATTTCATTAACATGTGGCCGTATTTCTCCCCAATGCCTATGTGGCCTGGAAACAATGTGTGTGTGTGACCGATTGTGGTGTTAGTCAGGATGCTTTCACGCATGGTTGCATTTCACTAAGCCACTAAGTGTCATCTATCCCCCCACATCTCCTCTGGCTCACTGTCCACGTTTGACCAAGTCACAGAAGAAGAAGTCTACAGGCCCCTCTCTTCTCCTCCTACCACATGCACTTCTGACCCCATTGCCTCACAGCTACTCTAGCTGTCAGCACTCACCTAACAAAAATCTTCAACCTCTGGTATCCTTCCCTCCTCTTTCAAACACTCTATCATTACTCCATTATTATTTTTTTTAAAAAACCTTCTCTTGATCAGTCCTGCACAACTAACTACATACCAGTCTCCAATCTTTCCTTTATCTCTAAACTCCTGAAGCATCTGGTCTACTCTCGTCTAATCCACTATCTCTTCACTAACTCTCTACTTGATTCATCACAATCTGGTTTTCGCAGCCTACATTCTACAGAAACTGCCCTCACCAAAGTGACAAATGGCCTCCTGACAGCAAAATGCAACAGTGACTTCTCTCTGCTCATTCTCCTTGACTTCTCTGTAGCTTTTCACATTGTAGACCATCATCTCCTACTCACCATGCTCCTAAAGAACACTGCCCTCTCCTGGTTTTCTTCATATCTCTCTGACCGCTCTTTCAGTGTATTATTCGCTGGCTCCACTTCTACTCCTCTCACTCTTGCTGTTGGGGTTCCTCAGGGTTCAGTCTAGGCCCCCTCCTCCTCTATCTCTACACAGCCCCAATTGGACAGACCAACAGCAGATCTGGTTTCTAGTACCATCTCTATGCTGATGACACACAACTATACACGTCATCCCCCGACATCACCCCTGCTGTATTACAGAACACCAGTGACTGTCCACGTCTCTAACATCATGTCCTCTCTCTAATCTACCTAAACCAGATATCTTCATCTCAGTGTGTGGCACTACCATCACGCTGAGGCAGCACGCCCGCTGTCTCAGTGTTATGTTTGACACTGATCTTTCCTTCACCCCTATATTCAATCTCTCAGCTGCTTATGTCACCTGCACCCCAAAAACATCTCTAGAATTCGCCCCTTTCTCATTAAAGAAACAACAAAAATTCCCAGACAGCGCCTGTGTTGGAAGGAAAAGCACAACTGCTGCATTACCCCTACAGCCAAGCCTGCATCCCAGAAGGATCTTGCCCCCAACTCCACTGCCATCCAAGCTTCTGAATGATGTAGCCCCCAGCTGTTTCCCAGGCAGGACAATCATAAGTGCACCAACATTTGCGCGCCAACATTTTCTGAAACTGGGTCCCAAAGTTGGGACTGGGTTAATCATTAGACAGTAGGGTATAGTAAGCTGAGTGCTAGGAGTAGATTTTTGCTGGGAAGTGCATAGTGTCTTTATCTTCCAAAGGAGAGTGTGTGTGGCCACCATCACTGCTAACTGTTAGAGATATCCCATCCCCTTCACCAGGGGTTTTTCTTAAGCAAAATTGCAATCTGTGCTTTGTTCATTTTATTGTATTATCTTTATGTTCTTCCCCATTGTTCATCCACTCCCAAATAAAGCTGTTGATCAGTTAACTCTTTCTTGGGGTTAGTGTGTACTGAGCTTGGTTACCCAAGTCCGCCCCTGGCAGAAGAGGATGACCTTACTGTTATCCTATAGAGCTCTGAGCAATATTTGAATGGAGGCACTGCGTCATAGTGAGGTGAGAACCACAATGCATCCTGCCTACCAAAGCCTACTCAAAGGGGTGCTACACTTAAACAGCAATAGTGTTACGAAGCAGATTTGCATCCACTGTGTCGCTTGAACAGACTTGGCTGGGGCTACTTCTACGGCATTATCTAAATGACTTCCCTGTTTTTTACCCTTTAACCCCCATATGCAGGGATCTGGTCTTCGCTGCAAGGGAACCTCCAGGCCACTACCTCTTGGAGGAGTCTCTGTTCAAGTGATGGCTGACCCATGGGAATCAAGAAACACTGAAATGGATCACAAGGGGATAAAGCAAAACCATAGTCAGTGACAGTCCATACACAGGCAGATGAACGTAGAACAACACACCTTTGCAGGATACTTTCTGGCTAGAACCTATTGCTCTGGCACCTTTCCACAGGGGAAGTACCCCAAGGTGAAAAGTCACTGGCTGGTGAATATCAGAGAGCGAATGCTGGTCATTTAAGAGTCAAAGAGAGCGTGCGCACGTGCCTTACAGGCAGAGAGAGGACTAGCCGGCAAGAAGCTGGCTGCAACCTGCGTGGAGGGATCTACTCCAGTGGCTGGATCCACAGGAAGGGATGGAAGAGAGGCCAGTGAGTCCATGCCACTGCAGCCAAGAGCTGGGGAGCAGAGCAGTGGGAGCCACAGGCCACCTATGTAAAAAGTAGTGTACTGGGAAGGTCTGGTAGTGTCCCATCATCAGGGTACAAGAGGCAACAGGAAAAGGTACACACTTGAAAACACACATCTCCAATTGTTGCTGACCACCGCTTTCAGTGCCCTTTCTTATTTTTAAACCTGTGCAGAGTATGCACTTTTTATGTTGTCTCTGGAAACCACTAGATGTGAAACGCATTGTTTGATGAGACCTTGCTAAACTCTTGCTGTTTAATTATTAGAGCCTTGTGTGGTCTTCTGTGCCTGAAGGATGTCTGTCTGTGGAATGTGACTGAATGCTTATATCCTGTACTACTGATCTCCCCTGGGAGGTGGCACCTGTCTGTGAGGACATATGGACAACGACAGCACTCTGACCCGAGAGAGACTTTTGTTGCATACAATAACTTTGTGCCTATAGCAGCGCAATTCCCGAAGCTGAGCCTCTTGATTTTTTTTGTTTTATTTTTGTGTACTGAATAGACTCACTATCCAGCTGCTGTACCGTTAGGTGTTTCACTACCTGCCCCTTCCTGCACCGTTATCTCTGAACAGGTCACAGAGCATGCCCACAACACTGACCCATAGAAGTCAACGTGTCTCCTTTGTCCAAGTGACTGCTAAATTGCTCTTAACAAAACGGAGCAGCAACTTAGGCAGGATGGCCGCCCCCCAAATCATGCACTGAAAATAAGTATACCATCAGATAAGAAAATGAACATGCCGCAATCATCTCTGCTGTATGGGAACAAGAAACCGTTATGTGTCTCCATAGGAAATGACGGTTTCTGGGCAGCAGACCCATGTTTATTATACAGGACAATCTATTGCCCAAAAACATTTTTGGTGCCACGAAAAGACATGATCACCCGACGAACAAGCGTTTGTTTATTCATCAGGTGGTTATACAGCCGATTATTACGGATGAGAGTTTCTTCTAACACTTATCCATGATAATTGGCCCGGTGATCAGTCCATATAAAAAGACTATTCCTATCGATTATATCATTAATGAAGAAATTTACAGTCAAACAAGATTTATGAAAGGCTCTCACCATTCACGGACACTGATACGTTTTTTTTAGGTCCACTCATCCTTTCATCAGAAATTTCCTAAAAGATTAAAGAAGAAGGATCCTAGTTTATCTGAAGTCTAGATAAAAGTCAAAAACCTTTAGGGCTGTTTCACACGAGCGGATGCCGTGCGTGACATCCGCTCCGTGAATGACAGCCAAGACCCGATGCGGACAGCAGAAGCACGGAGCAGTAACATGACTGATAATGCTCCGTGCCTCTCTATGATCTCTTTACTATGAAATCACAGTGACAACTTTATCTCACTGTGATTTCGTAGTAAAGAGATCATAGAGAGGCACGGAGCGTTATCAGTCATGTTACTGCTCGGTGCCTCTGCAGTCTGCATCGGGTCTTGGCTGTCATTCACGGAGCGGATGTCACGCACGGCATCCACTCGTGTGAAACAGCCCTTAGAGACATGAACCAAGCTGCTCTAAAAGCAAAAGGACCTCTTCAGATAGCGATCACACAGGATCCACATTCAAAATATACACAATATGTGGCGCACAGGACTGACAGAATCTATGGTGGAGGTGCTCACAGTAAAGAGGAATCACCCTTCCTCTGGAATAGTTGTAAACAGGAGAAAAAAATACTGGGCACTCTCACTGTATACGAGACCACATATACTCGTATACAGTGAGAGTGTCCAGTATTTTTTGCTCCTATTTACAGGATCCACATTCAGCCAAGTATTTTACACAACTGAAGTAAATAGGGCTGAGCTGCGCCTAGGCAACGTGACAGATGGTCATGAAGTGAATGGTCTAGGGTAAGTAGAAAACATGATGTAAAGCCTTTTTTAAATGACCCCAAAAGACTCTGAATTTATGCCGGTATTCTGCCCCAGGGCTCATGCAGACAAGCGTAAGGGCTCCATACCAGGCGGGTCTGCAATATAATGTCACCACCAGACATCTGAGAAGCTCTGACAGATGCCTTTCAGAACCTCCTCCTTGAGCTTCCTTTGTTTTGCTTTCAGTTCCTCATCTCGTTAGCCTCTCTCAGCTGTCATGTAGTTGTACTGATTGCATCCCTTTAAATTCCTCCCCATAGTGCATCACTTTGCGGTTTATATTTCTTCCTGGAGTGTGTGTGCATGCTGATCCTACTTCCCAGTCTTCTACAAGATAAGTGTTGTGCACTCATTTTCTGTTTGCTGGATCCCAGGTGACCCTGACTCCCTCCGTGTCTAGTGTAGGGAGCCGGTGGTTGTGTCCCCTCACTATTATAGGGTGTTCAGGTGTTATACAGTCGAGGTACGAGGATATGCGATCATCTACCATTGGGATTTTCGCTTAGGCTGAGCAGTCAGGGAGAGTGCCAGGTCTGATGCAGGGGTCTCCCTTTTTGTTCCTTAGTTTTGGATCCAGTGAGTCGTATATTCATTTTGTGTTGTCTTGTTTCCTGTACACCTTTCCGTGACATATAAGGGCACTGACCGTGTGCACTCAGTGCTGTGGAAGCGGACCTATTGACTTGAATGGGTCCGTGATTCGCAAGATACTACAAATGCAGGGCCGTAGATAATTTTTTTTCCTGGGGGGGGGGTTCAGCTTTCTCAAATTATAAGACTTTATCTAGCAAACACACCAGGGTTTGAAAAAAATATACCATCCATATCATTCCTAAACCAATCCTTTACCTTGAGCAATACCGATTTAGTTGTTTGACACCATATGGAAAAAACATTTTTTTTAAAGACTCGTAATTGGTACCTACCCACTGCACATTTTCATTGAGTATTTAAAAAAAAATACTTAGTAAAAATATGCACAGACACCAACCAAAAGTCTATTTAAAATAAACAAAAGTGGGCCCAAATCACCTGGACTGGAGCAAGAAAAACTGTAATTGTTGCACATATTAATCACTTAGATCTTTGCTTCTGTATTCTTAGGTTCTCTTAAAAATTGACACATGGAATCTCATTGGTTGCCATGGGCAATTCTTTTTATTTCTTCAGTCTTGTGAATTTGGCCCAATACATGCAGGAGATATAACAAGCATCACTTACCAAAGTTATGACATATCTAGTTTCTTTTTTCTCTTAGCGAGCTCATCCAAAACATCCAGTGGTGACACTTACTGGGACTGGGACTGTCAGGACTCCAGATAGTATTCACAATTACATCAGTTTTTCTTTTTCACAGACAGTGCACAAAATACATCACATCACGATCCCTTCACTGCCTGGGCAGTTGGGCACTGGGTGAGTGGGCAGGCAGGCAGGCTCGCTCCCGCTCTTCAAACACTAAAACTAGGCGGCCGGCGGCAGTGTAACGTGACGTCACTCACTACGTCACGCCGCAGGTGCATGCTCCTCCCACTTCATTAATGAAGGCGGAGCAGGCGCGTGACGTCAGAGTGAGTGACGTTACGTGGCCGGCCGCCTGAAGACGGAGTCACGGAGGCGGGGCACAGGAGCAGTGGGGGTGGACTGAATACACTGTCTACAGTATGTGTCTTTGTGTCATAGTTACCATCTGTGCGGTCGCCGGTTGGACACTAGTGCGGGGCTGGCAGGCAGCAGTGCAGGAAGCGGAGCACAGGGGTGTGATTAGGGTGTGCCCAGGCATACCAGGCACACCCTGTGCGCACGGCTATGCTGCCCGCCCTGCAGCCTCCATCACCTCTCTGTGTGCCGCAATGCCCGCAGCGCTATTGCAGGCAGCGGCACGCCCTGGCCCGTTCTCTGGCAGGTTAGGAGGACAAACACTCTGGGGGGGGGGGGGTTTCAAACCTTATCTACGCCCCTGTACAAATGATAGGACATGTCCTATCTTTTGCGAAATGGAGGCACGGATCGGAAACCAACTAGAGCACTACGAAGCGCTTCCGTTGGCTTTTGGGTCTGTGACTCCACACAACAAAATATAAGACATGATCTATCGTTTGCCGTATCTTTCAGAATGTGGACCCATTCAAGTCAATAATTTTGCATCCGCAGCATGGACACTGAGCCCTTACGTTTGTGTGCATGAGCCCTTAGATGCAGTGGAGCGTACAGTATACTCCACTGCTGCTGGAGGAGGTCAGTAGAAAGCTTCATTACATCAGTAGAAACCTCAGCTTCATCTACCTGATGATCCAGTGGGACATTCTGCTTTTCCTCTGGACAGTCCTGGGCATACAGAGGACTGGGACATATCTCTGGTGGATTTCTCTGACTGGATCCATCTATAGGAAATACACACAGTGACTAAATACATTGTCAATATGTGATGATCAGATGACAGGGAAATCTGACTCTCAAAACTGGTCTCTCCTCTACAGTCATGGAAGGTCTCCTCTTACTCGGTGATGTGAGGGACTGGTGATTCTCCATCATGACGTCCTTGTACAGATCCTTGTGTTCTTCTAAATACTCCCACTCCTCCATGGAGAAATAGACAGCGACATCCTGACACCTTATAGGAACCTGACAACACAAGGACACAGACATTACCAGACCCCTCCCTTGGCGTTATTGTATAATGTCCCAGCATTCTCAGCAGCGCTCACCTCTCCGCTCAGAAGCTCAGTGATCCTGGTGGTAAGTTCTAGGATCTTCTGCTCATGTATCAGGGAATGAGGTGGAGGCTCGGTGATGGGGCTCTGGGTCCTGCTCCATCCTCCTGACACACGGGGTGTCACACACTCACCAGACGACTTCTTCACTACTGTGTAATCCTGTGTATGGGGAGACGCCAATCACTACAGAGATTCTAAGAATCCTTCACCTTTCCAGACATTTCCCTGTTATATTACTAGAGATAAGAGTGATGTCATGTGAGACTCTCACCTCTCCAGTTATCAAGGAGATGATCTCCAGGGTGAGGTCCAATATCCTTGCAGCCATGTGGTCTCTGTACTTCTCCATCCTTGGTGGGTCATTGATGGAAAGGACCATTGTCTTTAAAAAGAAGAAAGTCCTGTATCTAAGATACCTGAGGGAAACATGGAGGACTGAGAGCAAAATCACATCTGGAGGAACATCTTACATGAAGAAAAGTGTCTCATAAATTTAGAATTACAAAGTATTTCTGAGTACAATTGAAATTACTTAGTTATTGAGATATCCCATACACAGTGAAGTACCATTATTCTGAGCAGCAGCTAATCTCCAGAGTGACCGCTGTGTGCAGCACAGACAGCAGCTAGATGGGCTGGTGGTGACTCCATAAGGTCCTGGTAGGTTGTCATAGGTATCTGGACCCATGCTGACTGCAGTGCATCCCACAGCTGCTGGAGAGGGTGCGGGGGAGGATCCATAGAGCGAACACAATTATCAAGGTAGTCCTAAGTTCAAGTCCGAGTTCGTCTGGGGAAATAGGGGGACGGAGTAGTAATTGGAAGTCTTGGTCATGCTCTTCCAACCAATGTCGAACATTTCTAGCTGTGTGGCATGTTGCATTGTTTTCCTAGAAAAGACTATCTGGCCCTGAGAAGACAATAAACATATAAGGTAAACGTGATCTGAAAGGATGGATTTACAGGTCCTTCTCCAAAAATTAGCATATTGTGATAAAGTTCATTATTTTCTGTAATGTACTGATAAACATTAGACTTTTTATATATTTTAGATTCATTACACACAACTGAAGTAGTTCAAGCCTTTTATTGTTTTAATATTGATGATTTTGGCATACAGCTCATGAAAACCCAAAATTCCTATCTAAAAAAATTAGCATATCATGAAAAGGTTCTCCAAGCGAGCTATTAACCTAATCATCTGAATCAACTAATTAACTCTAAACACCTGCAAAAGATTCCTGAGGCTTTTAAAAACTCCCAGCCTGGTTCATTACTCAAAACCGCAATCATGGGTAAGACTGCCGACCTGACTGCTGTCCAGAAGGCCATCATTGACACCCTCAAGCAAGAGGGTAAGACACAGAAAGAAATTTCTGAAGGAATAGGCTGTTCCCAGAGTGCTGCATCAAGGCACCTCAGTGGGAAGTCTGTGGGAAGGAAAAAGTGTGGCAGAAAACGCTGCACAACGAGAAGAGGTGACCGGACCCTGAGGAAGATTGTGGAGAAGGACCGATTCCAGACCTTGGGGGACCTGCGGAAGCAGTGGACTGAGTCTGGAGTAGAAACATCCAGAGCCACCGTGTACATGCGTGTGCAGGAAATGGGCTACAGGTGCCGCATTCCCCAGGTCAAGCCACTTTTGAACCAGAAACAGCGGCAGAAGCGCCTGACCTGGGCTACAGAGAAGCAGCACTGGACTGTTGCTCAGTGGTCCAAAGTACTTTTTTCGGATGAAAGCTAATTTTGCACGTCATTCGGAAATCAAGGTGCCAAAGTCTGGAGGAAGACTGGGGAGAGGGAAATGCCAAAATGCCTGAAGTCCAGTGTCAAGTACCCAC
This sequence comes from Bufo gargarizans, assembly GCF_014858855.1. Lineage (NCBI taxonomy): Eukaryota > Metazoa > Chordata > Amphibia > Anura > Bufonidae > Bufo > Bufo gargarizans. The sequence goes on along the minus strand of NC_058083.1, from coordinate 529,165,618 downwards.
AGTCAGTGATGGTCTGGGGTGCCATGTCAGCTGCTGGTGTTGGTCCACTGTGTTTTATCAAGGGCAGGGTCAATGCAGCTAGCTATCAGGAGATTTTGGAGCACTTCATGCTTCCATCTGCTGAAAAGCTTTATGGAGATGAAGATTTCATTTTTCAGCACGACCTGGCACCTGCTCACAGTGCCAAAACCACTGGTAAATGGTTTACTGACCATGGTATTACTGGGCTCAATTGGCCTGCCAACTCTCCTGACCTGAACCCCATAGAGAATCTGTGGGATATTGGGAAGATAAAGTTGAGAGACGCAAGACCCAACACTCTGGATGAGCTTAAGGCCGCTATCGAAGCATCCTGGGCCTCCATAACACCTCAGCAGTGCCACAGGCTGATTGCCTCCATGCCACGCCGCATTGAAGCAGTCATTTCTGCAAAAGGATTCCCGACCAAGTATTGAGTGCAGAACTGAACATAATTATTTGAAGGTTGACTTTTTTTGTATTAAAAACACTTTTCTTTTATTGGTCGGATGAAATATGCTAATTTTTTTAGATAGGAATTTTGGATTTTCATGAGCTGTGTGCCAAAATCATCAATATTAAAACAAAAAAAGGCTTGAACTACTTCAGTTGGTGTGTAATGAATCTAAAATATATGAAAGTCTAATGTTTATCAGTACATTACAGAAAATAATGAACTTGATCACAATATGCTCATTTTTTTAGAAGGACCTGTATACCCAAATTGGTTGTGAGAGTGCCTTCCACATGGATGAGTAGGCTCAGAGAATGAAGGAAAACATTCCCCAGACCATAACGCTGCCCCCACCAGCTTGTGTTCTTCCGGCAATGGTTGCCGGGTGTTTGTTCTCTGATGTTTCTCTCCTTACGCACCAATGTCCATCCGTTGCATGAAGCAGAAAACATGACGGAGAAGACAACCATTTACCAATCAGCGTAGGTCCAATTCCAATACTGCCACGAAAATGTAAGCCTTTTCTGGCAATGCAACTTCATTAGCAGAGATGCATCGACCATTCGTCTGTTTTGGAGCTTCATACGCAGTAGGGTTCTCTGAACTGGTAGCCCCGTGTTCATTTTGGTGGCGAGCTGCTCCACGGTGGCATCTCGGTCGCACTCATGCACCTTCGTAGCTGGCGTTCACCTCTCACATCAATGACATGTGGTGCTCAGCAGTTTCCATGTCACTTGTTTATAATGGTACCATTTGTCCTCTCACCATACACAGAGAACAGTTCACACAGCGCACTTTTAGAAATACCGCCAACCAGGGCCCAAAATCCAATGATCATCCCTTCCTGCAACTCATATAAATTGCTCAATGACAGTAATGAGGGATATGTGTGCAGGCCACCTATCAGACCTTATATACCCACCGAGGGATATGTGTGCAGACAGACTATCACACCTTATATACCCACCGAGGGATATGTGTGCAGACAGCCTATCACACACCTTATATACCCACCGAGGGATATGTGTGCAGATAGCCTATCACACCCCTTATATACCCACTGAGGGATATATGTGCAGACAGCCTATCACACCTTATATACCCATCAAGGAATATGTGTACAGATAGCCTATTACATCCCTTATATACCCACTTAGGGATATGTGTGCAGACAGCCTATCACACACTATATATTCCCACCGAGGGATACTGTATATGTGCAGACAGCCTATCACACCCCTTATATACCCACCGAGGGATATGTGTGCAGACTTCATTAGCAGAGATGCAACTTCATTAGCAGAGATGCAGTGACCGTTCGTCTGTTTTGGAGCTCAATACGCAGTAGGGTTCTCTGAACTGTTGTGTTAGACACACGTCTGGTAGCCCCGTGTTCATTTTGGTGGTGAGCTGCTCCACGGTGGCATCTCCGTCGCTCGTGAACCTTCGTAGCTGGCGTTCACCTCTCACATCAATGACATGTGGTGCTCAGCAGTTTCCATGTCACTTGTTTATAATGGTACCATTTGTCCTCTCACCATACACAGAGAACAGTTCACACAGCGCACTTTTAGAAATACCGCCAACCAGGGCCCAAAATCCAATGATCATCCCTTCCTGCAACTCATATAAATTGCTCAATGACAGTAATGAGGGATATGTGTGCAGGCCACCTATCAGACCTTATATACCCACCGAGGGATATGTGTGCAGACAGACTATCACACCTTATATACCCACCGAGGGATATGTGTGCAGACAGCCTATCACACCCCTTATATACCCACTGAGGGATATGAATGCAGGCCGCCTATCACACCTTATATACCCACCGAAGGATATGTGTGCAGACAGCCTATCACACACCTTATATACCCACTGAGGCATATGTATGCAGGCCGCCTATGACGCCTTATATACCCACCAAGGGATATGTGTGCAAGCAGCCTATCACACCTTATATACCCATCGAGGAATATGTGTACAGATAGCCTATCACATCCCTTATATACCCACTTAGGGATATGTGTGCAGACAGCCTATCACGCACCATATATTCCCCCGAGGGATACTGTATGCGTGCAGACAGTCTATCACACCTTATATACCCACTAAGGGATATGTGTGCAGACAGATTATCACACCCCTTATATACCCACCGAGGGATATATGTGCAGACAGCCTATCACACCCATTATATACCCACCGAGGGATATGGGTGCAGACAGCCTATCACACACCTTTTATACCCACCGAGGGATATGTGTGCAGACAGCCTATCACACCTTATATACCAACCGAGGGATATGTGTGCAGACAGCCTATCACACCCCTTATATAACCAATGAGCGATATGTATGCAGGCCGCCTATCACACCTTATATACCCACCAAGGGATACGTGTGCAGACAGCCTATCACACCCCTTATATACCCACCGAGGGATATATGTACAGACAGCCCATCACACCTTATATACCCACCAAGGGATATGTGTGCAAGCAGCCTATCACACCTTATATACCCATCAAGGAATATGTGTACAGATAGCCTATTACATCCCTTATATACCCACTTAGGGATATGTGTGCAGACAGCCTATCACACACCATATATTCCCACCGAGGGATACTGTATATGTGCAGACAGCCTATCACACCCCTTATATACCCACCGAGGGATATGGGTGCAGACAGCCTATCACACACCTTTTATACCCACCAAGGGATATGTGTGCAAACAGCCTATCACACCTTATATACCCATCGAGGAATATGTGTACAGATAGCCTATCACACCCCTTATATACCCACCGAGAGATATGTGTGCAGACAGTCTATCACACCTTATATACCCACTGAGGGATATGTGTGCAGACAGACTATCATATATTACATTCATATATACCCTGCACGTGTAGAGGCACTTTTATTGTATTTACATTTAGTCATAGACTACTGATTGCCTACTCTTGACAGGTGCATATTATGTTTTTTGTATTAATTTAAAATTTAACTTTTATTATTTACTTTTTTAATAATAATTGGTGAACGTTTTTGTGATGTCTAACCTACTAAATTAAAACTATCCCCAGAGCACCAGTGTGTGCAATTCTTATATTTGTTTGTTCATTTGTCACACTAATATTGCAGTAGCAGTTTATTAATAGCAGTTGCTCTCTTGTGGCTGGCCGTTGATAGCTTTTTTTGATAGCTCTATAGATGCTGCATTTATGACCTTTTACTATAGACTGTTAGTCATTTAAGGATAGTGTATCCTCAAATGACTATTACGCCTTATATACCCACTGAGGGATATGTGTGCAAGCAGCCTATCACACCTTATATGCCCATCGAAGAATATGTGTGCAGACAGCCTATCACAACCCTTATATACCCACCGAGGGATATGTGTGCAGACAGCCTATCACACCCCTTATATACCCACCGAGGGATATGTGTGCAGACTTCATTAGCAGAGATGCAACTTCATTAGCAGAGATGTAGTGACCGTTCGTCTGTTTTGGAGCTCAATACGCAGTAGGGTTCTCTGAACTGTTGTGTTAGACACACGTCTGGTAGCCCTGTGTTCATTTTAGTGGCGAGCTGCTCCACGGTGGCATCTCGGTCGCACTTGTGCACCTTCGTAGCTGGCGTTCCCCTCTCACATCAATGACATGTGGTGCTCAGCAGTTTCCATGTCACTTATTTACAATGGTACCATTTGTCCTCTCACCATACACAGAGAACAGTTCACACAGTGCACTTTTAGAAATACCGCCAACCAGGGCCCAAAAGCCAATGATCATCCCTTCCTGCAACTCATATAAATCGCCCCTTTTACCAATGACAGTAATTAGGGATATGTGTGCAGGCCACCTATCAGACCTTATATACCCACCGTGGGATATGTGTGCAGACAGACTATCACACTTTATATACCCACCGAGGGATATGTGTGCAGACAGCCTATCACACCTTATATACCCACCGTGGGATATGTGTGCAGACAGACTATCACACTTTATATACCCACCGAGGGATATGTGTGCAGACAGCCTATCACACCCATTATATACCCACCGAGGGATATGGGTGCAGACAGCCTATCACACACCTTTTATACTCACCGAGGGATATGTATGCAGACAGCCTAACACACCTTATATACCCACCGAGGGATATGTGTGCAGACAGCCTATCACACCCCTTATATACCCACTGAGGGATATGAATGCAGGCCGCCTATCACACCTTATATACCCACCGAAGGATATGTGTGCAGACAGCCTATCACACACCTTATATACCCACTGAGGCATATGTATGCAGACCGCCTATGACGCCTTATATACCCACCAAGGGATATGTGTGCAAGCAGCCTATCACACCTTATATACCCATTGAGGAATATGTGTACAGATAGCCTATCACATCCCTTATATACCCACTTAGGGATATGTGTGCAGACAGCCTATCACGCACCATATATTCCCCCGAGGGATACTGTATGCGTGCAGACAGTCTATCACACCTTATATACCCACTAAGGGATATGTGTGCAGACAGATTATCACACCCCTTATATACCCACCGAGGGATATATGTGCAGACAGCCTATCACACCCATTATATACCCACCGAGGGATATGGGTGCAGACAGCCTATCACACACCTTTTATACCCACCGAGGGATATGTGTGCAGACAGCCTATCACACCTTATATACCAACCGAGGGATATGTGTGCAGACAGCCTATCACACCCCTTATATAACCAATGAGCGATATGTATGCAGGCCGCCTATCACACCTTATATACCCACCAAGGGATACGTGTGCAGACAGCCTATCACACCCCTTATATACCCACCGAGGGGTATATGTACAGACAGCCCATCACACCTTATATACCCACCAAGGGATATGTGTGCAAGCAGCCTATCACACCTTATATACCCATCAAGGAATATGTGTACAGATAGCCTATTACATCCCTTATATACCCACTTAGGGATATGTGTGCAGACAGCCTATCACACACCATATATTCCCACCGAGGGATACTGTATATGTGCAGACAGCCTATCACACCCCTTATATACCCACCGAGGGATATGGGTGCAGACAGCCTATCACACACCTTTTATACCCACCAAGGGATATGTGTGCAAACAGCCTATCACACCTTATATACCCATCGAGGAATATGTGTACAGATAGCCTATCACACCCCTTATATACCCACCGAGAGATATGTGTGCAGACAGTCTATCACACCTTATATACCCACTGAGGGATATGTGTGCAGACAGACTATCATATATTACATTCATATATACCCTGCACGTGTAGAGGCACTTTTATTGTATTTACATTTAGTCATAGACTACTGATTGCCTACTCTTGACAGGTGCATATTATGTTTTTTGTATTAATTTAAAATTTAACTTTTATTATTTACTTTTTTAATAATAATTGGTGAACGTTTTTGTGATGTCTAACCTACTAAATTAAAACTATCTCCAGAGCACCAGTGTGTGCAATTCTTATATTTGTTTGTTCATTTGTCACACTAATATTGCAGTAGCAGTTTATTAATAGCAGTTGCTCTCTTGTGGCTGGCCGTTGATAGCTTTTTTTGATAGCTCTATAGATGCTGCATTTATGACCTTTTACTATAGACTGTTAGTCATTTAAGGATAGTGTATCCTCAAATGACTATTACGCCTTATATACCCACTGAGGGATATGTGTGCAAGCAGCCTATCACACCTTATATGCCCATCGAAGAATATGTGTGCAGACAGCCTATCACAACCCTTATATACCCACCGAGGGATATGTGTGCAGACAGCCTATCACACCCCTTATATACCCACCGAGGGATATGTGTGCAGACTTCATTAGCAGAGATGCAACTTCATTAGCAGAGATGCAGTGACCGTTCGTCTGTTTTGGAGCTCAATACGCAGTAGGGTTCTCTGAACTGTTGTGTTAGACACACGTCTGGTAGCCCTGTGTTCATTTTAGTGGCGAGCTGCTCCACGGTGGCATCTCGGTCGCACTTGTGCACCTTCGTAGCTGGCGTTCCCCTCTCACATCAATGACATGTGGTGCTCAGCAGTTTCCATGTCACTTATTTACAATGGTACCATTTGTCCTCTCACCATACACAGAGAACAGTTCACACAGCGCACTTTTAGAAATACCGCCAACCAGGGCCCAAAAGCCAATGATCATCCCTTCCTGCAACTCATATAAATCGCCCCTTTTACCAATGACAGTAATTAGGGATATGTGTGCAGGCCACCTATCAGACCTTATATACCCACCGTGAGATATGTGTGCAGACAGACTATCACACTTTATATACCCACCGAGGGATATGTGTGCAGACAGCCTATCACACCCCTTATATAACCACTGAGGGATATGTATGCAGGCCGCCTATCACACCTTATATACCCACCGAGGGATATGTGTGCAGACAGCCTATCACACCTTATATACCCACCGAGGGATATGTGTGCAGACAGCCTATGACACCTTATATACCCACCGAGGGATATGTGTGCAGACAGCCTATCACACCCCTTTTATACCCACCAAGAGATATGTGTGGAGACAGCCTATCACACCTTATATACCCACCGAGAGATTTGTGTGCAGACAGCCTATCACAAATTATATACCCACCGAGGGATATGTGTGCAGACAGCCTATCACACCTTATATACCCACCGAGGGATATGTGTGCAGACACCCTATCACACACCTTATATACCAACCGAGGGATATGTGTGCAGACAGCCTATCACACACCTTTTATACCCACCGAGGGATATGGGTGCAGACAGCCTATCACACACCTTTTATACCCACCGAGGGATATGTGTGCAAACAGCCTATCACACCTTATATACCCACCGAGGGATATGTGTGCAGACAGCCTATCACACCCCTTATATACCCACCGAGGGATATGGGTGCAGACAGCCTATCACACACCTTTTATACCCACCGAGGGATATGTGTGTAGATAGCCTATCACACCTTATATACCAACCGAGGGATATGTGTGCAGACAGCCTATCACACCCCTTATATAACCAATGAGCGATATGTATGCAGGCCGCCTATCACACCTTATATACCCACCAAGGGATACGTGTGCAGACAGCCTATCACACCCCTTATATACCCACCGAGGGATATGGGTGCAGACAGCCTATCACACACCTTTTATACCCACCAAGGGATATGTGTGCAAACAGCCTATCACACCTTATATACCCATCGAGGAATATGTGTACAGATAGCCTATCACACCCCTTATATACCCACCGAGAGATATGTGTGCAGACAGTCTATCACACCTTATATACCCACTGAGGGATATGTGTGCAGACAGACTATCATATATTACATTCATATATACCCTGCACGTGTAGAGGCACTTTTATTGTATTTACATTTAGTCATAGACTACTGATTGCCTACTCTTGACAGGTGCATATTATGTTTTTTGTATTAATTTAAAATTTAACTTTTATTATTTACTTTTTTAATAATAATTGGTGAACGTTTTTGTGATGTCTAACCTACTAAATTAAAACTATCTCCAGAGCACCAGTGTGTGCAATTCTTATATTTGTTTGTTCATTTGTCACACTAATATTGCAGTAGCAGTTTATTAATAGCAGTTGCTCTCTTGTGGCTGGCCGTTGATAGCTTTTTTTGATAGCTCTATAGATGCTGCATTTATGACCTTTTACTATAGACTGTTAGTCATTTGAGGATAGTGTATCCTCAAATGACTATTACGCCTTATATACCCACTGAGGGATATGTGTGCAAGCAGCCTATCACACCTTATATGCCCATCGAAGAATATGTGTGCAGACAGCCTATCACAACCCTTATATACCCACCGAGGGATATGTGTGCAGACAGCCTATCACACCCCTTATATACCCACCGAGGGATATGTGTGCAGACTTCATTAGCAGAGATGCAACTTCATTAGCAGAGATGCAGTGACCGTTCGTCTGTTTTGGAGCTCAATACGCAGTAGGGTTCTCTGAACTGTTGTGTTAGACACACGTCTGGTAGCCCTGTGTTCATTTTAGTGGCGAGCTGCTCCACGGTGGCATCTCGGTCGCACTTGTGCACCTTCGTAGCTGGCGTTCCCCTCTCACATCAATGACATGTGGTGCTCAGCAGTTTCCATGTCACTTATTTACAATGGTACCATTTGTCCTCTCACCATACACAGAGAACAGTTCACACAGTGCACTTTTAGAAATACCGCCAACCAGGGCCCAAAAGCCAATGATCATCCCTTCCTGCAACTCATATAAATCGCCCCTTTTACCAATGACAGTAATTAGGGATATGTGTGCAGGCCACCTATCAGACCTTATATACCCACCGTGGGATATGTGTGCAGACAGACTATCACACTTTATATACCCACCGAGGGATATGTGTGCAGACAGCCTATCACACCCCTTATATAACCACTGAGGGATATGTATGCAGGCCGCCTATCACACCTTATATACCCACCGAGGGATATGTGTGCAGACAGCCTATCACACCTTATATACCCACCGAGGGATATGTGTGCAGACAGCCTATCACACCTTATATACCCTCCGAGGGATATGTGTGCAGACAGCAAATCACACCCCTTTTATACCCACCAAGAGATATGTGTGGAGACAGCCTATCACACCTTATATACCCACCGAGAGATTTGTGTGCAGACAGCCTATCACAAATTATATACCCACCGAGGGATATGTGTGCAGACAGCCTATCACACCTTATATACCCACCGAGGGATATGTGTGCAGACACCCTATCACACACCTTATATACCAACCGAGGGATATGTGTGCAGACAGCCTATCACACACCTTTTATACCCACCGAGGGATATGGGTGCAGACAGCCTATCACACACCTTTTATACCCACCGAGGGATATGTGTGCAAACAGCCTATCACACCTTATATACCCACCGAGGGATATGTGTGCAGACAGCCTATCACACCCCTTATATACCCACTGAGGGATATGTGTGCAGACAGCCTATCACACACCTTATATACAAACCGAGGGATACTGTATGTGTGCAGACAGCCTATCACACCCCTTATATACTTACCAAGGGATATGTGTTCAGACAGCCTATCACACCTTATATACCCACTGAGGGATATGTGTGCAGACAGCCTATCACACACCTTATATACAAACCGAGGGATATGTGTGCAGACAGCCTCTCACATCCCTTATATACCCACTGAAGGAAATAAATGCAGGCCGCCTATCACCCCTTATATACCCACCAAGGGATATGTGTGCAAGCAGCCTATCACACCTTATATACCCATCGAGGAATATGTGTACAGATAGCCTATCACATCCCTTATATACCCACTTAGGGATATGTGTGCAGACAGCCTATCACACACCATATATTCCCACCGAGGGATACTGTATGTGTGCAGACAGCCTATCACAAATTATATACCCACCGAGGGATATGTGTGCAGACAGCCTATCACACCTTATATACCAACCGAGGGATATGTGTGCAGACAGCCTATCACACCTTATATACCCACCGAAGGATATGTGTGCAGACACCCTATCACACACCTTATATACCAACCGAGGCATATGTGTGCAGACAGCCTATCACACACCTTATATACCCACCAAGGGATACGTGTGCAGATAGCCTATCACACCCCTTATATACCCACTGAGGGAAATAAATGCAGGCCGCCGATCACCCCTTATATACCCACCAAGAGATATGTGTGCAAGCAGCCTATCACACCTTATATACCCATCGAGGAATATGTGTACAGATAGCCTATCACACCCTTTATATACCCACCAAGGGATATGTGTGCAGACAGCCTATCACACCTTATATACCCACTGAGGGATTTGTGTGCAGACAGCCTATCACACCCCTTTTATACCCACCGAGGGATATGTGTGCAGACAGCCTATCACACCCCTTATATAACCACTGAGGGATATGTATGCAGGCCACCTATCACACCTTATATACCCACCGAGGAATATGTGTGCAGACAGCCTATCACACCTTATATACCCACCGAGGGATATTGTCACGGACGGTGTACAGGAATCAAGACAAAGCAACATGCATATATGACTCACTGGATCCAAAGCTAAGGAACCATAAGGGAGACCCCTGCACAAGACCTGAGACTTTCCCTGGCTGCTCAGCCTATGCAACGATACCAGAGGTGGATGGTTGCTTATCCACGTACCTCGACTATATAACCCCTGAACACCCTACAATAGTGAGGGGACACGACCCCCGGCTCCCTACACCAGACACGGAGGGAGTCAGGGTCACCTGGGATCCAGCAAACAGAAAATAACAGATAAATGTTCAGCACTTAACTTTGTAGCAGACTGGAAAACAAGATCAGCATGCACACACACTCCAGGAAGTAGTATAAGCCGCCCAGTAATGCATTATGGGGCGGAATTTAAAGGGATGCAATCAGTCCAACCACATGACAGCTGAGAGAGGCTAACGAGATGAGGAACTGAACATCACAACAAAGAAACTCAAGGAGGAGGTTCTGAAAGGCTTCTGTCAGAGCTTCTCAGCTGTCTGGTTGTGACAGTACCCCTCCCTCTACGAGTGGACTCCGGACACTCAGAGCCCACCTTCTCAGGATGGGACCTATGGAAAGCCCTGATGAGACGAGAGGCCTTAATGTCCGTCACTGGGACCCACATCCTCTCCTCAGGACCATAACCCTCCCAATGAACAAGGTACTGGAGAGAACCGCGGACAAGCCGAGAATCCACAATCCTAGAGACCTGAAATTCAAGATTCCCATCAACCATAATCGGAGGAGGAGGCAAAGGCGAGGGTACAATGGGTTGAACATAAGGTTTCAATAAGGACTTATGAAAAACATTATGGATCTTCCAAGTCTGAGGAAGATCAAGACGGTAGGCAACAGGATTGATGACAGACAGGATTTCTGTAAGGCCCAATAAACCTAGGACCCAACTTCCAGGAGGGAACCTTCAATTTGATATTCTTGGTAGACAACCACACCAGATCACCAACATTCAGGTCCAGGACCAAGCACACGTCTCTTATCTGCCACACGCTTATATCTCTCACTCATGCTCTTTAGATTATCCTGAATCTTTTGCCAAATAGATGACAAAGACGAGGAGAATCTGTCCTCATCAGGTAAACCAGAAGACCCCTCTCCCGAGAAAGTCCCAAACTGCGGATGAAACCCATATGCACCAAAAAATGGTGACTTATCAGAGGACTCCTGACGACGGTTATTTAAAGCAAACTCAGCAAGGGACAAAAAAGAACACCAATCCTCTTGATTCTCCGCCACAAAACAGCGCAGATATGTCTCCAGATTCTGATTGACGCGCTCTGTCTGGCCATTCGACTGCGGGTGGAAAGCAGAAGAGAATGACAACCGAACCCCCAAGCGAGAACAGAAAGCCTTCCAGATTATGGAAACAAACTGCGTGCCCCTATCAGAGACTATGTCTGAAGGAATACCGTGCAATTTGACAATGTGATCAATAAATGCCTGCGCCAGCGTCTTAGCATTGGGCAAACCAGGAAAAGGGATGAAATGCACCATTTTGCTAAAACGGTCCACCACCACCAGAATCACAGTCTTCCCTGAGGAACGAGGCAGGTCCGTTATGAAGTCCATGGACAGATGTGTCCAAGGACGGGAAGGAATGGGTAAGGGAAGGAGAGGACCTGATGGCCGTGAATGAGGGACTTTGGCACGAGCGCAAGTCTCGCAGGCTGCCACAAAACCCTCAACCGACTTACGAAGCGCAGGCCACCAGAATCTCCGAGCGATGAGATCCAGTGTGGCTCTTGCCCCCGGGTGCCCAGCAAGGACCGTATCGTGGTGTTCCTTAAAAATCTTGTGTCTTAAAGCGAGAGGCACAAACAACCTCCCAGGAGGACAAAGATCAGGAGCCTCTGACTGGGCTGCCTGCACCTCTGCCTCCAATTCAGAAAAAAGAGCAGAGACCACCACACCTTCAGCCAAAATGGGACCCGGGTCTTCAAAATTCCCGCCTCCCGGAAAACAACGTGACAGGGCATCTGCCTTCACATTCTTAACTCCAGGGCGGAACGTGACAACAAAATTAAACCTAGAAAAGAACAAAGACCATCTGGCCTGTCTCGGGTTCAGACGCTTGGCTGACTCCAAGTAGGCCAGATTTTTATGGTCAGTAAATACGGTAATAGGGTGTCTGGCTCCCTCTAGCCAATGGCGCCATTCCTCAAAAGCCAACTTGATGGCCAACAATTCCCTATCTCCCACATCGTAATTTCTCTCTGCGGAGGAGAGTTTTTTCGAGAAAAAGGCACACGGTCGCCATTTGGCAGGAGAGGAACCCTGAGACAAGACCGCCCCCACACCCACCTCAGAAGCATCAACCTCAACTATGAAGGGTAAAGAAATATCAGGTTGCACCAAGATGGGAGCGGAAGCAAAACTCTCCTTGATATTAGAAAAAGCCTTACGCGCCTCTACTGACCAAGAAGAAAAATCTACCCCCTTTCTGGTCATATCAGTGAGTGGTTTAACAATAGAGGAATAATTCAAAATAAACTTCCTGTAATAATTGGCAAAGCCCAAAAAACGCATCAGCGCCTTCTGATTCTCAGGAAGCTCCCACTTAAACACAGCGCGGACCTTCTCGGGGTCCATGCGAAAACCAGAAGCGGAGAGAAGAAACCCCAGAAATTGAATTTCTGGAACCGCAAACACACATTTTTCCAGTTTTGCATATAATTTATTCTCCCGCAGGATGAGCAAGACCTGACGTAAATGTTCCTTATGAGTTTTGAAATCAGGAGAAAAAATCAAACTGTCATCCAAATACACTAATACAAATTTTCCCATCAAATGATAAAAAATGCTGTTCACGAAATGCTGAAAAACGGCTGAGGCATTCATCAAACCAAAAGGCATAACCAAATTCTCAAAATGGCCCTCAGGGGTATTGAAGGCCGTCTTCCATTCGTCTCCTTCTCTGACCCTGACCAGGTTGTATGCCCCTCTTAGATCTAATTTGGAAAATACTTTAGCCCCAACAACCTGGTTAAACAGGTCCGGGATCAGAGGAAGCGGATAAGGGTCACGAATAGTGATACTGTTCAGCTCCCTGAAATCCAGACAAGGTCTTAAAGAACCATCTTTTTTCTTAACAAAGAAAAAACCAGCGGCAACAGGTGACTTCGAGGGTCGTATGTGTCCTTTTCTCAGACTCTCAGAGATATAAGCATGCATAGCGATCCTCTCAGGTTGGGAAAGATTGTATAAACGAGATTTAGGCAGTTTGGCGCCTGGGATGAGATTAATAGGGCAATCGTACTCCCTGTGCGGGGGCAAATCCTGAACTCCACTCTCAGAGAAGACATCCGAAAATTCAGAGAGAAAAGATGGTACAGTCTTAGTAGCAACCTCAGAAACAGATGTCGTGAGGCAATTCTCTCTGCAAAAGTCACTCCAACCATTTATTTGCCTCGCTTGCCAATCAATGGTGGGGTTATGTTTAGTGAGCCAGGGTAGCCCCAACACTAGAGGAGTAGGCAAACCGCTAAGGACGAAACATGACACATCCTCAACATGAAACGGATATTGTGAACTATGCCCTTTAATGATTTCTGATTAAGTGGAGCGGAATCAATAGCAAAAACAGGAATATCCTTTCCCAAAGTGCGCACCTGGAAACCATGAGTTATTGCAAATTGATTATCAATGAGATTGACAGCTGCTCCACTCACAAAAAATGTTCTTGCTCTCTAGCGCCACCCTAGCCGTCAGGACAAAACGGGAACTACAAGCAAACGGAAAACCTTCAATCTCCGCCTCAACCCTGCCAATAGTAACAGACGGAACATTTTTAAAAGATTTTTTACTGTTTGTTTCTTTATTACTCCCAGAAAACTGCCTGAATCTCCTAGAGGGACAAACATTTGCCAAATGATTTATACCTCCACAACAAAAACAAACCCTCCCATGCGAGCTGAATCTTCTATTGTCAGAAGCAATCAACCCCAGCTGCATGGGCTCCTGCTGAATGAGACCGCTGCACTGTCCTGGGACTGAGTATGACAGGAAGGGGACATCTCTCCTCTCTCTCTAAGACGCCTGTCAATACGAACGGCCTGAGACATAGCAGAGTCCAAAGAAATAGGCCTCTCATGAAAGGCAAATGCATCTTTCAATCCCTCTGAAAGACCATGGCAAAATTGACTTCGGAGTGCAGCATCATTCCAACAAGTATCAGCTTTCCATCTCCGAAATTCTGAGCAGTATATTTCTGCGGATTGTTTACCCTGGCATAATAGACGTAGTCTAGACTCAGCCAGAGCAATACGATCCGGATCATCATATATCTGACCCAGGGCTAAAAAGAATTCATCCACTGAACGGAGAGGCCGTGCCCCCACCGGCAGCGAAAAGGCCCACGACTGAGCGTTACCCCTGAGCAGCGATATAATGATCCCCACCCTCCGTTCCTCATCACCAGAGGAATGGGGAAGAAGGCGAAAATGGAGTTTGCAAGCCTCTCTAAAACGCACAAAATTCTCACTACCCCCAGAGAACGTATCCGGGAGCGAGATCTTAGGCTCAGAACAAACTCCATGAACGCAAGCTGAACCGGTCACTTGAAGCTGAGAAAAAGTCTTACGGAGATCAGCTACCTCCAATGAAAGACCCTGGAAGCGTTCAGCCAAAAGTGAAACCGGATCCATGCTTGAGACGGTTTTGGCGGCTTATAATGTCACGGACGGTGTACAGGAAACAAGACAAAGCAACATGCATATATGACTCACTGGATCCAAAGCTAAGGAACCATAAGGGAGACCCCTGCACAAGACCTGAGACTTTCCCTGGCTGCTCAGCCTATGCAACGATCCCAGAGGTGGATGGTTGCATATCCACGTACCTCGACTATATAACCCCTGAACACCCTACAATAGTGAGGGGACACGACCACCGGCTCCCTACACCAGACACGGAGGGAGTCAGGGTCACCTGGGATCCAGCAAACAGAAAATAACAGATAAATGTTCAGCACTTAACTTTGTAGCAGACTCTGGAAAACAAGATCAGCATGCACACACACTCCAGGAAGTAAGTATAAGCCGCCCAGTAATGCATTATGGGGAGGAATTTAAAGGGAAGCAATCAGTCCAACTCCATGACAGCTGAGAGAGGCTAACGAGATGAGGAACTGAACAGCACAACAAAGAGAACTCAAGGAGGAGGTTCTGAAAGGCTTCTGTCAGAGCTTCTCAGCTGTCTGGTTGTGACAGATATGTGTGCAGACAGCCTATCACACACCTTTTATACCCACCGAGGGATATGTGTGCAGACAGCCTATCACACCTTATATACCCACCGAGGGATATGTGTGCAGACAGCCTATCACACCCCTTATATCACCACTGAGGGATATGTATGCAGGCCGCCTATCACACCTTATATACCCACCGAGGGATATGTGTGCAGACAGCCTATGACACCTTATATACCCACCGAGGGATATGTGTGCAGACAGCCTATCACACACCTTATATACCCACCAAGGGATACGTGTGGAGACAGCCTATCACACCTTATATACCCACCGAGGGATATATGTGCAGACAGCCTATTACGCCTTATATACCCACCGAGGGATATGTGTGCAAGCAGCCTATCACACCTTATATACCCATCGAGGAATATGTGTGCAGACAGCTTATCACACCCCTTATATACCCACCGAGGAATATGTGTGCAGACCGCCTATCCCACCTCTTATATACCCACCGAGGGATATTTGTGCATAGAGCCTATCACACCCCTTATATACCCACCAAGGGATATGTGTGCAGATCGCCTATCACACCCCTTATATACCCACCGAGGGATATGTTTGCAGACTGCCTATCACACCTCTTATATACTTACCGAGGGATATATGTGCAGAGAGCCTATCACACCCCTTATATATCCACCGAGGGATATATGTGCAGATAGCCTATCACACACCTTATATACCCACTGAGGGATATGTGTGCAGACAGCCTATCACACCCCTTATATACCCACTGATGGATATGTGTGCAGATTGCCTATAACACACCTTATATACCCACCAAGCCAGCATAGTACACCTTATACACCATACTTGCCAACTCTCAAGTCCCTAATTTGCCGGGACTGTCCCTGATTTTCAGAAAGTCCTAGCAAATTTGCGGTTTCCTGTGCCAAAGTGGGCATTACCGGGCGTGTCTTATATGTCCCAGCTCAGTACAGGTGACTTCCTTCATGAGCTACACGCTGCTGACGTCCAGAGTGAGAAGTGGTCAGAATAATGGGACGGACTGTGTATATAGCAGATTGCTGATCACAATATAATAGATATTCAAGTGAACGGGACGGAGCAGCTGTAATTACCCTGTAATGTCCAAGGCCAGCAGCTAAACAGTGAGAAGAACCAATATTCCAGAAATGTCCCAACCATCTGGGGAGAGCAGACATGTCTGAGGAGAACTCCCCTCCTGTGAGCAGAGACTCTCTATGGCCGGTGCTGCCCCCTGCTGGCTGGACCTGCTATATATCACCTATAGAACCGCTCCATTCTAATAAACCCAGAACCAAGTCCAATAACTGACCTGCAGATCTCACCTCCTGGGGCTGCAGGACCTGCGATGACGTCACAGTCATGTGATCAGTTACATTAAATAAAGGTAATGTTTAGTGGTTGTAGGACCTTTGATGGTGTCACAGTCATGTGATCAGTTACATGAGCTGGAGGTAAACAGTTGCTTCAGGACCTTTGAAGATGTCACATTGGTCACATAACAGGAAGTGCTAAACAGTGGGGAAAAAAACACTTCTGCGTTATTCCTCTGTCATGTGACTGCTCACCTGACCATGACATCATCAAAGGTCCTTAAGTCATAAGGATAGACTCCTCTATCGGTTGCTCCTGGCAGGTCCTCTCTACAGCATTTGCACTCTAGATGGAGTGACTTTCAGAGGCTGCTCATAAAAACGCCATTCTCGTCAACATCAGTATTTTGCTGATCTGCACCTTGTGGACTTCAAAACAGATAGGGCTCTTTCACACGAGCGAATGCCGCGTGTGGAATCCGCTGTGTGAAAGAATGCCAAACCCCGCTCCGGACAGCAGAGACACGGAGCATTAACAGGATAGATAACGCTCCGTGCCTCTCTGTGATCTTTTTACTACAAAACCACAGTGAGATAAATTGTCATCCGCTCCTGTGAAAGAGCCATATAGTTGTGTGCATGAGGCATCACCACTAGGGTTGAGCGAACCCGAACTGTAAACCGAACTTTAGGAGTTTCGGACCTCGGACCCGAACCCGAACATTTCAGTGAAAGTTCGGGTTCGGTGTTCGGTGCTTTCTTGGCGCTTTTTGAAAGCAGCCAATCACCAAGCGGTTAACTGTCTGACCTTAGAAGCCATCACAGCCAAGCCTACTAATGGCATGGCTGTGATTGGCCAGAGCAGCATGTGACCCAGGTTCTATATAAGCTGGAGTCACGTAGCGCCGCCCGTCACTCTGCTCTTAGACTGGGTTCAGACATGAGCGTTTTACAGCGCGTTCCTACACGGTGTAAAACGCTCAACAGGCAAGAACCAATGATTCCCTATGGGAATGGTTCTCACCTGAGCATTTTACAGCGCGTACGATCGCGCTGTAAAACGCCTGACGCCCCAAGAAGTACAGGAGCTTCTTTGGGGCGTCTTGTCGCGCGTTCCTGCCCATAGACTTCAGCGGGAACGCGCGACAATGGGCGTTCGCTTGTCTCTGTATGCGCGATTGCAAACGCCCGTACAATCGCGCATACAGAGCGTACGTTCAAGTACGCTCAGGTCTGAACCCAGCGTTACTAGTGTAGGGAGAGGATGCTGCTGGACTTGTGATTTCAGGGAGAGAATAGGAGAGAATCTAACTCAGCGATCTACAGACAAATAGTTGTGTGGGTGCAGGGCACTATCGGTTTACCCTGCCCTGAGCTCATTGACCAAAAAAACCTAACTTTTAGAATACTGTTAGTTAGATGGGCGGCGGCTGCCATTTTATGCAAGCTCAGTGCACCAGCACTCTATCTGAGCTTTTGGGACATTGCAAATCACCATTTTTTTTGGGCCAGCTACAACATCTGGATTAGTCAGTGTGCAATTTAAGGTAGAAATACACCCCTCATTTTCTGGGGTTTTAAAAACACACTTTTTGGCCCAAAAACAGTATTTTTCCTGATCTGCAAGTGTTAAATTCAAGTTGAATATATACAGCTGTCATATTCTATAAAAACATAAAATATCAAGGGTTAACAGTATATCTATAAAAAAAATATCAATAAAATACAGCTATGTATACGTGTGGTAATGTATTATAATAAGATAAGGAACTAAAAAATGGATGTAACCAGTCTGAAGGTAATAAATAGGTGCAACTAATAATGTTGGATAAAGCTTCCAACAGTCTTGTATATTGATATTGGATTGTAGCCAATAGATTGTTGTATTATATATCCAACTTAGGTGCACTTGTAGTGTCCGTGGTTCCCCTTTATGTTGACGATTTTTGCAACGACTTGTGGATGTAAAAAGTTCCGGTAGGAATGATGCCTTACAAATGAGGATAATTTTCCCAGTTGTTAGATGTGTACTTGTAGCTAGAGCGTAACAATCTGCTACTACACCATTACTGATCCAAGCTGTGTTACTCACTGTTTGGAGCGCTGATGTCCAAGGTTTTCGTGCCTAGCGTGGCGTCCCACGTGTTGCGGCACGGAAAATCTTACCTCCGGTTTATTCTACAGTGAGTAATGAACTTTTAAGGCTTTAAACAGTCCACTAGAGGCCGGGGTCTATAAATATTAGACCCTCTTTGATAATCGGCGTTTCCTCGTAAATATTTAATCTAGACGCGGCGGCGAGACTGTTTCTTATTCGTATACAGCATTCGGGAGCGCTCCGAAGATTCGTGGATAATCCGCAGAATATGTGTTGCGGTTTTTTCTTCCTTAGAGACTTGTATACACCAGACGCGTTTCGGAGTTAACACAGACTCCTTCCTCAGTGGTCAAGTCTCATATGTTATGTGATGGTTTATATAGTCCTAGGTCAATCTTCTCATTGGAGTTGTTGCATCATCTTAGGGTCAACCCGAAAACCTGGATCAAACCTAACTGGCCATTTAGTACTTTATATATGGTTGGTTACATAGAGGATTAGAAGCATATTAGAAAATGTTAAAAACATATATACAGTATCCGCTACATATTAGCTTAACTGAGTATTTATATTTCCTAGGATAATCATTCGTAAGGGGAGTGCGATTTTTAAAATATGCTGCATATCCTTAAGTCAAACTAGTTATACAAACCATTAAAAATCTAAATTTCTACAAAATGTGCTATTTAAGATAAAGGTACATGCGTTTTATTCATGTGCGATTTTTTATATATAGATATAGAGTGCGTTTTTTTTCCATTTTATGTGTTTTATTTGAAAAACTAAATAAAAATAAATGTGAAAAAAATAAATAAATGAAAAGTGATGTTATGTGTTGTGATATAACATATTTGTTAAACTTCCATTTATATCTGTTTATGAATAACCAGTTTGAATCAAGTTAAGGGTCCATTCACACGTCCGCAAAAGGGTCCGCACCTGTTCCGCAATTTTGCTGAACGGGTGCGGACCCGTTCATTCTCTATGTGCCCGGACGTGAAGCGGAGAGCACACTATGTGCTCTCCGCTTCCGCATTTGCGGAGCGCGGCCCCGAACCTCCGGGTTTCGGCCCCGAACTTCCGGTCCGCAGCTCCGCAAAAGATAGAACATGTCCTATTCTTGTCTGCAGCTGCGGACAAGAATAGGCATTTCTATAGCGGGTGCCGGCCGGGTGTGTTGCGGATCCGCAATTTGCGGGTCCGGAACACACCACGGACGTGTGAATGGACCCTAATTACGTTACTCTCCCTTAATTTCTTATACAGGGCTTGTTATGCTTGCGAAAGGATGGTAGCTGATCGTCCAGTTGGGGTAAGTATTTTTCAGGACATGTGTTTACTCAGCATACTACCGACAAATAGTATCATGTAGGGGGAGAGGGAGATCCTGCAGCAAGACTGGGCCGGGACGGACATACAACCATGCTTCCATCCGCTGGAGGACTCCCCTACACTCCATACACTACAAGAAACCGAAAACCTCTAATTCCGCATTTAATCCCTCTGGGAGGATAGTATTAAATTCCAATATTTTCCTAGATTCCATCCATGACATTTTGCTTATATGATCTCCCCCTCTCCAGGGGGTGTTCGCCTTTTCCAAGGCTGCAAACACCATTCCTTTTTGGTCCTGATTATGTGAGGTCTTAAAATGGAGGGACAAAGTGTGTTTGTCGTATCTTTTTTTATATTTGCAATATGCTCTGCAATAAGTTTTTTCAAAGTTCTTTTGGTTCTGCCCACGTATTGTTTTTTACATGGGTATTATATGATGTATGGTATATAACACGCTCCGTACTGCATGTCAGAAATTCTTTGATTTTATGTTTATGAGTATTGCTAGTGGATTTTACCTCAATAGTTTTTTGGGGGAATGAGGTAACTTTACATCCCATACATGATCCACATCTATAAAAGCCTGAAAGACCCATCCATTTTTGGATTGATTGTGTTTTTGAAGCTTTATTAATGATTGTTGGGGCTGCCAGCAGACCTAGATTTGGAGCCTTAGTAAAAGTAATTTGAGGTTTATTGGGTAATATACAGTACAGACCAAAAGTTTGGACAGACCTTCTCATTCAAAGAGTTTTCTTTATTTTCATGACTATGAAAATTGTAGATTCACACTGAAGGCATCAAAACTATGAATTAACACATGTGGAATTATATACATAACAAAAAAGTGTGAAACAACTGAAAATATGTCATATTCTAGGTTCTTCAAAGTAGCCACCTTTTGCTTTGATTACTGCTTTGCGCACTCTTGGCATTCTCTTGATGAGCTTCAAGAGGTAGTCACCTAAAATGGTTTTCACTTCACAGGTGTGCCCTGTCAGGTTTAATAAGTGGGATTTCTTGCCTTATAAATGGGTTTGGGACCATCAGTTGCGTTGTGGAGAAGTCAGGTGGATACACAGCTAAAAGTCCTACTGAATAGACTGTTAGAATTTGTATTATGGCAAGAAAAAAAGCAGCTAAGTAAAGAAAAACGAGTGGCCATCATTACTTTAAGAAATGAAGGTCAGTCAGTCCGAAAAATTTGGAAAACTTTCAAAGTGTCCCCAAGTGCAGTCACAAAAACCATCAAGCGCTACAAAGAAACTGGCTCACATGCGGACCGCCCCAGGAAAGGAAGACCAAGAGTTAACTCTGCTGCGGAGGATAAGTTCATCCGAGTCACCAGCCTCAGAAATCGCAGGTTAACAGCAGCTCAGATTAGAGACCAGGTCAATGCCACACAGAGTTCTAGCAGCAGACACATCTCTAGAACAACTGTTAAGAGGAGACAGTGTGAATCAGGCCTTCATGGTAGAATATCTGCTAGGAAACCACTGCTAAGGACAGGCAACAAGCAGAAGAGACTTGTTTGGGCTAAAGAACACAAGGAATGGACAGTGGAAATCTGTGCTTTGGTCTGATGAGTCCAAATTTGAGATCTTTGGTTCCAACCACCGTGTCTTTGTGCGACACAGAAAAGGTGAACGGATGGACTCTACATGCCTGGTTCCCACCGTGAAGCATGGAGGAGGAGGTCTGATGGTGTGGGGGTGCTTTGCTGGTGACACTGTTGGGGATTTATTCAAAATTGAAGGCATACTGACCCAGCATGGCTACCACAGCATCTTGCAGCGGCATGCTATTCCATCCGGTTTGCGTTTAGTTGGACCATCATTTATTTTTCAACGGGACAATGACCCTAAACACACCTCAAGGCTGTGTAAGGGCTATTTGACCATGAAGGAGAGTGATGGGGTGCTGCGCCAGATGACCTGGCCTCCACAGTCACCGGACCTGAACCCAATCGAGATGGTTTGGGGTGAGCTGGACCGCAGAGTGAAGGCAAAAGGGCCAACAAGTGCTAAGCATCTCTGGGAACTCCTTCAAGACTGTTGGAAGACCATTTCAGGTGACTACCTCTTGAAGCTCATCAAGAGAATGCCAAGAGTGTGCAAAGCAGTAATTAAAGCAAAAGGTGGCTACTTTGAAGAACCTAGAATATGACATATTTTCAGTTGTTTCACACTTTTTTGTTATGTATATAATTCCACATGTGTTAATTCAGAGTTTTGATGCCTTCAGTGTGAATCTACAATTTTCATAGTTATGAAAATAAAGAAAACTCTTTGAATGAGAAGGTGTGTCCAAACTTTTGGTCTGTACTGTATGTCCTATTGTTTTATCTTTGACAACATGATGCCAATGTTTATTAATTATATATCTGATCTTTTTATGTTGTAAATTAAATGGTACTATTTGTCGGTATAAGAAATGAAGGGAGAGTAACGTAATTAACTTGATTCAAACTGGTTATTCATAAACAGATATAAATGGAAGTTTAACAAATATGTTATATCACAACACATAACATCACTTTTCATTTTTTTTCAATTTTTTTTTAATTTTTAAAATAAAATGCATATAATGGAAAAAAACGCACTCTATATCTATATATAAAAAATCGCACATGAATAAAATGCATGTACCTTTATCTTAAATAGCACATTTTGTAGAAATTTAGATTTCACTTCATAATTTTTTATGGTTTGTATAACTAGTTTGACTTAAGGATATGCAGCATATTTTAAAAATCGCACTCCTCTTACGAATGATTATCCTAGGAAATATAAATACTCAGTTAAGCTAATATGTAGCGGATACTGTATATATGGTTTTAACATTTTTAAATATGTTTCTAATCCTCTATGTAACCAACCATATATAAAGTACTAAATGGCCAGTTAGGTTCGATACAGGTTTTCGGGTTGACCCTAAGGTGATGCAACAACTCTAATGAGAAGATTGACCTAGGACTATATAAACCATCACATAACATATGAGACTTGACCACTGAGGAAGGAGTCTGTGTTAACTCTGAAACGCGTCTGGTGTATACACGTCTCTAAGGAAGAAAAAAACGCTAATATTTATAGACCCCGGCGTCTAGTGGACTGTTTAAAGCCTTAAAAGTTCATTACTCACTGTAGAATAGACCGGAGGTAAGATCTTCCGTGCCGCAAAACATGGGACGCCACGCTAGGCACGAAAACCTCGGACATCATCGCTCCAAACAGTGAGTAACACAGCTTGGATCAGTAATGGTGTAGTAGCAGATTGTTACGCTCTAGCTACGAGTACACATCTAACAACTGGGAAAATTATCCTCATTTGTAAGGCATCATTCCTACCGGAACTTTTTACATCCACAAGTCGTTGCAAAAATCGTCGACATAAAGGGGAACCACGGACACTACAAGTGCACCTAAGTTGGATATATAATACAACAGTCTATTGGCTACAATCCAATATCAATATACAAGACTGTTGGTAGCTTTATCCAACTGCGGCATTATTGGTTTCACCTATTTATTACCTTCAGACTGGTTACATAAATTTTTTAGTTCCTTATCTTATTATAATATATTACCACACGTATACATAGCTGTATTTTATTGATATTTTTTTTTACTGTTAACCCTTGATATTTTATGTTTTTATATAAAAAATACTAATAGCAGCATAGCATAGCATAGCAGCTAGCGGTCTGTGTTAATTCCAGATGTAGGTGTGCCCCACTAATTCTTTACATTTTGCATTCCTTATAAGATTGGGGTGTCTCTTTTTTAGGGGGAGCACCCTTTCCTTGTTAGTCGGAGGGTGCCATCCAAACCCACATTAATATTATAGCTTTCATATTCTGCTACCAAAAAAAAATACTTTTTGGGCAATCTACAACATCTGGATTAGTCAGTGTGCAATTTAAGCTAGAAATACACCCATCATTTTCTGGGGTTTTAAAAACACACTTTTTTGTCAAAAAACACTATTTTCAGGCCTTGCAGCATCAGCACGTGTGAAATTACAGGCTTATATACTGCTGTCAAATTCAGTTGTTAAACAAACACTCGTTTGGGACAAAAAAATTTAGTTGGCAGCCTTTGATGCAGATGTCATTGTGAGATGGTGTATCTTAATACATTTGGGTTAGATTCAGAGATTCAAATACCGCCATTTGGTGCACCAATATTGAATTCAGCTCTACGCTGGTTCAGGCCCTGTGACATACACCCTCTACATACAGGGGTTTGATTCAGGCATTTGAAATACAGCCATTTTGGGCAAAAAGATCTTTAATTGAGGCCTAGTCTTGTTTAGGCAGTGTGAGATACACCCTTTACATACGGTCGTTCTATTCTATTAATTAAAGGGTTTCTACCACCTCATTTGGACCTAATTAGCTGTCAGACACTAGCGATCTGCTAGTGTCTGCTCTACCTAACCATGCTATTCTAAGACCTTTGTGTGCAGCCGTTACACTAAAAAAACAACTTTTATTGCTATGCAAATGAGCCTCTGGTGGCGTCTTTTCAGCACCTAGAGGCTCCGTCCACTGACTCCATATTCCGCCCCGCTCGTCCGTCAAGCCCGCCTATCTCCTCTAGAATGCCAGCCTCCATCTCATCCATCGGCCGAATTCTCGCGCCTGCACCGCGTGCGTCTGTATTCGGCGCAGGCTCAGTGACTGTCTGACCACTCCCTGTGCCGGCATCTCCACTGCGCCTGCGCCGATTATGCAGGGCAAGATCCTATTTTTGAAAAATTTGAGGAGAGCGTCAAATAGGGGACGTGGCCTAGGTCGTGGTGCTGCTGGTGGAGCTCCTGTTGCAAGGAGAGGACGTGGTCGATCTGTGCCAGCTACACACACAAGTGAAACACCTTCCTCAGGTGCGAGTATGCGACAGAACCTTCAGCAGTATTTGGTCGGGCCTAATGCTGCTCTACGAATGGTGAGACCTGAACAAGTACAGGCGATAGTAGATTGGGTTGCTGACAGTGGATCCAATTCCTTCACATTGTCTCCCACCCAGTCTCCTGCTGAAAGACCACAGTTGGTACCTGCAGCCGATGTCCATCAGTCTTTCATCTAACCCCCTTGCAAATCAGCAAAGCAGTCTGAGCCCCAAGTCATGCAGCAGTCTCTTCTGCTTTTTGATGACTCTGTTAGCAGGGTTTCCCAGGGCCATCCACCTAGCCCTGCCCCAGAAGTGGAAGAGATTGAGTACACCGATGCCCAACCACTTATCTTTCAAGATGAGTACATGGGAGGACCATCGCAGCACGTCTCGGATGATGACGAAACACAGGTGCTAACTGCTGGGGCTTTCGAAAGTGTGCAGACCGACAAGGAAGGCAGGGGTGAAGACTGGGTGGAAGATGATGTGGAGGATGATGAGGTCCTCGACCCCACATGGAATCAAGGTCATGTGAGTGACCTATGTAGTTCAGAGGAAGAGGCGGTGGTCGCACAGCAGAAGAGGGAGCAGGGTGCAAAAGTGGAGCGGCCGTCCTCTAGACAGTAAGCCTGCTACTGCCCACCGCAGCAAGGGACTGAGCACAGCAAAGCCAGCTCCAAGGAGTTCCCTGGCGTGGCAGTTCTTCAGACAATGTGCTGACGACAAGACACGAGTGGTTTGCACGCTGTGCAATCAGAGCCTGAAGCGAGGCATAAACGTTCTCAACCTGAGCACAACCTGCATGACCAGGCATTTAAGTGCAAAGCACGAGCTGCAGTGGAGTAGACACCTCAAAAACCAAGAAAGGTCTCTGGCTCCTCCTGCTTCCTCTTCTGCTGCAGTCGCGGCCTCTTCATCCACCTCTGGAGTGACAGGCCACCTGCCACCCGCAAACAGAGGATGTGGCAGCAACGCCACCACCTCGGTCACCAAGCATCTCCACAATGTCCCATGGAAGCGTTCAGCTCTTCATCTACCAACCACTGGAAAGGAAGAGGAAGTACCCCCCTACCCACCCGTGATTCCTAGCTATGAATACCAGCATTTCTAAATTACTGGTCTTTGAAATGCTGTCATTCCGTCTGGTGGAGACTGATAGTTTTAAAGGCATTATGGTGGTGACTGTCACACAGTACGTCGTGCCCAGCCGCCACTACTTTTAAAGGCGAGCCATCCCTTCCCTGCACAACCAAGTAGGGGACAAAATCAGGTGTGAACTGCACAACGCCATCTGTAACAAGGTGCACCTGACTACGGATACGTGGACCAGTAAGCACGGTCAGGGCCATTATATCTCCATAACAGCACACTGGGTAAATGCAGTGGCAGGTGGGCCTGAGGCAGATAGCAGTTTGGCGCATGTCCTTCCACCACCGAGGATTGCAGGGCGGTTCCTCCTCCACGTTTGCGCTTCCTCCTCCTACTCGGCTTCCTCATCCTCTACCAGCTCCTCATCCGTTCAGCGTAACACCTTCACCACCAACTTCAGCAGAGCCAGGGGTAAACGACAGCAGGCAGTTCAAAAACGTATCTGTTTGGGGGACAAACCCCACACCGCTCAGGAGCTGTGGACGGGCCTTGAACAACAGACCGATGAGTGGTTTGTGCCAGTGAGCCTGAAGCCCGGCCTGGTGGTGTCAGTTACATTTTTGGGTGAAATTCACCAATTTTTGGGTGTGATGTACCACTGCTATACCTAGTAGACAGGTTAAAAAAAATCACAAATTTGTCTGTTACATTTTCGGGTGAAATTCACCAATTTTTGGGTGTGATGTGCCACTGCTATACCTAGTAGACAGGTTTAAAAAAATTCACAAATTTGTCTGTTACATTTTCGGGTGAATTTCACCCATTTTTGGGTGTGATATACCATTGCTATACCTAGTAGACAGGTGAAAAAAAATAATCACTAATGTCTCTGTTACATGTTCAGGTGAAATTCACCAATATTTGGGTGTAATATACCACTCCTCTACCTAGTTAAAGGGATTCTGTCACCTCCCCTAAGCCAAAAAACGATTTTAAAGCAGCCATGAAGCACAGCTCACCTGGATTAGGCTGTGCTCTTTTATCTTGTAATCCGTCCAGCAGTTTCTGCAAAAAACGACTTTTATTGATATGCAAATGTGTCCTGGAGGTGCCCAGAGGGGCGTTTTGTTCCCCTTAGAGAGCCCAGTACCGCCCCTCTTACAGTGCCCAGCCCGCCTTCCTTGCACTGTCTATCCGCCCCCAGCCTGCCACAGCCTCTCCTCCCCCCTCCCTCACGCCGAACGAATTCTCGCACAGGCGCAGTACCCACTGAGGGCTGCGTCTGTGCGATCAGCAGGAGACTGAGGGCAGGAGCTTCATCCTCGTCACTGGGCATGCGCCGAGCCCAGTTACGTCCGATGCTCGCTCTTCCCTGCTGACTGAGGGAAGAGCGAGCATCGGACGTCACTGGGCTCAGCGCATGCCCAGTGACGAGGATGAAGCTCCTGCCCTCAGTCTCCTGCTGATCGCACAGACGCAGCCCTCAGTGGGTACTGCGCCTGTGCGAGAATTCGTTCGGCGTGAGGGAGGGGGGAGGAGAGGGAGGAGAGGCTGTGGCAGGCTGGGGGCGGATAGACAGTGCAAGGAAGGCGGGCTGGGCACTGAAAGAGGGGCGGTACTGGGCTCTCTAAGGGGAACAAAACGCCCCTCTGGGCACCTTCAGGACACATTTGCATATCAATAAAAGTCGTTTTTTGCAGAAACTGCTGGACGGATTACAAGATAAAAGAGCACAGCCTAATCCAGGTAAGCTGTGCTGCATGGCTGCTTTAAAATCGTTTTTTGGGTTAGGGGAGGTGACAGAATCCCTTTAACAGCTTAATACATTTCCAAAATTTTTGTTTTACATTTTCGGGTGACATTAAACAATTGTTTTCTGTCATAGACCCCTGCTCTACCAAGTAGACAGGTTAATAAATTTCCCACATTTTTCTGTTACATTCTTGGGTTGACATTATACAATTTTAGACACCTGCTCTGCATAGGTGACAGGGAATAAAATTTCAGAAATTCTTCTTTAATTCATGCGCGCCACCTCCTTTCATTCAATGCTTAAACTTTAACAAGTTGTCCCACATTTGCGCTTCAATAATTTGTCCCATATTTCCGCTCGATCAAAAAATTGTATCCATTGACTTCCCTTGGATGTGGTCTCCCTTTCTCACGCTCCCTCTCCGGTGTGGAACCCTGATTCGCCGATAACCGTGATCAACATGGTAGGCGCAGAAAAGAACATCGAAAGTTGATAGAGAAGATATCCAAATGGATGGTGGACGTCACAGGGACGTGCGACATGGTGGAGCAGTATGTTTGCACACTCTTACATGTACTGGCTGATGGTTCTGCCCCCTTCAACTTCTGGGTCTCCAAATTGGGCACATGGCCTGAGCTTGCCCTTTACGCCTTGGAGGTGCTGGCCTGCCCTGCAGCCAGTGTATTATCTGAACTTATCACAGGTTATATTTCCCAATGTTTTGGGGTGTAGCCGGATTTTAAAAAATAAAAATAAATTTAAAACCAAAAAGCAGCGTAGGCTACCTCCTCCTCCGCCAGCACCACTTCCACCTACACCGCCACATCCACTGCCTCCTCAACCTCCTACTCCATATGGATCTCGTCCTCCTAGATCAAGATTATGGGCCAGATTTATCATTAGCTCAAGTCAAAATAATGGAGTGAAAAAGTCGCAAATTTTTGCGCAATTGCTAAAACTGCACAAAAATTTGCGACCCTTTTTCTGCTCTGCACTATGCTCGCCAGTTTTCTGAAAGTGGGCGTGTTTTCTTATGTAAATTAATCTCTAGACAGATTTACTATTGCGACTATTTAAAAAGTTGCAAAAAAGTCGCCCAAAAATGCGCAATTTCACTCCAGTGAGGACCATGCTTATCTTATGAGACTTTTTAATAGAACATGCGACTTTTTCATAAAAACGTGCGACTTTGTAAAGCTGCTTACTGACGGATAAACTGCCGATCATAAGTCTGACTTGGCTAAAACTGACTTTAGCCATATGTGAAAGTGGAGTGAGCGGTCAGAGTCATGATAAATCTGGCCCTATTAGTTAAAATTTTTACGTATTTTATGTTATTTGAAGTCATTTCCCTATCCACATTTGTTTACAGAACACTTGCCATGCTCTTTCCATTACATTTTTAGAGC
The DNA here is from genome assembly GCF_014858855.1 of Bufo gargarizans. Classification (NCBI taxonomy): domain Eukaryota; kingdom Metazoa; phylum Chordata; class Amphibia; order Anura; family Bufonidae; genus Bufo; species Bufo gargarizans. The sequence continues at coordinate 529,135,819 of NC_058083.1, read as the reverse complement.
CCAAAGGTTCGGGTCCCTATTGACTTCAATGGGGTTCGGGGTCAAGTTCGGGTCCAGAACTCGAACTTTTTTGTGAAGTTTGGCCGAACCCGAACATCCAGGTGTCCGCTCAACTCTAGTAAGGACCTTTTTGCCCCTAGTGGTCAGGTCCTGAACTGAAATAGTAAATAGACGATTCACAGGGAGTTGGCTAAATCCTATCCTCCATAAGGACCTGCTGACTTCACAATATCACGTGACATTCCTAGGTCATGTGGGTCGGGAGCCGGCGCGCTCTGCTATCACAGGCATCGGCCGATTATTTGCAGAGTAGGGAGGTCAGGGATGGCGGCTCAGCAGCGTCTGTAGCACTGAGAGTGGAGAGAGTCTGACAGTGCTGGAGAGATGGATGTGACTACTGGGGAGGGGCTGAGGATTGTATGGGGGGGGGGGGCTGCTGTGTGAATGTATCCTTACCCATAGTAAACTAACTACACAGATTGGATGCAGAGAAATCCAGTATTTTATTAGTATGCAAATGAGTCTCAGCATACAGTACTACACAGCAGCCCCCTCCATATAATCTCACACAGCAGCCCCCCCTCCATACAATCCCACACAGCAGCCCCCCCTCCATACAATCCCACACAGCAGCCCCCCCTCCATACAATCCCACACGACAGCCCCCACTCCATACAATCCCACACAGTAGCCCCTCCCCCCTCCATACAATCCCACACAGCAGCCCCTCCTCCATACAATCCCACACAGCAGCCCCCCCTCCATACAATCCCACACAGCAGCCCCGCCTCCATACAATCCCACACAGCAGCCCCCCTCCATACAATCCCACACGACAGCCCCCCACTCCATACAATCTCACACAGCAGCCCCCCTCCATACAATCTCACACAGCAGCCCCCCCCTCCATACAATCCCACACAGCAGCCCCCCCTCCATACAATCCCACACAGCAGCCCCCCCTCCATACAATCCCACACGACAGCCCCCCACTCCATACAATCCCACACAGTAGCCCCTCCCCCCTCCCTCCCCCCTCCATACAATCTCACACGGCAGCCCCCCCTCCATACAATCTCACACGGCAGCCCCCCCCTCCATACAATCTCACACAGCAGCCCCCCTCCATACAATCCCACACGACAGCCCCCCACTCCATACAATCCCACACAGTAGCCCCCTCCATACAATCTCACACAGCAGCCCCCCTCCATACAATCCCACACAGCAGCCCCCCCTCCATACAATCCCACACGACAGCCCCCCACTCCATACAATCCCACACAGTAGCCCCCTCCATACAATCTCACACAGCAGCCCCCCCTCCATACAATCTCACACAGCAGCCCCCCTCCATACAATCTCACACAGCAGCCCCCCCTCCATACAATCTCACACAGCAGCCCCCCTCCATACAATCTCACACAGCAGCCCCCCCTCCATACAATCTCACACAGCAGCCCCCCATCATACAATCCCACACAGCAGCCCCTCCCCCCTCCATACAATCTCACACACGCAGCCCCCCTCCATACAATCTCACACAGCAGCCCCCCCTCCATACAATCTCACACAGCAGCCCCCTCCATACAATCCCACACAGCAGCCCCTCCCCCCTCCATACAATCTCACACAGCAGGCCCCCCTCCATACAATCTCACACAGCAGCCCCCCTCCATACAATCTCACACAGCAGCCCCCCCTCCATACAATCTCACACAGCAGCCCCCCCTCCATACAATCTCACACAGCAGCCCCTCCCCCTCCATACAATCTCACACAGCAGCCCCCCCTTCATACAATCTCACACAGCAGCCCCCCTCCATACAATCTCACACAGCAGCCCCCCCTCCATACAATCTCACACAGCAGCCCCCATCATACAATCTCACACAGCAGCCCCCCCCCATACAATCTCACACAGCAGCCCTCCCTCCATACAATCTCACACAGCAGCCCCCCCTCCATACAATCCCACACAGCAGCCCCTCCTCCATACAATCTCACACAGCAGCCCCCCCCTCCATACAATCTCACACAGCAGCCCCCATCATACAATCCCACACAGCAGCCCCCCCTCCATACAATCTCACACAGCAGCCCCCCTCCATACAATCTCGCACAGCAGCCCCCCCTCCATACAATCTCACACAGCAGCCCCCCCTCCATACAATCTCACACAGCAGCCCCCCCTCCATACAATCTCACACAGCAGCCCCCCCTCCATACAATCCCACACAGCAGCCCCCCTCCATACAATCTCACACAGCAGCCCCCCCTCCATACAATCTCACACAGCAGCCCCCCCTCCATACAATCTCACACAGCGCCCCCCCTCCATACAATCTCACACAGCAGCCCCCCCTCCATACAATCTCACACAGCAGCCCCCCCTCCATACAATCTCACACAGCAGCCCCCTCCATACAATCCCACACGACAGCCCCCCACTCCATACAATCTCACACAGCAGCCCCCCCTCCATACAATCTTACACAGCAGCCCCCTCCATACAATCTCACACAGCAGCCCCCCTCCATACAATCTCACACAGCAGCCCCCCTCCATACAATCTCACACAGCAGCCCCCCTCCATACAATCTCACAAAGCAGCCCCCCTTCATACAATCTCACACAGCAGCCCTCCCTCCATACAATCTCACACAGCAGCCCCCCCTCCATACAATCTCACACAGCAGCCAACCTCCATACAATCTCACACAGCAGCCCCCCCTCCATACAATCTCACACAGCAGCCCCCCCTCCATACAATCTCACACAGCAGCCCCCCCATCATACAATCTCACACAGCAGCCCCCCTCCATACAATCTCACACAGCGCCCCCCCTCCATACAATCTCACACAGCAGCCCCCCTCCATACAATCTCACACAGCAGCCCCCCCTCCATACAATCTCACACAGCAGCCCCCCTCCATACAATCCCACACGACAGCCCCCCACTCCATACAATCTCACACAGCAGCCCCCCTCCATACAATCTTACACAGCAGCCCCCTCCATACAATCTCACACAGCAGCCCCCCTCCATACAATCTCACACAGCAGCCCCCCCTCCATACAATCTCACACAGCAGCCCCCTCCATACAATCTCACACAGCAGCGCCCTCCATACAATCTCACACAGCCCCCCCAAACAATCTCACACAGCAGCCCCCCTCCATACAATCTCACACAGCAGCCCCCCTCCATACAATCTCACACAGCAGCCCCCCATCATACAATCTCACACAGCAGCCCCCCATCATACAATCCCACACAGCAGCCCCTCCCCCCTCCATACAATCTCACACAGCAGCCCCCCTCCATACAATCTCACACAGCAGCCCCCCTCCATACAATCTCACACAGCAGCCCCCCCTCCATACAATCTCACACAGCAGCCCCCTCCATACAATCCCACACAGCAGCCCCTCCCCCCTCCATACAATCTCACACAGCAGCCCCCCCTCCATACAATCTCACACAGCAGCCCCCCTCCATACAATCTCACACAGCAGCCCCCCCCCTCCATACAATCCCACACAGCAGCCCCCCCCATACAATCTCACACAGCAGCCCCCCCTCCATACAATCTCACACAGCAGCCCCCCCATCATACAATTTCACACAGCAGCCCCCCTCCATACAATCTCACACAGCGCCCCCCCTCCATACAATCTCACACAGCAGCCCCCCCTCCATACAATCTCACACAGCAGCCCCCCTCCATACAATCCCACACGACAGCCCCCCACTCCATACAATCTCACACAGCAGCCCCCCTCCATACAATCTTACACAGCAGCCCCCTCCATACAATCTCACACAGCAGCCCCCCTCCATACAATCTCACACAGCAGCCCCCCTCCATACAATCTCACACAGCAGCCCCCTCCATACAATCTCACACAGCAGCCCCCCTCCATACAATCTCACACAGCAGCCCCCTCCATACAATCTCACACAGCAGCCCCCTCCATACAATCTCACACAGCCCCCCCAAACAATCTCACACAGCAGCCCCCCCTCCATACAATCTCACACAGCAGCCCCCCCTCCATACAATCTCACACAGCAGCCCCCATCATACAATCTCACACAGCAGCCCCCCATCATACAATCCCACACAGCAGCCCCTCCCCCCTCCATACAATCTCACACAGCAGCCCCCCTCCATACAATCTCACACAGCAGCCCCCCTCCATACAATCTCACACAGCAGCCCCCCTCCATACAATCCCACACAGCAGCCCTCCCCCTCCATACAATCTCACACAGCAGCCCCCCCTCCATACAATCTCACACAGCAGCCCCCTCCATACAATCCACACAGCAGCCCTCCTCCATACAATCTCACACAGCAGCCCCCCCTCCATACAATCCCACACAGCAGCCCCTCCTCCATACAATCTCACCACAGCAGCCCCCCCTCCATACAATCCCACACAGCAGCCCCTCCTCCATAACAATCTCACACAGCAGCCCTCCCTCCATACAATCTCACACAGCAGCCCTCCTCCATACAATCCCACACAGCAGCCCCCTCCATACAATCTCACACAGCAGCCCCCCTCCATACAATCTCCACAGCAGCCCCCTCCATACAATCCCACACAGCAGCCCCTCCCTCCATACAATCTCACACAGCAGCTCCCTCCATACAATCTCACACAGCAGCCCCCCCTCCATACATCTCACACAGCAGCCCCCCCTCCATACAATCTCACACAGCAGCCCCCCCTCCATACAATCTCACACAGCAGCCCCCCTCCATACAATCCCACACAGCAGCCCCTCCTCCATACAATCTCACACAGCAACCCCCCCTCCATACATCCCACACAGCAGCCCCTCCTCCATACAATCTCACACAGCAGCCCCCCCCCATACAATCCACACAGCAGCCCCTCCTCCATACAATCTCACACAGCAGCCCTCCCTCCATACAATCTCACCAGCCCCCCCTCCATACAATCTCACACAGCAGCCCCCTCCATACAATCTCACACAGCCCCCCTCCATACAATCTCACACAGCAGCCCCCCTCCATACAATCCCACAGCAGCCCCCCATACATCCCAGTTCTCATGTCTCCCCTGTCTGATGTCTCCTACTGTACATGTAGAGATGAAATCTGCCAGTTTTACTGTCTTCAATAAGAGCTAATAGTTTTATCCAGTCTCCCGTCTCCGCTGACGTTCTTCTCTCCGCTGACGTTCTTCTCTCCGCTGACGTTCTTCTCTCTGCTGACGTTCTTCTCTCTGCTGACGTTCTTCTCTCCGCTGACGTTCTTCTCTCCGCTGACGTTCTTCTCTCCGCTGACGTTCTTCTCTCCGCTGACGTTCTTCTCTCCGCTGACGTTCTTCTCTCCGCTGACGTTCTTCTCTCCGCTGACGTTCTTCTCTCCGCTCGGAGCTTGTAGCTGTGGATGGAGCTCGGCACAGACGTCTACAATGGCCCCTCAGACCTCCACACTAAGTCGCCTGCTGACCAGCATCTACTGCTACAAGGGGCCTCCCTGCATTGCACAGTGCTTTAACCCCTTCCCAGTAAATATACGTTGGCAGTTTGATATTCAGAGATGGCGCCCGCTCGCGAGCACCATATCCCCAGGTGCCTGGTATTTTGAACGGCAGGCACCCAGGACTAATGTATGCAATTGACAATAACGTTGATTGCACACAATTAACCCCTCAGATTCTGTGGTCAAATTTGACCAGGGCATCTGGGAGCTGAAAAACCATGATTACGTGCTCCCCAACGTGCATTGTCTCCCCCTAGCGAGGATCGGTGGAGCCGGATTGTGTTTGCAGCAACCTCGGTGTTCCTATGAAGACCCTACCTGTGCACTGGAGTCTATGAGAGACGCAGTCTAATGATTGCTTGTTCAGGCTTACCTGGGGGAACTATTAAAAAGTGTAACAAAAAATAAAAAATAAAATAAACAGCGTAGGTATCGACGCATGTGAAACCGCCTGTACTATTAAAATATACATGGCAAACGGCGTAATGGGGAAAAAACTTCAAAATCGCTGATTTCTCACTATTTTGTCACTACACCTCCCCAAAACATTTTTTTTTAATAAAAAACAATCAAAAACTAATATGGTATCATATCAGCTCTGTATACATACAAATAACAAAGTTATGGGGGGGGTCAGAATATGGCGATGATAATATAAAATTATTTCCATATTAAAAATCAAGAAAAACTATATGAATCACTGTAATTGTACTGACCCGGAGAATGAAGGGAACAGGTCCGTTTTATCTCATCGGGAACGCTGTAAAAACACAACCCATAAAACTGGTGAAATTGACTTTTCTTTTACAATTCCACCCCATTTGTCATTTATTTTTCAGCTTCCCGCATCATATGCAATATAGAATTACTAGAAAGTACAACTTGTCCCACAAAAATCAAGCCCTCATACTGTATGGCTATGTCAGTGGTGGGCAAACTTTTTTGTCAACTGAGCCAAATATCGCCAAAACCACGATTGAAATTTCTTTTGAGAGCCACATTTTTAAAACCTAAAATATATAGGAAGGAAGCGCATGCTGAAGTGAATGGGTCCATGATGCGGGCTGCACACGGCCGTGTGCAGCCCGCATCATGGACCCATTCACTTCAGCATGCGCTACTTTTTTGCGGTGCGGGCAGTCGGATGCGGATCGCGAACCCCATTCAAGTGAATGGGTCTGCGATCCTCATGCGGCTGCCCCATGGTCTGTGTCCGTGCATTGCGGACCGCTATTTGCGGTCTGCAGCACAGGCACGGCGCCCTTACATTCGTGGGCATGAGCCCAGAGCGTGTTTTTACATACTTTTATATGTACTTTCTTTTATTTGGATCTTGATTATTATTTCATTTTATCTTTATCATTTTTTACATTTATTAAACTTGTCGCAGACATTACTATTACTGTCTACACACCTGCCAAGTAAATGCTGATGCCAAATAATTGAGTCACCTGTAGAAGGAGGTAGGAGGAGGTACACTGACTCTGTAAGGAGGTACACTGACTCTGTAAGGAGGTACACTGACTCTGTAAGGAGGTACACTGACTCTGTAAGGAGGTAGAAGGAGGTACACTGACTCTGAAAGGAGGTAGAAGGAGGTACACTGACTCTGAAAGGAGGTAGAAGGAGGTACACTGACTCTGTAAGGAGGTAGAAGGAGGTACACTGACTCTGAAAGGAGGTAGAAGGAGGTACACTGACTCTGAAAGGAGTAGAAGGAGGTACACTGACTCTGAAAGGAGGTAGAAGAGGTACACTGACTCTGTAAGGAGGTAGAAGGAGGTACACTGACTCTGTAAGGAGGTAGAAGGAGGTACACTGACTCTGAAAGGAGGTAGAAGGAGGTACACTGACTCTGAAGGAGTTAGAAGGAGGTACACTGACCTCTGAAAGGAGGTAGAAGGAGGTACACTGACTCTGTAAGGAGGTAGAAAGGGTACACTGACTCTGAAAGGAGGTAGAAGGGTACACTGACTCTGAAAGGAGGTAGAAGAGGTACACTGACTCTGAAAGGAGGTAGAAGGAGGTACACTGACTCTGAAAGGAGGTAGAAGGAGTACACTGACTCTGTAAGGAGGTAGAAGGAGTACACTGACTCTGAAGGAGGTAGAAGGAGGTACACTGACTCTGAAAGGAGGTAGAAGGAGTACACTGACTCTGAAAGGAGGTAGAAGGAGGTACACTGTCTCTGAAAGGAGGTAGAAGGAGGTACACTGACTCTGAAAGGAGGTAGAAGGAGGTACACTGACTCTGTAAGGAGGTAGAAGGAGGTACACTGACTCTGAAAGGAGGTAGAAGGAGGTACACTGACTCTGTAAGGAGGTAGAAGGAGGTACACTGACTCTGAAAGGAGGTAGAAGGAGGTACACTGACTCTGAAAGGAGGTAGAAGAGGTACACTGACTCTGAAGGAGGTAGAAGGAGGTACACTGACTCTGTAAGGAGGTAGAAGGAGGTACACTGACTCTGAAAGGAGGTAGAAGGAGGTACACTGACTCTGTAAGGAGGTAGAGGAGGTACACTGACTCTGAAAGGAGGTAGAAGGAGGTACACTGACTCTGAAAGGAGGTAGAAAGGTACACTGACTCTGTAAGGAGGTAGAAGGAGGTACACTGACTGTAAGGAGGTAGAAGGAGGTACACTGACTCTGAAAGGAGGTAAAGGAGGTACACTGACTCTGTAAGGAGGTAGAAGGAGGTACACTGACTCTGAAAGGAGGTAGAAGTACAATGACTCTGAAGGAGGTAGAAAGGAGGTACACTGACTCTGAAAGGAGGTAGAAGGAGGTACATGACTCTGTAAGGAGGTAGAAGGAGGTACACTGACTCTGAAGGAGGTAGAAGGAGGTACAACTCTGAAAGGAGGTAGAAGGAGTACAAGACTCTGAAAGAGGTAGAAGGAGGTACACTGACTCTGAAAGGAGGTAGAAGGAGGTACAATGACTCTGTAAGGAGGTAGAAGGAGGTACACTGACTCTGAAAGGAGGTAGAAGGAGGTACACTGACTCTGAAAGGAGGTAGAAGGAGGTACACTGACTCTGTAAGGAGGTAGAAGGAGGTACACTGACTCTGAAAGGAGGTAGAAGGA